>NC_079901.1:5158672-5821025 GCF_024868665.1 Triplophysa rosa
GGTTACATACATCTTCCTAAACTCTATTTTAAAGGTTTAAGAACTATAAGTGATGTAATACAAAAAACGATGAGCTGACTAGGCTGTCTAATAGGTGGAAATTAGCCGAATCTGCTCGCAAATTTACCTTCGGGGCTTCCTTCTGCACCGAAGCATTACAGCTATCGATTTTTAACAAAACAGGCCTACTCAAATGTATCTAACCTAACTATTTTCACTCGTTATTGTTTAAAAAACTTTCAATCAGGAGACGTAATGCCGAGAGGCTCCCAAGGTGTGAAGAAGAGGTGGAGTTACGAGACTTCTCAGACAGTTAAAGTGTCCAATGGAGTTAAGAGATTTGCTCTCAAGCTATTTTCAACACTTAAGATTGGTTAATAATTTGTAAAAATATCAGACCCACATGGGGACTGACCAATAGCATCGATTTGTGAAAAAATATGAAATTGACCAAATTTGGACATATGAGGTTTCCGCCCGACAGCGACGATATGGTTGGTTGTTTGTTTATAGTCTTTATAACGTTGTATATAAAAGGTAAAACAGTTAGCTATAGTTTTTAACTATTTAACATCATATTTTTTTATAAAACCTTACCAATCCTTTACATCCTGCTCAAGTTGCGCTGGCAAAGTTGATGTATCGGCTTGATCATCTTCATTTTCCATATCAGATTCGGGCTTGAATTGATATAAGGAAGTACCGATGACATTTTATCACCTGATAAAAATGTACAGAAATCAGAAAAAAATGAAACAAAAGTAAGGCATTTTTGTGGCGGTTCTGTAGTGTAGTGGTTATCATGTTTGCCTAACACGCGAAAGGTCTTCGGTTCTGGACCGAGCAGAAACAATGCATGGCTTTTGACGCAGTGCCACTTCAATGCCGTTCATATGAAACATCGCTTCTTGCACTTTTGGGGTCACCCGTAATGGTCCTGATCAGTTATTTTAGCTGACCTGGTTTCTGTGTTGTAGTGCTTATCACGTTTACGTCACACGTGAAAGGCCCCGGTACGTAACTGGGCAAAATCAGACCGAATCCCGACAAGAACCTTTTGTTGCTTTTGTCCAAAATCAAGCCAAAAGTCATTCCTGAAACATGCGTAAAAATGTTGCGTGGTCTTCTTTTAAACCAGCGCGAGCTAGACGTCGTTCGCAAGCACTGTCCTCGTTTCTGTAGTGTAGGGGTTATCACGTTCGCTTTACACGCGAAGGCCAGTCGCACGTAGGTGTAGAGCGCTGACTAGCCAATAGGAACAAAAAAAAATGTTATTGGGTTGAAAGAAATGTGTACACACAAAGAAAGGGGGGATGAAAAAATAAATTTGATGCAAAAAAATATTAACCAAAAACAGAGTGAATGATTTGGTGCCTCGTTTGCACACCAGCAGCATGTAGGGCATCTCTTTGTTGAGGTGGGTTGTGGAAAGCTGCTTCCTCCTCCTCCTCCTCTTCTTCCACCTCGTCTGGTAAAGCTGCACCTCCTGTGACTGCAATGCTGTGTAGCATTGCTGTAACTACTACTACAGCACAACATCTTTGTGGCTTCAGACGCAGACGCTGAAGGAAAGATGAGTGACACCAGACCCAACAATGCAGATGACCTGAAGGCCGCTATCAAAGCAACCTGGGCTTCCATTACACCTGAGCAGTGCCACAGGCTGATTGCCTCCATGCCACGCCGCATTGATGCAGTAATTCATGCAAAAGGAGGCCCAACCGAGTATTGAGTACATGGAAATGTACATACTTTTCAGAACCCTGACATTTCTGTTTAAAATATCCTTTTTCTTTATTAATATTCTAATTTTCTGAGACACTGAATTTTGGGTTTTCATTATCTGTAAGCCATAATCATCAAAATTTCAAGAAATAAAGGCTTGAAATATTTCACTCTATGTGTAATGAATCTATATAATATATAGGTTTCACTTTCTGAAATGAGTGACAAAAAATATTGACTTTTTTCATGATATTCTAATTTTTTTAGATGTACCTGTAGGCTACCTAACGGTGCTGTTTGAATGGGCATGATGGGCACGTATCGATGGCGTGAGATGCGTGTCTCACTGCGTTTACATGAGTATGCACTTTTGGTTTGATTTAATCTCGGATCCCTAAATCCAATTGTTGACTTTTCATTAAACTCTTAGTATCTAAGAGCAGCATCTATGAAATATGCGTTATCATTTAAGCATTCGAAATGCCACGTGTTGTGCATTGCAAAGTTAGGAAACGCGAATGTAAACTGTATTTGCAGACGCGTTTCAAACGCATTGATCATAATGCTTGCGTAGACTTCAGTGAAATGCGCTGGTTTCTCTCGGCGTTCTGAGCTGGTTTGTGCGAGTCTCATACACAAACAGCTCAAGCTCTTATCAGCTCCATCCAGCGCATTTACATTAAATGTGATTACTAGTGGATAATTTCACGCGCTTCCATGTCCAAGTGTATTCTTCCAAGTGTCTCATAGCAGACCTGTTGTTGTGCAGTTTTTGTTCATGTGTGTAAAGGCATTTTAGAAATCTCGATCGGATAATGTTTTACGGCAATGTCCCTAATAAAGAGTATGTAGGCTATGTGTGGTAACCCTGTCTACATACAGTTAGGGTGATATTAAATGACTAGATTACCTTCTCTATGCAACTTCGTCAACCTCGTTTCGTTTGGTCACACCCAGAGGTGGGTAGAGTAGCCAAAATCTTTACTCAAGTAAAAGTACAAGTAACTATTTTAAAAATTACTTGAGTAAAAGTAAAAAAGTATGCAATGAAAAAACTACTCAAGTAGCTAGTTACTTAGTTACTTTGTATCTGATTATATAGGCCTACATAAAATTAATATTAACGTCAATATTTTAATATTACATTTTTATCAATATTTTTAATTATCATAAGCAGATATCTTTGCAATATACTAGAGAGACTAAAGAATAGACAAACACAGAAGAGATAAGCATTTCTGTAAATTTCATCTAGTCCTGATGTCAACTTTACACAACTTATTCAGAATAATAGACCATGTCAAACTAAAGCATTAACTAAACTCAGAGCATTTCCTAAGATGATCTAGAACATCTGCAGTGCTCTCTTAAATGAAATACACATTTTTGAACAAAGCTCATGTTTTCTCGTGTTGTGTCACGTGTGTGTTGTGAAACGCTCTTACTTGTAAACAAACAGTAAACAGTGAACCACACGCCCATCAACAAGTTTTCTTCCTTCTGTTCTTCAAATGTATATTTCTGCAAGCCCACGTCTCTGTGTCTGACAGGTAACGCGCATGTTGCTGTGTCTGACGAACAGGTCGCGCGGGTGCGCGCATATGGCGGGCATTTATCATTGCTGGCAAACAATATGACACATTTGCAGTTTTGATTGTATAGATATAGATTAATATCCACTTCATCCAACGCTCTTTGTGTTCTGCGTGTTCTTAAGTTTCGTGCTACGAGGAGTGAGTAATCCTGCTTCAGATGATTCAGATCGTGCTGCGAACTGAACAAATCATTTGAACTGATTCATTAGCCTATTCAAATGGTTTTGCCCATTGTTCAATTAATGCATTCAAAAGAATCGACACAAAAGAATCGATCACTCGGGAATGCCCGTAAAAAGAGACGACAACCTTGAAATAAACAACGCGTTTTAAAAAGCATATTTTAAAATGAGGGAACGAAGGAACGTCACGCAATGTAAGTTATGTAACGAAGTAAAAGTACAGATTTTCTATTAGAAATTTACTCAAGTAAGAGTAAAAGTACACACTTTTCATTTTACTTAAAAAGTACATATTTTCCAAAATGTTACTCAAGTGAATGTAACGAAGTAAATGTAGCGCGTTACTACCCACCTATGGCACACCACAAAGTGTCCCTGTGGCTTTAAAGCTTCAGCACCGCCGCTCTGAGATCGATTGCTAATGTCAGTGTCTGTTGACACAAAATCATGTAAACGGATTTAACCTGAGGCCCACCAACCCACCAAGCATGTAACAATTTATTTTTAGCTTTAGGCTTTCCATCTGACTTATTAGTTTTATTAAATTATGAGGTGCTGTCAAGTTCATTTAAAAAATAAGAAGCAGAATTCTCTTCTTTCTTCACACCTGAACTGATTGAAGTATGAGCAGAGTAGAAGGACATATCAATCCTTACAAGGAAGTCCATATCAGTGGCGGCCTTTGCTATGTTACACCCGTTTCACTTGAAACGGACCTCAAAACAGGAGGGGTCTCCATTTGCGCTCGAAGAAGAGCACACCCCTCCCATCACGTTGCGCACACACCAGGGTTTAAAGGGCTTGAGGCAAAAGTTTCACCAAAATTATTGAAGACAGACCCTCAAAGTCATATTTATTTTTTAAATAACAACATGTAGTTAAGTCTGTGACCTTTTTATTGTCGTTTTTTCCCAACGAAAATCTCCACACAAAACCAGCAGCTGAATGGTTGCACGTCTTTGAGAAACAAACAGGTGTTTTTTTACGGATTGAAACAAGTCAAGATTCAGATGCAGTTTCAAATTCGTTTGAATGAATGACTCGTTCATTTAAAAAGATGTGGCGACATCTACTGCTGGTTTAGTGTCATTTTAATTAAATAAAAATCTATATTTCTCAACATTTAATAAAAACATGTATGCATTCAAAATGTATGAAGTGTTATTGGGAAAATACTTCATCGCAGTCTGTGAAAATAAAGCTCACGACAAGGAAAATAGTGCTGTATAAACAAATTTAATGCGTGGTGGAGACTCCATAAAGAGTTAAATATGAAATTTAATTTAATTAAATATAAGAAAATCAATATAGTAAATTCAATTAAATGTCTTTTATTATGAGTGAGTACGTAGGTGAGTGTTGGTGGACAGTTTCTTTGAAACGGGCCTCCGAATTGCAAAGGCCGCATCTGGTCCACATTGTACAGTGCAGTGCAGTGCAATGCAATATAATACAATAACTTGGAACTCTAAATCCTAGTAAAATGTCATACATCCTGAAATTATTGTTGAAAAGACTCCCGTTCCTGTAGCCCCTGACATTGCTTCTTTGTTCACATGGGTTGAGGTGTCACCTGAGTGAAATAAAGAAATTTACAAGGGCTGTTAATTTAATTTTTATTAGTGAACACATGACTTGCATCACACATGCCTAGCGAAACAATTTATGGCATATGCACATTTCTATAATACCAAGGGAAGATGGGCTTCTTCACCTCAAGACTTTAGACATTTAAAATGTGGAAAAATTATTAATATTTTAAGCTTTTTTACCCATTAATGAAATAAATCTGTTTAGATTTGTTAAAATAAATACATTTACATGTATGCAACATATGTATGTACTTCATACTTTGTCATTTAGGTGTAGAGGATCAGTCTATGGATGTGTAGTGCAGAGGAATTTAATAAAACAAAATAAAGGCTTGAAAACCTTGTATCTTTCAGTGTTACATTCTACAATGTCATCTGACATACAGAAAGCTCTGTCGTGAGAAGATACAGAATGGTTACACACTCAGTCATTTATAGTCACTACTCCCCCTCAGACTATCTTCCCTGCAACAAAAGCTGCTATTCACCTCACCGGTTTAACAGAATGTCTCCTGCAGAAAACAAAAGATTATGGTTAGTTACAAAGTCAGTCATGTATCACATGGAAGGGCAGCAGCAGTTCTTTGTTAAACAGATACTTTAAAAGTCAAATTTCCTTTTACACTCTGTTTGGGCTTGTCCAATCATTTTCCATTACAGTAGCTTGAGGTATTAAGTATTTACTGCTGATCAGACTTCATTACATTCACTGCTGTGGAATTACAGTGCTCTGGACTACAGGACCTAACATAACCGCTGGAAATCTTTAAAGTTATGTGCAGAGTAGAAGGACAGATCAAGGAGAGAGGGTACTGGGGGAGTAAAGCAGAGTTTCTTCTGGCTGTAGCAGGAAATGTGGTTGGTCTGGGTAACGTGTGGAGGTTTCCATACCTCTGCTATAAGAATGGCGGAGGTATAAGAAGACAACATGGACAAATGTTTTCTGTTTGCTTTTAGATTTCATTATGTTTAGATATCGATGAACATAACTAGTACTTTGGCAGTTACAGATGTCATTTCAACATTTTTCTTTGCCTTATTATGTTGTGGTATTTTTTGGTGTCCTCAGGTGCATTTCTAATACCCTACCTGGTGTTTCTGGGGACCTCTGGGATTCCTCTGTTCCTGCTAGAGACGGCAATGGGACAGTACACACGAGAAGGTGCCATTACATGTTGGCATCGCCTCTGTCCCTTGGCTGGGGGTGAGGGATAAAAAATAGCTTCATAAAAGTTTTAAAAACATTTTAAATTAACTTTTAAGATAAACATTTCCTCATGTACTCTTTGCCAAACATTGATTTGTCTTTGCACTGATTTGTATGTTATAGTAGTAAAATAATAGGTAGTTCCCTTTCTGTCGGTCTCTCGACGTTGTGTCGAAACAGAATGGGGTTAGAACTTGAGAACCTATCATCTCTGATTGTACTTTTAAAAGGCCAATGAACTTGGCGAATGGCATGGCATGCCAGTCTACGCCCCGTGCATATGGGTATAAAAGGAAAAGGCGTGCCCATTCATTCACATTTTGTTCTTTGGAACAAGTGAGGCAACATCTATGCTGAGCGTTCTCATCTCTGAGGTTTTCATTCTGGATCCCAAGACGCAGAGCAGTAGACTCATCCTCTTGTGTGCGACTTCCCCCGGGCGTTTCGGTAGCGGACCGAGGTGTCTAAAAGAGAAAATTTCGGACAGCATGATACCTGCATCACATGCTTGGGTCAACAGCATGCTAAAGTAGCATTCATTGATACGACATGTCCGCACTGCGAGCACATGTCTATAAAGGTGTTGAGGTCACGGTTGGCTGTGTTCGTTAGACGCAGCCACGACTTTGTTAGCTTCCCGTTCCGCGGTGGCTGCCCAGCCGTCCGCAGCGGCGAGCAGCGTTGGTGATATAGGGACTCCCATGGACGTTAATCCGTCGGTGCCAGCCCCGCGGACCGGCCATGCCCTGCCACACTCACCGAACCTGTCTCCGATGGGCGGCAGTCGACCGTCCCATAGCGGACCCACACTGCGAGTGACGAGGATGAGGTTTCCATCATGGCATCGGATGGTGATTTGCTGGCTCCCTGGAGCTCCCGGCTTTGGCCATGCTTGACTCCTGGTACCTGGATATGGAGCGCGGGGCCAAACCGTGTTCCGTGCCGGTACCGTTCTTCCCGGAAGTTCATGAGGAGCTGGCTAAAAGCAGGAACGCCCCCTTCTTGGCAAGTGCATTCGGTCTGGCTCTGTCTCCACGTGTCTTCAACAAGGTCGCGGAGGCTGCTCTTGCTCCCCTCAGGGAGCAAGGCGTGCCTGTTCTCAACCATCTCGACGACTGGTTCATCTTGGCAGAGAGATCTGTTGTGCACGCACAGGGACCTCGTGCTACGGCACCTCGACCGACTGGGCCTGCGGGTCAACTGGGACAAGAGCAAGCTCTCCCCTGAGCAGAGCATATCTTATCTCGGTATGGAACTAGACTCTGTCACCATGACAGTGCGCCTTACCAACGAGCGTGTCCAGTCAGTGCTGAGCACTCTGCAGGTTGCAACCAGCGGTCCCACTGAAACTTTTGAGGCTCCTGGGGCATATGGCATCCTCGGCAGCGGTCGTTCCGCTTGGGTTGATGCATATGAGACCGCTTCAGCACTGGCTTCAGAGTCGCATTCCCTGGAGAGCCTGGCACACCGGCACGAGACGTATTTCCATCACACCTCACTGCCGTCACACCCTAGCCCCTTAGACAGACGTCTCTTTTCTCCGAGCTGGGGTTCCGCTCGGACAGGCCTCGAGGTGCATCGTGGTGATGATGGATGCCTCCCTGCTCTGCTGGGGTGCTGTGTGCAACGGGCATGCAGTGTCGGGTCATTGGATAAAGGCATGTAGGTATATCAATTGCCTAGAGTTGCTGGCCGCCTGGCTTGCTCTGAAGAGGTTCCTTCCCCTTATTCAGGGAAAACACTTGCTGCTCCACTCAGACAGCACGGCCGCCGTGGCATACATCAACCACCAGGGTGGCATTTGCTCACGGCAGATGTCCAATTCGCCCGACACCTCCTCCTATGGAGTCAGCAGCTGGTATAATGTGGTCCTCGAAGGCCTAGGAAGGGCCCCGTTTGAGCCCTTCCCTCGGTAGACTTCCACCTCTTCTGTGCACCCCTCGGTTGAGGCCCCGCATGACTATTCCCATGAAATCTCCCCACTGGTGAGACCGTGTAGGTATTTCCACGTATCACCTCCCTACCGTAGGATGTGGTCTCCGTAGCGCACCCCCTCAAGCGAGGGAGTAGCGCTCCCCAGTGTCCCTTACGGTGCCGGGCAGCTATCTCGTCTCTAGAGTAGGAAGGCCACCCCCTGTGACGGCCGATGGTAAGAGCCTCTCGTCGTTGACACTCTCAAGTTGATGCCTTACTACACCACTGGAAGGTCACGTTTCGTGGTAGCGTTCACTTGTGACACGCCCAGGGCAGTCAGTGTCGCTCCGCTGGAGGTCGTGACGTGGCGCAGTGCCATTGCGTTTCTTATTGGGACCCCATTCTGTCTTGACACAACGTCGAGAGACTGACAGAAAGGGAAGTTGTGTCCTTCATTGTGTCCTCCACAATGCTTCGCCATCCGCTGCAGCTACCAGGAGATGCCTCTCAGGTTCCTCAGCCCAAAAGGTGAATGAATGGTCACGCCATCTTCCTTTTATACCCATATGCAGAGGGTGGAGACTGGCATGCCATGCTATTCGCTAAAGTTCATTGGTCTTTTAAAAGTACAATGATAGGTTGATAGGTTCTCAAGTTCAAACCCCATTCTGTCTCGACACAACGTCTCATTCCCTCCATCAGGGAACAAATGTTACAGTCGTAACCGAGAAGTTTTGTTTTGTCCTCTAGTCGTTAAGTGTGGCTCCATCTTTTTTTATTGTTTAAATTAATCGATTAATGTTCATTAATCTTCATCTTTTAGTCATTGTATGTGTGTTGTTTTTGTCAGGTATTGGCTATGCAGGACAGCTGACAGTGTTTTACGGCTGCTTGTATTACATCATCATTCTGGCCTGGGCACTTTTTTATCTCATCTTCTCTTTTAGCCCTCAGCTGCCATGGGCCAGCTGTGACAACACCTGGAACACAGGTAATAAGTTTAATAAATTGAGAAAAATCAATCAATAAAAAAACTAAATAAAATCTGATCAATATTACTCTAAAAAAGTAACTTTTTATCTCTGTGTTAGATAACTGTGTAAATCTTGCTGCAAGGAATCTGACCCTCAACCACACAGCAAGAATGAATTCAACCTCCGCAGCTACTGAGTTCTGGGAGTAAATGAAATCAATTTTTGCATGCATTATTTTACAACAAACACAATTTATTATATTAAAATTGATAGAGTAAACCTTTTTTGTCTTATTAATTTCTCTACATTGTACAGGCGCAGAGTTCTGGTTCTCTCTGGAGGTATTGAGCAGATGGGTAACATCAACTGGAGGATTCTTCTGTGTCTTATTGCAATGTGGATCACATGTTATTTCTGTATCTGGAAAGGAGTCAAATCTACAGGCAAGGTGTGTAAGAATATCAATTAAGATAATATTGTCTAAAAAATTTTGGAATATTTACATTTATTCACTGGACACTTTAATCCAAAGAGACTTAAAAACCACAGAGCGTTTAGTGGTGTTCAAACGTGACAGCAGACAATGCAGCACAGTAAATCTCCCTCTGCTGCCGTGGAGTTACAGTTTCCCTCTATAGAGAGAGCATTAAAAAAACAACGTTAAAAAGCTGACCTTCACCCTGGTGTTTTTCCTCCAAAACTGTGATGACAACCTGTGTGTGATGTCATTTATTTGGACAACTCTTCAATTTAAATTTGGTGAGGGGACAGAATTACTATAAAAATATAAAATATTAGGAGAATTTAATCAATGAAAAAAACAACTAAATGTGAGTTTTAAAATACAACCCTAGACCATAAGTAAAAATTCTTATATTAAAAATGTAATATTATTAATACCATACCCAACACCCTTGGAACGCGCAGCAACTGAAAAATGCAGAGCCCACCCCCTTTCAAAATAACCAATAGCATTTAGTTTATGGCACAGTCAGCCTGGCAAAGCTGCATTTCACAGCGTGATAGCCACAGTGGTGTATTGAAGTCTATTAAAAAGAATAGGAAGATCAGTGATACCAGTGATGTGTCATTTAAAGCTTGTTATTTACGTTGGTAAGTGACACTGGCGTTTGTCTTCTCCTGGTCTCCTTACACATCAAGGCTGCAATGTCTGATCTCTTCCATAGAGCTTTAACCTTTAATACTCTGTATAGACTTGAAACGGGTCAGATACGTTTTGTTTTCTCAGCGGATGTGATCTGGTCAGTGCTATCTGCACTATGCATCATTCACCATGTAGAACATAATCAATGTGCAAACAAGTTGCTATTTCACAGCGTGATAGCCACAGTGGTGTATTGAAGTCTATTAAAAAGAATAGGAAGATCAGTGATACCAGTGATGTGTCATTTAAAGCTTGTTATTTACGTTGGTAAGTGACACTGGCGTTTGTCTTCTCCTGGTCTCCTTACACATCAAGGCTGCAATGTCTGATCTCTTCCATAGAGCTTTAACCTTTAATACTCTGTATAGACTTGAAACGGGTCAGATACGTTTTGTTTTCTCAGCGGATGTGATCTGGTCAGTGCTATCTGCACTATGCATCATTCACCATGTAGAACATAATCAATGTGCAAACAAGTTGCTGATATGAGACTTCGCTTCTACAGCTCTCATAGTGAAGGGGCGGGACTCTTCGGATTCTAAAGTGGAATTGATTGGAAGAATAGTTTGACAAAAGGGTGAAGTGTAGTGTGATGTCATGGAATTTCTTGATTTTTTTAGCACACGTACCAAACTGTTAGTTTTGATTGTGCATGTCTTCTAAATGGCAATTTTGTCAGCGCGTAGGAGCATATCAATTTATTGACATCCTTGAGTCTAACTTATTTTTAATAAAAGGAACAAAAACTTTCATTTTGACTTCAGTGGGACTTTAAATGTTGCAGAATTTTAGGAATGGCCCAACTAACCAGAGAGCATGAGTGGGATAGTTTCTATGTGGTTATGCATCTGAGTTTGTGTCCTAAATACAGTATTTGAACTTTGTTTTAAATATGTTTTGAATATATATTTTGGTTTATGAAATATAATCATTTTCATGGTGCTTGTAGGTGGTGTATTTCACAGCCACATTTCCTTATGTGATGTTACTGGTGTTGCTGATTCGTGGGTTGACTCTTCCTGGAGCCCTACAGGGGATCGTGTTTTACCTGTACCCTGAACCATCCCGTCTCGCTGACCCACAGGTACCCACCACCATCCGCCACCTGCTACCCAAACAGCATATACAACACTGTAATTCAAGGGGAAGAATTTGTTGTGAAGCATTTTCTTCCACTTAGACAACATATGAATTAAATCATGAAAAGTAATTCTTTAAACCTAACTACAATTTTTAAATCACACCACCAAATCGTTGTGTAATTATTGGTTTAAATAAATAATAACACACATGCTATATGTTTTTTTGTTGTTGTTTGTTTTTGATAGACTGCCTCAGAATTAAATATGTCTGAAAGTATTTTTAAAGAGCCAGAACGTCACTTGAATTTAGTGTCACTAAAAGTCACTAAAATAAATTACTTGTGAATGAATGACTTCACTTGCGTTGTTACACAGACAGCAAGCAACCATTGAATCAATATCACTTTTTCACCTGCAATTAATGTTGAAAAAATGTTGAAATTTCAACAAATCACCATCATTGTGATCAGTGTTTGCTTTAGTTGAGCTCTTGACTCTTGAGTTTTAATGTTAAAGACACAGTGCGGGATGTTTTGTATGATCTATTAACAGAAATGCAATATAACATACAAAACTGTGTCTTTGGATGTGTATAAAAACCTTACGTAATGAACAGTTATGTTTTTATTACCTTAGAATAAACCAGTTGTATCTACATAGGGAGCGGGCCTGTCTACATGGAATTTGTTATGTTGCGCAGCCATGTTTTGTACAGTAAACTCTAACGGACAAACAGCTCTACAGAGCGCGTTTCGTATATGTTGGTCTTCGTGTGTGTTTTTAGACGCAGCTTGCGTCATCACTTGAGTTGACGCACAAAGTAGTAAGTCGTAGTACGGAGAGGAGGAGGAGGAGTAGTCGTCGTCTAGCTGAAGCAACTGATTGTTCTGTCTTAGAAGTTTTGATAAAATGGAGGACCATGCGTATTGTGCACAAGAGCCGACAGAGCGTGAATCTACGTCGTCAAAGAAGCGCAAACGTGATGCTGCCAGACGAATTAGAGCCAAACGGCGGCAGAAATCCAGGATAAACATCGATGTATCTATTACCAGATGTAAGGCACTGTTGAAAGACAAATGTTTTCAAGGCGACGCCGAAGTTGCCTGTTTTCTGCTAGACTGGTAAGATAATTCAACATTTTCAATGTTTCCACTTTTTCAATGTTTAACAAACAACTGTTTTGTTGAAACGGTAACGTTAGCATTTTATTCAAATGGCCATATAACCTCAGAATAATAATGTATTTCCGTCCCTGCGGTACGTACTCCGGTTGTTCCTGACTTTAGACAAACGTCTACTAACTTACACCTAACTGCCTATGTCGCTGTCAGATCAAACGCTTTGAACAGCGTTGCTATTTACGATTAGCTAACTTTAGTTACTTCACTACTCTCAGCGTGTACTAGATAGCACGCAAGAAATATATCTAATTATAGAATTGTAACAGTAACTTTCGCAATAGAATACATGTTAAATGATTAATTACGTTAATATATTGCCTTACCTTTGCAAAGAAACATCGTTGCTTGTATCACTGCTATCCGCTGTCTCAGTAGACGACATATTTTTTTACTGTTGCGGCCACCGTCGTAATTCGAAAGGGAGGGGTGGGCAAATGACTCAGAGATTCATTGCAAAACTATAATACAACGCTAGTGGCCGCTGATTTTCAAGAACTGCGCCTTTAAGTTTTCTTTAGCTGTCCAACACATATGTTGTGGCAAAGAAAACTAAGATCCAGTGGGATCAGAAAATGATAGTTATGTTCTCCACAATGAAGTTCTGTAAATTACTTTTGAGTGTGATATGTTATTAATATGTGAATGTGGAGTTATGACACACTTTAAAGAGATTAAAGCAGTGTTATGAGCAACTAACAGAATAAATGATTTTCACGAAACTGTTACGTTTCTGAATCAGTTAGACATGAAGAATCAGTGTAGGAAACGCAACAATCTGATATGTAAAAACATATGAGAAAAGGCAGTTTTACATATATCTTAAATCAGACGTATTGCAGATGAGCAAACAATCAAAAAATACATCTTGCAGATGTAAATGCACACAAATAAACGTCTCCCAGATGTATGTCCCTGACGGAAAGAAAATGTATTTCCTAATATATGAATTAAAAATATATTAATGTATATAATGTTATATAAGAAAATATACAGAATAATATATGGTGTAAATATATTACAATATATTGAATAATACATAAGGAATTTCCGTATATATGACAATATATGTGCTTATATGTCACAATATATATAATCAGTAATATACTTTATAATGTATTGATGTACATATGATAAGATATGGTACTGGATTTGTAAAAATATATTGACCATAATATATTTACTCATGCCATATACACACACATATATGGAAATATATATTTCTTATGTTTAACATTCATTTACAATATACATGTTTCATATTTTATAACATAGCTACTTTACAATATTATAAGCACACCTGCTCATACTACAGCACTTAGTGAACAGATATTCACTGAACTGAATAGCACAGCCATTACTTCTTAAATAAAGTAATATATAATCTTAATGATGTTAGGCCAATCGTTATCCTAACCACAGGCTCGAATCTTCAACACCACGGTAACCCCACAAATTTACAGAACCGTTCTAAATTTCAAAGTAATACAACATTAAACACTAACAGATCTCCCGATCTTAATATTCAGCAAAAAGACATGAATGCACATATTGCTTTATGTTGAAAAATATTAGCACCAGCTTCCAATATATGTAAATGTATTATGTAATATATTGCATTATAGTTAGCAGTATATTCCCATATATTTTTGTTCCGTAAGCGGTGTGCTATCAGGTTTTATTGCTAAAAGCTAAAGCTCATGAATATGGTTTAGTAGTGGACGCAATAAAAGAACAGCCAGACATAATCTCTTATCTTCAACTTCACCTCTTTACTTTTTTTCATTCTTACTCAATAGATCCTCTAGGGACCTCCAGTGGTACAACCTCACATTCCATATGAATCTACCCAACACAAACATTATAACCTGTTAACCAGGCTCTGTTTACCTTGAGTACAAAAGGTTTCTGTAGGGAAGCCATCTGGTCGCGTGTAAAAGTGGCGCTATCCCTAAGCTCCCTAAAAGCTGCAGCAAAACCGCCTCTCCGCATCTCCAAGCGACCAGCCACATTATAACCTTTCAACACAGCATATAGTAAAATGGGACACTGTTGACACATGCTCTGAGAGGGGGACCAATCATTACAGACTGAGAAGCGAAAATTCACAGATATGATAAGGGGCGGGACATCTTCAACACACAATTTTTTTAACTACTTTTGCACCAATAGTATATATTCATTGATTTCATTGATATTGATAAAAAGTACATCTGGATACCACATAGACTTAGACCCCAAAACTATTTAATCGAAAGTGGTAGTCAAAATAATAATTCAAACAGAATAGGCTATACTGTGGAGGGGATTCTGGGACATGGGGAATCGTGACAGTACTCCCCCCTCCCAGCAAGGCGCGTCCTCACGCCGTAGATGGGGACACCGAGAAAGAAATGGGCAGATTAAACAGGGAGGAGGCAGAACCGAGAAGTCCAGGGTGAAGCGAAGTCCACTGGGACAAGTGGTGGAGCCAGCTGGCTCGAGGCGAAACAACACCACTGAGTTTGTTTGTAAACTTTATTTGTTCCCGAAGGGAAATTTGTCTTGGGCAAAGTGCTACAGTGTCGCTCTGTGCATACAATAAAAATAAAACACAGTAAGGACATACATTAAAATACAACAATGTATATATAAAATGCAAGATATATAAAGTGGGCCTACAAAACACAGTAAAGTGCAATTGACGAGGGGACCCAGAGGGACAGTTGTGGGACTGAGGAAGTAAATGGAGAGCGCCACAAAAAAAGGCCATAAAGGCCATAAAGGCAGTTTGGAGAGGTGGTGGGAGAGGGACGCCAGGTGGGACCAACGGGACAGAGGACATGACGGTGGGAATCAGGGTATTGTCTTCTCCAAAGTCAATGTCAATGTCCAGTAAATCCAGCCTGTACTTACTCTCAGTGGCAGGAGAATGGGCTTGACTCAACTCCATGGCCTTGAATTCAATGGCACACTGATTCGTCTCAGGCTCTGCTCAAGGAACAGCCAGCAAATGACAGGAAGGTCCATGGTGACAGAAAAAGAACATTAAACAAACAAAACACGGACTGAACACCAAAAAAACATATAAGTAAAGTTCACTGCAACTTTTCATTTCGATTTGGGTCTTTCTGTCAATCTTTTAATAATCCAACAAAAAATGTAAGCACAGGAGAAACAGGACTACAGCATAATATTTACATATGACAGGCAAGACCCAACAAAGACTAACAAACAGAACAGGGTATACAGCATATACTTTGGAGATGATGAAGTGATTTCCAGCAGGTGTGCTTGATAACAGATTTGGAAAGGGGAATCATGACAAATAGTACAGAAAATGAATTATTAGTAAGCTAAATTAATAGTAATGTAATCATTTTGGATGCTTTGTCTTTAGGTTTGGATGGAGGCTGGATCTCAGATCTTTTTCTCTTACGGTTTGTGTGGTGGCACTCACATTGTACTTGGCAGCTACAATAAATACAACAACAACTGCTACAAGTTAGTATGGCTACTGTCTTAAGACAGAATGAATGACTGAATAAATCAGTATTAACGTACTCACAGGGCCGTACGCAGGATTTTGGAAATACCGATGTCCAAAAACTGAATTTTTCCCAAACAAAGTAATGAAAGTAAACACATGGTCATGGACATGGTCAACTGATATTTTATACAAACACTACCAGATTGAAATACAACCTGTCTTTCATAAAGGATCATCATGAATTTGGGTTGAAATTACATAAAGGTTTCCATTTTTGAGTGAACTGTCCCTTTAACTTTTTTTGTGTAACTACAGAAGTTGCAGCAACATTTTTTATTTATTTTATTTTTATTAAAAATAGGTTGACTTAAATTAATATAGAAACAGAATTGAAAAACAAGAATTGGTTTAAAAGTGATGCACTTGAATTATTTGCAAATCACATAGTTGTTTTAATAGGCTAACCACAGCCTAAAACACACCTAGTCAAAGCAAGCCACGCAGTTTAGCATGAACTAGTGAAGGTCTGGTAATGTTTTTGTCGCGTCAAACTGACATTAAACACGTAAATGATATGTTATCCAGTAATATATGTATTACAATCGGTCGTTTACTCAGGTTTGTTTTTTAAATGTTGACGCGCGTCAAGCACGCTTAAAACTATCGAAAGCCAACAGGTTCACAATTCGCGTGCTTTTGATCGCGTATTAATATTAAAACGCCGATTTCTTAACGCCGCCCGGCGTTAAATAAGCGCCGCCTGGCGCTAAATTAACGTCATACGCCGCCACGCGTTTAAATAACGCCACACGCCGATCGACGTTAAGTTAACGTCACACGTCACACAAAATGCAAACTTATTAGCTAATATACATAGCCCCTCCTCTTCTGGGTTTGCGAGCTCTACGGCAAGTCGGAGGCTCGGAGCATCCAGTACAATTTCCAAGAGCGCTGTTCACTTAAGTTAACTGGGGGTCTGGCACGCGATGAAACCGTCTGACCGTAGTGTCACCTCAAATCCATATCCAGCTTAACTTTGTGGAAAACAAAAATGGAAAGAAATGAAAGAAAAACCAGCTGAAAAGAGAAACACATAATAATGCAGTATGTTCCAGGAAGCAATGTGTAAATGCGGGTGCGTAAATGATGACAGAATTAGAAGCAAGACGAGTCGTTGCTGTTAGTCTACAGGTTAGCTCGGTTTGCTCGCAGTCGCATGTTGCGTCTTTATTGGTTCGAGTCCCGCTCGGACCATTTGCAGATTTTTACATCGTTGGTCTTGTTATGTTTATCTGTGTCACAGGGATTTTTTTTATATTTCAGCATTTAATGCGTGGTTAATATATAAAGAAAGTCAGGAATAAGAGCTCTTTCTCCACAACAAACTTACAGTATATTCTAAGTTTCTTAAGCGCTCCCGACAGCCTCGCCAACAGCCTTTCAATAATCACCTTAACGCACATCACCTGCCCACTTAAATTTCATTAGCACGCTACCACTCACATTACCTACGGGACATGTTGCCATTTACCTCCGTAAAGAGACTGACGCTATATCATATGTGTGGCACTGCAAAGAGGCTTCTGTTACTAAAAATAAACAGCCACATTTCCATTTGAAATAAAAAATGTTATGCATTCTTTATATTATTCAGCTCATGGAATGTGCGGGATTCAGGGCTGGTGGCGTATGTTTCAAAAACAATTAAAAAGCCTATCATGCATTTTAATGCACATATTTAGGCTATTGTTAGCCAAATAAATTGCATTCATCATATTACTGCAAAATATGTCCACTTCAAGCAAAAAGAGTTTGACTATTGGGTTAAAGGACTTACATACAGTAAAAGAGAAAATAAAGTGCGGTGTTGAGAGTTATTCAAAGATTATAAGTCACAAAAATGATCTTACTCTGACTGAACATCCAAAACGTGCTTGTATTAGATAATACACAAGATTTGTGTCTCAAATATTTTTTGTATTGTCAACATTTACCAGCCATTTACGAAAAAGATATGTTTTAAGTTGTTTCTTGAATGAAGAGAGAGACGTGGTTGACCGGACTGTATCTGGAAGATCGTTCCACCAGCATGGAGCAAGCAGCAGTGAAGAAGAATGAGCGGAAAATTTATGATTTAATACACCTTTGTGAGCTACCAGGCGCCGTTCATTCCCTGAGCGCAAGGCGCTATTTTGGGGTTATTATTATATAATGTTTTTAAATGAAAAAGACAGAAGTTTTAAATGGAAATATATATTGTTTTATTTATTTAATGCAGAACAACAGGTGCAATTACAACAAAGTGTTTCCTTTATTCAAAAATAAAAGAAAAAAGACACCTAGCCATCTTAGATAAATATACATTGTCAAATGAAAATAAATAAAAGCTAATTGTTTAGCCTGCATTGAAAACTTATACAGAGCCTCAATACAAAGGTCAACGGAACACAGTGAAGTCTAAAAGAAAACAAATTAAGCCGATTTATGCAACCACACTAACTGTGCAAAACGAATACAACACAAAAAGCCCTGGATAGTGTGACATTTACATTAATATATTACTCATTATATTACTTATAACAAGCTATATCCACAACAAACGTACATTATATTCTAAGTTTCTTAATCGAAAATGCTGTGTGCTTGTAAAAGGATACAGAATAAAATCATTTTTGTTTACTTTATTAACGGAAGAAAACGTTAATAGAGCAGACTTCACATAATACTAGTTCTCCACAGAGAACATGCATAAACACTCAAGTCAGCATGGTCGTCATTTTTATATTGTTTCGTATGCTTTGTCGAGTAAAATGAATTATATCTAAATGCTCGGCTGAAAGTCAGTTCCACACACGGTATAGCGTCAGTCTCTTTACGGAGGTAAATGGCAACATGTCCCGTAGGTAATGTGAGTGGTCGCGTTCTAATGAAATTTAAGTGGGCAGGTGATGTGCGTTAAGGTGATTATTGAAAGGCTGTTGGCGAGGTTGTCGGGAGCGCTTAACAAACTTAGAATATACTGTAAGTTTGTTGTGGAGAAAGAGCTCTTATTCCTGACTTTCTTTATATATTAACCACGCATTAAATGCTGAAATATAAAAAAATCCCTGTGACACAGATAAACATAACAAGACCAACGATGTAAAAATCTGCAAATGGTCCGAGTGGGACTCGAACCAAATAAAGACGCAACATGCGACTGCGAGCAAACCGAGCTAACCTGTAGACTAACAGCAACGACTCGTCTTGCTTCTAATTCTGTCATCATTTACGCACCCGCATTTACACATTGCTTCCTGGAACATACTGCATTATATATGTTTTTCTTTTCAGCTGGTTTTTCTTTCATTTCTTTCCATTTTTGTTTTCCACAAAGTTAAGCTGGATATGGATTTGAGGTGACACTACGGTCAGACGGTTTCATCGCGTGCCAGACCCCCAGTTAACTTAAGTGAACAGCGCTCTTGGAAATTGTACTGGATGCTCCGAGCCTCCGACTTGCCGTACAGCTCGCAAACCCAGAAGAGGAGGGGCTATGTATATTAGCTAATAAGTTTGCATTTTGTGTGACGTGTGACGTTAACTTAACGTCGATCGGCGTGTGGCGTTATTTAAACGCGTGGCGGCGTATGACGTTAATTTAGCGCCAGGCGACGCTTATTTAACGCAGGGCGGCGTTAAGAAATCGGCGTTTTAATATTAATACGGCGATCAAAAGCACGCGAATTGTGAACCTGTTGGCTTTCGATAGAAATGAGGGAGAAAGCGACGCAGTCAGCATTTTGCACGCATTTTTAGACGCGACACGTGATTGGCCGCTAACATTTCTATGATAAAACATTGAACAGTTAGCTACTTACATCGCACTCTTTCACAGTAGAAACTGAACTCGAGCTTGACTTCTGTCAATAGCTTTCATTTGATTGGACAGTAATCCTCGCCTTTCTTCATTTGATTGGCCAAATCAATCAGATTGACACTTAAAGAGCGCTGTTAAACAGATGAGGTAAATCTAGATCTAGGCATTTTCTACAAAATTGGCAGTACTACATACAGTTTATCCTATTAGGCATTTTTTTTCACAACAAAACTACGGAGGTCTGGACCTCGGGGACATCAATGGTGGGTACGGCCATGCGTACTCATAGACATTAAAGTGATGGTTCACCCAAAAGAAAAAAGAAAATTCTGTCTTGATTCACTCACCCTCTTGTCATTTCAAACCTGTTCACACAAAAAAGAAAATTACTCTACTCTTCACCCTCTTGTCAATTCAAACCTATATGACTTTCTTCCTTCCGCAGAACACAAAAGAAGATATTTTGAAGAAAGTTGCGAACCCAACAGTAGCGGCACCCATTCACTTTTATTGTATGGACACAAAATCAATGCAAGTCAATGGGTACCATCGCTGTTCAGTTAACAACATTCTTCAAAATATCTTATTTTGTGTTCTGTGGAAGAAAAAAAGTCATACAGGTTTGAATTGACAAGAGGGTGAAGAGTAGAGTAATTTTCTTTTTTGAGTGAACTATCACTTTAAAATATTTATTGTGGGATGCACTTTCTTTTGTGTTCTTGTGTGTTTGTATAATCTATGTTTTCCCTGTCAGAGACTGCTTTTGGTTGTGCCTACTGAATAGTGGCACCAGTTTGGTGGCTGGTTTTGCTGTGTTCTCAGTCCTGGGCTTTATGGCCCATGAATTGGGCGCTCCCATCGAGGAGGTGGCAGAATCAGGTACTGTAACATTTATTAAAGAACATGATGAGTTAAGTTCTCAACCTGATTTTGCCAAGTGGTTGATGTCCTCAGGACAACATATTTTGATGACCTAAGGATAACATTTTTATAAATGAAACCTAAACCCACACCCAACCCCAACCCTAACCATAACTGACCCCTAAAATCTGAGGGAAATGATAAGTGAAAAACAATGGGCTAGAAGCACCTAATCCTGGTTGGAAGATGAAATTTAAAATAAACTGTAAATTTATTTCTGATATCTGATTGGTTGATTTAAATGTTGTCCCAGGGTCAACATGATGTTGCCCTAAGGATATCAACCACTTGGCAAAAACAGGAGAGCCGAGTTAAGTAACGAGTTCACTACTTAAAGCAATGCTTTTGAATACTAAACACTCAACCTCATATATCTGTTTGTTTCAGGTCCTGGTCTAGCGTTCATAGCTTATCCACAGGCAGTTGCTATGATGCCTCTTCCTCAGTTGTGGGCTGTGTGTTTCTTCATAATGATTATTTTGCTGGGTCTAGACACACATGTGAGTTTAAATTCCCGTTCACATGGGTCCACAGCACTGCCATAACAGCATGATTAAGGGTGTGTGTGTATATCACCACTCTTTGAAATCATTTTGTTCAACCAGATTAAGGACTAGACAATTTACTATTATTTTTTGCTTAAAAAGTTGCACATGTTATTCCCTGTAGTTTGTTGCAGTGGAAGTTATCATGACATCAGTGACAGACCTGTTCCCCAACATTCTACGCAAAGCTGGACGTCATGAAATTTTGCTCCTGCTCTTCTGCCTGATTTGCTTCTTCAGCCAACTCGCCATGGTTACAGAGGTCAGAGAAGTGTGTGTGTGTGCGCGCACGTGTTTTTAAGACATTGGACAGTCTTGCGCACCTACCTCCTTGCACTTACCTCCTGTCTCATACACATGCTCCTAAGTGGCCAAGACCGGAAGTGTGGGTAAATGGACAAAGCCCTTAGCTCCAGGTCTAATGAACCTGATCCAGCTAATCTATCTTTTCAGGATTATTAAAGGCAGGTGTGGTTACAGTTAAACTCCTCTGGATAGTGGCCCTTCAGGAACAGGAATTTGTGAAGCGCTAGGGAAGAGATCAAAACATTTTAAACAGCTAGATACCCTCAACATTATAAACAGTGCTTAGTAGAGGGGACTAACACCAGTGTCATGCACCAACATAAATAAGATGACACATTTTATGTAATGACACCTCACTGTTAGCACTGCTTCTATCTGCAGGGACAGTGCCATATTACTGTATATCTAAATCTGAAATCTTTTAGATCTAATGGGTTAATTCTCACAAAAATGAAGATTTATTATTAATTTACTCACCCTCAGGCCATCCAAGACAGTGACGGTGTTTCTTAAGTACAACAGCATAGTTTTTTTATCTGCCAAAGCCCTTTTTACTCTTTTTTATCCTTGGTACACTAAGTGTTCCTTTTTAACCCTGATTAGTATGCCATTTTTGTTTGTGATCACAGCAAAACCAATGTTGATTGCACTTGCAATACACAATACTGTACAGTATATGGTACTGTCCCACAAACAAAATGACACGAATGCTCTGATCACAGAAGATATACACTTAAACCCCTATACTCATTGATTGCTAGCAGGATGTGAAGAGACTTTTAAACAGCATGACAAAAATGTTTCTGAAAAGAATTGCCTACCCTGTCATTAAAATGTTCAAATGGATCACACTGATTAGTATTTTGTAATGGAGTATTGTGACTTGCAGGGGGGAATGTATGTAATCCAGTTGTTTGACTACTATGCCTCTAATGGAGCCTGCCGTCTTTTCAACTCCATGTTCTTCTCTCTGTCCATGGGTTGGATCTTTGGTGAGTACCAAACAAGCTACAGAAACTTAAAGACAATTAAATGAATTAATCTACATCTACTTTTAAACTAATAACCCAATACAAGAACAGAAAGGACAGTATTTGAATTTCATTCAGTAATTGTCTATTCCATGCAAAACAGGTGCTGAGAGAATGTTTAATGTCATTGAAGACATGACAAAGTCACGACCTAACTGCATATTTAAATTGTGCTGGAAATACCTGACTCCTCTCGTGTCTCTGGTAAATGTCTGTTTAAAATTGTAAATCGTCAAAACACAATATTAAAGAGATGAAAAACAAGAATGTTTTAGTTTTATGCCTATTATAGCTTTCTTGTCTAGCAATTATAGCTGTTTTTACTGACTGTTTTTATTTACAATAAATGCATCTCTAAAGTGTGACATGATGCTTATGGTGTCTGTTTTTGATAATTTAGCCACACATTTAATTGTAGGTGTCATGATTCTGCCTCATCATGTCATGTCTTTCTTGGTCTAGTGGCAGGATCATGACAGAGCCTCATGCTTTGTGTGGAGAGAGGCATGTTATTGTTGGTTCTGACATAACATGCGCTCTCTCTGGTCTCGTCTTTGGCCCTGCCCTTCTCATTTCCTCATTTTGCCTTCCATTAGTGTTTCATTCCCGACACCTGTCCCTTGCTAATTATCTTTTGTTAGTTCCCCTATTTAATGCCCCTGTGTCTGCTGTCCTGTGCTCGTTCGTTTTGCTTGTTTGCTTCGTGTCCATTGTGTACTCTGTCTTGTTCAGTATTGTCTTTGCCAAGTTTACCTTGTCGTGTTCCTGCCTTGTATCAGTTTACCTTTCTTTCTGTTTTGCACCCTTGAGGGAAGTTTTTGTTTTACATTTGTTTAGTAGCCTTTCTGTTCAGTTACTCTTTACTCCCACCGTGGGTCCTTATTTTGCCAATTAAAGTTTTGTGTTTCGCTAACGCTGCCTGCGCTTGGGTTCTTCCTGCAAATCCGTGACAGTAGGTGTTTGTTTTTATTATATAAGACTCCTCAGTAGCAAGTTTAGGTAATCCTTAACTCAGAGTTATACAGGTGCTGGTCATATAATTAGAATATCATCAAAAAGTTGATTTATTTCACTAATTCCATTCAAAACGTGAAACTTGTATATTATATTCATTCATTACACACAGACTGATATATTTCAAATGTTTATTTCTTTTAATTTGATGATTATAACTGACAACTAATGAAAATCCCAAATTCAGTATATCAGAAAATTATTATATTACTTAAGACCAATACAGTTTAGTTTAATAGTTTAAAGAAGTTTAGCAACAGAATTCAAGTTAATCTAGGTTTACGTCTCACACTATACAGTTTTTTTGCAGAGTCAACAGTCATTATTGGATAAATTATGAGGCTTTGTCATACCTAAACTAGCACTCCTCCATTCATTCCCATCTTTTGTTCATAATTTTGCTTCCTTTTTATCTATTCTATTCTATCTGTCTTTTTCAGGTGTCTCTTGTTTGTTCTCTGGCGCAGTACAAGCCCCTGACATTTAACCGTTGGTATGTGTACCCAAGCTGGGCTAATGTATTCGGCTGGTTACTGGCCCTGTCCTCCATTCTACTCGTGCCTGGATGGGCACTGGGCCGACTTTTGACTGAGAAAGGGAGTCTGAAAGAGGCGAGTATTAGCCCTTGTTAATATCTTTAACCATAGCTAACTTACAAATGTTAAAGTCTGATGTTGCTTTCCTGTATATTTTGACAGCGTTGGCATCATCTGTGTAGTCCTGACACAAACTTGCCTCTCACCTACAAGCAACGAGCTAAAGTGAGCAACACAGAGGAAAACTAAACATGTACTCATATAGTAAGGCATGTTGAATAAAAACTTGACAATAAACACTGACATCTAATATGCATTATTAAAACATTATAATAATTAGGTCTGTCTAAAAAATCACTAACAATAATAAGTCATTGTTTTATTATTGAGATATGTTTGAACTGCTTGGTTTTTTCACAAAAAAAAAGCTTATTCGGCATACTCAACAATCTCCTATTTTGATTTTGGCATCGTGTCCCCTTATAAGAGTATTGTTGTTCATTAGCATGCAGTGTCTACTCAGTAAATCTCTATATTCAGCCCACAATGATAATAGTCTCTGAAACCCTACAGCTATCAAGGTGTTGTCCAGGTGGAATCCAATTTATCAGTCCTCATTTTACTGGATATATTTGCATCTTTTGACTTTATTAAACTTTGAGTTAGTTTACCATAGCCTCTGAGCAACCCTTTAATGTGTGGTGATCAAAAGAACTCAACTTCAGGGTATCATGGAGGGAAGATGTGTCTCAATCCCATCAAATGGCCAATGGGGTCCCTTAAGGATCAGTGCTGAGACCTTCTCTATTCTCCTTATACACAACATCCCTAGAACATATCATACAGGCACATGGCTTTTTAGTATTACTACTATGCTGACAACAGACAGATCTTTTAACCAGAAAGTGCTGCACAACTTTACACAACTTGTAAGTGAACAATGATGATTCAAAGATATATGTCAAATATGTGTCATTTTATTAGAATTTGAAATAAAACAAAATTATTCAACTTGTGAAAAAGCCTTTATTGCTCACAGCCAAATTTTTCTGGAGAAATTTTATGAGGTTGAGGGCTGGCCTTGCCTAGAGCTAGTAGCATTGGGCTTCCATAGTCATAGTATTCTGGACCAATGAACACCTTCACCCCATCAGCATCACAGAGGCCAGCATCAATTTTAGGGAAAGGAATCGGCATCTCCTTTTTAATGGCCCTGGGGCTTGCCATTAGATCGATGTCATACATCTTTTGACCTGAGGATGAAAATGACTTATGATATGTGAAGTTTGCCAAATGAGTCAAAGAAAGATTAACATACTGGACTATACCAACAATTGCAATTTACTTCATGTTTTTCTATATTTTAAAAAATGGTCACTTTCCACTGGAAAACAGTATCATAAAGCAGCTCATCTGGTTGGCGTTCTACATCTTTTGCAAGAAGAGACTGATCTGATGAACTCAGGACATTAAAACAAAGCCAAACACAGTCGTCAAAAGCAAAATGTCAGCATATGCAAGGTCTTCCCCTGTGTTTTTTGTTCAAAAAGACCATCTGTTAATTCATTGAGTAATGTCTATATGTCCCTTTAGTCCTTGATAATGGACCCCATTATGGGCATCCATTTTATATATGCTACACATTGTATACTGTCTATAAATGCTTGATTAATGACAATAACATATTGTTACCTACCTTGTATAATGTGTATAATGTGCTGATTTGCACACAAAAATGCTGCATCCACAGGACCATCGATGCCTAGCTCTTCCTTCAGAGGTTTAGGGTAACCCTCTATGAGAGTGTAATGTGCTTCTGACTTGTAGATATAAACTTGACCACCCTGGAAAAAAAAGAGTTTTTATAAAAACAATTATTTGTTGCATTTTAACATTTTTGGAACAGTTTCTGTACTCAGTTTGATGTAACCACATTCTAAACACAAATGGTGTGATTTTTTTTATTTAACTTTGTTAGCTTATTTTACCTGAATGATATACATATTATCACCATAGGAAAAAACTGCATCCACTGCACCAGAGATTTCCTTCCATTGCCTGGAAATAAGGAAAGGATGATTGCCTTCACGGTGTGTATCCAAACGCATGTAGACTGAACCTGTAGGAGTAACGTTTTTTTATTATATTTTTATTTTTTTATTGAATGAATAAAAGCAGTACACAGTAAAATAGTTAACAGTACATTTTCGTTCTTTCAGTTGTATGAGTAAAGTATATGAAATATTTAGAAAATAGCTGTAAACAGGAATTACAGGCCGCACCTATAGGAGATTTTGCAAAATGTTTTAACACCTCATAGTTGGATGAAATATGAACAAACAAGTGCAGGTTTAAATTAGCATATTTAAAGCAGCTCTTGGGTTTGTCCATTAAGCCAAAACAGTGAAACAAATCAAGCAGCATGGACTCTTGTTTACGGGCTTAATGTTCAAAAGTATAAAATGAGTGAAACCTTAAAGTAATGATCACATAAGGTTTGAGATAGACACCCCAAATCTGCCAAATGTAAAACATTCCTAATGGCCCCGAACATAATAATAGGAAGAAAAAGAAAAAAAAGTCCTGTAATAGGGGTTTGTAGGGGCTTTGTTCCAAGGATTGTCTAAAGCTAACAGATATGATAAGGGCATACATGCACCTGTGATGCTTGGGCCCTAACATGAACATTAACAGATATAATTTCACACTTGATGTGCTTGCGTCATGTACTGTCATAATGTTGAATTACCCTGAAATGCATATGCTCTGCCTTTACTATCTGTGGTGATTGCATTCAGTTTGATGTCACTGCATTGCAGCTTTCTTGTACCAGCTCCATGACCTACGGAACCAATTCAGCTAGACATTAGGTGAAAAATGAATGAATAATAAAATGTACTAATTCCTTTTAAGTAAACATATAAACTCACCGAATCCTTCACCACATCTCATGAAGTAGTTCCGAGCATCTTTGGGATACACTCCTGTCACTTCCCCAGAAATAGGATGGAATCTGGTGAAGTTGTGACCATGGAAACAGTAATAATGCTCTAGCCAGCGAAAGGTAGATGTGCAGTTTGGCAAGTGGCTCCAGACTTTTTTCTTAGTCAATTTTGTCTTGATGTCAAAGTGATAAACTTCATTTCCTGAAAAGTTTTTTTGTGAACAATTGTTAAAATACTGGTAACTTGATGTAAGTTCCATACTGATGCTATGTACCGTAAAAAACAGTTGTGTGAGGTTGTGTATGAGGTTAAAGTGCTCTGACAAAAGTAGTCTGATGTCTACTTGGGCCAATCACAAAGCTCGGAAAGAGTTGGAGGAATAGAGTATCGCAGAGATGACATATTTTTGTAGGCCAATCCGGAAGTTAGCAGCGCACTGGTTCCCTCGACCGAAAGCCTATGGATTTTTCCCATAGACTTGGAAGATCGCAAAAAAAGATTTGTGATGTTTTGTCTATGTTTTGTCTAGCATGATCATTGTGACGAGGGAGGCGGGACGAGAGCCGTGAGGGAACAACGCGAGGCCGGTGTCGTGAGTGATAATGAGTGTCAGCTGTGCGTTACACCCGTCTCGCATCTCTCACGGAGGAGCTCCTGAAGCAAAAGAGGTGGAGCGACAGGAAGGTACGACGAGAGAGGACCAGGCCTTGACATTGTATGTGTTTTAGTTATGTTTGTGTAGCCGGCAGTCGACCGTGAGGTGGCTGCCGGCCCTTTACTTTGGTTTATGCTTTGTTTGTTTATTTTATTAAAAGTTTATTTAATGTTCGCCGGTTCCCGCCTCCTTCCTCCCTTACTTTGAACGTTGTTACGATCATCTTTAAAGATTAACACAATATTTGCTATTTCGAAAGCCTTAATTCAATCGCCAGAAGCAAAAAGCTAACATGATACTATAAACAGACTACATTACGATTGTTCAATATCAACATCACAAACACCAAGCCTCTGACAACTTTTTCAAACTTAAAGGGGTCATATATCGGAAATACGTGTTTTTCTGTGTCTTTGGTGTGTTAAAAGTTGCCCATGCATGTATTTAGACCTGTAAACTTGCTCAAATTAAAGTGTCGGAACAAAAGATGCATTCTATCTAAAAGCGAATGCGAACCCAGACCTGCCTGAAACGCCTCGTGTAACCACACCCTGATGAATGTACGTCACTTCATAACATGATTTGACTTAAGACCACCCAAATCTAAATGCAAGTGAGGTGGGCGTACTTGTAAATCTCATTGTATCGTCACTGCCACAGCCATGTCGCGGAGACGCTGTGAGTTTCGTTGTGAAAAGAAAGACTCTTTGTTTGCCCTGCCAAAAGATGAGACAACTAAAAACGAATGGTTACATTTTATTTGCAACACTGTTCCAGAAAAGTACAATCCGAATGTTCAAGTTTGTGCAGCGCATTTCACAGATGATTGCTTCATGAATCTGGGAGAGATCAATGCCGGCAGTGCACGCTTTGGTTAAAAAGTGGGGCCATTCCAACCATTAAAACTTCGCTGGTGCTTCAGATTCGCAACCTGTAAGTATATCTGTATTGTAAAAGACTTTGTTACGGACTAACGCGAGTTGAGTTTGTCGTGTGTTTGTGATCTGCAAATGCGCAACGTGAAAAAAGACAACATAAGTCCTAATAATCAGTAATAATGTTTCCACTAGAGGCAACAAATGTCGTGTTTATAATGTCTTTTCATATTTAGTATTTATTTTGGGTTTATTGTCTTTGTTGAGTCGCGACGAGACGTGGCGTAACACTGGTTGATCAAGAAGGGCCAAAGCTTTTGCTCACGTTATTTATACCATTCCCTGCTGTAATGCAAGCTTGTTTCTATCTCACACAAACTCTGTATGATGTATATTGTCGCTGTCGGGCGGAATCCTCGCATCTCCAAAACATTATTTTTAAGGAAATAAAAAAAACTGCATTTTTTTTAGTTATTAAACATTGTATCGTTAAAGTTGGTATTATACCTTATATTGCTATCATATACTGTTGTGTACCAACATTAACACAACATTTCCCCAAAACCATGTTTATTCGGAGATACAAGGTTTATGACTTGGGAGCAGGGAGATACGAGATTACGCTGTCATTGATAAGAATGGTACGGACACAGACGTCGCTGCTGCCAGCAGTGTTCATCAAAATCTGCGGTCGCGTTGAGCCTTTTGACAAGAAACGAGGCTAAGAGCTAATGAAAGCTAATGATTGTGGTTACATACATCTTCCTAAACTCTATTTTAAACGTTAGAGCTATGNTCTGCGGTCGCGTTGAGCCTTTTGACAAGAGACGAGGCGTTAAGAGCTAATGAAAGCTAATGATTGTGGTTACATACATCTTCCTAAACTCTATTTTAAACGTTAGAGCTATGTGTGATGCTATACCAAGGTTAAGAGGTTAAGAGCTAATGAAAGCTAATGATTGTGGTTACATACATCTTCCTAAACTCTATTTTAAACGTTAGAGCTATGTGTGATGCTATACCAAAATAAAACGTTAAACAGGCTGTCTAATATAGGCGGAAATTAATCTTCACGCAAATAAAGTCGGCGGTCGCATTGAGCCTCTTGACAAGAGAAATGCTTCAATAGTTAACCAAAGCTAACGACTGTGGGTACATACATCTTCCTAAACTCTATTTTAAAGGTTTAAGAACTATAAGTGATGTAATACAAAAAACGATGAGCTGACTAGGCTGTCTAATAGGCGGAAATTAGCCGAATCTGCTCACAAATTTACCTTCGGGGCTTCCTTCTGCACCGAAGCATTACAGCTATCGATTTTTAACAAAACAGGCCTACTCAAATGTATCTAACCTAACTATTTTCACTCGTTATTGTCCAAAAAACTTTCAATCAGGAGACGTAATGCCGAGAGGCTCCCGCGGCGTGAAGAAGAGGTGGAGTTACGAGACTTCTCAGACAGTTGAAGTGTCTAATGGAGTTAAGAGATTTGCTCTCAAGCTATTTTCAACACTTTAGATTAGTTAATAATTTGTAAAAATATCAGACCCACATGGGGACTGACCAATAGCATCGATTTGTGAAAAAATATGAAATTGACCAAATTTGGACATAGGAGGTTTCCGCCCGACAGCGACGATATGGTTGTTTGTTTATAGTGTTTTATAACGTCGTATATAAAAGGTAAAACAGTTAGCTATAGTTTTTAACTATTTAACATCATATTTTTTTAATAAAACCTTACCAATCCTTTACATCCTGCTCAAGTTGCACTGGCAAAGTTGATGTATCGGCTTGATCATCTTCATTTTCCGTATCAGATTCGAGCTCGAATTGATATAAGGAAGTACCGATGACATTTTATCACCTGTCAGTACAATTGCGTGGGAACATGATGTTCCGAATATGGTAAGAGGCGTTACATTTCCGTGAAACGCTTGCAGTATTCGACCAATCACTAAGCACTGGTTAACTGGCCAATCATAGCACACCTCGCTTTTCAGAGCGATGAGCTTTGTAAAAAATCAGTGCGTTTCAGAGAGGCGGGGCAAAGAGGAGATACAAACATGTACGGTATGTGGAAAATACAGCATTTTTTTAACCTTAAATCATGTATACACATTGCATTCCATCTAAAACAAATTATAATATTAGTTTTAGCGCTGTCATATGACCCCTTTAATTAAAAATGTGTTCCCTGGTAAGTAATTACTTAGTGAATGAATATCTATCCACGTTTTTAGAGATCGGTGTCTGTGTTGCATTATTTGTCAGATTTCTATGTGTGATGATGTTTTATGTCCCCGGCAAAGGATGTAGTCGCTTTTAGCAACTTGTTAGCAACCGCCGTTTTTAAGACACGATAAAGCTTTAAAAATCTTGAGTGGGTTGTGTTCTATCAAAGTAAAGTACAGATACTCAAAAAGTGTACTTAAGTACAGTACTCAGGTAAATTTACTTTGTTACTGTCCACCACTGGTTTTAACTGAATTTTTGTGCTGATTTATGTGTATCTGTATCAACATAGATAAAAGACAGTATGTTGTTGCATGTTTAAAATGTGCTACATTTATTGCAAAAAAGAACCCAAATGCATGTACTTTACTGTATGAAAATAGTTGTTGTTGACATGCAGAGCCTATATCGCTGACCTTTGAAGAACAACACTGAATCTGTGACGCATTCTCCTTTGGGACACTCAACAGCAGCGTCTAAATGGTTGGGGATACCAGGAAATTCCTGTTGGATGTCTACAGGGTAGCCGTTCTCAAGGGTGTAGTTTTTATAACTAAATACTTTGTCATCCTTAATAGAAAGTCAAAATTTTCACCAGTATTCAATTGCATGTGATTACTTGTTATGTTTGTTTTTCTGTTTATTTTTAAATATTGTAAGAAAACACAGTAATGAAAATCACCAGGAAGAAAAAGATGTGGTCATGAGTATTGGGATCATCCCCATGGTGCATCCGGAAAGCTGCATCAACGTGATCCAGGTGACTATGTTCATCCAGTTCCTTGAATGTGCCACCTGATAGCTCAGCGGGCCCAGTGAAACCTTTCCAGAGATGGTCACCTGAATGAAGAAAGCCAAAAAAATCAATCTTCACCTGATGTGGTGGTAATGCATATGAATAATCTGAGGTTTAGTAATAAGAGGAGAGTTTGTAGACCTTTAAAAAAGAAAGTGTTTCCTTTTTCATCTGGGGTGATGGCGTCAAACTCAATGCCTTTACAGCGGTCTAGTTGGTGGTCCTCTCCTTTAGGATGTAAATGATCCTCAGGTTCATCTGTTATGATATGATTAAATATTAAACACACTCACAACATCTCTATTGATGTCGCAGATTCAGATTATAGTCAAACACCACACCGTTTACATGTAGAAATTTCAGATGCATATCCAAAATAATAAATATGATATTAGAAAACGTATACATTTTTTTTTTAAACTGTGAAATGATAATGCCTACCTGCCATTATTCCATCATGGTGGCTGAGATACAGAACAAGAAAATAAAGGTAGGAAAATGGGTTAATGCAAAAATGTAAATAGAAATTATTTGCACAAAACAAATCTGAATCCCAGAAGTATAGACATGCTTTCTGGTGAAACAACAGGATCTTTACAGCATTATAATCATTAATACTAAAGTGGACTTTGTGTCAGTTTTATCGATCCTGCTCTGTATTCTGCAACATAACAAACAAGCCTGGACCTAATTTACACTGAAAAGCAAATAAAGATTTATGCAAGCATTGGTTTACTATGCAATTTTTCATTATAGTGTGTCGGCAGAAAACTAAATAGAAGTGATGGATGTAAGAGCAATGAACACACTCATTTAAGGACAAAACAGTTTCCAAAGCATAACTAGGGTACAGTTTCACATTACATGTAAGTCTAACCAACAAAAAATGTTATAGCCTTTCATCACAACAAACTGCTACAATCCCACTTCATTATATTCACTATAGTGTACTATATCTAAACTGTGCTATAATTGGGCCCCTGGTTTTGAGAATGCTCATAAAGCAATGCAATATTGTATCAGATACTCACGCTGGAGCCGCATAGCTAAGAGGCAGAGCCAAACACACACAGAAGCACAGAAAGAAAACTTTCATGATGAGTCGTCCCCTTGATCCAGATCAGCTGAGCTCAGTCAAAAGCAATGAGGCACAGGCTGTATCAGGCCTTTATACAGACCCTCTCAGTGGGTGGATGCAATGTTTGTTCAGAAATCATTGGTAAACAAGATACAATTTACTGACAGAGATGGTCAGAACAGGGACTGGAAATGCCATCATTACAAAAGTTGGATTTGCCTTAATGTTGTTGGCTTGCTATTTTTGGCAGACTAGGTTTTTGCTAACAACCACATAACATGTAGTCAAGTGTGTGTTCACTGTAAGTGTATAAAAATATGAAAATGAATAGTAAAGTTCTGAATATTGCCTCTGATTGATTTTGATGTTGTTCTGTTTCCTGGAGGTAATTTATCACATTAGATTATATATACAGTACCTACACTATAAAAATGTATGTCCTCAATAAGCCATGTCAACACATTGAGCAATTTTTAACACATGACCCTCGCAGATCGTGATTGTCACATGATTGAGAACCGATTTTCCTCCGATTTCCTCAAACCTGGCAGGTGAAAATCAGGGCTAAAATCATGCAGTGTGTACTCATGAGCAGGATCCATTGACTGTTGTTTTTCGTTTATTGTATGCAGACACGACCTGCTGCAGTTACAAGTATGGTGAAAACATTTTGTTTTTATGGTACTGTAACTGTGATCCATGATTTTTTACAGTCACCCTATTGACAGATTTACAAACTGTATGCATACTGTTTAATTTGGAACCAGAAAGAATTACGGGTGTTTTGTATTCATACATATTGTCTACAGACAGCAAAATTAACCCTGCAGCACACAGTGTTGCTGTTAAATAAATAAAACAGGTTCATTGACCAGTAGTGATGACACCTGCTATTAACACACTGAGTCACTAAAGGAACAACAAAAACACAAACAGAACAGAAAAGAACAGACAAAAAACACAATTACCACACCTTACATCCAGTGGGAGAAATCATTATTTGATCCCCTGCTGATTTTGTAAATTTGCCTGCTTATAAAGAATTGAAGGGTCTATGATTTTTATGGTAGGGTTATTTCAACTGATAGAGACAGAATATCAACAAAAAATCTGGAAAAAATATAAAGGTTATAAATTGATTTGCATTTCAGTCAGTCAATGAAATAAGTATTTGATTCCCTACCAACCAGCGAGAATTCTGGCTCCACAGATTGGTTATGTGCCTATATGGACCACAGATTAGTCCTTAAGTCAGCTTGTTATGTATATAAAAGATTCCTGCCAACAGAATCTGTATCTTCCAATTCAATCTCTCCACCACGATGGTCAATAGCTGTCAAAAGATGTCAGGGACAAGATTGTAGACCTGCACAAACCTGGAATGGTCTACAGACATAAGTAAGCTTGGTGAGAAGGAGACAACTGTTGGTGCGATTATTTGGAAATAGAAGGAATACAAAATAACTATCAATTGCCCTTGGTCTGGAGCTCCCTGCAAGATTTCCCCAATGGGGTAAAGATGATTATGAGAAAGGTTAAAGATCAGCCCAGAACTACATGGAAGAAGCTTGTTAATGTTTTCAAGGCAGTTGGGACCACAGTTAGCAAGCAAACCATTATGCCACAATCGATTGAAATCCTGAAGCGTCCCAAGGTCCTCCTGCTCAAGAAGGCCTGTCTGGCTCATCTGAAGTTTGCCAATGACCATCAAAATGACTCAGAAGAGGCTTTGGAGAAAGTGCTGTGGTCAGATGGAGCCAAAATTGACTCTCTGTTTTATGACCCCAAGAACACCATCTCTACAGTCAAGAACAGTGTTGGAAACATTATGCTTTGGGGTTTTTTCTCTGCTACGGGTACAGGAGGACTTCACTGCATTGAGTGGCTAAGGGACGGGGCCATGTTTATTGTGTTTTATTGTGTTAGTTAGCTGTATTTTTTTGTGTTATTATGGCTTAAATCAAAACAAACCAACTGCAGTTTGATTGATGTTAGTTGGAATGCACAATAAAAAACATGATTTTTGAACAAATTTAAAAACGGAGTTATCTCATTTTGGAACCAAACTCTTCATATATGTGACCCTGGATCACAAAACCAGTCTTAAGTAGCACAGAAACATTTTTAGTAAAAGCCAAAAATACATTGTATTGGTCAAAATTATCTATTTTATCTTTTATGCCAAAAATCATTAGGATTCCTGTTCCATGAAGATATTTAGCAAATTTCCTACCATAAATATATCAAAACTTTATTTTTGTGAGTGGATGGCCTGCTACAGTGCCTCCGATTAACAACTTTGAAGGCGATTTTCTCAATATTTTGATTTTTTTGCACCCTCAGATTCCAGAGTTTTAAACTGTCGTATCTCCACCTCATATCGTCCTATCCTAACAACTCATACATCAATAGAAAGCTTAATTATTCAGCTTTCAGGTGATGTAAAAATCTCAATTTTGAAAAATTGACCCATAAGACTGGTTTTGTTGTCCAGGGTCACATATAGTAAAGCCTTTAGTGCATATCTTGATGTAACATGTATACATTTTGTCCAACATTGGCCGGCCAACCAACAAAGGACTACAGAGGGTTTCAAAGCAACAACATAAACAAAGGTTATTGCGCATGCACGCTTTTGTGGCCCAAACTTGACTTTTAGTACACATCAACAAACAATAGAGTGCCTGTAGATTAAACTGAAACTGATAAGAACCATTACTTGACTAAACTTGCCTCTCCAATATTTTGAATTTAGACTGCAATACCAAGCTCACCCGCTAGATGTCAGTGTCCAATATGTTTTCTTTAAATGCAAAAATTTACAGACCCATTCAACAAATCGTTGATTTAATCAAATGAACATACAACAAAATTCAACTAATTGTTTATTTAGTACAATTATTATACAATAAAATAATAATAGAAATCAATTTTAATATAACTAAATTCAACCTGGTCTCATAGGATATATGTAACTCTGTACACTTTTTGCAGCGCCACAAAATATGTACCATCAGGTACATATTGCTACAGTTTTGAGTAACAAAAGTCCACTGGGGTTGCTAATGGTCCACTGGAGAATGCGTGTCAGTGTCACGATTTGCCTCTGTATCATAGCAACTGCCAGTGGATAGGCTATAAATGCTAATTACTCGCCATTACTGATGATACTGCTGTTAAAGGGTATGTTATTGTTTTAACAAGGCTCAGATGTCAAAGCTGTTACTGTAGGCCTATATGGCAAACATATTAAAATGGATATGGGTAATGGAGGGCCTTAGTTGGACGATGGTAAAAATATGTTTTAGGTTAAATCATTGATCAAACTGATGTTGTCAAACCTGTCCTATCTGAATTGGTTGTGTCAGATGAGGGAGATCTACAAAATGTGCAATACTTGGGTCCTCCAGGACATGTTTGAAAACCCTGTAGATAGCAGTTGTTCTCACATGTTTGTGTGGGAGTGCTAACAGTGTGTGCTTTGAGCAATGATAGAACACAAAATATCACGGTATGAACTCACTTATAAATTCAGGCAAAATTAGGTACTGTACATATCTTATAATACCAGAGGAAGATGGGCTCTCGCACCTCAGTGTGTGCGTGCGTGCATGTGTGTCAAAGTGTTTTCTTAACAAAAATTGTAAGATTTATTTATAAACTCTTTTATCCAAATTGACTTTTATCAACAAATCTGAAAAGTTGTGTGGTTGTTACGAGCATTAAAATTGCCCTAATTTTATTATTCAAATACAAAGTTACTTTTCGGTTAAATGTTAAAACTGCAGGGAAGCGGCAATTCAATAATTAAATACTGAAGACCGAAGGCAGTAGGTTTTAGGTTGTTTTATTCACACTATGTACTTTAAACTATCACAATGATTTATATGAGCTTCAGACCACCACAATGACTAATTTGTTTTCTGTAAATCATGTACTTCATACTTTGTCATTTAGGTGTGGAGTGTAGTGTCGTGGAATTTTTATTTTAAGGTAAGAATACAATAAATGCTTGAAGAAAACATGTATTTTGGTATTTTATTCTTACAAGAAGGTCAAGGCCACATACAGAAAGCTCTGTAGTGAGAAGATACAGAAATGTTACACACTCATTTATAGTCACTACTCCCCCTCAAACTGTCTTCCCTGCAAAAAAAGCTGCTATTCACCTCACCAGGACATCTCAGAAATCAAAAGATTACGATAGGATTAGGTATAAAGTATTACACAAGAGGAGAGCAGGTTGGTTTTGAACAGGTTGATTATTATCGATAGATGAAATAATTATGCAAATTCAGTTCTTTATTACACTCTGATTTGGAATATTTGGGATTATCCAATCTTTTTCCATTACAGCAGCTTGACGTATTTAGAAACATTTTCTGCTTCATTACATTCACTGCTGCGGAATCAACGCTCTGGACTACAGGACCTGACAGAACTGCTGGAAAAGTTATGGGCAAAGAAGAAGGACGGATCGAGGAGAGAGGGTACTGGGGAAGTAAAACAGAGTTTCTTCTGGCTGTTGCAGGAATTGTAATTGGTCTGGGTAACGTGTGGAGGTTTCCATACCTCTGCTACAAGAATGGAGGAGGTAGGAGATCATATCCTCATATTTTATTCTATCTTATATTATGTCTAGCCCTCCTATTATCTTAGACCCCACAGCTACTTTTGACATCTCAGAAAATATAATAATCTGATTCTATTTTTAAACCTCGATTCTTTCTGACTTTGTAGAGTTTATTAGAATAATTCATAAACATGCACATTTTGTGCATTTAGAGTTTTCAAAATCCCTATACACACTTTGCCCCAGTTGGTGATGTCTGGGGTAAATAGATGAATACTCTTTTGACTGGTAAAACTGAAATGTATTTCTTGAAATATCCAGTAAACTTTTACATCAGACTTTTTTTCAGTGTAAATGGAGCAATTCAATATAGGCTAAAACATATAGAAAACATGGTATCATGTTTTATCCAAATGTTTTATTAATGTTAGGATAAGTAAAGTGTGTGAAAATAAAAACAAATAACATTTTTAGTTTGAGTAACGTATTATAGATTAACATACTATATTTCGGGTCAAATATGACCCCACTTGTTGATATTTCAGGATAATAGGAGGGCTAGAATGATGTATTATTTCACTGTATTTTCAGGTGCATTCCTGATTCCATACCTGGTGTTTGTGGTTACCTGTGGGGTTCCTCTGTTCCTGCTAGAGACGGCAATGGGACAGTACACACGAGAAGGTGCCATTACATGTTGGCATCGCCTCTGTCCACTGGCTGAAGGTAGAAGTTTGAATTAATTATTTATAGTTTTATTTTTTAAGATTTTAGATCATTAGAGAGATCACTGTTCTGGTAAATGTATCAGTAAAATAAATTGCACATTAACCAAAATGTGTCACAACTGTTACATGCTGACATGGTTGAATCTTAAAGATCATGTGACTAATTACTCTGAGACCTCAAGAAAACGATGTCCTGACAACAGGTAGCAAAAATATGTGTATTAGGAGGATATAGTCTGCATACTTTAGAAAGAAGCAGAATAAAAAACACATTTCTCGAATGACAGCTATTTTAGAGACACTAATTCATGCAGAGTATAATAATGTCTTGCAAAATAGCATATATTTAAGGTTGGCGGAATGAAACTGTTCTGGGCAAACTCTCCGCCCGTCCATGCAGCCTTGCATGGACAGAGCGGGAGCGCAGCAATACATGTCCCCCCACCTGGGGAACCAGAACAGTTCATGATGCGTAACAGGATTAAATTAAAATGATCCGACAGACACAGGCAGATAAGGAGGAGATGGGGATGGAGGTGGGTTTTGAGTGCAACACAATTAAGCAGCTGATAAGGAGCAAAGAAAGGCAATTTAAATAGGACGCAGTCTAGTGTGTGTTGTATGACTATTGGTTAACATTGATTAGCTGGACCTGATGTGATCAGCTGATGCAAGCTAGACTCACGTGACCTGCCAGAACTAAAGCTACACTTGATTTTGTTAGTTCTTAATAAAGATTCTGTAATCAGAGTTAAACTGAAAACAGCAGCAATGCATTTGTCATGAGTCAATGAGTGTTGATCAATCACTTTTGTTTGATTTTTTCTATGGTTAATATGTGTGTTTTCTTCTGTCAGGTATTGGCTATGCAGGACAGCTGTTAGTGTTGTATAGTTGCATGTATTACATCATCATTCTGGCTTGGGCGCTTTTCTACCTCTTCTTCTCCTTCAGCTCTCAACTTCCGTGGGCCAGCTGTGACAACGCCTGGAACACAGGTAATAAGTGAAATAAACAAAAAAATCAAATGAAAAATCATAATCATCATCATCTGCTAACGTAACTCTGTTTTATCCTTGTGTTAGATAACTGTGTAAATCTTGCTGCAAAGAATCTAATCAACCGCACAGCAAGAATGAATTCAACCTCTTCAACTACTGAGTTCTGGGAGTAAAAAAACACGTTTGTTTGTTTGTTTGTTTGTTTGTTTGTTTGTTTGTTTGTTTGTTTGTTTGTTTGTTTGTTTGTAGACTTTCCATTGACATCTGCTGTCTAAATACTGAAGTATTTTCTGTCCATTAACCCTACCTGCATGTAAACCTCTTATAAAGTTTAATAAAAATAATATTTTTCTTTACTGACCAACCAACCAGAGTATGGATGAGTAGCAAGTCAAAAGCAAAATTTTAGAATAAAAGTAATATTTTGTAAAAGAGAAAGTTCTTAGTTTTTATAACTTCCTATTTTGTTGTACTGACATTTGGCTTACATGTCAAAAGATCAATGAAAATGAGAACTCCTTTAACAAATCACACCCTTTACACACACATACATGTAAACAAGGTTAAGCTCTGTAAAGAAAGTGAAAGTGACCTATTTGTCAGGTACGGTGACCCGTACCCGAAATGTGAGCTCTGCATTTAACCCATCCAGAGAGTAGTGAACACACACACAGCAAGTCGTGAACACACATACACCCAGAGCAGTGGGCAGCTATCACTGCAGCGCCCGGGGGTCAAGTAGGGGTAAGGTGCCTTGCTCAAGGCAACATTCAGGTCACGAGTCCGACTCTCTAACCATTAGGCCACAACTGCCATGACTGCCTGTATATCACATAACTGTGTATCTTACCACACTGTACAGGCGTAGAGTTCTGCTTCTCTCTGGAGGTATTGAGCAGATGGGTAACATCAACTGGGAAATTCTACTGTGTCTCATTGCAATGTGGATTGTATGTTATTTTTGCGCCTGGAAAGGTGTCAAATCTACAGGCAAGGTGTGTAAAAATATAACTGGAGAATATTGTCTCTTTCAGAGTTTGTACATTTTAGGGTTTGATAAAAATAGTTGTCTTCTACATGGACATCTTTATACAGTAAATAATATAATATAGAAGTCTGATTATGATTGTCTGTAGGTGGTGTATTTCACAGCCACATTTCCCTATGTGATGTTACTGGTGTTGCTGATTCGTGGGTTGACTCTTCCTGGGGCCCTACAGGGGATCATGTTTTACCTGTACCCTGAACCATCCCGTCTCGCTGACCCACAGGTACCCACAGGCAAATGACTCCATGAGACTTTAAAACCACGCATAAAGACCAAATTAATGTATTTTGGGTCCCTTCCTGAGTTATTATTCCCATGTGTTGTGTGTTCAGGTTTGGATGGAGGCAGGATCTCAGATCTTTTTTTCTTATGGTTTGTGTACAGCTTGTCTTACTGTACTAGGCAGCTACAATAAATACACCAACAACTGTTACAGGTTAGTATTGCTACTAATGAAACAAGTGAAAGAGCTAACAACTGAAGTAACAAACAATGGACAAAAGACAATATATTATTATATTAATAAAGGTGCTCCATGATGCCATAAAAGAAAAAAAAAGTCGAAATGTTTCTGTTTCACAAAAGCTGCTTTGTGGTGAAAAAGGGTTCTTCAGATTATAAAACGGTAAGAAAGAGATGGTCCTTTAAAGATTCTTTGACTGAATGGTTCTTTGTGGAACCAAAAATGGTTATTCTATGACATCACTTTGAAGAACCTTTTAAGCACCTTTATTTTTAAGAGTGCAGTACTTGATTTGAGTCCTACCTCACAGATAAATTCCTTGGGTTCAGTTGAAGGGTACTCAGTGGGGTACCTCAGGGTTTTATGTTTGGCCCTATTTTCTTGCCGGTATACATATCATTGTAGGAAATGTAACTGTACATATCATTGTAACTCTAAATTTAAATTAAATCCACAGTATCTTTATGATGAATCTTTTGAGTTTTGTGAATGAACACATTCTTGACTTTTGAATTTTGGATAAAATATTTTGTTAAATTAATAAATGTAAATAATCTGCGCACAGGCAGAAGATGCCAGATAGTACTTGTCTTTGTGTGTGTGTCTAAACTATATTTTGGGGGAAATAGGTGTATAGAAGTCTGTGGAATGACCCCTTTTAGTTAAGAAAGTAAACATGTATGTGTGTCTTTATATACAGTAACCCATGTTTTCACTTTTAGGGACTGCTTATGGCTTTGTCTTCTGAATAGTGGTACCAGTTTAGTGGCTGGTTTTGCTGTGTTCTCGGTCCTGGGCTTCATGGCCCATGAACAGGGCGCCCCCATTGAGGAGGTGGCAGAATCAGGTACTGCAACAAAACAGGAAGAGTCGGGTTATGGGATTTACTAACTAAAGCAATGATTTAGAATGCTAACTACTGAACCTCATATATCTTTCTGTTTCAGGTCCTGGTCTAGCATTCATAGCTTATCCACAGGCAGTTGCTATGATGCCTCTTCCTCAGTTGTGGGCTGTGTGTTTCTTCATAATGATTATTTTGCTGGGTCTAGACACACAGGTGAGTTTAATCTCACATATATATGTACTGTACATACATGGGCCTTAGCCAATGAAAACAGCAAAAGGTCCCAGACCTTCAGAGATTAGAGGAAATGTGGTTTTAGTGAATTTTTATAAATTTACAGTAGGAAATTCACAAAATATCTTCATGGAACATGATCTTTAATATCCTAAAGATTTTTGGAATAAAACCATACATACCGTGCATGTTTGTATCTCCTCTTTGCCCCGCCTCTCTGAAACGCGCAGATTTTTAACAAAGCTCATCGCTCTGAAAAGCGAGGTGTGCTATGATTGGCCAGTGCGTAGTGATTGGTGGAATACTGCAAGCGTGTGAGGGAAATGTAACGTCTCTTACCATATTTGGAACATCAGGTTCCAAAGCAATTGTACTGACAGGTACGCCCACCTTACTTACGTATTTGGGCGGTCTTAGTCAAATCATACCACGAACTGACGTAGATTTGTGGGGTTGTGGTTACACAAGGCGTTTCAGGCAGGTCTGGGTGAGCATTCGCTTTTAGATAGAATGCATCTTTTTTAACTTAAATTTTTGCAATTTTAAGTGTCTAATACATGTATGGGCAACTTATAACACACCAAAGACACAAAAAAACACGTGTTCGCGCCATATGACCCCTTTAAGGCTGGTTTTGTGATCCAAGGTCACATTTACAGTATACAGGCTATTGTACAGGATTTCACAAAACCTTTGTGCAATTGTGGTGAGCGGAATACTTTTAATGCACTAATCTTGAATTTTGATTCGCCTCAGGCACATATTCAGGAAGGTCAGAATTTAACACCAACAGCAGCAATACTTGTATCCAAAATGCCTTGTCAACAGTTCAGGCTGCTAGTGCAAAAATGATGTGGAAATGTTTTCTTCTAACACTTTGGTCTGTTTAATATCGATTAATCATTGCCTAAATGCCACAGCCTATGAGAGTTGTTGCTGACTATATGCATCTATTCATGGCTGTATTATTTAACTATACAGCAAAATCGCCAGTGTTAAAAAGGGTCAAATTAACTCTCACAGTGTTTATATAATCCACACTTTGAGAGTGTGGATTATATATACACTGTGAGTGTTAATTTGACTTTTTTTAACACTGGCGATTTTACTGTGACCTTTTAGGCTATTTTCAGCATTATGCGCCATCATTAGTATACAGTTTCAAACAAAGCACGTAGTGCTTTCTTTACTTATTTGAAAAGAATTTGAAAGCAAAACACAAAACTACTGCTTGAGAAAATAAAACCTTACAGTAACCGTTACCTACTGATAGAGCGATAATTTCCAATATATCATTGTTAATTTAAAAATACAAGAAATGAGCCTCATTGGGGTATAAGAGCACTATGGTGTCACAGTTCTAATACACTGTACTGGGTTTTACTGCAGTTTGTTGCAATGGAGGTTTTTATGACATCAGTGACTGACCAGTTCCCCATGGTGTTGCGCAAAGCTGGACGTCGAGAAATGTTTCTCCTTTTCTTCTGTCTTGGTTGCTTTGTAAGCCAACTTATCATGGTCACAGAGGTAAGAATGTGTGTGTGTGTGTGTGTGTGTGTGTGTGTGCGTATGTGTGAGAAATGAAATGACCAAATAAAAAAATCACCTAAAAATGTATATTCTCTTATAATTGATGATTGCATATGACCGCCTTTCTTCAGTTGAATAAAAAATTAATAATATACAATAGTCCTATGGTTATCATACAACTTCAGGGTGAATAATTATGACAGAATTTTCACTTTATCTCAAAGTATGCCTTCAAGCAGCACAAATCCTAATTGTAATGTTGTATTGTGATCTGCAGGGGGGGGTGTATGTATTCCAGTTGTTTGACTACTTTGGTTACAGTGGAGCAAGTCTTCTTTTCATCGCTGTGTTTGAGTCTCTGGCCATGGGTTGGGTCTTTGGTGAGTTACAACAAGCAATAGAAAAAATGATTTTCCATTCACTCATGAGTCTGAGACATTCAAACTGACCAATAGTGTGTACAAGGCAAATGTTATCTTTAAATAAAACAAACAAACAAAAAGAAAACAAAAATTCTCATACCACAGGTGCTGAGAGAATGTTTGACATCATTGAAGACATGACAAAGACACGACCCAACTACATATTCAAACTGTGCTGGAAATACCTGACTCCTCTTGTGTCTCTGGTGTGTGTATATCTCTAGGTTTTTTTTATTTGTTAGGGTTTCACATAGGATTAATGTTGGTCAAAAATTCAACCAATATCTATTATTTACCTGCCCTGGGTTTTCTTTCACACATTGTCAGAATTTATTTTATTCTTCTATTTCAGGTGTCTCTTGTCTGCTCTCTGGTGCAGTACAAGCCCCTGACATTTAACCGCTGGTATGTGTACCCAGACTGGGCGTATGCGTTAGGCTGGTTACTGGCCCTGTCCTCCATTCTGCTGGTGCCTGGATGGGCACTGGTTCGCCTGTTGGCTGGAAAAGGGAGCCTGCGAAAGGTGAGAATAAAAACATGTCCTTCCCTTTTGCTTATATAAGTGTACATCATCGAGGTAGAATTGTGTTGAATTACTGTTATGGCATGGCTAAATCACATGACTAATGAAGTAAATCAACTTAAAATGTGTTTAGAGCTGAGTTCTATAAAACTCTTACAAGGTTAATATTTTTGCTCTGTGTTGACAGCGTTGGCATCTCCTGTGTAATCCAGATACAAACCTCCCTCTCACCTGTAAGCAACGGACCAAAATAGAGGAAACATCTTGTACTGCAGAGATGAAAGTCTTAGTCAGCACTGAGGAAAACTAACACAAGAAGTATAAAAGACTTGAAAGACAAAAACAATGAAAGACAATGTAAGCACAATAAATAATTGCTATTAATAAATGCTCTTAATAAATAATGTCCTTGTCGTCATTAAGCCTTGCGTCAATATAAACATTTCAGAGAGATCTAGTGAGACCCATTGTGAGAACTAGAGCCTCGATCTAAAGAAATGTATAGTTATATTTGAAATATCACTAGAGTGCACCTTGGCAATACCAAACATCTAATATTTTCACATTTTTACAATACAAATTTCCCAGCAGAAATTCAATCAAATGTTGTAGAAAGTGAAATAAAACTTAACCCAAAAATTGATCAGTCAATCCACAACACGCACAGGATTGTGGGACGTTGAAGGCAGTGCAGGGTACATCTGTGTGTAGTGCCTTGTAAAAATCGATCAGATGAAGATACGTGAGGAGACAGGAAGGGAAGCAAACGTTGGATTGCGATGTGCCTTGATGCCTTGGAATGCAGCCGTTATCTGCCCTCCGGTGATACTCCAAGAGTGGACAAACTGTTGCTAACCTGAACTATCTGTCAGAACGATTGGTCCATTTTTGGTTCCACAAAGAACTATTTGTGAAACAGAAAGGTTGTTCGAATGTTAAAGGTTCTTCATGGAACCATTTAGACAAAAACAACATTCTTCTAAGTAATAGTAAAGGACATTTATTTTTAGCCACTCCGATCCGGTGATCACAGATATCAGACAACCCACTTCAAGAATCTATGAAAGTAACCTGCCATTTTATGTTTCAACCAGAGATGGTGATAGAGAGGCATAAGTTATTGATTGTGGCGCTGCATTAAATGTTCAGAAGAACTTTAAATGAAGTGTTTATTAGGCGAGACCGGGGTCAATTGTAACACTCGATTCCTCCCATCAGAAACAAGCTACAGTGATGACACATAATCTGCACATGCGCTGTAGGATTCTCTGCGTGCCTGCGATCTTTATACCTCAGCAGAAGTTTTCACCGAAACACAGATTTTCATGTATGAAAGTAAATTTTTGATTGTAAAGTATTTTCTTCTGCTGTCTAAAGTTTAGATGACTGCAAGAGATAAAATATATGTTATTTTAATTTCGGTTATTGATCAAAATTAACATGAACAATCTATGGTAATATAGGAGCATACACAATTTAATCATGGCTGCAACATCAGGGGCAACATTGTGTTACAATGGCCCCCAAGCCACATGGTCCAATGTAAGCACCTTGTTTGTTTGTGTTGACACACTTAGAATTAGAATTTGCTTTTGCATATGATGCCAGACATCTAAAAGAAGTTCTGTCATGACAACTCTCGGAGGGTTTAGCATGATAGTGTACATGACATATAAATGTATTTGGTCTTGGCGGAATAGATCTGCTACGCTGCTGCTGATGCGGTGGAGCAAGTACAGAGACTTGCTACTGCCAAGACATCCACAACATGCTGCTGTCTGCATGTAAGGAATGCTGCTGCTGCACATATAACATATATGAATAACCAACATATAGCGTACATGATCATCTTGTAGCACAGGTGGAGCGGGGCAAGGAGGAGGGTTTCTGAAGCATGCTGCACTGCTACGACAATCACTAGCCAAGATTTAAATGTTGAGCAGCAAACTCATTGGCTTATTAGTTATTATGTCAGATTGGGTTAGACTATAGGACTGCGCCGTCTAGTTTCATGGCAGAACTGTCATTCACATTTATGCATTTGGCAGACGCTTTTATCCAAAGTGACTTACATTGCATTGTATTATACATTTGTTTATATGTGCAATCCCTCGGATCGAACCTTGACCTTGGCATTGCTAGTGCTATACTCTAACCACTGACCATTTGAATCATATACAAAAAATATCCTAATTAATGTTATTAAATACTACAGCAGTAAAGTGATTACTTTGAGGTAGGCGTTTATTTGACATATATTGGGTTCATTTGACTTATATTTCAGTGTTACAATTGCCCCCAAACACTAGTACAATCGCCCCCACTCTGACTTCTTCCATTTAGTTTTATATAATAGTCTTGTCCTTATTAGTGAAAATATATAAATAGTTTTATTTATTAGTGGACCTATATTTCTGTCTCGTAAGGATGTCTAGTGTATTTCAAGTAGTCTGTGAGCTATTAAAAATAATGTTACTATTGCCCCTGGTCTCCCCCCTACTTATGTAAGTGTATTATGTCTGGCAGCCACCTGGGGTCTTCATACATACTCCATGGATGGAGTGAGAGATTGATGAACACAGACATACTTTTTAATGTATATCACACATTTGCACAAACATTCTGACAACGTGTTAGAAATGCATCACATGTCCATACCAACACAGCACAAATACTGACCATGAAATCATACCATGCCTTTTATTTTATCTTATTACACGGCTCGTTGGAATGTTTCTTTCAGTCGCAACAATTGCCGGTTCGTTATTCCCAGATAACAACCGCTCAAAACTAATAACACACGGTAACCCGGATGCAGCAAATCATTTTGACAGATTTTTTGACAAATTAAATATAAATATGTATTTTAATAACATATATGACATCATATTTACAAACGATTAAACCAAATTGCCTGTTCGTGACATTTGTACGTCGTTTCTTAACTTAAAACTGAAAGTAAACGTTTTTTCCTCGCGGAAGGTCTGCAATCGGTAAAAATGAGCTAATGAAATATTTCTAATTTACATTTCATGTCCAGTTTTTTTCTCATATGGCAAGTAGCCATGTAATAAGCGGGATAATGTACAAGCAGCCGGCTGTTATCGCGAAATTAGCTCCTCCAGTGTGATACAAGACCCTCCCCTTCGAGTGGGGTCCTGATCACACTTTCGGTGCTTATTTCTGTGATAACAACTGACTGCCTGTACATGATCCCTTACACATTTGCTTCACCTGTCCATCAAACACACACACATACTGTAGCTCAGAGCAGACATATGTTACTGTCATTTATTTGGAGCAGAATTCAAATCATTGTTGTGTGCACCTTCAAAATCTATGACATGGAACATATACTAAATTAGATTAAATCAATCACTCATAATCAAGAACTCATATGCTATAAAACCTTTCACTGTGGCCCAGAGGGAATGTGCAGGTATTTTCTTTTTTGTCATTTTTGAATTTTGATGTGAGGTCTGTGAAGTCCTGTTGAATATGGTAAAATATGCTAAGTAATATGCTATCTAAAATCAAAATCTGTAAAAACATTTTATAAATAAACACAAGGGTGGATGGTTTATATAACTTTGTCAACTTCCTTAGACAAAGATCAGTTACTGCATTCATATACAGCATCCAATGACATAGAAATAGGGCTGTCACCGTGGTATTGTCAATAACCGTGATACTAATAATGATAAATATCATGTTAACAACATGATCCAATAAATAAGAATCCAGCATCAGTATCTGGTTGACACTTTAACATAGTAGGTGGTGGTTTTGTTTAACAATTTGAGCCACAAAAGTTACAAACTCTCTCTCTTTGCCTCTATACACTTGTATTTTCAATGTGATTCATTGACGAGAAAACACAACATAAACGAACTTAAAGATGGATTTTCCTGATAGCAATATTTATTTTTATTCATTAGATATTGTGAATTCTTTTAGCCACAATAATCGTGTGGTGAAAATCGAATATTGTGACAGCCCTACTCAGAAAATATAGAATGGAATTATACCACAGATATGTAGTGCCATGTCATATCAAAGTGTGCCAACATACGTGATGAATAATGGGAAAGAAATGCAAAACATGTTGCAGAATACCTTAAGGCTGGCACAAAATACTATTAACACAAAACATGTCACGATAGACTCTGCGATCAAACAAATGAAATACAATTCACATAAAAACTCAAATCTGACCCTTCATCTCAAAGGGAACCCAATTTCGAAGACTTGAGTAATGGGTGCCTTGGTCCACTGTTGCCAGCAGATCAATGTATTGAGATTTATGAAACGCATACTGCATAGAAAATAAGTTCTCACACAGTTCCAGCTGTTAGCGTCCTTGCATGTGCGTACAGGTCAAAGTGTTGAATCTCCATATTCCACATTTGACTTCTGGAGATTCGTGCACTATTCCTTAATGTAGCTCTTAATGTGAGTAGGCCTCACAGATGCGATCTCATCACAAGCTGACAATGTTCTTTGTCAAGATGAGCATGCTTTTAAAAAGTGATTAAACTCGACAAACTCTATCAGTAAATTCAACTTAAAGCATCATAAAGTAGGAAAGAGATTGTTGTGTCTGATTACTCCAGCTGTTAATGAAGTGTTGCAATCAAAAACGCAGTAGCTGCTTGAAACCTGAAGATGTTCTTGGTTTTGGGGCGAGTTGATGTCACATTGACATAGCTACAACAAGTCTCTCTGAAACATCTCTCTGAACATCTGAACAAGATGCAGATGAGTGGAAACATGACTAATAGATTGATGGTACACATCTTTGTCAAGCAGCCATCCATCAGCCTAGCCCTGAGTTGGAGACCAGAAAACCGTGGGACGATGACATAACACGTCTGAATTTACGATTGAAAGAGCTTTAAGAAGGTATTGTACCCCGCTGTGACGGCCTAATGCTCAACAGATGTCTGAGTGCAGTCTAATTCAGGTGTCCATGTGTGGAGCTATCTGGAGGCATTATGGGCTCCTCTGGGGGACCTGACACTCCTCTATGAACCCGGCTTTGCTCTGGACTTGAATGGCATTCTGCATCAGGCATGGGCGCAAGGAGAGGAGATGGGGGTGCCACCTCTTCAGTCCCATTAAGTCCATATCCATATATGACATGGGTATCATGTTTGGCGCTGGTGGCCGCCTCTACCTCCACTTTTGATTGAGATCGTCCCCCTCCATCACTGCTGTCTGTACAGAGGCACTTGAGGCTGGGATAGTGCCCAGAGTCAGCCATGACCTGATGGAGCTTCTCCCAGACAGCCAGTGTGTCATCACCTTCTTGGGCGGCCTGGCAAAGTAGCTGGGCGTGTTGTCTGAGCTGGGCTATGTCTTGTTCGGTAGCGGCGTTCTGGCGCAGCAGATCCTGAGTCCTCAGGGTGATATCAAGCAGTCCCGACTGGCTCAGAATCTCCACTGTGTTGAGGAAGCGTCGATGACGTCCTGTCCCGTCCGGGCTTTTTAATCCTCTGCCGGAGTCACCGGATGATCCTTGGCAATTCTTATGGGACTCTTTTCTTGCCTGGAATTGAGGCGTAGTTGGGTCATTGGAGGAGGGCGGGGAAGGAGTCTGAGTACTGGAGACTGATGGAGAGCTCACGCTAAGGGAGGCGGGGGGACTAGATGGGCGACAGGGGCTTCGGTGCGGATGAGAAGCAGGAAATGTCTCAAGGCCCGAGAGGTTATGAGATCGCAACAGCGTGTTGGACTCTTGCTGCTTGTGCTGCTTGGATGCTTGCGTGGTTGTGGACACTTCCTCTCGCTTGTCCTCTGTACATACTCGCTTACTCAGGCAGTGATCCTCAGTGGTCCTGCCCCTGCTGGTCGACGTTTTCTCTGGAGTTTTCTTAGTCGGGTGTGGGGCGATGCGAGGGTAAGAATTTAGGATGGGGAGGTAAGTGTTTTTGCTCTTCTTTCTACCCTTGCCCTCGGTCCTCTGTGGCTGGGGTTTGAGGATGTGCAACGGGGAGCTTTGATTAATGCCAGGCTGTTGTAGCAGGAGAATGTGGGTGGGACCTTGACTGTCTGTAGCACCTCCTCCCCAGGACAGAGATGAAGGGAGGATGTGTTCTTTCAAGCCAGACTGCCCAGGCTTGAAAGAAAGGAAAAGAGGAGCAGAGACCAAATTTCTTCTTGAGCAGATGGGTTCACCTCAACACATGTTTTAAAGTCAAGCAAGTATGCCGTCATGACATATTTCATAAATTTATACATTTTGTACAACAAATTTCCTGTTTTTAATGATGTGCTACTTTTTACATGACTCACTCTTTCTGAAGTGCTTGGGGTCTTATGACACATCTTCCCCTCTGTTTCAATCCTACACTTCTTTTGGTTTTCCCAGCCACTTCTTTCTGCCTGATAATTTCTTTCTGACTCTGACTCTAAACTGCTTTCCTCGGCAGCATCCTGAGCCAAATACAATCTGATAGTCTATGTTAATATGGAATTATTTTTGTGCCAATAAGATTGAATGCAAACTTTTAAGAAACTAACAAAAATATTTGATGAGAAGAAAAGCACTCTGATAATGAAACAATTAACTCAATTGTAAGAATGTAGTATGGTTTTCAAATAAAATGCATTTTTCGTTTTTTTGCAAATCATGGTTTATGAATTCACTGCTAGAGTTTTAATTTGCGCTTTCCGAGTTTTCGTTTATGCTTCTCAAGTTTACCTTCGGCTTTCTGGCACAAATCTCACGTGTGGGCGGGATTTAAGGGCACTTTACTCTCATTGGAGAGTGAGATTTGGATTGACAGCTCCCTGGCTAGGAAGTCGGTAGTGAAGTCTGTGCAGCGGATTTTAGATTATTCTTGCAATTGAGTGTTTTTCTTCTCATTAAATATTTTTGTTTTGTTTCTTAAAAATTGAGTTCATTCTTATTGGCACAAAAATAATTCCATATCTTTACACATGGCATTATGCGTTTCGGGTGATCCAATCCCAATTGGTTAGTTGGCCAGGTCACCTTTCACAGCTGCATGTCCAGTGACCACTTGTGTAAAACATTTTTGAAAGGTTTGGGGATGTTTTTAAGTATTAACTGAACTTGACTTGAGTTGACTTTTACAGGTTCTGAATCACTGCATGTTAATATCAGAAATACTGAAAATGTTCTGTGAAGTCTGTTTACAGTCAGGTGATAAAATATGATCGGATGAGATCATCCAAAACACATAAAATGCAAAGATCAGTCATACTGTAAGTAACTCTGAGTGTTATAAAGTGGAAAAAAAAATATTTAAGATTAAATTAGGTAATATTGTCACTATAGTCTCTGAGTCCTACTTTTATTAATATTATTTAATATTTGCGTTGTCTCACCTGTTTTAACACCACATTTTTTATGATAAATATGGGGGTGAGTTCAGGGGTCCTAGGCACCTGGTTGTGATTTTCCTGTAGGGGGCCCTGCTCCACTCCACCCAAACGCTTGCTAACCTGAGGCTCATTGACACTGCTCTGCTGGTCATCTGCATCTGTCTGCAAGGAGTCTGAGCCAGTGTCTGAAAAAGAGAAGAAGCATTTGAAAACGCCCCAAATTTAAACTGTAATTATTTTTTCAACCTGATTTTCTTTCTTCTGTGGGGCAAGAATTGAATAGCGACATAATTTAATTTTCTTAATTTTGGTGTGTGATTTGTAATGTAGCACACATGTCACAGGGGCTACTTTTATGGTAAAGTGCTTTATGAACATTCTTTATATTTCATAGAAGAAAGTCATATGGTTTTGGAACGACACAAGCTTCAATTATAACATAACTTTTATTTTTGGGTGAATAGCCAAAAACGGGCTTCAGGGGTGAGAATACAGGTGACACATGAAAGCACGTGAGAATGTTTGAATGCTTTTAGTCGTATCAGGCGGCATGAGTCCAGTACAGTACTGTACATCCATATTTATAAACAAACAGTTGTAAAACAGACTGCGTGAGTGCTCACTCAATAATATGTGCAACATACTAAAGTCTATTTTCACTCAAGCTGAGGAGTGTGTTAAAAATGATGTCTGGCCCAACCATGCTACTACATTTACAATGCAGTAAGTGAACAAATATTTGACTATTTATAATTACTTAATTGTATTTCAAGCAATTTCGACCAATTATGATTTAGGATCCATCAGATTTAATTTTACTTCATGTATTTGGTTGTGTAGATTATTCAACAAAAACTCACCTGAGTAACCAGAGTCTTTCTCAGAGCAGCGGGAGTCACGTCCATTAGTCTGCTGTTCTCTGTGTCCTCTTCCTCTAGAGGCCAACAGGGTGGCGCTGTTGCTTTTGTCCTTAGCATTTTTACTGGCTGGGTGAGGGGCGCGTTCTCTCTCCCCTACACACCCTTGGCCATCCCCCCTTGGTTCCTTGGGCATCCTGGGCCTGAGGGCAGAGAGACAGCTGGGTAGACAGTGGTCTGAAGCGAATCGTTGCATGCAGATTGTTTTTCTGAATGGATCCTTTTCTCTATCCTTTTCATGGTGCATGTGACTCTTGCAATAAATTACAAATAACCTTATTCCAACCACATTTGTTGGAAAAATAACACATTATGGAATAGTTTCATGCTACGGTTTCCTCTCTTTGAGTATATTGTAGGATATGGCCAACTGTCACTGTAAGCTAAAAGTTTCTTAATATTTGTTCTTTTGTGGTCGCAGATAAAGTAAGAGCATGCAGGTTTGAAGGGTCAGTAAATAATAAAAGATTTATAATAAAACATCTGCTAAACAAAATTGTCACCCTTGTTTTTCGAAATCTGTAATGTCTATGCCGGCATTGATACATTGTACACACTGTCCTCTCACAAAATGTATTTAGCTATACTAAATATTTTTCTTAAAACTATATGTTAAACCATGAACTTGGGCTTAAGAAATAAAACAAAAATTCTCTCAGTATTTACTCACACTCATGCCATCCTGTATGTACTGTATTGTGTTACGACCTTCTATGTTTATTTGCCTGTGGGAGAAGTTTGTTTGTGTCTCTGTACAGGAAGAAACCTGATTGGCTCCTGACGACTGATCATTTCTTTGCCCTGATTGGTTCATGACGACACCTGTTGCCTATAAGAATCCAGTCTTCACTTCTCTCAACAGCGCATTTGTGCTCACTTGCTGTGTGTGGTGTTCTGGCTTGTTGAACGTAACTGTGATACTAGACCTTTGATAATTGTCGTAAAGATGATTTATTATTGATTGCGGATTTGTTTGACATTTCTGTACCTCGCCATGCAAATAAGGGGAAAATTAAGCTGGTGTTGTATTCTGAGCTGGTAAAACGCAAAGTATTGCCAGGCGAAGAGGTGGTACCGGGTGTTGCCTCTGATATGGAGTTTTCTGAAATTTTAGAGTCTGCGGAAGCAGAATTTAAATTCGGAGACGCCGTTTGCATAGATCCCGTGTGCCCGACCTCTCCGAAAGAGCAAATATTGGTAATCCGCTTAAAAGAATTTGAATTAGAGCTTGCCCGACATCAGCATGAGAGTCAGTTGTTGCAAATTCGAGCACTGGAGCTCGAAACGCACCTTGACATTCTTCTGAAGGAGCTGGAGCTCCAATTCAAGGCCACACAGACTCTGAGTACTGCAAGTACACCAGGAAATGCTGTCTCTGTGTCAGAACCGACAGCTGCTTCATCTCCTTCCCCTACGTCGCAAGGTTTGTTGGTAAATTCTTTAGAATTTGATATTAGTAAACAAATTTTGTTAGTTCCGAGTGAGGTTGACATGTACTTCACTGTCTTTGAACGCATCGCAGCCACTTTAAAGTGGCCTAGAAATATTTGGCCTTTGCTTCTACAATGCAAATTAGTGGGAAAAGCACAAGAAGTATGCTCTACGCTAACATTGGAGCAAAGTCTAGAGTATGATTCGGTTAAAGCCGCTGTGTTACGTGCGTACGAGTTAGTTCCGGAGGCTTATCGTCAAAAGTTTCGAAAGCATGTGAAAAACCCCAGTCAAACATTTGTTGAATTTGCTCGCGAAAAGACTGTGTTGTTTGAGAAGTGGTGTACCGCAAGTAAAATCACCACGTTTAAGGAGTTAAGAGTTAATTTTGCTAGAAGAGTTTAAAGACTGTCTCCCTGATAAGGTGGTAGTTTATCTGAACGAACAGAAAGTTATATCTCTCCCCGATGCTGCTGTTTTTGCAGATGAATTTGTGCTTACTCACAAAATTTTCTCATCACCCCGTTCTCCAAGGCACACTTCAGCAGGACATAATGATAATTCTAAACATGCAGTCCTTAGCCACAATAATGGCTGAGGAACAGATATCCCTTTGACATCACGAGAATGTTTCTACTGTGACGAGAGGGGTCATTTAATTGCTGCTTGTCCAGCGCTGTGTCGTAAGAATCAGCGGAAAGCTCAGAACACTTCTAAAAGTGTAGCTTTTGTTCGTACCCATTCCCCTAAGCCATTAGTTTCTGTTGATCCGACGTTTCAACCATTTGTGTGTAATGGTACAGTTGCTTTTTCAGAATTTGACACCGAGTTTAAGCCTGTGCGTATCTTGAGAGACACCGGTGCTGCGCAATCTTTTATTTTGGCAAATGTACTTCCATTTTCCTCACAATCTAGTTGTGGTACAGATGTATTGGTCCAGGGTATTGAATTGGGTGTACTGAGAGTTCCTTTACACACCATTTATTTACAATCTGATATTGTGACTGGTGTGGTTAAAGTGGCTGTGCAACCTCAGTTGCCATTGAATGGGATTTCACTTATTCTTGGCAATGATTTAGCTGGGAGTAGAGTTAATTGTCTACCCGAAGTTATGGATGTACCTGATGAGTCAGAGAAAGATGTGCTGTTGCAAGAATTTCCTAGTGTATTTCAGTCGTGTGTCGTCACTCGTGCCCAAGCTCGTAAATTTGAAAATGAAGTTGATCTTGCAGTGCTGATGTGAAACCTGATGTTGAGAGAATGTTCCCAGAATGTAGTCGTTGGGTCTTGTTTTGATTTTCCTTTTGATAGGAAGCGTTTAATTGATGCCCAAAATGCTGATGAAACCCTAAAGTCATGTATTTCCTCTGTGGTGAATAAGTGTGACTTACCCAATCATGTAGTTGCTTACTTTGTAGGTGATGGTGTCCTTGTGCGAAAGTGGAGCCCTGAAAACGTGCACAATGAGTGGAGTTCAGTTTTTCAAGTGGTTGTGCCCCAGTTTTATCGTGAGAGTGTGTTGAAGTTAGCCCATGATCACGAACTCTCCGGTCATTTAGGTATTAGGAAGACGTACCATAATCTTCTGAAACATTTCTTTTGGCCAGGAATGAAAACTGCTGTTTCGCAGTATTGCCGATCGTGTCATCTTTGTCAAGTGACAGGAAAACCCAACCAAGTTGTGTCTCCAGCACCTTTGAAACCGATTCCTGTGATGAGTGAACCTTCCAGAAAACTGATAATAGATTGTGTAGGTCCTTTGCCCAAAACTAAATCTGGTCACATGTATTTGTTAACTATGATGTGTTCCGCTACTAGGTTTCCTGAGGCAATTCCGTTAAGGTCATTGAAGACTCCAAACGTTGTAAAAGCTCTTGTTAAATTTTGCACTACCTTTGGTTTGCCCAAGGTCCTCCAGTCAGACCGAGGAACGAACTTTATGTCCCGAGTCTTCCAAAAGGTAATGAAAGAATTGATCATTACTCATACTGTGTCCACTGCTTATCATCCTCAGTCCCAAGGTGTTCTTGAAAGGTTTCACCAGACGTTAAAGTCTATGATCCGTACTTATTGTTTACGGCACCAGAAAGATTGGGATGAACAGTTACATCTTTTGTTGTTTGCAGTTCGCAACACTATGCAGGAATCGCTTGTATTCACCCCAGCTGAGTTGGTATTTGGACATTCCTTGCGTGGACCCTTAAAGTTGTTACAACAACATCTGCTTGCTAAAGATAACTCATCTCGTCCTCACTCTGTGATAGACCATGTAAGTTCCTTCCATGAACGGTTGCACTCTGTGTGGAAACTTGCACGTCAGTCGTTGTCTGCATCCCAATCTCGTATGAAAGATCGATATGACAGAAAATCTGTTAAACGTTCATTTGAGACAGGTGATAAAGTCCTCGTGTTGTTACCCCTGCCTGGTTCTTCTTTGCAGGCAAGGTTTGAAGGTCCCTATGAAATCGAGGAGAAACTAAGTGATACCGATTATGTTGTACAAACGCCTGAGAGACGCCGAAAGAATCGCGTGTGTCACATTAATATGTTGAAAATGTACGTCTCCCGTTCGAACTCTGAAGACTCGAGTTGTTCTATGTTAATTCCCACTGTTGTAGCTCCTGTGGAAGTTGTTGCATCGGAAGATGTAGGTCTGGATGGTCTTAGTTTGGGAAGTGTTAATGTTCCCTATGCCCGGTTGCAAAATTCAGAAAACCTTGTTGCGCTACGGTGCAAACTTTTTCATTTACCTACAGCATGTCAGAATGAATTGTTACATTTGATTGAGAAATTTCCCTCCCTCTTTTCAGACGTCCCTTACGTAATTAATGTAATTGAGCATGACATTGATGTTGCTGATCATCGTCCAGTTAAGCAAAATGCTTATCGTGTAAACCCTGTTAAACGTGATGTTATGAGACAAGAAACCCAATACCTTGTTGAACATGGTTTAGCGACACCTAGTTTCAGTCCCTGGTGTTCTCCATGTCTGTTGGTCCCTAAACCCGATGGTTCCTCACTTTTTTGCACAGATTATCGAAAGGTTAACCAGATCACCAAATCCGATTCATACCCACTACCCCGTATGGAAGATTGCATTGATCGAATTGGAAAATCAAATTTGTTACTAAGTTAGATCTACAGGTACCCCTTACTCCCCGTGCTTCTGAAATTTCTGCATTTGCTACACCAGATACTTTCTTACAGTATAAAGTCTCACCCTTTGGTCTTAAGAATGCACCAGCAACGTCCCAACGTTTGATGAACAATAGCTAATGTAGCCAACTGTGATGCGTACCTTGATGATGTCATGTGTTATTCTGAGAACTGGCAAGAACACATGAAAACTTTAGAGGAAGTATTTTCTAGATTTCAAAATGCTAATTTAACTCTTAACCTAGCCAAGTGTGAGTTTTGTCATGCGACTGTTAAATATTTGGGAAAAGAAGTTGGTAAGGGTACAGTTCGTCCTTTGCAAGCCAAAGTAGATGCCATTATTGATTTTCAGGTGCCCAAGACAAAAAGAGATCTCCGACGATTTCTCGGTATGGCCGGATATTACAGAAGTTTCTGCAAAAACTTCTCAGATGTAGTTAAACCCCTTACTGATAATCTTCGGAAAGAAATTAAGTTTGAATGGTCTCCTCAATGCCACAATGCCTTTAATTCTTTAAAGAATTTATGTAGTGCTCCTGTCCTATCTGCTCCTGATTTTGCCAAGCCGTTTAAGCTTGAGGTTGATGCCAGTGGCACTGGCGTGGGAGCTGTCTTGCTACAAGAAGATGACCATGGATTTCATCACCGGGTATGTTTCTACTCAAAAAAAATTCAAACGTTACCAGAGTAATTATAGTACTACAGAGAAAGAGGCACTAGCCCTCTTACTTGCTTTGCAATATTTTGAAGTATATGTTGGTTCAAGTTCCCAACCCATTGAAGTGTTTACAGATCATAACCCCCTTGTATTTTTACAGAAAATGTGTAACAGAAACCAAAGACTCATGCGTTGGTATTTAATTTGTCAAGACTTTAATTTGAATATTAAATACAAGAAAGGTATATACAATGTTGTAGCTGATGCATTGTCTAGATCTTGTTTGTAAACTTGTTACCATGTTTATTCTTATGTTGGGGGGTGTTACGACCTTCTATGTTTATTTGCCTGTGGGAGAAGTTTGTTTGTGTCTCTGTCCAGGAAGAAACCTGATTGGCTCCTGACGACTGATCATTCCTTTGCCCTGATTGGTTCATAACGACACCTGTTGCCTACAAGAATCCAGTCTTCACTTCTCTCAACAGCGCATTTGTGCTCACTCGCTGTGTGTGTTGTTCTAGCTTGTTGAACGTAACTGTGATACTAGACCTTTTGCCTGTTTTTGACGTTGAGCTTGGCTTTCGTTTCTGATCTGTGGATTATTCCTTGTAAATATTCTAACTTGTATATATTTGTAAATACCGCTTAACTTGGGAAAGTAGGGAGTCTGACGCCACTCTTTTGTTTTATTAAAGTTTGATCTTTGTTTCTGTTAAGGGAGTTAGGTTATACATTGTATTTTTGTTTTCTTCTGTTGCTATTAGGGTTTAGCAAGAAGGTTTAAAATAAAGCAAGTTTTGTTTATTATTTTGGCTATGTCAACTCTTGAATCCTTAGGTCCCAAGTTAAAACAATACATTTTCATTATTGTAATTCATTCATTTCTCCGACTCTTTCATGTTGCACCCTTACCCCAGACGGGGCGTAACAATTGTATATGACTTCCTTCTCCCAGTAAACACAAACTGAGTTGTCTGCAATCTGTAACGTCTGCCTCTTTTTCGCCATCTCTGTTTGAAACATACATTTGCTGAGTTTAATTTATGCGGGCTGTGCTTTGGCACTGCTCATGGACAGGGATGAGTCTGGGTTGCCAGATCTGTGCATCAAAACCAGTCCAATGGCCATTCAAAACTAGCTGAAAAAACGCAGACCTGGCAACAGATTGGCTCCTCTTGGCTCATTCTTCAGTATGGCTCCTATTCTTTCGGTTTATGGACATGATGTTAAATAAAGCTAAACAATCTGCGAAATCCTAGCGCTCAAATTATAATTCATCAGGCTTACCGTTATGAATCTGGGTAAGGTAAGGAGAAGATTTTTAACACAGATTTTTTTTATGTATTTAACCAATTATTGTTTTTTCAAACAAAAAGTTAAAAATTGTAGCTTAATGTGTTTATTGGCCCCTTTGAGTCAATTACTTGTATATAAACACAATTGCATGACGGTGAGTAAATTATGAGAGTATTTTCATTTTTGGAAACTGTTCCCTTAATTAAAGGGCTGTGACTGTGGCAGTTTTTTACCACCGCGGTGGTGCGGTGATTGAGAAATATATATTGTTTATATACATAATATTTATATTATTATATTTGCGTGTAGCAACCACATGACGAGTGGAAGAGAAATATAGACCTTATTTAAATACTTGAAATTGTTAAATACTTGAAATTGAAATATGATATCTTAAATGAGGATGAAACATCCGTCAATGTTTAACGCGCAAATCCTCAGTGAAACAGCACACTACAGCATATAAAACATTTAAATATACATCAGTAAATAATGAAAACTTAAATGATGTAAGAAAGCTAAATACTAAATAAAAAAGCTCTTCTTGCAGTAACTTCAGTCAGTGGCGTATTAACCCTTACAGTCCTTAACAATTCCATTTGAAACAAACTGTTTAAACCTACATTGGCTTTCCTATTCAGATTGCCATAAAAACTTTACTTTTTCCGACTCGTTGATGTGAAACTTACTTGTTGACATTGTCCAGATTAAAATGTGTACAGCTGCACTAAATGCGCGTTCAGAAGATGTGCACAGGAGCGCAAATGAATAGATGTCTCTCCGCAACCGCGGCAAAACCTGCGCGCGCTCCGACACTAAGCAAGCGGGTCATAGCCAGTTTTGATTTTACGTATCTGTTCATTTCACAACAAGATCCATTGCAGAACCCGCAGAATAACGGGTTTTGCCGTGCAGGCCCGCGCTCGAACGCACCAACGGAAACGTATGCCAATAATTTCTGTTAAATGTTTTTTTTTTTTTATAAAACCATCCACAACTGAAAGGCTACAACTAGCAATCGTTATCGCAACTCTCATATTTATTACACCTATATTTGTCAGAGTGACGTGCACTACCGCCGGTGGCAGTTCGCCACCGTCATGGCACTTTACCACTGCGGTGGTGCGGTTGTCACGGCCACCGTCACAGCCCTATTGGTTAGCATATCAATCTGAATGCAACAGTCCTGCTGACCTGCACAAAATGTGTTTTGTCTACTCTTTTCTCTCTACAATCATAAAACAATGTACTTTACTAAATAAATCCATTATTTTTAACGATAAAACAAATCCAATGAATTAACCCAGCTGGCATTTCAACGTTGTCACTGTTGAATCAACGTTGAATGACCGTTGGATTTTGTTTAGATTTTGAAAATTGAAACAACGTTGAAATCCTGACCTTGTTCAAAACGTCTCGGGTTTCAACATAGGTGAATTTAGGTATAAACCATTAACGTTTAATTAATGTTGAGTTCAGTGTCGATTTTGAAAATTGAATCAACGTTGAAATCGCAACATTGTTTTAACGTCTTCCTTTAAACCTTAAATCAACTACAGATATACATTATTTTCTAGGTCGCAACTGGATCAACATATACGAATACTATAACCATTCTGAATGCTATTATTACAACTTGTGCACAAAAATATGGTAAACTGGAATACTGAGTGAATTACTGAAAAGTATCAATGCAATTGTTAGCATTCAACTTGTTGAGCATAATTACAATATAAAATGACCTCAAAGGGTAATCTGAATATGAATGAGAAAAACTTTATGGCATGATTCTTAACAAACAAAGGAAAAGCAGCTATTTGATCTTTCTATTAAAGAGTACATTCCTCAATATTTTTAAGGGCTTATTTTGGTTTATGGAGTGTCCGACAACAAGTTTATGTACATACATGATGTAAAAATACTATTATTTCGTAATAATAAGCAGTTTTTATTACCTTACTTCTTGACTGACTCTCAAATGATTCGTTCCGCGATTCATCTGTGTAATCTCCGCCTTTCCGCCAGCGTAGTCTGATCTGATTGGTCAGATAGTGTAGTCTGCTGTGATTGGTCAGATGGTCTAGTCTGCTGTGATTGGTCAAATGGTCTAGTCTGCTGTGATTGGTCAAACGCGTTCAGCATGTGTCGCAAATGGACCGCCTATCATTACTGCTGTATTACGGTTTGCAGGTGGTTGGATATTAACAGTGTATAGAGAGAGATGGCGTCGATTTTACCTTACCAGTTCGAGCCCGAGTCTGACGAATCATTCTTTAATCCTTATACAGATGCCAGTAAGAAAAAGGACTGTTTTAGACACTTCTCTTGTAACAGTTAGTTATCACGGCATACAGTGTACGGTGTTCGTATCTTCAGATGTTATTATAACTATAGTACACCACGCAGTTCTTGAAATAAAGACTTTGCGAGTTAATATGGTTGAACACTTACATTAGCGCAACGAGTTTATAGCTAACGTTAGGTAAACAAACAGTAACAACCCCAAAAATAACGGTAACGTTAGCTAAACACAGACATGAGATAACGTCACACAAATTTAATTTTAAGTAAAGACAAAAATAAAGAGTCACACTTACAGGTTGTGATTCGGTGGAGCTTACAGGTCCAAATAAAGTTGGTATTGCAACATCTTTTAAGGAAAGACGTTTAATGTATCCTGCAGTAAAGGCGCCAAGATTGATGAAGCAATCTTCGGTAAAATGACGCGCGCAAAGTAAAACGTTCGGTTTATACTCCTTTGGTGTCGTTTGAAAAATAAATAGTAACCATTTTTTCCTCAGAAGTTCTTCCTTTGGTAGTGAAAATAAGACTGACTTAAGGTCAGTTTATGGTTCTGCGTAGGACCTACGCCGTAACCTACGGTTACACTACATAGAACACAGCTTCTCTTAGACATGATGCACACGTCACGAACGAGCTAGTACAGTGTTTGGGGAGGAGAGAGTTAAGTTTTCGCAGTCAGTAGGCGGGGATTTTTCTAGTGACGTAGGTACATTGTGGTTAAAGATTCGGACAGGTCATGGCTTGTTCGCGTGATTCAGAGTCGATTACCTTTTTTATAAGCTAATAACTTTGTTATTCGTTCACCTTCGGATTTACAACTTGGCAGATTGCTTACATTCAAACACGGCAAAATTAAACACTTCATGAAATGTATTTTTTATGATCTCGAGGAATGTACTCTTTAAAAAAATCTTTCAAACAGTAGTTTCAAAATGGCAGGAAAGATATTGGATGTTCCAAGAATACATGAAAACCCTTTTTTAAGATGCCAAAATGGAATAGAAAAACAAATCAATTTTTTTTAGAACATTTTATTTTGTATAAAGACAAACTTAAACAATTGTTGCAATAACTTGTTAAACATTTTTTTATTGCTTTCTTACGGCCACCACCACCCATCCTTTCTGGTGCATATTTCAAATATCTGGATATAACTCCTTGAATATTTGATTGGATTGTGTTGTGAGTGCTGATGACAGCATCTAAAAGAAAAAAAATCAGAAGTTAAATCATCGTCATAAATGCTGTACATTTGAGCCCACATATGAATCCTGTGTTATTAATGCCAATTATTTTACAAGCCTTTATTATTCATTTTATTAGTCGTAATTTAAAAAACATAACATTTCCTGATTAATGCCAGATAACAGTAGGGCAGTGTGTACAGCACTCTGCTCCTATTGTCCATGCGAAACTTTGTTTCCTTTCATATTTGCATTGCATCTTACATACATGACAGACTAAACCCTGTAAGTAACGTGATTATTGAAATGCTATTTTTCAAACATGTAAATTACACATTGGTATAGTGAGAATGGTTGGTGGCAAAAAACTGCAGGTATATATTAGTTCACAAATAATCATTTAAGCAAAAATATTTTAAAGTGACAGTCAATAAAACAACCCCTGAAATCCTTACGTTAGCAACACAGTGGCTAGTACAATTTGAATTTCGGCGGGAAGCTCGAGACACACTCGTATTACAATAGCACGGCAAATAAAGGATCGAAATTACACTCAAAAAATGAAAAAAAAAAACATAAAGTAATACAAATAGTAGACCAATAGCTAGCCTACACATCAAGACCAGTAAGTTTTGCTTACCTTAGAAATGTGTGTTTTCTTTCCGCTGAGACCGTTCGTGCTTCTGACATGCGTGAAACCAGAGCCCTAGAACGAGACGAGTTAACTCTGCAGTCCAGTCTGGAATCTCGCGAGATTATCCCTTTTCTTTAATCCAGTTGTTGTGTGAGAGAGTGCATCTAACTTGTATCATGATAAAAATATGATATAAAAATATTCATTATTTTGGATGGGCAACTCCCCCCCCTAAAAAAACTGTATAAAAAACAGAGTCAGTTATTTTTTTAAGTTTAACTTAATGATTTAAATGTTAAGTGTTTTAAGTATCCACATTCATGTAAAATTATCACAGAAAACATTCATACTGGACAAATTCATTTTTGTATGTTTGTTAAACATATTATGTTGATTATTGGTGCAGACCTTGCTGAATTTTCAACGTTGATTTATAAGTATTTTACTGAACTTTTACAACCATTTAGCATTAAACATTGTTTCAATGTTGGATAAACGTTGAACCATGAATGTACATAATTTCAACCAAATACCAACGTTGAAGGTCGGTCGTGTGCCATCTGGGTAATGTTTATTTGAATTTTTCTAATCTAAAAAGATTATAGATTATATTATATTAATTTATAAGAGAGCTTTAGTTGTATTTTAACTGCATTTGCAAACTTATAAACTTTTAAACATGTGTTTTACAGTCTTAAGCATAATAAGATGGGTCATGTTCATGCACATGTGTCACTTCTCTCAATTTTACAGTTTAACACATTACTTGGCAAACAGAGCAAACAGTTTACAGTGATACTGATGATGTATTTTTCAGTGTAAGAAATGTTTCTTCTGATTATTGTTAATAACAATAAAAAAAATAATATACGCCATGCATGTGTGCTGTACAATGGTGCATTTAATGCCATTCGCTACACCATATCTTGTCATAATTAATATTAGAATTAATTCTAAACTATCACCTCTATGTAAAGTACATCTGAATAGGGCTCGGCTCCCACACTGGCCATTTTGTATCAAGTAGAGAAACAACATTATGCTTGACTGTAACTGTAAATTTTAACATTGCAATTTAGACACGATTTCCATGAATGTCAATGGTAAAAATAATATATGTAGGATAATAAAAAGATGTTCCACATAACCATGAAGCACACAATACCTCTAGTGTATAAAATGTGTATTACTCGTTATCAGCTTAATACCTGTTTATAAGCAGTATTACGAACACTTAAATAAAGTATGGCCATTGTGTTACAGTTCTTGCGTTGGTCTGTGGCAAGAATTGGCTTATTAGGCTATTTATTTAGACATGTGATAATAAACACACAAACAGACGGACCGAGAGAGAGAGAGAGCCCTCCCTCCTCCTGGCTGTTATGTAATAGGCTACTACAACAACAGCAGAGCGCAGTGTGCACTTCCTCCTGTTTACACGAGATACAGCCTATTAAAATAACACATAACCTGCCTGGACTAAAGGACTTGGGTAGCCTGCATGTGCAAATAAAACCGGATCTTAAAAAAAACCTGGCAGATACATTGTCATTGCCAACTGGCAGAAAAGTTTTTCTTTCCAAACACAGCAAAGAAAACATCAGCATTACCAACCTCAGTAATTTTCAGTACTACTGTATTCCTGGTCCCGAATATTTGACGAGTCGTTGTGCAGGGGAGAACACACTCCTAACTACCTGTCCAGGTGCAGTCTGGGCGTCCCGTCATCTCGCCGACACGGAGGACGACCACCCAGCGTGGCCGAGCCACGTTACCTCTGCCTGCCTGCACTTTTTCTGGTCGTCTCAAGCTCGGGCTGTAAAACCTCCTCCACTCCGTCCTTCATCAGCATTGCCGACTGACAGCTCCACCTGCGATAAACCCCGCCTCCTGAGGAGGAACGCCCACGTGAATGATTGACACATCTCCACATCAATAGCGGCAAGAGATTCTGTCAAACCCACCGCCGGACGCGAGTGACGCCAATCCTGTGAGCAGGCACGTGGAGAGGAGGGACGAGTATGGCGTTATTATAATGACAAATGTCGCGAGCGCATTATTACAAGGCGAGAGCGCATTCTTGTCATACGAATCTCTCCGCTCGCACGCCGATTTCCTTTGCTCGTGCACAAAACTGGACGCGCGCTTTCAATTATACGCTGCTCTCTTATGAATTTTCTCTCCTCTCGCTCAGTGAGCGTGTGCGCACTCAAAATGCGTGCCTTGCGTCCACGAATCCTTTGGTACTCTTGCTCTCGAGAGGTCCTCCTGCGTGTTCCAGGCATTATAGGCTGTCAAAAGTAGTCAACCAATCAGGGATAGGCTTCCACGGCGGGCCAATGAAAACGCGACCTCTTACATGGCATCTTATTGGTTGAAAGTGACTCGACGTTTTCAACGAAGCAAGATGGATCCACCACGTTCTCAGGTAACAATATTAATATATTTGATGCAACATTATTAGTCAAATGTGTATTAGAAATGAACGGGGCATTAGGATGCTTTGTAGGCTACATAGAAATGAACGGGGCATTAGGATGCTTTGTAGGCTACATATAAACGTCAGTTTAACTACCATGTTATTCAGACAAAACAGGCCAACACCCTCAAGTTCATGTGGTCTTCATGCATGTCCTACACTAAACATATTATTGTCAAAATAGTACTAAATTGATTACCGAACAATTTAGATTGGTGTCTTAAGTTAGCTTTATTCTAAAATAATATTTACTACAAGTAACGGTACATATCAAAACAATAATAGCACTGGAGCATTTGGAAAATCATATAATAATCTATACCTATTTGGTTATGCATTTAATGCGTTTGCAGACAGACACTGTAAGTGTTCTGCATTCAGTGTTCCAGAAGTTCAGGGCATAAAACTGAACTTCTATGCAATATACCAAACGCTCCCTTACCGTTCATTTATAATATACATTTGATTAATAATGTTGCATCAAATATATTAAAATTGTTACCTGAGAACGTGGTGGATCCAGAGGCGTATTAAGACCTTATGGTGCCCCCCATCCACCCACCTACCCACACGCAAGAATCCACTCATTAAAAGGTTTATATATTAAAAGATTTCATAAGAATGAAACTCAGCAATTTACAATGTACTATTTTACAAGAATTACACATTAACATGACACTTTTGTAGAAAAGAACACGAAAAACAACTCTTTTCATCAAGCATTTTTAACAATTAGGCCTACTGTAGTTAAGAGGTCACGTTTTCATTGGCCCGACGTGGAAGCCTATCCCTGATTGGTTGACTACTTTTGACAGCCTATGATGCCTGGAACGCACAGGAGGACCTCTCGAGAGCAAGAGTACCAAAGGATTCGTGGACGCACGGAACGCATTTTGAGTGCGCACACGCTCACTGAGCGAGAGGAGAGAAAATTCATAAGAGAGCAGCGTATAGTTGAAAGCGCGCGTCCAGTTTTGTGCACGAGCAAAGGAAATCGGCGTGCGAGCGGAGAGATTCGCGCGTTCGTATGACAAGAATGCGCTCTCGCCTTGTAATAATGCGCTCGCGACATTTGTCATTATAATAACGCCATAGACGAGATGGATGACAGCTCGAGACTGAATGGAAAAAGGAACAAAACCTTTTGGCAACGAAGGAGTGGCAACGAAACCACGCACTAGTTTTTGGCTGTCCATGTGTTTAATATTTTGTAATCTTGTCTGATGAGACGCCGTTTGTTCTTTGGTCGTCAGTGTTTGAAAATGAATAGCTTAGCTGGGTGTCACATCTCATGCATCCCCTTGGTTTAATTATAGTGAAAGTATTTTACCTTTTGTGTTTAGTTTTACTACAAACATTGTTAATAGGAGGTGAGATCATAGTAGCTACATTTATGGTTTAATTACAAACAAAACAAAATCCTATGTCTGTAGTTAATGGTTCATTTTCGTAAGGGATATAATGTCATTTTTAATTCGTTAATGTAGGCTAAATTAGAGTTAATTATTCTGTTTTTTAGCCTTATGAAAAAGAACCATGGTTTTATAATAATACAAGTGTAATGTTTTGGCGTACTGATCACCATTTTCGCTACAAATAACACAGTTAAACTAAGTAATAACCAATAGTGGAGTAAAACAAAAGTGAGCACGTGAAATAGTTAATAATCAAATAATAATATTTTGGTATTTTTTTAAATGTTCTCTGATCATCCCGTGTTGCGGTTCGTATCTGTCCCCAGCGGTTGATTATAAAATGTTTTATTTGATCATGTTATCACTTAGTCTAAAATGCAAATGGGCCAAAACACATTTGTCTCGTGAAATCAAAAGCGCATGGCTGAAATGTTGAGCTTCACTCACACGCGCCTCTCAAATGTGCCAGGGCTCAGCTGCTCTACTGCGCCACGTGGTTCTTGCAAGTCGGAATGACGCATCGCGCTCTTCTCAGCCAATCGGCTGCGAGGGTGTGCGCAGACATGTGAAGATGAACGAGGAGAGGCGGGCGAGCACATGTTCGGAGTTGTGCACCGAAGCTGGTTACAAACTCCAGGTGACGTCACAGGGGTTATGTGCCCACATAATTTATACGCCTATACGCACACATATAAATCAGGTCTGAATGAAATGTTGTAAATTTTAATCAGTTTCTCACAGAACTGACCGCTTATGCAAGAAAGGGGGGGTTAAGCATACACTGGTCACATATAACATCATAAATACAAATCAAATAGTGTGTGAGCAGAAATGACCAGGAATAATCTTTTTGAAGCAGTATGGTTGCTTTGTGAATCTGTGAAATTGTGCTTTGTGAGTGTTTTAATGAAATTATCAATTTAAATAGTTTTCATATTTTACCCTTCACCTTAATTTTCGCTACCATTCAAATGCCTTGTATGCTGACAATGTTGAAGCTATAATAGTTAAATGATCCAGCATGACACTTTTAGCTGATTTGGTGTAAACCACATTTGCTTATGATCGTTTGTGGACAGAATTCTTGTACCATTAACAAATGAATTCGAATTACGACGGTGGCCGCAACAGTAAAAAAAGATGTCGTCTACTGAGACAGCGGATAGTAGTGATACAAGCAGGTAAGGCAATATATTAACGTAATTAATCATCTAACATGTATTCTATTGCGAAAGTTACTGTTACAATTCTATAATTAGATATATTTCTTGCGTGCTATCTAGTACACGCTGAGAGTAGTGAAGTAACTAAAGTTAGCTAATCGTAAATAGCAACGCTGTTCAAAGCGTTTGATCTGACAGCGACATAGGCAGTTAGGTGTAAGTTAGTAGACGTTTGTCTCCCCCTTTGTAAAGTCAGGAACAACCGGAGTATGTACCGCAGGGACGGAAAAACATTATTATTCGGACGTTATATGGCCATTTGTATAAAATGCTAACGTTACCGTTTCAACAAAACAGTTGTTTGGTAAACATTGAAAAAGTGGAAACATTGAAAATGTTGAATTATCTTACCAGTCTAGCAGAAAACAGGCAACTTCGGCATCGCCTTGAAAACATGTCTTTCAACAGTGCCTTCCATCTGGTAATAGATACATCGATGTTTATCCTGGATTTCTGCCGCCGTTTGTCTCTAATTCGTCTGGCAGCATCACGTTTGCGCTTCTTTGACGACGGAGATTCACGCACTGTCGGCTCTTGTGCACAATACACGCATGGTCCTCCATTTTATCAAAACTTCTAAGACAGAACAATCAATTGCTTCAGCTAGACAACGACTACTCCTCCTTCTCTCCGTTCTACGACTTACTACTTTGTGCGTCTTCAACTCAGTGATGACGCAAGCTGCGTCTAAAAACACACACGAAGACCAACATATACGAAACGCGCTCTGTAGAGCTGTTTGTCCGCTAGAGTTTACTGTACAAAACATGGCTGCGCAACATAACAAATTCGATGTAGATAGGCCCGCTCCCTATAGATACAACTGGTTTATTCTAAGGTAATAAAAACATAACTTTTCATTACGTAAGATTTTTATACACATCTAAAGACACAGTTTTGTATGTTATATTGCATTTCTGTTAATAGATCATACAAAACATCCCGCACTGTACCTTTAAGTAAAAGTACAGAAGTACGTGCTTTTAAAAGTACTTAAGTATTAAAAGTAAATTTCCTTTATGTCAGTTGTGCATTGTTTTATTGTCGTATACCTTATGCCTCTGAAGCAACCTACTGAATACACAGAGTAGCTCACAGTATCAGTTATTATCAGTATTAAATGAGTAGTTCACTTCAAAATTTGCCCCCATTGAGTTTCCATAGTAATTTTTATTCCTACTATGGAAAGTCAGTGGGAATTTTAGAAAAACTGAAATGGCAGATCGCAAACCAGCTAAATTGCGCACACAGGAAACCCCGCTGCATAGAAACCATTTTCTACTTTTGGACCTTTTTGTGGAGTAAAAAGTATGATATTTGTCTTTCAAATGTAGTGAAGTCAAAGTACAATTAGTCAGAAAAATAATACTCAAGTAGGCTACAGATACTCAAAAAGTGTACTTAAGTACAGTACTCAGGTAAATTTACTTCGTCCACCTCTGGGTGGTATTGGGCTTTGTTAAAATGTCATACGAGAAGTGGCATGCACCGCTCCTTCAACAGACATAAAATACGTTTTACACACTGAAATATGACTCAGGCTTGTAAGAGAATAGGATTTCCATTGCAGTTTTCCAAAGCAGACATTTCATTTTTTTATTTTGCACAATTTAAAAATAGACTGGCAAAACACTTAAAAACACTACGCGTCTCAATGTGCTTTAATTCCATAAGACACCATAACACCTTTTCCAATATATAAAGTTTTCACCAAAAGCATTGATAAACACTTAAAAGATACAAAGACATAAATACAAAATTCTTTTTTTTTTTTACATTAAGTGACAAGATTGCTATAAAAAGGTAACAATTCAGTCCAATAAGCAGTTTCAAGGAAGTGTTCTTTAAATTTCACAGACATTAGTACAACACCGTACTCCTGACTGGTCACATTTCTTGCTCTCATCAGACAAGCAGTGCTTGTGTACCCCATCCTGAAACATCTTTTGTTCATTCTGTCCTCTTTGTGGTTCTGTTGGGGCTTCACGTCTGGGTGCACGGCAGTCCTAGTAGGCCAGATGTGGTCTTGAGGGCTGGGTGCATACTGACGTGGAGGGTTTGTATGGTAGAAAACTTGATGAAGGTGGCACGGGTCTCACACCCATGTGCTCTGGCTGCTGACATGGCCATGATCTGCATTATACTGAAGAGAATGGCTTCACTGCAACAATGGGAAAAGAAAAATCATCCAATATCTAAGATCAAACATTGAGCTACACAATGCCATTAAATTGTTTATATTTATCATGAACACTGAATGGCAACATGCTGAACAGTTGAAACATTGTATCATAACACTCCTCTATAGGGTGAATTAAGCAGGAATTTTCTATTGGCTTGAGGATTTTAATGTCTAAAATTGAGAGGGCTAAAAATAGCACCGAGAACTTCAGAATGTTAATGCCCTCCAAAGAATTGAGGCCCTAACAGTTCTCATAAATAACCTTTGATATGTAAAGATATGTTTAGAAAAATAAAATTTGTTTAAAAAAATATGTTTAGGGTCTCAGAGACCCCACCCAGGAACACTCTTAAAAAAGAAATGCTAGATCTTAAACGCATGGTTGGGTCAAAAAGGGACAAATCCAACCACTAGCTTGAATTAACATTGAAAACGTCCATATGAGACCCAACCATGAAACAACCCAGCAAAATGCTGCTTAACCAGCCTATACGGATATTTAAGGCAATACGCTTCTCTCCCTGGCTTTCCCTTCAAATTGTGAATTATCTATTTGTTATTTTTAAATTGCTTTTGCTGAGGTCAAATTAACCCCAGAAAAAGGTTACTACATTAAATAAGAGATGTACGTTTCAGAAATGTTGCTGTTATTTAGGATTCAACCAGGTTTATTTAATTAAATTGTATTTATATAGTGCGCTTTACAATTTTGCATTGTTGAAAAGCAGCTGTGCGTACATTCAGGCAGTAGTTACTGTAGTAAAGAGATAATTTAAAAGATAAAGATGCAGAATGCATGGTCTTATTGCAATTTCCCCCAATACAACGTACATTGATGAAACGTAACTGGGTTTATAATCTGACATTTCCATTTATAGGACTGTTAAACTCTATGTCAACTTTTCATGGGATATATACATTAGTACTGACTAAACAGTTAAAAATAATTGTCAAAACATAATCAGTTTCTGTTTAGACCGATGAGTTTGACAAATGCATAAAATTTAAACCTGAAATTAAAGCATAAATTAATTCACATTTCTGTTGCCCAAGGCTTGTACTTACGTTAGTACTTCATAGTATAAAATATTGTTTTTTACGGCTTTCTATGGCTAGCATTCCAATGCTAGCATTCCAATGCGCTAAATGTTTCGAATTACATTCCATGCCCAATTTTATTTAACAATTAATATTTTTAATATCATTATTTGTAATAAGAAATATTAGTCATTACAATAAACAATCAACTTCTGGTTGATGCTTCAAAAATATGATAATATGCATAGCATTAACACGATATCAGTATCATCTTTAATATCTTGGTTATTTTTGCTGGGTTATGATATTATAATGTGCATAATATTTATGTGATAGTAATCAGTTAATAATTAACACTTATTAGTTACTGGCGCTATATTAAGATAAGGAGCAACATGCTATCAGTAATCATGGTTCATAATATACGGTTAAGGGTTAATGAGGTTCCTTAAAATAAGGGCTTGAGGGTTAATTAAAAGCACAAATAAAGAGGAACACTAAAGAACAAACAATCTGTAAATATTCATAAGCAGTCATTTCTTCCTAACCTGCCTATATGGATACTGGCGGCAATACACCAGGCAGTCTCTCCCTCAGGAGACAAAGTTTCCTGCAGGACCCTGCGGGCCAGACGGAGGGCAGCACCTGCCAGCTGAGCAGGCAGATAAACCACACACTGTCCCTCCAGAAGAGAGAGCTCCAACAGATACCGTGCCATCCAAACCACCTGAACAGGAAAGATTTGTGACCATAACAGTAAAAAAAAAAAAAAGAGGGGGAACAAACTACAAAGTTATATAAGGGTTATATAATAATAGTAATAAGCCAAACCAAGACTCATTTTTCCGTAAACGTACTTGCACATTAAAAAAAAAAAAAAAAAGTAATGCACTCTTGGTCTAAGATAAAAGCATCTGTCACCAAGTGCATAAATCCAAGTTTGTTTGGTGCAGCCATGGTCACAGAAATAAATATCCCCTTTAACACAGTACCTGGTCAATTCAATTTGTTAATCTACCTTGTCACTGCAGCGTGCTATAGAAGCAGAGATGAGAAGAAAGTGAAGTGGAGGGCAGTAATAGAGATCAAACTTGAGTCCTATTAAAACTCTCCTCTCCATCCGTAACAGCTGTTTCTTACTGTAAGCGTTCTCCATCAGATAGCACAACTCGGACACCTAACAAACATCGATTAAATATATAAATGCCGTCAAGTTCACGTTTGTAGTCAAAAAACTCAAGTACCTCTGGTAAAAGACACTCCTCTTTCTTAGCAGCCAGGAAGAGGCAAACCACACCGAGCAACTGCAGGCCAGTGATGGAGACTTTAATAAGCCGGAGCGCTCGATTCAACAGGTGAACTGCTAGATAGAGCGTTTCCTCAGAAAACTGAAACACTTCCTGAAGTGAGAAACAAGTGTCTGTCAATTACAAATATAGAACTTTTTAAAGTGAGCAATTACTTTAGACAACAGGCTACTGATAATCTAAAAACTGCATTGGTGCATTATAAATCAGTGCCTCGGCTTATTTCTGTTTGTCTTGCACCGTGTCTATACCGACCGCATCCAGCGTGGACAAATTTTTTAAATAATTATAATAATTATAATAAGTTGCAACGCATTCTAATGTCTTATGTCGCTCTTGTTAGCATTTTATAATAATAGTCTAGCACATGACTGATATTAATAACTTAAAATAAATCAAGTCTAAACTAAAACAACCAATATAATGACAGAAGAATGACTAAATAAATCATGTACAACAAACATGAAAACTAAAAGTATAAAATATTGCATCTGCAGCACTTACATGGACTTGAATTAGCCAATCCACCAGGATGGCTCTTGTAGTGTTAGTGAAAGGCATGGGCAGGTCAGTGTTTGGGAGAGTGCAAAGCAGCTGACTTCTCTGTGACCGAAACACAACGCACAGTGTAGGCCACAGCATCTAAAGTCCAAAATAAACTTGTGTTTTATGTGCAGTGTCCTCACCATCATGTCTGTGAAGATGTCCCAAGCGTAGGTTTTGTCATAGAGAAGCCCCAGCTTACTGATGGCCACCTCCACCTCTCTGCACAGAAGACCAGGCATAAGTTCTCGCAGACTAGGTGGACAGGGCAACCGGTGAAGATACTTCAGCAAAGCCTCTTCTTCATAGACATCTAGCAGACAACACACACTGGGTAGGTGGAAAATGTCTACATTTTAAAAATGTGCAAAAAAAAAAAAGGACAAATTACTTATACATTGGGTGGAAAAAACTAACCCCAAGTATTAAACTTCAGCACATAATGATTTGTGCTACAGACAGTAATGCAAGCAAAGCAGCTAGAAGGAATTTATGCAATTGGATTAGTGTATTTGCCTAAAACTACAAAAAGTTCAACTGAAACACTGAAAGGGATAGTTAACCCAAAAATATAAATTCTGTTATCATTTACTCATCTTCGAGTTCCAAATCTGTATACATTTTTGTTCTGATGAACAAGATATTCGGAAGAATGCTTATTAAAAACCAAACTGCTTTTGACCCCATTGACTACCATAGTAGGAAAAAAATACTTCTGGGGCACTTTTGACTACCATTGTCATTTTTCCTACGATGTTAGTCAATGGGGTCCAAGACCTGTTTGGTTACAAGCATGCGTCCAAATATCTTTCTCTGCGTTTAACCAAAAAAAATACATTTATACCTATTTGGGACAACTAGAGAGTGTAATTCATGACAGAATTAGTATTATTTGGTAAACTATCCATTGAAGGAGGGACCCAAGTCAAATGTAGAGATCAGACTATTATGGGGCTTTAGAGGGTTTATTTTAACTTGGTCCAGAAAGCAAGCATCAAATCACCTGTTGACGCTGACTCATCTTGTTGAGCATAGTCCATTATGATCCCATCCTCTGCAGAAATAGGAAGCCTTCGAACCTTCAAAAAAAAAAAATCAAATGGCTATTGTAACAGCAGGCGTTATGAGAACACCTCCCATCACCCAGGTGGTTCTTCCAATGATTTTCAATAAATTCACAGCAAAATCGCCAGTGTTAAAAAAGGTAAAATTAACACTCACAGTGTATATATAAAATCCACTCTATCAAAGTGTGGATTGTATATAGACTGTTAGAGTTAACTTGACCTTTTTTTAACACTGGCGATTATGCTGCTTGAGGATAGAACGTAAAACATCCCATGACATGACTTTCTGTAGCCATTTTTGACAAAAGAGAGCTCCGATTACCCATCGATTCTCTTGTGCATGTTTGTGCCCTGGTCGCACCTCCTCGCCTTCAAACACTCTGCGCTCCTTCAGAACACAGTTGTTTGCCCACGTCCTCAGGGGCAGTTTTTCCTCAGTCTTTGTGTGTGCAAAACATTATTATTCATAAACAATAAAGCATCTACACAAAGATACAGATAAAAATCAGACATGGTCATTCAATTCAACCTAGTCCTTTTACCCAGCTGGAAGTGTTTTTTGCAAAAAAGTAGCTGATAATTGTGAAGAGGATTGTTGTTACAAGCAGAAAATAAGCAATGTTAAGGATTGAGAATATAAATATTATAGGTCTTCTCACCATATGGAGGTCCAACAGTTGCCTGGAATCACAAAACCCAGTTCGAGCCATGATTCTCGTGGAAACTGTAGCTACCTTCACGCACTGAAACTCCAGCTGCACACCGACAGTTAATTAACACCTGTGCCACTAATTAACCCTTCTTTAAGCTCCGCCTTAAAACCACCTCCTGACCAACCCTGTTGCCACATTGTCTGATAGGCTGTTGCTATGGATGTCCGGTGTGTTTTACTGAATAAAAACGACTAAAGTTGGTTTCTGAGGAGTTTATAATAGCAATACACGATTTTTCTTCTCCAAAATTGATATTTTTTTGCAAACTGTATGATGTGCGTCAGCCTTCATCTTGAGGTCCTATTAGGGGTCGACCAATTATCGACGTCGATATTAAGCATTTTTATGATTATCGACATCGGTCATTTTCAAAGCCGATAAATTAATTTATTTGTGAAATGCGCTATTTGGCTCTAATGCAGCAGCCTCTGCTGTAATACGCCACTGTCTGGCCTAGAGCAATGCCCGCCCACCGCCCAATCTGATTTGCTGAAAGTCACGAGTCCGGCCAATCAACGCGGAAGGCTGAAGACGCTGAAAGGATTGCACTCTCGCACATAAAGCATTTGCTAGCTCGAGCTGCTTCAGTGATCACGCATAAGTTGACGGAATAGGCATTTGCGTTATTTTAAGTCATGCCAGTTCACAAATACAAACCATTTTAAAGCATCAAGTACTCGCGTGCTCTCAAAAGACGATCTTCAGTCAGTGCACTCAGGCAATGGCACACGGCACACAGCCGCCACTCGAACTGCTCGCAACCAGTGTCACATTGAGTTATTTTCGCAACTTATTACGCATAAACGTTATAATGCCCGTATTGGCCACTATACACGTAAGCACAGTCGGTTGTCTTCAATGAGTAAATGTGAACAGCATCTGTAATGTCTTAACGCGCCGCCACATAGCCTATCTTTTTTTTATTATTGCGGAGAAAGACTTAAATACTCCAGTAATTTTGGTCATACAAATAAGACTAATACATGATTCGAAACCGTGATTGGTCTACTTTTATTTGTGTGTACTCATTATCTACTAAATGTTTTGTTTTTGTAAAAGAAGGAAAATATACAGGCTGTGCCTTCAGCCGTCTTTCTCCGCGTGCATCTTTCTGAAACGCGTCATTAACACACTAAAACTCTGCGAATGTCGTAGAAACGTAAAACTAAAGCGTATGTCTAAAGAAAGCTAGAAGTGTCTACTTTTAAATGATCAAATTAATATGAATACTCTGATTATGAACTATGTATGAAAGTATAGACGGGTACAGTTTCTCCAGCATCAGCTCATGTGATCACATCCTTGCGCAGAGCGCTCTATTTCACATGATCTGCGCAAGCCCCAAACATGGTACAACAAAACAGCAAGATTCTTCGTCATATACTGTATGTTGATTTTACTGCGCGCTTGGCCGATGTCACGATGCACATGTGCGGCGGATCTTCAGTCCAAAACAACGAGGAAAGGTTTACATTCCGTTTAAAAAAAATCACCACTCCGAGGATAAACGGTTTCATTGTAAAAAGCGACTGCATCAAGTGGAGCGCATTCTGACGAGTTTTGCTTTATGTGAGTTGGTGTTACCTCAGGTCCAAATGATTTTAATAATATAAAATAGATGTGATTTGACAGCACGAGTGAATTTGGGTATCATTGGAGTGATTTTCGGTGTAAAAGAGAGCGGTCACAGATTTCGGTAACCTGCTTGATGCATTTTCAGATTCCGTGACCGTGCTTTATGTGAGTTGGTGTTAACCTCAGGTCCAAATGATTTTAATAATATAAAATAAAGGAGATTAGACGTCACCAGAGTGAATTTGGGTATCATTGGAGTGATTTTCAGTTAAACAGGGAGTGTCGTGGAAGATCAGTTGTTCAATGCAGAAAGAAATCACGAAGACCAAGGAGCCAGGTCTTTATTTGCTCGAGCAAGCAAAAGTGAGACACACAGAGTTCATCTGAAGATGTCCAACAAATACATATCTGACTCCATACGTTATACAGAAATCTCAAGTTGTTTTTCACATTGTTAGCCAATCAGGCTTCACATGATATCATCTTTTGCCAATCAGGTTTAACATGATATCACATTTTTATTAGCACGTCCCCTTTCTGGGTTGCTACCATTATATTTAAATCGTGCCTGCGCTCGCTACATCTTTCTAGCCCACCATATTAGGATTTAATCGTAGCGAGTATGGGATTCCTTTTGTGCCAATAAAAATGAACGCAAACTTTTAAAAAACGAACAAAAATATACAATGAGAAAGAAAAAAAACACTTTGATAATGAAAACAATAAACTCAGTTGCAAGAATGTGACATGATTTTCAAATAAACTGCTATTTTTCTTAACAATTTTCTAAGTTTCGTTTTTGCAAATAATAGTTTTGAATTCGCTGCTAGATTTTTCATTTGCGCTTTCCGAGTTTTCGTTTCGCTTCTCAATTTTTCGTTCGCCTTTCTGTACAAATCTGGGCGGGATTTATGGCCACTTTACTCTCATTGGTTAGTGAGATTTGGATTGACAGCTCTCTGACCAGTGATTTCGGTAACCTGCTTTGATGCATTTTCAGATTCAGTGCTGCTTTATGTGAGCTGGTGTTAACATCAGGACCAAATGATTTTAATTATATAAAATAAAGGATATTAGAAATCACCAGAGTGAATTTATAACGTCATCAAAAGTTTTAAAAAGAATAAAACTTATTCTTTGTAAAATAAGTAACCTTAATAATAGCCCGAGGAAAAAACAAAAATAATTTTTAAAACAAACATAAAAACTGTCACGATAAAACAGAATGTAATCGGGTCTTGTCTTTTAAATGAAAGAGCATGTTGTGCACTATTCAGTCGGCGCTTCTGTTTCTCCCGAAGTCTGCTTCAGGCATAAGCTACACACACACAAGAGCGCGAGGCAACATGACGTTATCGCGGAGTGGGCGGTCATGTTATAGTTAAGAAACTCCCCTTCCGCGCTCACGAGAACGTGCACGCGCCAGGCACGTTCTCGCGTAAATAATTACGAAACAGCGCACTCTAGTCACAGATTTCGATAGGTCACAGATTTCGGCACAGCACCGTCCTTACTGTTTATCATGGTGTTACTATAGTAAACGTGTAGTAACCATGGGTTTTGGGCAAAGTTTTTGTCAGCGCTCTTGTTATTCTTAATTTTGAACATATTTTTCATTTTTACACCAGACATATCGGTTCAAAATATCGGTTATCAGTCTACTTGATCTGCAATAATTGATATGGACATCGGCCCTGAAAAACGCATATCGGTCGATCCCTAAGTTGTCACAAAGGCTATATTTCAACTATATAGAAAAGACAAAATGTGTTCAAATCCTACTTCAATGTTTGATTTTTAATTTGTTTATATATTTTAAATGATAGCCCATAAAGAAAAATTCTGTATCTCCATGTTTTTGTACAAGCTGCTGAGTAAACAAACAACAATATAAAGTAATGATGGCAGATTTTAATCAGCCGAGGTCAAGGGCAAATAAAAAATTTGATATTTTTCCTGTTAAAAAAAACTGCTTGTTTACATTTATTAACATAAAAAATGAGCTGCACTTTCAGGACAACCCAGGCTCATTTATTAACACTACATAAGGAAGTTTATGTGTCTTATAGATGTTGTTGGGGCACACCAACACTTGTATGGCAGGTAGAAGACCTTTATATAAGATTTAAAAGGTAATACTTTATTGCCCAGCTTTACAAAGTGGAGTCTAGTCCTAAAATGTCATGTCCGAGTTGTCTTAGCTGAAAATATCTTGCACCAAGATATCTTAAAATACATCAAGGTCGTTGCTTTGTCTCGGGGCGTAAAAAAGTAATGTTTTCAAAGATGACTGGCTAAATGTAGAGATCAGGATTTCTTAGCCCAAGTTTGCCCACTGGTGGACGAAAGCTGTATGTTCCATTGTGAAGTATCTCCTAAAGTAGGGGATCCGGTGGTTCAATTTTGGTGTTGGGTAGAGTAAGACACACACAGACGTTTTTTGTTAAAAGAATTTACTTGCATGAATGTCCTAATAGCAAAACATAACCCATACCACTTTGTAGCCAAACAAATGTCTCTGAAGATTGCTAAATACTTTAAGTCTCCCCCAATTTGTTTGCGTCCCCATCACTAAGAAAAGCATACTGAGCATCAATGATGACATTCGTGATTGTTCATCACATTCAGAACAGAACAGTCGATGGTTAAAGCTGCAAAATAATGTCACTTCAAAGCTGATTTGTCCTACAGATATATACAAGGTAAAATGGTGAAATCATTTAAAGATCTTCGCCCCTTAAAAAACGTGTCCAAAAATATATTTGAACATCATGAATTGTGTGAACTACAGTGCGCATGTCTGGTGCAATGTTATATTTATTCACACGGCCATGTTTCATCTATAGCGGCCTTACTCAGTCAAGGCAAATTGGGCCATATCCCAAAACCTAGTGAGCTGCCTACCTAGACAACACTTTTGGCCACAAATTCAATCCGAGTATGCAGCTCACCAGATTTAGAAACAAATCTCAAGTTAGTCCTACAGAAGCACTTCGCTTCAGCCCTTCTGTTGAACCAGTGAGGAGCTTTTTACATGAGTGTGAAAGCGTTTTCAATGGAGGGAAGGTAATAAATATATCATGCTTCAAGAACAGCCATATCCCAAATGAAAGGAAACTTCATTTCTGGTTGCAAATATATACCGAGACCAGCCAGTCACACACACAAAACACACACACACGGATGTATAAACCAAGAACAAAAGAAACAAAAGTTACTATTGTAATATATATTTTTATATATATATATTTATATTTTATCAAGACAATTTAATTTCAGGTTGAAGTGGACAAAGGAAGAACAAATAACAAATGATCCAATAAAATAATGAATAAAACAAAAACGAAACGAAACAGTTTGATGTTGCTTACATAAAGCATCTTTAAAAAGGCAAATGAAGAAAAGCAACTCACACAAAGCGGTGTGCTCTGACAGCTGCTGTCCAAAGAATGACACAAACGTTACACATCTGGAGATGAAGTTGAACATTTCCTCTCAAACATCCTACACATTTTGTACTACACTAATGAAAAAAGGAGAAATGAAAAGGCTGCGATGAATATGGCGTAGCACGCTGGGACATGCTTCAGGTTTCCACAGTTTGCTATAGGGGGTGGGTTTATTACTCACCGGTCAGCGTGCTAACCCAGTAGCTTTTGCTGTTAAATAACAGGACGTTCAAATCTCAGCATCAATGCCTGCGAAACTGTAGAGGGGATGACGACAACATGATGGCCGGTTTGTATGATACGCTAATCTTGAAACAAACAGCCCCCTGGGGCAGCGGGTTAAAACTGGAAAATGCCCCTCCAGAACATTCCCGGTTTGGGGAGGAAACCATGGCCTCCCTATTTACAAGCTCCAGCTGTCTTTCTCTCTCTTCCCTTTAAAACACAAACGTTATCACTTCTATAGTGTGCGAGTTCCCCCATGAAACCATGATCGATCCCACCCCCCGTTCTACTCCCTATGCCCATGTACAAAACCAAAACACGAAAAGACACACGGTTTAAGATGGAGATAGAGAACACGCATCCATTCACACATTCACGCAGATTCACACGCACGCCCAGCATTCCACGTGCCGCCCGGGCAGCTAAACAGCACTTTATCCTTTCCGTGTTACCCACCATCAGTACTCCTGCTGTAAAAACAGTTAACACTATTGGTAACAGCTAGTTCCAGAAAGAGCACTTGTACGATTGCAGAAATATGGCTTTAAAACTGTGACCATCTGTGGGAAAACGTCCGAATGATTCGATTTCGCGAGTTCCCATGAGCTGATTTAGTGTGTGGAACAGTTGAGGGGTTTTGTCCTGTAGTCCAGTGTTTTGAGTGTGTGCGTGTCCTGAAACCTGCTGGTGGCGAACCGTTCTCTTCTTGGTACCTGATTGGTTGGATGGTTTTTTGATGTATTTGGTGGATTGTGTTGCAGTGTGTAGTGTCAGGCTATGACTGGCGTGTTGAAAAGCCAATCGGAAACCAGGACTGGCCAGAAGGTACCACCTGTTCAGGACGCTCACAGATGCTGTAGTCCCGCCTAGAAGCCGCTCCTTTAGGAGGCCGGGACATGCTGGTGCATGTGTCCTTGTTTGTGTGTGTATGGGAGGGGCGTCTGCTTTGCTGGTAAGGGTGAGAGAGTGGGAGAGGATGATCACTCCCGCACGCTGGCCGAGTAGGAGAACTGCGAGAAGTGTGTGCGTGTGTCTGGGTCCTCCGCATCGAGACTGTCATCTGCATGCGACACAAACAATATATGTCAGAGACAGCTACCCAACTATTCCTTTATGGTTCTGAATGTGTGATATTTCTCTGTAATCACATTTCAAACTTGCAAGAGTGTCAAAAACCAAACAGCAGTGTTGAATAATTGAGTAGTTCTCACGCCACCGAGTTCATTTTCAAAGACAGACTGGTTAACAGAAAGGCGATTTTGCACGCACTTGAGCGTGTTTTGTGAGGTCTCGCATGTAGGCGGAGAAACTGAGGTACTCACATTGGTCAGGAGGCGTGACAGTGATGGTCTGCGCAGTGAACTCGTCGTCAAAGTAGCGCGTGTCCGTCTCCGAGGTCACTTGTGGCTTGAAAGGAGGGATGAGCTGCAGACAAAACGAAAAGATGACTGTTTATCTGAAGCATTTTAAACACTCTTGGGTGAATATCTGCATTGGTTTTCGTTGCTTTTACCTTCTTTTGAAGGACATCTTGCCAGTTGATGGAACTGAAGAACTTGTGTGTCATCACTTCTTTGGCATCATCAGGACTTCCACCGAGCCTTTAAAACATCCACGTGGTAAAAATGAAGAGTCTGTCATCTCAAACACCCTCTATATAACTCAAAGAGAAGCTCCCCTCACCTCTGTTTAGGGTCTTTCTTGAGCAGGCCAGCCAGCAGGGCTTTGGCCTCAGGCGAGAGATTTCTGGGAAAACGAATCTCCTCCATTAAAATGAGCTCGAACAGACGCTCGTGGTCCTGATTATAGAACGGCAGCCGACCGCACATCATTTCATACATGACCACTCCAAGACCCCACCAATCCACGGCACGACCGTAATCATTGTCTTCTAATACCTACACGCAGAGAAAGACGAAAAGAAGAGAACAGAGAAGTAGTGAGCGAAAAAATGACGGTCCGGAATTTATTGACTTATATTTATGCATTTGGCAGACGCTTTTATCCAAAGTGACTTACACTGCATTATACTATACATTTTGTTTTTTTGAGTATGTGCAATCCCTGGGATCGAACTCATGACATTAGCGATATTACCTTGTTATATTACGAGCCACTAGCCAGACGTATGTTAACGTATGGCGTACTGCGTATGATAAAATTAAACTGCTTTTGAGGAAAGTTGACTTATTTTTTAAAGGGGTCATATGGCGCGAATACGTGTTTTTCTGTGTCTTTGTAAACACGTAAAATTGCAAAAATTAACGTGTCGGAACAAAAGATGCATTCTATCTACAAGCGAGTGCTCACCCAGACCTGCCTGAAACGCCTCGTGTAACCCAACCCCCACAAATCCACGTCAGTTCGTGGTATGATTTGACTAAGACCGCCCAAATGTATACGCAAGTAAGGTGGGCGTACCTGTCAGTACAATTGCTTTGGAACCTGATGTTCCAAATATGGTAAGAAGCGTTACATTTCCGTCACACGCTTGCAGTATTCCACCAATCACTACGCACTGGTTAACTGGCCAATCATAGCACACCTCGCTTTTCAGAGCCACGAGCTTTTTAAAAAATCTGCGCGTTTCAAAGAGGTGGGGCAAAGAGGAGATACAAACATGCACGGTATGTGGAAAATACAACGTTTTTTAACCTTAAATCGAGTATACACATTGCGTTACATCTAAAACAAACAATAATATTTGTTTCAGCCGTGTCCTATGACCCCTTTAATGTACTTCTCAGAAATATCCTTTATGTACTTTCCCATTAAAACTCTCCTCATTAAGTGGGTCTTCATGTAACCTCAACGGTGAAGCTTATTTTAATAATCTATAGTTTACAGGTAAATACCTTAATTACATTTTATTGCATCAACATCAACCAGCGATAAATTACAGTGTATAAACTCCTCCGAATATTTTAAAAAGTTCAAACTACCTTCAAAAGAGGCTTAAGTACCATATTTTTTCTATTTAAATACGTAAAACACAGTTTTAGGGTTTGGCATCAGCATCAATAGAGGAGTTTAAAGAACTGTAGTGTACCTCAGGGGCAAGATACTCTGGGGTCCCACAGAACGTCTTCATGGTGGCCTCATTAGTAATGCCCTCTTTACACAGGCCAAAGTCTGTGATTTTAATGTGACCATCTTTATCCAGCATTAGATTCTCCAGCTGCCGAGAGAAACGCATTTCAAACAGAATCGAGAAACAGATTCTGTCACTACCAAAAAGTTTTCATGATCTGACACAATTACATGACATACTTCTCGTAAATTTGTTTGACAACAATTACACAAAGTATTAAAAATGAGGAAACCTTTAGGTCCCTGTAGACGACATCTTTAGAGTGCAGATATTCCAACGCTGAAACGATTTCAGCTCCATAGAAGCGAGCTCTGTCTTCCGTAAACACACGCTCTCGTGACAGGTGAAAGAACAGCTGGAGTGAAATGGAGAAAGAGAGCAGAACATTTTTAGAGAAAGACTGACAAAAGCTTGGCTTTTTGTAAAACATGGCCGTATCTGACAAACCTCGCCACCATTCGCGTACTCCATGACGAAACACAGCCGGTCACGTGTTTGGAAGGCATATTTTAGTGTCTGTATTTAGAGAGAAATCATGAATAAATGTAGTGTAGGACAAAGATGAGTGTAGAAGTAAAACAACAGCAGCAGCCTCAATGAACTCACCGTAAGGAAAGGGTGCCGCGTGCTCTGCAAGACTCGGCTCTCTGTGATTGTGTGTGCGACTTCATCCTGAAACGGACAATAAAAACACGTCACCTTGAGTCTCAAACAAGTCATTGAAGAGCATTTGAAAATGCTTGATCCACGTGCAGCCCACCTTAGCGATGATGACTTCCTTGCGTAGGATCTTCATAGCATAGTACATGCCAGTGGCCTTTTCCCTCACCAGAATCACCTTCCCAAATGTGCCTTTACCCAGCAGTTTTAGGTAGTCAAAATCACTCATTGTCTAAGGAATGAAAAAAAAAACGATCATAAAACAATACAGTTCTGTATGACTATGTGGGCCATTCTACAGAATTGGTGTTAAATCAGAATTGGAAACGTCTTGAAAAAAAAATTCCCCAGAATTTTTTATGGATGCAAATTGTATAATATCAAAAGTACACATTTCTAGTAATTGTGCAGTTAATTTTCATATTGTAATTTTAGAAAGTTTTGAAATATTCTTCCTCTCCCCAAATTTTGTCACTACCGAAACACAATAATATATAATTTAATAAAAAGGATTATGTTTACATATTAAGATTATGTTAAATCTACTTTTTAAATATATTTATTGCTATTTTTAAAAAAAGGTTTCCACATGTTAATCAATAACAGTTTTAATTTATGAGATTTGTTGTATTTTGAATCCAATCTTTCTTTGTAAAAGGCATAACATTGATCACACAGATTTCAAAGTTTAGTTTACTCATTAGTTTACATATACATTGAACCAAACACTATCATAACATCTTAGTTGATAATTTAATATACTTTATTTTTGACAAAACACAGTTTTGGTCGTGACACACGCATTTTCAGTAGTGATGGTAATGTTTTGTTAGTGATCACAATATTTAATTTGCACAGCTGAATCAGACTTTCAATATTTTATGTTGATACAAATAAGTAGCAGCCAGCACATATAGCAGACACACATCTGACAGTAAATATCTAATAGAAAACCTACAGCTCGCATATTATCACTACTAAAAATACTAAAATACTAATGATTTGCATAACTGTACAGTGTTTTTTTATTTCCACAAATAAAGGATTAAGTGTCCCTTTTTGTCACTACTGAACATTTTTTGTCACTGTCTACCGTGATACATTTCAGTCGTGAATTGTTTTGGTCATGACAATTTTTGAATACTTTTGAGCCTAGCTCAAAGATGCTAATCAGCACATGGTTAGCAATCACAGTTCTGAGCAGATGTACACATAAAAACTAAATTTTGTGGAATAACGCAGAAAAAAGTTTGCTTAATTGCAGAAATAATATGTTTGGTAGTGACATTCCTTAAAGTTACACACAGTTTTTCAGACTTTTGAACACTTTACTTGGCCGAAGCCAAAGAAAAATGAAACACTTAACCAAAGGCCGAATACCAAACATGGCTTTTCGTATTTATTTAGCCAATTTTTTCACTATTGCATAAACTGAATGGTCAAAATGCTTTTTATATTTTGTCTTCCTTTTTAATACAATACAATATAACTTAAAATAAAATTGAGCAAAACAAGTAGGCTAAATTAAAAAACATTAGCCCTCTCCCTTCTTGAATACCATATATTAGGCCTATGACTAACTGCTGAAAGAACAACAAAACACTTAATTAAAAAGTGTCATTCAACATTATAAGCTAAAAATATGAATAAACAAAAACTTTGGATTATTATAGGCTACATTGCAAAATGATTAAAAGAAAAAAAAAACATCCATGCAAGCAATTCTGACTGACAACCATTTCAGTCCACGTCTCTCCTCCAAACTCCACCCACAAAAGCTGTCGGTCACTGTTCTCTCAGAAGGTGCACTTGTGGCCAGGATGCACAGAACATACTTTGACTTGTTTAGTACAGGGAATTGTGTGCACGCGACCACTGTATGATGTCAAAGGATGTCGCGAGCAGCGGGGCTACTCAGACCGCCCACTCCAGTCTGAAGTACACTTTAAAATGCTCCACACACTGCCGACATATTCACTTATTCGGTGCAACCCTATTCAAAATGATAAGATCACCATGTAGCTTATTAGAGAGAGCGACACAGTAATATTTCTTGATCAGAAATGTAGGGCTGTGGCTTAAATCAGTCTCAGTCAATGGACTAAAACATACACATTTTATATATATTAAAGGCAGGGTAACCGATTTCCGAATTATGCTTTAGACAACTTAGTCGGGCCAAGTACCAAAACAACCTTGTAGCCAATCAGCAGTAAGGTACACAGTGCACAGGACGGACATTAGCTGAGCCGAGTGCTGACGAACGCGAAAGATGGGGGAAGGGGTGTGTTTGTTTTGGTGATTTGAACATCAACAACGGCTAAGAGAAATCGGACACCCCACCTTTAAGCTTAGTGATATTATAAATATTATTGTGTTTTTCAATAGATGATAGAAGGATCTTAGTAAACTAAGATTTGAATACTTGAATGCTTTTTAAATGTGTTTTTTTTTATGTGGGACAGCATTTTGCACAAATTCTGTAGAATTGCCCATATACTGATAATAATTATGTAACATAACAGACATAAAAATTACAGATTTAAGCTGCAATTCGATAAAACGACAAAAACGAATAAAGCTACGCAGTATATCGGTCTCACAATGGTCGATTAAACACTTAAGCTGTCGTTACGTGAAAATTTCCCTGCTGAATGCCAAAAACAACCAATCAGTAATGCAAAATTAGCGGCCAATTGCTTTATTCTGCAATTTTTTACAGGAGCAACGTTTGTGTTCATTCTAATCATGCTAATATAAGCCAAAGTTACTCAAGATCACTCACCACTTTGGTGCGGGACTTTGCGATGGCAGCTTCAATCCCCTCCAAGCTGTTGTCTCCAGGAGAACCAAATTCCATTGGCTCCTCCTCTTCCTGTGACTTAAGTCCATTGGCCACAGCCTGGATGGCACGTATCCACTCCTCTCTGAATGAATAGCAATGAAAAAAACATCAATCATTAAAGGGAAGAAACACTTAATACAGCAAATAAAGGTTCCTCTTATTATTTTATCATCCATCACATCACATCCCATTTCCATTGTATAAAAATGACCTAAACAATAGGGGTGTGACGAGATCTCACACAATTACTTTACACAAATTGCGACCATTTTAGTCACATATGCTCCCTTAAACTTAACCTGTGCGAGCTCAAAATATATTTGGGAGCATTTGTGTGAGTGCACATTTTGTTGTGGTGCGACCTGTTTTTATTAAAGCGGCCATTCCCCGTGATGCCAATTTTCAAACTTTAGTTAGTGTGTAATGTTGCTGTTAGAGCATAAACAATATCTGCAAAATGATAAAGCTCAAAGTTCAATGCCAAGCGAGATATTGTCTTTATCAGAATTCGCTTTTCAAGGACTACAGAGAACGGCTGGAATCAGGGCGAGGCCTTCCTAAGAGAAGAGGAAGAGCCGCTGGAGTAGTGTTTGGTTATCAGAGATTGTAAACATTTGACTGAGCTGCGCAATAAATTACTTTCACTTTCATCACGGTCCTACAGCTGGTAATAAGAATTCAGCTGCACACATTCTGAGATAGCCAACGGTCAAATAACAGCTTCCATGACTTTAACATCGGCTGTGAAAGCTGTTCTGTGTAACACACTGATATTGTGTGTGTGTGTGCGCATACCTCTAAAAAACTTCTATGAAACGTCCTTTGAAGTCCTGCTTGCAAATGTCTCCTAGTCAATCTGATTGTTTTATTATCCAACCTAGGTCCAATATAAAAAGGTAAAACTAACGCTTCTGTTATTAGTGTTAATTAATATAACCGGTCTGACCCAATCGTTCCAGTGTCATTTCCCTCGCCATAGGACGAAAAAAATTGCGATCTCTAACAAAGATTGACGTTTGCACATGCACTAGCAGACCTCTGTTACACTTCGATCGATCCGCATGTTTTTAACTGATGAGGTGAAGTTGACGCCATTGTTACTGTTTATTGCTAAAAGCCAAAGCTTATAAATACACGTGCACTGAGAGGGGGACCGACCAATCACAACAGCCTGAGAAGCGGAAGCTCGCTGATATGGTGTGGGTGGGACATCTTCAGACACACGCTCTAAACGGGGAACCAATAGGCCCTTTTCACAATGACGTCACTTAACTTCTGCGTTTTTGAAAAGCAGTGTATCATAACATCTGTCTTGCAACAAACAAGAAGAAGAACTTCCGTTTTGCCATCGCGCTGGAATTTAACAACAGTGAAAAAAACTGACAGAACACGTATTCAAGTACTTATCCTAGCACCTTCGCTAACACAAAAAGAAAACAAAACACTTACCTTCATAATCAAACAGGTACTGTTCAACAAAGAATTTGTATCCTTTCTCTAGCTTTGATCTTGTCGTTAGCGAAAATTTGTCTGCAAGACATTGTACATCATCATGCCGTATTTGTGGCAGATGTGCAAGGGACTTGGTAAACTCCATTCTGAGGCGCTAGCGGAAGTAACTTCTTCTTGAGTTTTACTGGTGGTTGGCAAACCAGCTTATAGGTGCATTACCGCCACCTTATGAACTGGAGTGCGGTGAACAATAGACTTGAAATATGTGAAATATAAAGCGTTTTTTGAAAATAGACACATGAACATCCACTGTTAAACACCCAAAAAACATAATCAAAGCTTCAAAAACATCAAAAGAATGGCTTCTTTAATGTTCCCATCGTTTTTCTATGTAAACACGCGCTAGACGGATGAATTTCAACATTCGCATGCGTCTCTCGCGTCTGCAGCGCCTCGCACAAGCACAAGTGTTTACTGCTGTTCGCGCGGCCAGCAGCGCTTCGGGAGCGCGCAGCATGCGGCTGATCAGCAGCTGAGCTGACAGTACGACAAGTACAGTATAGCAATTGTAAGTTCACATTACGTTATTTTAAATACATTCACAGGCAAACCTCTTCAAAAACAGATCATCTGTCTCTTACATATGTACAATGTAAGCCTAAAACATTATGTGTTTATGTAGTTGTGACTGTTTCTCTGAAGGCTATGAGGGTTAAGTCAGTGGAGGAAGGAGGATTGACAGTGTGATATGATCGCCACCTCTGCTAACATGAGCAGTCGAGCACTATGCAAAAGCACATAGCACAAGCACAAGCACAGAAAACAAAGACAGCTCTTTACTAAAAGCTACGACTGTTAAGAAAACAAAGCATAAATTTTGTGCAATTACTGCCTGTCGGTTGAGTTTGTGACAAAACATTTTGCAGTATTTACATATTGTTTACTACTGCATAATATAATTAATCAAAATAGAAGTTTAATGTGTTTCATAAAGTACAAGTTGATTTTATAATGCCTACATTTTTTGCATTTTGTGTTATGGTGAATAAGACTATTTTTACCTATATATTTCATTATTGAGGATTTCTGAAAAAAAGTCAAAAAATCTCGTCTCGTTCTCGTGAACGCAGTCTCGTGTCGTGAGATAGGTGTCTCGTCACACCTCTACTAAACAATGCTTGATTATCTTATGCAAGTCATTGTTGGCAGAGAGCTGGTAAATACTACCAAATCTGTTTTCCTAATAAACACCATTCAACGTCCTCCTTTTCATCTGAAAGAGACGTCTGATTTTAGTCAGACCCTTTAAAGCATCTCTGGTCCTCACCTCTCAGCATTGCTGTCCACGTGGAAGGTGCGCTCGATAACAGTGGTCCACTGCAGGCAGCGGATGACAAATGTGTTCGGCCGAGGTCTTTCAGTCTTCATCAGCTGACACTCTGTTAAAAATGGTAACAGTTCCAGAAAAAAAAAAGTTTTTGCCTTGATCAACAGATTCAGTTATTCCTCTTACGGAGTGATTATTTCTTTAGGCCCGATTCACATTTCGCCTCTTTTTCGGCACGCATATTTGTTATTTTAAATGTAGACGCACGGCAGCGGCAATAGGGGGCGCCCCTGAAAAAAAGAACATGTCGCTCTTTTTTTCAAGAGCGTCGGCGCCGCATCGAGATGAAAAAATCTCAACTTTTCAGAAAGGCGCAAGCACACCGCAGGTCATGTGACAAGAACCAACCAGCCAATATAGACAAGATCAATGAAGATGGAAACACAGATGATCACAGCATAACTAAATCTAGTAGCAGAGTTATTGCAAGGTATTTTCAGTGCATATAATCCATTTATCCTTTGTTTATACCTCCTCGTCTCAACGGCTATCATGACCCATGGTTGCTTAGCGACGACAGACGCCAGGAGAGCGCAAAGTCCAGGCGCTTTGGAAAAAAAGGAGAACACAGTGCAACTCGCGTTTTCCGTGCGGTTTTAGACGCGAAATGTGAATCGAGCCTTTGAGAATAATGTGACAATTAAATATTCAGAGCATTGTACTCAGCAATATTAAACTCATTACATTCAAACAATCTTCATATTGTATTTTAGATTTGTCATTTTAATACTGTAGTTCTATGTAAAGCGTGCAATTTCTGTGCCACTAGTCTCACCAAAGAATTGCAAAACCAAAGACTTTCCCAACAAACAGAACAACGTTTTGAAACAGTCAGATCGTAAACAAAAACTGGTAAGTTATCTCAAGACCAATAACTAAACACGCAGATATATAACAAATACAATACCACCTACAGGAACCCATAGGTGTGCTAAACACAATTCAGTGTGCGTGTGTGGAGATGTTTAAATGGCAGAGTGAGACATACCGGCGACTGAGAAGTTGTTGAGAGGCGGCTGACTGTGGTCTGACGTGTCGGGCTTCTCCTTATAGCCAATGAAAGAGCCATCACTCTTTAAGATGAAATATCGGGGCCTCCAAGTCTTAATGTATTCACCTGCAGACAGGAAGAGATACAAGGAAGTAGATGACAGGATTAGGAAGAGATACAAGGAAGGCAGAAAGATAAAGATTGGTCAAAAAAGGAGAGGGACACGTCCCAAAAGATGGGTGAATAACTAGATCTCACCTCTCTTGTGGAGCCAGCCCTCCCTGACGACGCTGACCTCGTTCATACTGGGTTATGGGCTGTGTGGGGTGCAGGGCGGCAGGGAGATTGGGGGAGGGGGAGTGCCAAGTCTCGGGTCAAGCGGGCCTTTGGTACCACAGAGCTGAACTCACCTGGATAAGATAACACAATTAGACAAATGTCAAGCAAAAAAAATATTTCTACCCAGCATCAAATAAAGCAGAATCATGCCAATTTTACCACCAGCAAAATATGAAAATAAAATATGCTTCCGTCTCTGAAGTTTACTTCTATCAAAAATCATTTTGTAATAATTCAACAATTATTACAAGTTAATACAATGTACTTGTGAACTTATTGAGAGAGCTACACCAACTGTTCCCTAAATGGTCACCTGACTAGCCCTACAGGAATGCCACCTGTTCAGCAATGTTTCTAATGTAAACTTGCCATAAATGCAGCGTTCAGCACTGCTGTATCGGTCAAATCTCAGAGGATCTCATGTTTAACGGAAGAGAGTCTTTGGAAGTTACCTACTTATTATTTTACAGAATAATACCAATTGTCATATACTTCCAACATTGAACTACAGATGTGAATAGCAAGAGGAATCATGTCATGTCACAATGGTGCGTATAAAACTCTAAATGGAAATTTACTGTGCTTATTATACATTGCATGAATGAATTTAAAGTGCCGAGTCTAGTATTCTTATAGAAGTAGCTTTCTATGCGGGATACAAAGTGCTGACCTAAGATCAGAGTGTCTCTTCAGACTTTGTGAATGCTGAAGGAGAATCAGACTTTGGGTCTATCAGTAGAAAGTTAAGCGCGCCATAGTCTACTTTGTTCCGCCACAGTCTTAAAACGAGCCAATTTTTTTTCTTATAAGAACATATATATTTCTTTGAATTTCGTTGAATTCTGCACCGTTGATTCGTTGTCGTTCATTGTTCACAGCTAGACGAAATGCTTCCCCCTCTCTGTTGCTTCAGCGCAATGTGGGCAGAGCATCTACACAATCGAGCTGTACGAATCACGCGCACCCATGACATTTATAATGATGATCTATCTGCATTATTAGGGATGCAACAATACAGCTCACCCACGGTTCAATACGAACCTCGGTTTTTCGCCCACGGTTTTCGGTTCGGTTCTGATAGCTTCGGCACATTAAAGTGTTTTTTCATTGTTTTATGCTTATGTGACAGGAACAGTAAACACTTAAGAAAAAATATATTTTACTAAATTCTCTTTATTTTACTTGACTTATTTTATTATCTTTAAGCAAAAATCAACTTGTACAAATTCCTGGTGTATTGAATAAATGTAAAGATTTAAGGTCTTTGCACATACAGTCCGAAATTTTCGTATGCGTTTTTTCATATTAAGCCCATTGCACATTGAGTCCGAAACTTGCATCTGAAATTTCCGCACGTTAAAAAATAAATACGACCTCACGTTGTGTCAATCACATTTACACACTGCCTCCTATATTTTCGTCCGTCATAAAAAATTCGGACCGGGTTCGATTTTCTGCGTTTTTCGCATCCGTCAAGCATTTAGACTGGCCTTTTTTAACAATTCAGAGACACCGTACAAACGAGAGCCAAATATGAAAAAACGCATACGAAAATTTCGGACTGTATGTGCAAAAACCTTGAAGATCTTAAAATGCACCAGATTGCAGCATTTAAAATATGACAAATTTTCTTCCGGGGGACAATGTACCCGGACCGCCCTAGAGGAAAATACGTTTAGCCCCCGTGGGCTCACACAATTCTGTTGGAAACACTGTAACCGTTTAATGTATTTAGAATATGACAATGAGGCAAACAATTTTCAAGTTGATTGTACTTACATTATTAAATGCAAGTAAATATAACATTTTATTTTTACTACATTTGTTCCAATAAAACAAAGAAGATATATTGACTCAGCAAACTAAATACACAATATGTGGGTAGCAAGTTTGAATTTGGTTGGTTTTTAAAATACAACTTAAATCTTAAATACATTGTTTTTATCTATTAAAAATTGTGAACAGTTCTTCCCTTATTTTCTGCAATTTGTTTTTAAACCATTTCCAACAGGAAACTGGAGAACACATCTCTATCACTATGGAGATGACAATTAGATTTCATTGAAGCCGGTTGGATACACAGGTGAACAGAGCATTGCATACTGAACAAGACAAGACGCCTGCTGTTCACAGCCCGATATTTAAAAGCACTGCCTCCGGTAAGCTAAATTGAACTACCTGACAAATCATCATCTTTTTGAAGTGAAAATATATGTAATAGGTCTCAATTTTAGGTGACTATTTAGTCTTTTTCCAGATCCCACATACTAGCCTTGGGACATAACTAGGGATGTAACGATTCACCGTGAGCCGGTTGAAAATCGATTATAATGTGTGACGATTCAAATCGGTTGAAGTGTGAACTGAATCGCAATACATTTTTTGAACAGCAGGGGCCGCTATTTTCACTGCAGACATGCTGATATTTCTTAAATGCAAAAAATCCAAGAAAAGCACAGACAGTATTAGTTTGTTTATATTAAAGAGACCTTTTCTATTATTAATTTGTTTTAAAATTGCAGTTTAGTTTTTGTTATTTGAAATAAAGCATAATTTTACTATACAAAGAAACGTGAAGCATTTAAGAAATAATGCAAGGGAAGTTGTTCATTTTTAATTTGTTTCAACTCATTTTGTAAAAATAAATCGTGAGTAAATCGTGAATAAATTGCATCGTGAGATCAGAATCGCAAATCGCATCGCGAGCTGAGTGAATCGTTACATCCCTAGACATAACCAATACATTTTCGGAAGGACATTTAAAATCTAAAGGTCTAAATTAATAATATGAGAAACACAGTGTTAAAGCACAGTCCATGACATGCCAAATAAATGCTGATATAATCAAATAACTTGCATTAAACCCAAACCAATCTTTACTGATAAAGCCACAGATAAATATAATTTAAACAGCTGTCAGTCAAGTTTGTCAGTTTGTCAGAGGTACAACAATTTACACAGGATGTGATGTGTTGCAATTCTTCTGTACAATTTTTAACATACAGATGTCTTATACCCAGATCACAGTGGCGTGAACGGCTAACACACTGCATGTAGCAACTGGGTGTGTGGGAAACTGCTGACTGCAGACTTGCAAAAACATAAGGGTGGTCTTTCAAGCCTGAATTTCTCTGACAGTAAGAGAATAAGTTACATAGGACCAAGAGGATTAATTAGATACATTGTTTTTATGAGCTGTTCCACAATTAATCACACCCAAAACTTATAAAATAAATATAAACATGTATGTGTATGTGTTTATAAACACAAAATGAATATGGACAGTGACAGTACACAGACATTATGTAAAAACAAACTTTTATTCTTTACGCAATTAATCGCGATTAAACTGCCCTATTTATTTATTTAACTATATTAAAGAGATAGTCATTTACTCACATTTTTGTCATTTTAAACCGGTATGACTTTCTTCCACAGAACATAAAAAAACGATATTTTGGAGAATGTTGGTAACCGAACAACAGCGGTACCCATTCACTTACCAACATTCTTCAAAATATCTTCTTTTGTGTTCTGCAGCCCAGGCAATCATACATGAAAATGGACATTGAAAATTTGTTTCAAATGGTACAGCAGGTTTCATGCCAAGACGCTGAAATTGGTCACACACCTGTTTTTGTTTGTTTGGTTTTAATGTAATGTCAGCTTCTTGTTTTTTTATGATAAGTAAAATGTAAGGTAAACTATATTAGGTTTTTAAAATCTACTTTTTCTTAAATGATTTATGACAGTAAAATGGATTAGATTACCCACGGTTTCATTATCATGTTAAAAACACGCAATAACAAAAAATCATTTCTTTTTGTTTGTTGTTGTTGTGAAAGTACGATCAGTATTTGACAGCAGGTTTCCTGGCATGCAGTGCATCACAGATCTAGCATGCTATTATATCACCATGGGCACAACGCTGGATTATCCATGCAATATAAAATCCCCACCTTGTGACACCCCCCATGCTAGTCCCTTACACAACTGCTCAGCACAGCAGGCATTAAACACACAGGACTGTCTCTCTCTCGCTGCCGACTAGTGTGCGTGTATCAGTTGGTCAGTGGTCTGCATGACCGTTCCTCTTTTTTCTCACAGTTTTATCCAACCCTCATACACACACAGATACCAACACAAGCTATGAAGTCCAAAGGAGAAAGACAAACAAGAGCAGGGGCCATTTCAACAGACTAATGATTACACACTTTCAGTGCTGAGTGCAGAGATTCCAGACCTAAACCTGACCTCACTCAACCTCAATAACATTCACACACCAATTTGACTTCTCAAACTTGATGGATGCAACTGTTTAACAGCGGTCAAACATCTAACCACTTTAACCTTAAAGCCGCAATGTTTTAGACATACAAGCACAGTTGTTATGCAGAACCGGATAGCAGGTCTATTAATAAGGCACTTTGATCGATCATACAGTAAGTACAGTGAGTCGGTCCTATAGATCCACACTCATCTGTACCGCGTGTAAAGGGCCCGATCAATACTCTCATTTCCACTAAATCAGCTGGGCTTTTTTTTAACTTGATGGACTCTCCCAAGGATATCTTGAAAATAACTCAACGGGAGAGCGGCGCAAGAGAAAGATGCATAAAACACAGGGTTTACATTAATCTACAAGTGTGCTGCTGTTTATTACACTGGTATATAACGCAAACGTAAGGATGAGCACATGTGTTATGACGGGGAAGGCGTTTATCTGTCTAGTAACCCAAAGAAACACACGTTCATACGGATTCATCTGACAGTTCCGCAAAACAAATGGCAAATATACAGTCTTATTTAAATACACACACACACACAGAGAGAGAGAGAGAGAGAGAGAGAGAGAGAGAGAGAGAGAGAGAGAGCGAGAGCGAGAGCGAGAGCGAGAGCGAGAGAGCGAGAGAGAGAGAGGCTAGGCTAAACGACACGCTAGCCATCAATCATCGCTGTGTGTGTACGATAATTCCCTTACCTCCACTTGTGTTTTCCTAGGTCGGGTGGGTAAAATGCTGTGTAAAATCCTCAAAAGTCCATGTAGCCGAGTGAAAACAACGCGTTTAGAGGTGTAAAGTGTGAGTTTTTTCCTCTCGCGAGCTGGTGTGTATTGAACTCTGCCAATGACCACTCAGCTGCCCCAAAAATAACAACACCCAATCGCCAGATTATGCTCACAAACTCCCCCTCAAGCGCCCAAAACACGAGCAGGGACGCTCAAACACATCCCACGGGGTTTATCCGACGCGTTCAGCTCTTTAAACCCTCACCCTCGTCGTAGGTCTGTGTGTGGTTTTACGGAGGTGCTTGTGTCGCGGATAGGCCTCCGTCTAGCGACTCAACGGGAGCACAAACAGGAAATGACCTCATCGCACGCTCGGCGTGACGTCAGCTCTACCGTCCGAGTTTGAAAAGGATTTTCACGGATTCCACGCAGGCTTTTTAAGACTATTGCAAAGTAACGCGGACTCTGACAAGAAGCCGACCCTTAAGAAAGATTTTTTTTAAACGGTGTTAATATAAAAGAAAATAAATAATAGATTCTTCTGGAATTGAATTCATTGTCCTTCAATATTTCGAAGTAAACAACATTGGAATAATATTTTTGAGAACATTAATTGGAAAATTGTCTGGATTTATAACAACAAGTACTGTATTAACAATAAAGTTAGTGAAGTACATTTTAAAGTTATACATCTAATTTATCCAACAAGCCAATTTCTACAAAAAAATTGAAACGGTCTGTCAGAGTCTTACGTGTTTTATTATATTGGTACAGAGAATATTAGGCCTATACATCATTTTTTATTGTATGTATACCTTTTTTTTATTGATTGATGTAGAACATGTTTTTGAGTCATTATGTGGGATAAAAGTTAACATACAGAAAAGGGATGTCTTTTTATTTTATGAAAATAGTAAAATGGCCAAAAGCAATATTTTTATTTTAAACCTTATTATTTTATTTGCAAAGGAAAACCAAATATTTTCCAGTTTAAACTGGAGATGATAATTTACTTTTCAGAACACCCAACCGCAAACTTGCAAACAGAAAAGCTGCCAAAACTATGGAGTTCTACAGTGCTCTTAATTCCTCTTTTTAAGTTGATTGTATTGTCTCATGTACCCTCTCTACTTTTATTATTGTTTTGTTTTGTTTTCTTCTTCCTTTCTGTCCTTTTCTTGTTTTATTATTGTTCAAGATATGGATATTGCAAATGTGATATCATGTTATTTGTTATAAGCATTGTATGTTTGATATATTTTGAAACATGAAAAAAGGACTATTTTCTAGGACTAGTTTTTTTATATTTACCAGATGTTTGTACTTAAAAACGTTTTCAAGGATGAAATGCCATTCTCACAAACTAAAACAGGCTAAAGGAAACATGTTTTTGTTGTTGCTTAAGGTAAAAATAGTAAATGCCAAAAATGCTAAACGTTATAGATGTTATATGGATCTCATAGCAGTTTTTTATATATATTATATGTATATTTATAATATTTTTTATCTATAAATGTAATACTACCATATTTTGATAAATATGAAAGTGATTGATTGTAACGTCACTGCAATAAAGGGGAAAGTTGTATGTTTCCTTGATATGTAATCCATTTTTTAACAACTTATAATAACTAAAATAAATGTATTTAACATTAGAGTACATTGAATAACATTATATATTTATAATATTTATAATAATATTTTTCATAAAGTGTGTCAACTCGCTCAAATTGCGTCTGTTTTCAGATTTACCAAAAATATTAGAATTTCCATGTATTGTTTATACATAAACAGTATCAGAAAATCCGATGATACTACAAAAACTACGGTGTTTTGTTAGTCATTGTGATATTTTGAGTGCCTTTAGTAGTTACTATAATACTATCATGTATTTTATTTATTTTTTACATGTAACATGTTATTGACTATGGTAATATTACCAATTTATTAAGATGTTCAGGATTAATGGAAATACATTTAAATATAGTGTGAATATGTGTCAATTTATCTAGTAACATGTGAGTAGAAAAGCATCTAATATTTCCTTAGAAAGTGTGGTATAGCAAATTTGTGTACTGTACAACCCCTATAAGAATAAATAACCATGGATTTACTACAGTATAACCAAAGTTTTACTATGGTATTTGTGGTAAAATCAACAAACATACCATGCAGAAACCATAGTTGAACGGCATATGTAGTTAAACTATGTTAATACAAATGGTAATTAATCTGCCAAGAAAAAACATATGCTACACTTTTACTATAATAAAACCATGGTAATTTTTCATAAGAGTGGACTTTACATAATATCTCAAACACCTAAAAGAATACCATGTTCATTGTTGTGTTGTCTGAAAAGAGCCAAAGAAGCTTATTATAAGAAAACATAACTGACAAAAAAAAATACAGAAGAGATTTTATCTGAAGAATAGTAACATATGTATTGTTATTGCCCTTAGCCTGGCTTGTTGTTGAGGTTATTCTGATCCTCAACCAGATCTAAATGTGTTTATCAGGACTCTGGTTGTAAAGCAGCAGTTGTTGACAACTTTGCTTGGGTCTATTCATAACAGGAAACAACAGCTCATTATCTTTCCAGTGTTTCTCTCGGTCATGCTGAAAAACATTTATATAGTCAAAGAAATTGTTTCCTGGATTTCATAACAAGAATGTTTTTTATTATTCCCAGTGTATGTGGACAATCAATGTGTTCCTAACATGTTTTCCTCAACCCCAGGGACTTGGATAGTTGATGTCACTAGATTTATATACTGCTTTACAAAATATGTGGGTGCAGGTTAAGCTTTATAATACTCATCTTTAGCTGAAACAACACAAACATTGTAAACGCCATAAAAAAGGCCATAAAATCTGCTAATAGACAAGCCAAATATGATTGCAGTGGCTGTAATGTCATCTTGCGATGTGTGGATGCATAATGGTACAAATATGAGGCAGACACAAGTGCAGTAGAGGAAGCAGCTGTATTTGACTATAAAGGCATCTAATCCAGTGTCTCTACGCATTTTTCTTTATATTTCAGTGTAAAAAGCCTATACTCTATAGAAAAAGAAACAAAAAACGATAACAGAACCCCCAAAATAATAATAATAATCTCTGAAAGGAAAACATTATAATCACAATAAATCCCCATTCACCAATCATTTCAATTAAAATAGAAACATTATCTCAAGTCTTCTATCATTTTCCCTCAAAACAAATATATATCTTATATATATTTTATTTATATGCATTTTCCAAGGCAGTTTGGCATGGCCAAATGACAAAAATGATCATGGCCATTGTTATATTTCATATCTCAACACAAGGTTTAAAAACATATCTCAAATGATGGCAGAAGTTATGAGAACATTTTTAGGACCACCGGACAGAGGTGGTCGGGAGACCACGTACAAGATGATGTGAATAAAAGACACCCATACACACAACATGCAGTCACGCACACAACACAAAGCTCCAAACTTCAAATGAATCAGAAAAATACTTTTTTTCTTAGAACTGAGAAACATGCGCTAAATCAGGACTTGATATTAAAATCCCAATTCAAAGCGCAAGAGTGAGACCTGAGATGGTGGTCTGGTCACAGAAAGTGTGTTGGATGGATTGATGTTTGTGTGCTGCACGTGTTTTTGTCGCTGTCGATCATACAGGGATCTGCATATGGCCATTACAGTCACTGGGATAAGTGATATGATAATATTCCCTGAATACAAATAACTTTAGGCAATTACAGAGTTTACTGTGAGAATGTTTTGGCTTTATGTAACTGTGGATTACTACAAGAAACAAGTGTGTGTGTATGTGTAATGAAGAGTGTGTGTGTGATGTGATTTAAGACTAAATGAAGAGAGAAAGGATAAAGGGTTGAATATGAAAGACAAAATGATGGCGATAAAGCTAGTTACAACAAATCTCATCTTGGGTTGAATGGTAATGATTAGGGGCACATGTGTGCGTGTGTGTGTATGTATGTATGTGTATCCCTGGGCTACTGAGGAGCTGATCCCATTCATTTCAGTGGGACTATGTAGACCCTCGCTTCTGTAACTCCTGAATAAAGGCTGTAAAAGACAACAACAAACAAAATGAACAAAAAAGCAAAACAAACACTTACAATTGTTTATTTCAATCCAACCACGATTTTTATATTTCTTATAAGGACTGTCACGATGTCAGATTTTTTTGGGCCAATGAAAATTCTGAATGTATGAGTTCTTACCTCCGATGATTTCATTTTTAACCTTCTGAAGTTCTTTTCTCATCTCCTCTAGCAGTTCCTACAAAATCAAAGACAGACAAAAACAAATCTATTGTCAAAATTTGATTTATAAAAATAAATTGGATCTGGTCACAGATGCTAATCAGTCAATACAACATTTTAAAAATGTTAAAAAACTGAGTATACTTAAATGCGATTTTTACTTCTGCGTTGGACCTACGCCATAGCCTATGCAGAGATGCGTACCCTACACCGTAATCAATGCGACGCGGACCGCACGAGCTGTGATTGGTCTGCTTGAACCCCCTCCCTTCAGGTCAAAAAACTCAGCGATAGCGTCGGGTTCACTCGTACGCATTTCCGAATGAATTATCTAAATAAATGACGTGTTCTTCTGTATTTAACAACCCAAGCTGACTGTTTACTTGCTGCTAAATGCTTCTCAAACAGCGTACACAACGAACCGCTTCTTCTTCGGCTCTTGTCTTGGTCACACAAGCAAGATGCCTGTGGACACTGACGGCTAGTGGCCATTGCCTGTCGACACGGACAACGGAGCAGAAGTATAAACGAAAACTGGCGCGTTGCCTACGGCGTAGAGGCTACGGCTGGCGTAGAGGCTACGGCTGACACAAAAGTAAAAATCCACCTTAAAGGGGTCATATGACACGGCATAAACAAATATTATCGTTTGTTTTAGATGTAATGCAATGTGTATACACGATTTAAGGTTAAAAAACGCTGTATTTTCCACATACCGTCCATGTTTCTCTTCTTTGCCCTGACTCTCTGAAACGCGCAGATTTTTTACAAAGGTCATCGCTCTGAAAAGTGAGGTGTGCTATGATTGGCCAGTTCACCAGTGCGTAGTGATTGGTGGAATACTGCAAGCATGTGACGGAAATATAACGTTTCTTACCATATTTGGAACATCAGGTTCCAAAGCAATTGTACTGACAGGTACGCCCACCTTACTTGCATATACATTTGGGCGGTCTTAGTCAAATCATACCATGAATTCAATTCAATTCAATTCAATTTTATTTATATAGCGCTTTTCACAATGTGCATTGTTCCAAAGCAGCTTTACAGGAGCAAATAAGAAAAACACAGAAAGGTAAAACACAGCACAGTGCATGGTGTTTATAGACCAAGCAAGATCATTATAATAAATAATATCTAATAAATAAATGAATAAATAAATAAATAAATGCAGTCTCCCGGTGAGCAAGCCAACACTACACTGCTCTGCTGTGGCGAGGAACCCAAACTCCAATGCTGAATAATGGAGAAAAAAAAACCTCGGGAGAAACCAGGCTCAGCCGGGAGGGCCAGATCTCCTCTGACGTGTCATGGCTGCACTCAGTGACCCCGACCAAAGCCACCGAGCAACGTCCACGAAGAACAGGGAGAGCCCACGAGCCGCGACCCAGGAAGCCCCACCCGCCGAAACCGTGCAGGTCCAACCCGGTCTCATTCCGCGATCAACAACAGACAACAGAGGAACAACCAGGGAAAAGTAGTAATGGCATAATTAACTATATTCATCTGTTGTCCGACATCGACCACAAAACAAGACCAACCAGACCAGACCATGAACTGACGTAGATTTGTGGGGGTGTGGTTACACAAGGCGTTTCAGGCAGGTCTGGGTGAGCATTCGCTCTTAGATAGAATGAATCTTTTTTCCGACACTTTAATTTTTGCAATTTTACGTGTCTAATACATGCATGGACAACTTATAACACACCAAAGACACAGAAAAACACGTATTCGCACCATATGACCCCTTTAACAGATATGACACATGTTCACTATGGTTTATGTCAGGGACTATACAGTGTACAGCAGAATGACGGCATATAATGAAAACGCTTTGTAAAAAAAGGCTATATTGAAAACAAGTTACTTAATAGATGCAGTAAGGCACTTTGGGACTACATTTTAAATATAATGAAAAAAAAAAACGCTGAACACGTCCTTCTGAGAAGTGACAATACTTAATATTTAGCCTTGTTATCAACTTTATTTTCAATTCTGACCTGTTTAAGTCGTTCCATTTCTGACTCTCCTTCTGCGCTCTCGGCCTCTACTGATTGGCTAACAGGTTTCATCCTGTGATGATAGGAAGACAATGTATTAATAAATGAAATGATGGAAAAATGCACAAATAAATAGGCAAGAGAATAAAAGGGAAGGAGAAAAAGCAATCTTCTGCACACCATCCCAAATGGCAATAAAATGACCCAAAGTAAACGTTACCATAGTAACTGTTTTAACCAGCATAAAAATACCTGTAAAGTTACCCTGAAACCAAACAACATCAAAGTTTTTTCACTTCCATGGCTTCAAATGTAATGTAATGGCACTACCATGTTCCATATACATTTTTTAAATTAAAAATACTCAAGGCACCATTTAGGGCATCCTCAGCTGTAACCTTGTAGAATTAAAAATGTTAAACTACTAGGATTTGGGAAACTCATTTTTACTGAATTTTGTATTTAGTGAAATTGATGACTGTAGTTTTAAGATGTAAGCCACGGATGCTGAGAGAGCTTTGATGTGTTGGTGCACAGACACTGAAAACTGAGTAACACAGAGCCCCCTGCGGACAAAAAGAGAACTGCAGGAGCCTGACAAACAACCCCATGCCTGAGAAAAACAAAGAATTATCAAATTAAATTGTATAAAGAAATGTTATATGACAATGTTAAAGAAAGCCAAATGAGTTTTTACAGGTTTAAAAAGAGTTTAAAAGCGCAAACACCAGCACAAACATTGCCAAACAAGATCAGATACCCCACTCTCCAGTTAGTTTAGTTTGCAAACACAAAGTTTATCCTAAAAATGGAAAAGGTTTTCTAAGAGAGTGTATTCGATGCTTGTCTTGGGGGTTAATCTGCATGAATATAATTGCATTTACTGTTTTATTGTGTGGTGTGTTCATAATATGCCATATTTTCAACGGACATTATCATCTTTAAAATTCAGCCCTTGTTAAATGCAGATAAATGCACTTGAACACCAAACCAGTGTTTTTTATTATATTTAATGATAATAATAACAATGACTGACTATGTATGTGAATAAATACAAGTAATAATTGACAGTTATTATGTTGTCAAATTACCAACATGTAACAGAAGCCTTTAGGTATAAGAGGACATATACATTTTTTGACATACTGTATATTTAGGTTCATTATTTATATTATTTGACATATAACACAATAAAGATTTAAGGGCAAAGCGGAATATTTTAGTATAAATATCAGTGGATTATTCCCGGACGACATTTTCAGGTGAATGAGTGTAAATGTATGTAAAAGCAGGGAACTGCGAGGGTTTACAGCATTAAACCACAACCAAATGAGAAGATACTGCAGTACAGGTACCTGAGAGATGAGAACGAGGGTGAATCCAGACCTCTGGGTGCTGAATTGGTCCTGTTTAAAACATGTACTGTATATACACTTCACTTTTAACTACACGGCCCTATGGACATTCACTTTCAAAGGCTGGGATCCTTGAAGTCATAAACCAAACCAAATACCAAACCAAAGAGATATTCGAATCTATGACAAACGTAGACGGTGAAAGTAAACAAGTGTTTACCTGGGCATGGTGGCTGATTTTTCCCACGGTCTCTTAAATTCTGTTAACAAAAACATGACAGATAATGTGAAAGGACTGCAATAATTATTTAGAAATCAATCAAATAAATCATTAATTATCAGTGTTCTTACCTCCGGGACCTTGGGTGTCAGAATCATCCTGAAGATCCACAGGCAAAAGAAAGAGAGACAGAGCCAGAGAGAAAGAGAAGACGATAAAACTGTTTCTTCAGCATACAGTAATACTGCTGGCTGCTTAACTCAATTGTTATACTTGCACTTACACTAATAGCAGCCATATTCTGTGTCAAGTCTCTTGACAAGCTATAAATGTCTTTAAAACACTTCACTTGAAATGCATTTTCTGGGAATTGACATAATCTTTTGTCATATTATCCATCATGAGTCCTTATCAAGATAATGGTGCTCTTACATTATTGGGCTCTTCTGCTTTAGGAGGTGGCTTCTCTCCTTTATCTGCTGCTTTTCTCCTGTTTAAACAAACACAATAAAACCAGTCAGTACAATGATCAGTCGCGATGGAAAAAAACCAATTTGCTATTTTTTAACATCTGTGGTAAAAAAAACTCATCAAAGGGCGAAATGACATGACAGTAATATGCTGTCCAGTTTTTTATGACTTTATGTGCTTTATGTCATTTGTTTGTTTTTTAATTGGACTTCGAGTCTGTAATAAAAGTGATGATGATGATATAAAAGGCAACCAGGGAGCAAAATTTGGAAAAGTATTATCAACGCTTAACAGTACATGTCTTAATACGAGACTTTTGTGGTGCTCTAGCCCGCTTTGTGCAGTTATCCAATTTTATTGTCAAGTCAAGACCAACAACAAATAAATAAAAAAATTCATCCAGTAGGTGTCAATGAGCTCCTTTTTTAAAAAATATTTCAACTTGTGCGTAAAACATGATTGACGAATTCGCCTGATTCGCATCGCCTGCTGCGACTTTGCATGTAATTTACTCACGCAAATCATTTAATTTGCGTTCCGTGAGAACCCAGCACAAGAAAGAATATAGCATGTAGATAACTAGGGTATGACACGTAAACATAAATTACATTAGAGTTCTCCACTAGCTCCACATCAAATGACATTTTCTACCGAAATTTTCATTTTGGTGCTTTAACAAAAATATAAGCTTTAAAAACACTGGCCCCATAAAGTTACATTGCATGTGCATTACTTTAAACACATTTTCTGAATTTATTGTGAGGAAGTCAACATTATTATATGCGGTAATCAACTGAAACTGTGGTTTCACAAAGTTAAGTGATTTCAGTTGTGTATTTTACTGACCGTCGTGCCAGTATAGCACTCATCTCGCCCATCAAGCCACCTCCTCCACTGGGCATAGACACACTGCTGCGACTGCTGTCTACTTTAGGAGCTGCTGATACGCTGCCTGCACCACTGCTGCTGCCACCGCCACCACCACCAGAACCTCCACCTGCACTGCCAGCATCATCCTGCAGGGGGCAGCATTACGTTTGAAAAACGTGATGTGAGATCAGCCTTAGTATTTTAATAAGTAAATACACTAAATTAAAATGTTTTTAATAAAAGAAACAAGTGTATTTTGTAACATTAAACCAAGAAGTGACGCATCACATTTAAAAAGTTTTAAAGGGATAGTTCACCCAAAAATGAAAATTCTGTCATCATTTTCTCACCCTTTCGACATTTCACACCTGTATGGCTTTCTTTCTTCTGCACAACACAAAAGAAGATATTTTGAAGAATGCTGGCAACCAAAAATCGTTGCTCCCTATTGACCTGCATTGGTTTTGCGTTCATACAATGCAAGTCAATGGGGACCAACGGTTTTGGATTACAAACATTCTTCAAAATATCTTCTCTTGTGTTCTGCACAAGAATGAACATCATACATGTTTGAAATGTCAAAAGGGTGAGAAAATGATTTGCGTTTCATTTACATTCATGCATTTGGCAGATGCTTTTATCCAAAGCGACTTACATTGCATTGTATTATACATTTTTGTTTCTGACTATGTGCAATCCCCTGGGATCGAACCCATGACCTTGGCATTGTTAGTGCCATGCTCTAACCACTGAGCCACAGGAAAGCTAAATGATAACAGACTTTTCATTTTTGGGTAAACTACCCCTTCAAGACATTGTTTTTCTCACCTTAGGCACTTTGCGGAGTTTGGCTCCAGCCAGGGCGGCTGCAAGACCACCGCCTTCCGGTCCTCCGCCCCCACCTTCACCTCCTCCAGCAGAGGGCAATGGAGGAGCAGGTGGTGGCGGAGCTCCTCCTCCTGAGGGGGGAGGCCCAGGTGGTGGGGGAGGTCCAGATGGAGGAGGTCCAGGGGGAGGTGGAGGTCCAGGGGGAGCTGGAGGACCTCCAGGGGCCAAAGGTGGTGCTGGAGGAATGATTACTGTGGAATAAAAAAAAGTACATGAATAACAAATAAATGTTTGCAATGTTTTTATTGGGTCTCCTGATAAAAACCATTAAGTAAAACAAAAAGGAACAGACAGCAAGAATGATCGGCAATCATTTTCAGTGCCCTTGGTACTTAAAGCAGTTTTCAAATGTATATTTTCCAAAAAAAACAAAAACAGAGCTAAGCCATAAAACTTAAACAAACGACTTTGTTTCTTCTATGAACACAAACGGAGATGCTGGAACACAGGAAAGATGTTCTATCAGTCACCATTTACTATAAACAAACAAAAAATAATCTGTTTCTGTGGCTGTTAGTTCCTAATATTCTTCATTTGTGTTCCACATAAGAAAGTTTGATTTTTTTAGGTAAACTATTTCTTTTAAAGAGATGAGTGACACTGACCTGAGGCTGCTTGTCGTTCTCTTTCCTGTCGTTCTCTCTCTTGTCTCTCTCTCTCTTGCTGTTCCAATCTACAGTACGGGTCAGACATTGAGAAGGTTTCAAATTTAGATTATTTAGATTATTTCATTGAAATCAAACAGTTTTAAACGTAAAAAGAATAAGGTTTATGGTTTCAAAATTTAGTCATGCTCAGTTGCGAGTCCCGGGGCGTTCACACAAAACACATTTGTGTGTTCAGAACCAGCAAGACAGTGAACAACAGAATGGAACAAATGCAGGGGTATCACGGCACGTTTTCCATTTAGATGTGTTGTCTTGCGTTGCTCGCTAACAGAAGATTTTAAGAAGATTTTAAACATCCTGTAACTATGTCATTTTCATTTAGACATGTTCAAATTCAGTCTGACAAATCTGAGTTTTCTATCTGAGCAAAAGGCTGGTTTTAAGGAATGTCAAATATAGGTCTTTATAAATATAGGACGACATGAGAAAAGTTAACAATGATCTTATCCTCATCTACACGCCTGGAAAACTCACCTTTTTTCGCTTTTCTTTTCCTTAATGGATCTACTTCTACTTTATTTGAACAGATTTTTCTTTTCCGGCTGAATTATCGTTGTTTGCTTACACAGCAGCGCTTCAGATTTTTGGAAACGGTGGAGAAAACCACAGATCGAAATATGAAATATTTGTGTTTGCATAGAACATGACTTTCGATTACTTTGATTGTTTTTCAACAAAACAGATTTAATGTCACTTCTACTGGAATTGTTCTGGGTCCTCTAGAGTCATTCCCACCCTTCACCCAGTTAGTTACGGCTACACACCTAAAAAACAACAAAGTATGCAAACAGCCCTTTTAAAAGCAACACAAAACCTTTACAAGTATGTGTCATGAAGGACAGAGAAAACACAGTCCCACACCTATACTAAGAGTATTCAAAGCACACAGATTATAATTAAATCACCCCAATAAAAAAATGAAATAACATTCAAGTTTAATTCTGACTCACTTCAACATACAAACTCTGTGAAATTACATTTACAAGACTGCAACGTCAAGTTTCATGTTAAGTCACGTCTATAAGTAAACCATTCGAAACATTTCAGTCAAGTCAAGGCATGAGTTAACATACTTCACGTAAAGCCTTTTATCAAGATAACCATAACAACACAAAGAAAGAGAGACAGAGAGGCATGTTCTGGTGCTTGGTCTCATAAAAGCTGCTTGGAAAATCATTTCAGTTGTCCACTCCTGGAATGGGAAGAGATTGACTACTTTCAGGACAAAATTATGGTTTTTGCCTTGGTCCGAACTCTTCTAAATCCAAATATTGAAATGTAATGTGTGTGATTTCTCCAGCAACAATTCAGTTGTTAAGTGGTCATGGTAAGGAATACCTTTTTCGGATCCAAGCATCTATTCATTTCAAGCGGGGCTACAGCTTAAACAGATGTTTATGTTTACAAGTATTAACTCAAAGTATACACTACAGTCACCAGGCTCACAGAATCTAGGACATCAATATTTGAATATATGATGTAAAATAAATCGCTGACTGGCCATGTGGGATTTCGTTATGAAGATAAAGGTTAGATCGCGGTTTTCTGATAGTTTTATAGCTCGCCATGAGCGAATATTAGCATTTTTTTGTTGTTTGCCTATAGTATCTTATTGAGCGTTTGGACCCGGAAACAGTATATGACCTTCCATATATAGTGCTGCGTAACCTCAGGTTTAACAAGCGGATAGCACCAGTTAAAACTGTACAAGCGGCTGTTGTTTACACATAGGCCTTTTGCTCCGCCCACATCAGGGAGCCTCGCCTCAAAACTCATGCCAGACCAAGGTAGATCTACCAGCCAAAAAAATATACAGCCGCAGAAAATTATTAGTACATGTATTTAGGAAAAGTTGAAAATTATTTTTCAATGTGATAACCTCAATTTTGATCCGTTTTCATGTGTCTCGTCATGCTGTCACAGTCTTCAAATTGCACATAAAAACAATACGTCTAGAAATGTTGATTGAATGAAAATTTGGAATGGTCTCTTAATTTTTTCCGCAGCTGTATATATTTTGAAAACTGTCAGGGGGTAACTGGGGGTAACTTATTGTCTCGGGCCTGTGGCAGGGACAGTCCGCTACGATCTTTTATAGGGCCCAAGGGAGAGGTGGCCTATTCACAAAACCAGTCCCATATGACCCCTGAATTTAAGGGATGGCCCAGCGTTTCATAAATGGTCCAACAACAATATCAAACTAATTTCTCTGAATTTATCTTGGCACAAATTGAAGAGAAAATACAGATTGGCAGTACGTTTTAAGATCTTGGAAGCACCTGATTTCTTCTTTTGTATTTAAAAAGAAATTAAGGTAAGTATATGACATGATGCTTTAATCTTTCTCCACTACAGAGTCAACAAAAATGACAAAATTTATTTTCAAAGGACAGAGAGAGAGAGAGAGAGAGAGAGAGAGAGAGAGAGAGAGAGAGAGAGAGAGAGAGAGACAGAGACAGAGACAGAGACAGAGACAGAGAGAGAGACAGAGACAGAGACAGAGACAGAGACAGAGACAGAGAAAGAGAGAGAGAGAGAGAGAGAGAGAGAGAGAGAGAGAGAGAGAGAGAGAGAGAGAGAGACAGAGACAGAGACAGAGACAGAGACAGAGACAGAGACAGAGAGAGAGAGAGAGAGAGAGGGAGAGGATGAGGAAGGGAGAGGATAAGTCAGAAGTCTTGACCTAGACTTTCACCACATCACTTCAGGGGCTCATGGAAAGCTTCAGACTTGAGTTAATACCAGTAAATCCTGTGAGAATGTTTGCTTGTGTGTGTGTGCAAATAAGGTCAAGCAGTGACACAAGAAAACAAAGGTTCACGCAGTTCACATGATGCCAAAAAAGTGGCAAAAAAAAGATAGTACAAAAATCTAAAGGAAATATTGGCAAATTATGTGGTTACAATAAAACCAACAGAAATATTCTTGTACCTTCTCTGTTGCTCCAGTTCTTCAGGAGACGGTCCGTTTGACACGGGTCGCATGGGGTATCCTGAAAAATGTAGTTTTAATGTTTTAATTCATTATACATCAAAAGTTTTGCTTTGTCACATTGGCGTGAAAATGTGTGTTTGTCACCTGCGTCAGGTATGGCGCTGATGACCTCAAGCGCATGCAACATGCCATTGGCAAACAACGTTGCATCTTCCTTGCTGCCAAAATTCAGACCCCAAACCTGGCGAGCATCCCGCCACTGGTGGAAGTTGGGCGTGGCCTGATTATATTTTAACCCTTTTACGATTGGACAGTTTATCACCACCTGTACGAGAGAGGTCAAATAATACAATTGGCAAACATATATTACTTCAGAGATCTAGGAGAGGTTACGGTGCATGGAAAGGTTTTTTTGTTGTCGTTGGGAATAATATTTTTTATTATTATTATTATGTTCCACTATATTACAGTAATTGATAATAACGAAACAGTAATTTAAATATTTATATACGTTATACAAACATATTGTTTTATAAAAAATATTATCATATTATTGTTATTTAATATATATTATATTACATTATATTATATATTTATATAAAATATCTAAATAATAAATATTTAATCATTTATAATACTGTATGTTTTTATTTAAAGCCAGTGTGGTGCAACACAGGAATACATTTCTTTGTGACAAAAAAATTTAAACAGAGACCCTCGTGATACCATGTAGCACTAAGTGTCATTGTCAGCAAGTTTAAAAAAAAATTAAATAACAGTCTTCGTTTTTTTTTCCAAAAAGAAAAAAAAAGTTTAACCAAAGGTTTCCTTTGGTTAAACCAACACGAATCTCAAGATCACATTTCTAGCAGGATTTTATCATCTTTAAAATCCATATTTTGTTACTGACATTTGAATACACCATGCCTGCCCTCAAATGAATTCAACCCTGAAGTGACGACTGATTTGTAAACATATTTGTGTATTCCATCAGCATGAATGTTTCTTTCACAGCTCATCCAGCAGGAGGCTCTGCCTCTATTCAACATGGGAGCGCGCGCGTGTGTGTGTGTGTATGTGAGAGAGAGAGAGAGAGAGAGTTTGCCTCCAGTAAATGTGCTGATGTCACATTTCTCTGTTTGTTTTACGGTCCTGAATTCCAGCAAGTAGAGTGGAGGAGAGAGACAGAGAGAGAGAGAAAGAAAGAGAGCTTAAACAAAAGCTTAATATGATGTCCAAACAGATGTACAGTCATTAAAATACACAAACCCAGACAGAGTTGTGAAGAAAGTGACAGAAGTCATTCAGACAGTGAGAAACAGACAGATGGGCAGTAAAGAGGTACAGTCATGGAAACGGGGGGAGGGGGGTCAAACTGGCACAGGAAATGATTTGGCTTTCCAACTATCTTACAGGAAACAGCATCCACTTTAAGAGTCCCCTCTGGGGAGCAGTTGTGTCTGCGAGTATAGCGGGCGACTGGAGCAGGGCGGGGGGGATTGGGGGACAGACAGAAGTCAAGATGGAGATGAAGGTGATGGACTAATGGAGAATAGTCTCTCATTTTGTCAGTTAAAGCAGTTAATACAAAAGAAGTCATCTGAATTGTAAGAGCTACAGCAGAGGCCTAATGTTCACTTCAATTTTGATCTAATTTGTAATTTCTTGCTTTTCACACAAAGCCTCACAAAATCACAAACATGCAAATTTTGTGGGGATTTTTTTGGCCTTTTCTTATATGCATTAAGGTTTAGTGTAAAATTTTATATTTTGCTTATTGTGATTGGATTTTAGTTGAATAGAACTAAAATGGGGCCGATTGCATAAACTGCCTTAGACCAGTGGTTCTCAAACTTGTTGGTTGTAATGTCCCCTTTGTGCATCGCATTGCGGCCCCCCAAATAAAGACTTATAATCTTAATCTTAAACTTAGAACTGTAATTAAACCAAAAACATATCAAGTTATTCAATGCTAAAACAAATTATTTTGGTTGGTGGTCTTATTTTTCTGATGTTTAACTGCATAAAATTTCGTAAAATGCCACAAAATCTGTGCCTCCCCCTGGATCCATCTTGGGGCCCCCCAGTTTGAGAACCACTGGCTTAGACTAGTTTCAGAAGTTATAAATCTATTTTTTCTTCAAGACTGGTCATTACATCTTTAAAGCAGTTATATAAAAACATGATTGGGCTAATTGAAATATAAGACTATAAGACTAATTGAAAGTTGCTAGTCAGTGATAGGGGTGTAACGATACTTCGTAGTACGACATTTCACGAAATGTTACAATTCGCATGGTAGAGTGATGGGGATATTTTATGATATGATGTTTAATTCTATTCGTTAAGCGGTCAAGACACTACCTACCTACTCTGCGCCAGCGCGTCACGTGTGCTTATCTTATATATGTGGTAGAGAGAAGTCTCCGGGAGAAGGGGCAGCACAAGACACAATCTGTGTCTCCACATGGTTTACAAAGCGTCTTATTTTCCGTCACAGTCGCCGGTAAAACACAGCAAACTTGAAGCGTGACTGCTGGCGAGTCACCCCGAAACTCATTTCAAGGGCAAGCACAAACATTTTTATATGCCAATGTTAATTTATCCGCTAACGTGAGCTGCTGCATAACGTGAAATGCAATATAAAGTAACCCAAAAGAAACCGTACTGTACATGAAAAGATTGAATGTCATGCTCGAACCGATTATGTGATTTGCATGATTGAAGAAATGTAATAGTTTATGTAGTATGTCTTTTTGAAAGATATTTCTCATTCATTACTGTCTCAAGCAAAAACAGTGGAGCTTCAAAGATACGTAAGCCAATGGCATTTGAGTGTGAGCTCTATCAGAGTGTTTCATTGGTTGAATGTACTGAATGAGCACGCCCCTTCACTAAACTAACGAGTCAATTGAGTAAAAATGAGACTGAATGAACTGCTACATGTCGTTCATCATCTAATATTCTCTGTGTTGCAACAATGCTTTTCTGAAAAATAAAGGTTTAATTGGTTAAATGACCTGGTTTAATTTAATTCTAAGGTCAAGTAAATTATGTCAAAACAGTTCAATCTTTGTTTGGAACATTTAATTACCAATTAAATTAGTCAAACCAGTTTAGTAGACTAAATATAATGTAGATTTCGTAGACTAAAACTAAAATGATGGAGATATATGACTAAAACAAAATTGCATTTTAGTCAAAAGACTATGACTAAAACTAAATCAAAATTTGCTGTCAAAATTTACACTGATCTTAATTCTAATTTCATGTTAAATTGCAAATTTTTTCAGTGACAAACCTGCAGTACAGAAGGCTCAGTTAAGCCTTAAAATTAGGGATGTAACGGTATCAACATTTCACGATACGATAGTACCTTGATATGAAGACTACGATACGATATTTATTGAATTTCGTGCAGGGAAAAAACAAAACAAATGAAGACTTGGAAAAATGTGGCATAAGTGTTTATTAAACTATGACTGAACAAAGATCACATTTATTATTTTTAGATTAGGTAATTTTAAAGTGCAAAGAACAGTAATATAATAGCATAAAAATTAATAACATAAAAATTGAGAACATGAAACATGAAAAAATTAAAATGAAAAAAGTTTGAGTTGTTTGTCAACTTTTAACAACTCACAACCAGTCAGGTACTCGCCTCATTCACTGCTTCACTCACTGCTATTTTTTTTTCTCCTCGTATCATCATGAAACTTTTCAGGGTGATGCAACAAATGGCTCTTCATATTAGTCGTATTCCCCGAATTGTACTTCACCGCAGTCTGGCAGTGTCTGCATATTGTTTTTTGTCTGTCCGTCACCTTTTCTCGTTTCTTGTTACGGGAAAACCGAAATGCTTCCACACATGCGATTTATAATTCGCTTTAGCTTCAACTAGAGGTGGGCGGAATGGCCAAAAATCTATTTCAAGGAATGAGTAATTATATTTCACGGTAACGATATATTTCATGAAACAATCTCCGATTATAATTCTATATTTTATACCTCATTTTTCTTAGATTGATTTAACTAATTTATTTATTACAGTTCATTTAAATGTTCACCATAGTTAAAATGTAGGTAAGTTATGAAAATGTACTAAAGATATCAAATTAAGTTCTGATAATCAGATGTATTATTTATTCATATTTATCTTCTGGCTATATCATATGTATACAGTAGGAAGATAGACAACATATATAGCAGTAAAGTATGAATATGCACAAACAATGAGAGTACAGTATATGACTAAACTGGTGTTCATGGGGTCTGTACTGTAGGTCTTTATCGCTCTTCACTCTCTATTAGATGAGCACTTTTAGTGCGCTGCGACTCTCTGTCTTTAGGTTTGTTTATTCTCGGGCTTGTTTTTGCACTGCGAGTCTCCTAAAACTGGAGGTAGAAGCGCGTCACATCAAAGCGCTCACGCGCTCGCGATCATCATCGCGCATTTCAACGCAAGTTTCACCTTGGCTCGCCTGAAGTTAAACTTTATAAAACTATTAACAGGTTTTCAAAACAACCTGACTTCTGAAATACGTGTTGAGATTGAGCTTTTTTTAAATGCTGGCGCAGATCCCTGCACGAGCACTGCTGGTGAGAGAGAACGCGCCGGACTGGAGCGGATCACTAATCTACAGACTGAAAGAAGGTCAAAAGAAGGTTTGATACGTTCATTTGTTACGGGTGGATTAATTCATTAGTTTTTTTCAGAATAGCGCCTAATTTGCAGCGCGCCGAGTTAACCACGCCTACTTATTTACATTCCGCGGAATACACGGAATAGAAAAATCTCTTACGGTTGACATTTTATTCCGCGGTAACGGAATATTCCGTCATTCCGCCCAGCCCTAGCTTCAACAATTTGTAAATCCGTTTCTATGCCACTAGCGGCATCTGCCACTTTCGCTCAACTTGATCTGTAGCGGGCGGCAGCAGAGCGCAGAGGATGATGGGCACGCATGGGTTGATGGGAATTGTAGTTCCCGCTTCCCTCAACTCACTCCATTCGGCTGAAAAAACTACACTCTACCTGGAAGATCTATCGTCATTGCGACCACGATAGTATCGAAAAAAATGCTATCGCGATACTTCGATATTTACAATACCGTTACATCCCTACTTAAAATGTAAAAATGGTATGTGCAACAAAAAAGTTACTGAAATTGTTAATCTTTTGAAAATTTGAATCTCAGTTTTATTTTATAATTTTGTTCAAAATATCGTGATGTGTATCCTATCGTGAACCCAGCATCAAGATATGTACCGAATCGTGAGCTGAGTGTATCGTTACACCCCTAGTCAGTGAGACTAGTTGTTAAGACGCAGTCTGAACTCAGCGGCTTAGTTTTTGCAACTGGGCCCTGATACTTCATTCTTTTTTCATTAGAAAATTATGTGAAAAAGGTCGTCAATAATCTAAATTCTTGGTATGAGAATATTGATTCAGTATTTTAGATAATACTAAAATACAACAACATCTTGTGGACCACAGATTTAAAAACAGATTCGGAGTTAAAAACGAATATTTTAATTTTTGGGTGAACAGTGTGACTATGGGAGGACAGTGTCTGACTATTGTTTTGTAAAAAAAACATTAAGCATAGTTCTTGAAAACAATAACTTAAAAGTTTGAGGCAAAACCTAAAATTGTTGTATTATCATTTTCCCTGAATAAGACAAACCCCTGCAGTATTACTCTTAATAAAAATGTTTGTTTGTCAGCAGGACATGTTTGCTGCTCACCTGCTGGTCAGTTTGCATCTTGCGTCCCACCACTCTGAAGGCGTTATTGCTTGGGTTGTGGTATATTTGGACCCTGCTGAAAGCCTGGGCGCCCGTGCCGGCCGGGACCCACTTCTTATTGGCATCATCATAGATCATCACGGTGGCCCGCGCCTGACAGATACTTGATTCACTGCGCACGTGAAAGAGAAAAAAAGACAGATGTCATTAAAACATCATTTACAGTGTCACCATTCATGTCAATTTAAATGCATCTTAGAACTGCAAGTGTTTATGAAACAAGGGAGTAAACTGAAGATGTCAATAGGAGGGGGACGAGAGACCAAGACATTAATGAAGAAAGAGACAAGTGTGTGTAGAAATGTGTGAGGTAGGAGACGTCCGTCTGATTGAAACAGGCCTGGCGAGTATCAACAATGGAGGCGGACAAAGAACGGAAGTGCTCAGCATTCCATTTGATTCTAGACCCTTCAAACTAATCGCATAACACGTGACACCTATACATGATATACATTCACAGACGGAGCTTGTTTTTAAGATCTTAAAGGGATAGCTCACTTGGTTTCACCTGGTTTTTAAACTTGTCATGATGCATATGCTACAATACATTCAGAAAGGAGACAAGAGCTTTTTTTTGACACTGATGTCAAACCTGGCATAACGCATCTGTGCATATTATGATTAAAACATTGCATGCCCAAGAATTTGACCCTTACAGAAGAGATTTCAGTGAATAAAACGTTAAATCACTTTGAATAACTTGAAATACAGCACAGAAGTTTTACTTATAAGACACTTTAATGTGTTTTTTTTGTCCTTAACAGTACCTGACCCCCACTTTTTCTAAATGTCTAAATTGTTTGCCATGAAGAAAAAGGCAAATAAGTCTGAAACAGTATGAGGGTAAATAAATGATCATCATCAGGTCGCTGCATAGACAATGAGATCATCAGGCCAATGTGTTCCAAGTGATATTATTAGGACTCTATGTGCACAGTGACTTTATCAGGCCACGGTGTGCAGAGTGACATCATCAGGCCTCTCTGTGCACATTGACATCATAAGGCAGTAAAATGATGAGGCTGTACAATGACATCATCCAGCTGCTGCGTGCAGTGATTCTGGCTGTTTCTCAATATGCGTTCTTCAGCGATCTTGTGTCTCTATGTCATCATCTACCGTCAAAGTCCGATTCCAGTACCCATGTACACAAGAACAGAGAACGCATGAAAAGTACCCGGATGTGTTCTCGATATCAAGGATGCATCGAATGCAGCCTTGCGTGCGTACGGAACCCGCTTGGAGTCCCAGAAGTCACTGCGGCGCGTTCATCCAAGTTCGCTCTTCTGAGGCAGCCTCGCAAGACCGGTCTCCATGAGAACACAAGTCCATTCTTTGCGTTCTTGGAATTGAGAAACGGTAGGGGTGTAACGATACACTAATTTGCCGATTCAATACTATCCCTTCCCGATACTTGTGTGCCGATTCAATATATATTGCGATTATATAACTATTGCGAGTCGATATTACAATTTATTGTGATTTTTGTTTGCTTATTAAAGACTAGTAAAATCTAATACAGATACAAACATATGCTTTACGCCCTCTGTTGGAATAAAAGTGGTAACTCCACCACCTCTTAGGAAAAGTAAAATAAAAAAAATAAATCAATTCTGAGATAAACCAATCGATTTTTTAAATTGTTTATTTTTTTAAATAAAAAAATTGAGAGTTAGGTGAATCGATTTTTCCCAACACCCCTAAGAAACGGCCACTAGGAGGCCATCATTAGGCCGCCGCTTGCACAGTGACATCATCAGACCACTGATTCTCAGAGTCACGTGTGGCTGCACATTTGGGTCTGTACTGTTTTTAGTGTCTCTGGAGAAATGGATCAGAAACAAACAGAAGGTTCATCAAACTCTAATGTCTACATTCCTCCATGCCATTGCCTTAAATCTCTATCTACCACACTACCCAATTCTACACACACACAGAAAAAATATGTAGGTGTTTTTGTTACCATGTGCATTTTTTTGACCATTTAGAGTTATAAACTAAATCCTTAACATATTTCACACCCTTAAATGTTTATTTTTTTGTCTATTATTAGACGGCACTCTGAAATACTTGATTCTGATTGGCCAATCGCTAAATTTCAAGGTATGATATTCCCAGATAATAATCACTCAAAAATAATAACACATGGTAAATCAAATGCTGCAAACCATTTTGACAGGCACATTTTAATATTACACAAACATTAAATACAAGTATGTCTTTTAATATAATACAGTATGACATTATATTTACAAATGATTAAAGGTCCACTTGAACGCAGAGTTTCTGCCAATCTCATATTAATCTTGAGTACCTATAGAGTTAGTATTGCATACTTCGTATCTTCGAAGTGTATTTAGTTTGATCACATTTATAAAAGATAGATACAGCTGTACGAGTGTATGGAGCACAGAAATGCTACGTAATACGTCCAACTTGTTTTTTGACAAGTTGACCATGTTAAATGCAGGGTGTGCGAATTCTCTTAGCCATTGTTGATGTTCAAATCACCAAAACAAACACACCCCTACCCCCATCTGTCGCTTTCGTCAGCGCTGGGCTCGGCTAATGTCCGTTCTGTGCACTGTGCACCTTACTGCTGATTGGCTACAAGGTTGTTTTGGTACTCGGCCCGAATTTGTCTAAAGCGTAATTCGGAAATCCCGCTTTTAAGCATGAGAAGCCAGCACGTTTAACATTGTAAAGAAGTCAGAATGCATGAAACAGCATTAAATCATCCCTTTAAACCAAATTGCCTGTTTCTGGCATTTAAACAGGCATTTGATAAAATGAAAAAATCTATCTATTAGTGGTTTTTGTGATGTAGCATAGAACAAAATAAAATGTTTTCAGTATTGTTTAAACCTTTATATCTATACAGTATATATATATATACTAAACTAAAAGTGCCTTTCAAGTTGAACAAACTCATGTAGTAGCTGTTCTCCTTATCCACAAAGTACTCAACAGTATCTTTCTGTCATTTCATTATTCATACATTCTCCCTAATTTCAGTTTCCAAACTGTGATAAAATCTCCTTCCTGTGACATCACACTTAGGCCACAGCCCACTTCCTGCTCCCAGAAAGGCCGAATAAGGACTTGGTCTATGTACTGCCGAGCGCAGGCTTACACAAACACACACAGTCCAAATGTTGATTACTATTGGATGGGCTTAGATTAATCAGATGAAGGGAAAGAAGGGATGAAAGAAATCACAGAGAGATAAAAAGTATATAAGAGAAAAAACACAAGGATTAGACAGTACAGAACAGCCATTCTGTTATGGGATATAATGCATTTTTTATACATGGAAAGCGCTAGAAATAAGGACCACACTGAATGTGTTGTGAATTATTAATGAAATGACAAGTCTCTCTCACACTGATACAAAGACGACAACAAATGTGGAGCTCTATCCTGCTTTACTATTATTACTCATTGTGTATTGCAGCACTTAGGGGTGTGACGAGATCTCGCGAGATGCGACTGGTCTCGCAAGAACACAATGGGTCTCATTCACTAAGCATGCGTACCCACAAATTTGTGAGTGAAACCTGCTAACCAGGTTAACCAGCTAACGAGAACTCTTTAAACTGCGTGTCTGTATAAAAGGTGTTTTATTGTGTATGAACTGACTTTGAGGACTGTGCACTTGGAATTACTTGCGAGAGCGCGTCTGTAGCGTCACATGGGGTTGCCTGGAGTAACCTTGACTTAAGTGACGACAGGTGGTAAAGGAAAGGTTAGGCGGAAAGCCCTAAGATGGAGATGGACTGGGTGTGTTTTATGCAAATGATTAAACTCGTGCACGCAGCCGCTCATTTAGAATACTCCAAATAAATTAACATTAGGACGAGGTTGAGAACAAATTCATGTGCGTATGCATGTGTTGTAAATTCGTGGGAGGTTCAAATGTGCATATAAATACGAAAAATCTACGCAATTATTAGTGAATGAGACCCAATATCCTCACGCAATTGGCATGATGGGGTGTTGGGCTCGAAATTGCAAGCATTTTAATCGCATAATGCATATGCAACCTAAATTTAACCTGTGTGACCTCAAAATATATTTGGGAGTATTTGTGCGAGTGCACATTTTGTTTTGGTATGACCTGTTTTCATTACTGTACAGAATACGCTAATGTATGTGCGTACTTGAGCTACAGTGACCGGCCCGGCCATTCGACAACGTGCTTTTCCATCCCGCAGCGCAACTTTCCCACTGTTTCTTTATGATAACACGCACTAGATGGACGGTTTCAACGTTCGCGCGCATATTAAGCACTAGTGTTTACGGCGGTTCCCGTGGCCAGCAGCGCTTTAGAAGCGTGCAGCGCATGGCTGATCAGCACAGGGCTCTAGACTAACTTTTTGCACTGGTTGCACTGGTGCGCCTAACTTTTTTTCTTAGGTGCACCAGCACAAAAGTTAGGTGCACCCAAATTTTCGACCACATCGCATTTAACACCGCAGTTTCACCAGTTCATTTCTTTTTAAATCGCTGTCCATAAAGGCAAAATTGACTTGTAAATGATTAACTAACAATCTGGTCAACATACAGTTCTTTATTTGAAGCACAATTCTACAAGAAAGGTAACTTACTGAAAAAGTGTTGGTGCTTAAAGTGCTTCACTGAACTGAAACTTAAAACATCTCAAGATAAATGGACCAGGGCTTGACATAACCTGGGAGGTTGATGGCTCCGTGTCAGAGCATTGCTTATGATTTTCGGACGGATCAGGCCTTAACTTAACATTATTCACGAAAAAGTTGTCAGTCGTTCTTTTCATCTTCTCTCATCATCCGCGCTACATCCACTCTGTTTAACTGACGGGCCTATAGGCTCCTCCCCTCTCTGTTTAACTGACGGGCCTATAGGCTCCTCACCTCTCTCTGTCTGACTGCAGCACACGCATTTCACACGTACACACCAGAGGTTGCACTAGACGTTTTTATGGTCCGTCATTTTGACTGACAGGCTTGTAAAAAATGCGTCATAATCTATTATTACCCGTTCTAGGAGTGCAAAGTGGCGTTAGGTGGTAATTAGTATGTTCGTGACGTCATCACGCTGTACTTGCGTCTCGGAACTTGTATTTTAATACAACTGAATGGACAGTAAAGCCGTTGTTGTTTATATTCATCTGTATATTTAATGTTTATGTTCATATGTGATTCGATCTGGGAAAACCCAACACATGGTGCAAATTTATATATTACAGTTTTTGATACCATATTCAAGCCCTTTCCAAATCAGTTTTTATTTTGCTCATAACCTCGGGTATGTAACAAAAGTTATGGCTGAGGTCTGCTGAAGCGCTATGATTTTCATGAATGGATTTTGGAGAAAAACGGGTTTAAAGTTAAGTGATGAAAATAAAAGCACAACACTCCAGTATCACAAGGAAAAGTCACTTTACAGTGGTAAAAGACTTACTCTAATAACAATTTAATAAAAAAACATTTCCTAGTGTTGAAGTCTAAAAATACTGTACAAAACCGTTTGAATAAAACGAAAGTAAGGAAAATGGTGCAGGGCACACTTAAAGAATGAGAGCTCTGCCGTTATCACTACACGAGGAAACTAGCAAACATTACGGACAACAACTAATAAGCAGTGAAGCAAGTTTTACCTTGTTTATCATGTGCATAGTGTCTGGACTTTTGATCATCCCTTGTATGTTTTGCGATCGCGGTCCGGCTCGCATGAGCAGCGATAACTCCCGGTGCTGCAGACGGGGAGCTCCGCCATCTCACGAAAACATTGTATGAAAAAAACTTTGCATGCTGTAGTTTACACAGGACTGGCGGGAAATGTGCATTGATACTCCTTCATTCTTCATGTTATGTGGTTTACTTTGATAGGTGAAATGTCTTTCCCGCGTCCCAGCGCGACATCCGACGGGTTTTCTCAGATCGCATCACATATGTCTAGTCAGTAACAATGACGGGTGAAAACACGCACGTCCCTTCGCGAGCATATTGCGCTCTAATGAAGGGAAACGGGGAGTTACAAATTGCCCTCATTGTAATCCGTCAAAATAGCTGACGGCCTTCAGATTTTTCCGTCACTGGTAAACATTTTTTGTCAATGACAGAGAATTTTCGGTTAACATGACCTCTGATACACACACGTACAGGAAAATATGGACCACGGCCAATCAGAGGGGTCCGCCCTTCACTATCTCTCATTGGTTTACACTGCGTTCCAAATTATTATGCAAATTGGATTTAAGTGTCGTAAACATTTAATTTTATATTGTTCAATTAAACTTATGGATGGTATTGTGTCTCAGTGCTCTTTGGATCACTGATATCAATCTCAGACACCTGTGATAAGTAGTTTGCCAGGTGAGCCCAATTAAAGGAAAACTACTTAAGAAGGACGTTCCACATTATTAAGCAGGCCACAGGTTTCAAGCAATATGGGAAAGAAAAAGGATCTGTCTGCTGCCGAAAAGCGTCAAATAGTGCAATGTCTTGGACAAGGTATGAAAACATTAGATATTTCACGAAAACTTAAGCGAGATCATCGTACTGTGAAGAGATTTGTGGCTGATTCAGAGCACAGAAGGGTTCGTGCAGATAAAGGTAGAATGAGGAAGGTTTCTTCCAGACAAATTCATCGGATTAAGAGAGCAGCTGCAAAAATGCCATTGCTAAGCAGCAAACAGGTATTTGAAGCTGCTGGTGCCTCGGGAGTCCCGAAAACCTCAAGGTGTAGGATCCTCCAGATGCTTGCAGTTGTGCATAAACCTACTATTCGGCCACCCCTAACCAATGCTCACAAGCAGAAACGGTTGCAGTGGGCCCACACATACATGAAGACTAATTTTCAAACAGTCTTGTTTACTGATGAGTGCCGTGCAACCCTGGATGGTCCAGATGGATGGAGTAGTGGATGGTTGGTGGATGGCCACCATGTCCCAACAAGGCTGCGACGTCAGCAAGGAGGTGGCGGAGTCATGTTTTGGGCTGGAATCATGGGGAGACAGCTGGTGGGCCCCTTTAGGGTCCCTGAAGGTGTGAAAATGAACTCTGCAAGGTATGTAGAGTTTCTGACTGAGCACTTTCTTCCATGGTACAAAAAGAAGAACCATGCCTTCCGTAGCAAAATCATCTTCATGCATGACAATGCACCATCTCATGCTGCAAAGAATACCTCTGTGTCATTGGCTGCTATGGGCATAAAAGGAGAGAAACTCATGGTGTGGCCACCATCCTCCCCTGACCTCAACCCTATTGAGAACCTTTGGAGCATCCTCAAGCGAAAGATCTATGATGGTGGGAGGCAGTTAGCATCAAAACAGCAGCTCTGGGAGGCTATTCTGACATCCTGCAAAGAAATTCAATCAGAAACTATCCAAAAACTCACAAGTTCAATGGATGCAAGAATTGTGAAGGTGATATCAAAGAAGGGGTCCTATGTTAACATGTAACTTGCCCTGTTAGGATGTTTTTGATTGAAATAGCTTTTGATTTCAGTAAATATGACCTCCTAATGCTGCAAATTCAACAAATGACCATTTTCAGTTTTTTACAACCTATGAAATGTTTTCAAACTCTGTTGTGCATAATAATTTGGAACAGTGCATTTTGAGTTTTTCATTTTTTAAATAAATACTGTTGTCAGTGGGAGGTTTGTTCAATAAAATTCCAAATGTACCCTAACTGTTGATTACTTGAAAATGATACTGACTGTCATTTGCATCGACAAATTAGGAAAACCAGAGAAAGATATCATTTGCATAATAATTTGGAACGCAGTGTAGACCACGATATGCGCCTAATGTGTGTCTGTTGTTGAAGCACAGCGAGACTTTCAGAGTCGCGGAGACTTTTTTTCTCCCTCGAACGGCTGGTCGCACCGGTGCGACCTCAGATTTTTCTTAGTCGCACAATTGAGAAATCAAGTTGCATGTGCGACCAAATTGGTCGCACTCTAGAGCCCTGCAGCAGCTGAGCTGACTGTACCACAAGTACAGTAAAGCAATTGTAAGTTCACATTACGTTATTTTAAATACATTCACAGGCAAACCTCTTCAAAAATGGATCATCTGTCTCTTACTTATGTGCAATGTAAGCATAAAACATGATGTGTTCATGTAGTTTTAACTGTTTTAACAAGTTGACCATGTTAAGCATGAGAAGACAGCACGTTTAACATTGTAAAGAAGTCAGAATGCATGACACACCGTTGCACCACCCCTTTAAAAGACAGAGTGACAAATTAACAGAACGATTCATCAACTGAGGTCATTATGCAAGGTCTTTATGATTACTATAAAAAAGGGTGGAACCAAATTGTAAGTTGGTGCGACCAGTGGGAAAAATTAGTCTAGAGCCCTGAGCATATATTGTGTAAAATAACTGTTCCTTAATTTCAGCAATGTTAAATGCCTTTAAACTGAAAAAAAAAACGAATCGAAACCCACATCATAAGTGAATTGAAACCCAGATCAGTCAACCACTAATTCAAAGCACATGAAACTTCATCTTAACACCAAACGCTACCACAGTCTTCTAACAATAAAGGAGTTAACAGGAAATATGTAGAGCGGGCCTGGATGAACGTCTGGAGAAATGTCTGTATAAGGCAACTGCCCTTGAACACGAACAAGCAGAGTCAAGTCCACTAATCTGTCTCGAAGCTTTTCTTCCTCCTTTATCTCCAGTTTATCGGCACAAGCGTGCTCTGTTCCTCTCTCTTCACCTGCATTACCATCTCACTGACGACACAATGGGAATGTTGAACAGTCATGGTGTAATTACAAGTGAGTCACTCTGAATAAAGGACAAGCAGACTGGCAGATGAGTGTTTGGACAAAAGAAGAATAAGAATGTGACCTCAAGGGACTCTTGGGACTTTACGGGTCTTTCCCTAGCAGAATGTGTCATGTTTTATGGACGTTTACACAAGCTGTCAGATCTTGCTTAGACTGCTTTACTCGCTACAGGTTTTAAATAAACTTCAATCTTCACGCTCAACAGGAAGTTTCAAGGTTTACAGGAAACGTAAAATAGAATCAGAGCTGGATGATCAGTCAGACAATTTTCTCAAGTCTTTTCACGATATAGAGAGCACTGGCCTACTGGCATGAAGCTACCTACATGGCCTACTGATATAGCTATATATGGATGTACATATACACTACCGGTCAAAAGTTTAGGATCACTCTTTATTCATGTTTTTATACAGTTTAGAATAATATAAACCCATCAAAACCATGAAATAACACAAATGTAGCTGTGGGAATTATGTTGTGACTAAAAGCATCCAATGTAAATTAACTCTTGTTATATTTTAGCATCTTTAAAGTAGCCACCCTTTGACTAGAATCAAACACTTCGCACTTTATCGTCCAGCTTCTTGAGGTCTCAACCTGGGAAGCTTTTTATACAGTACTGAAGGAATTTCCATCTAGGCTTTTTATTTATTATTTAGTCCAAATAATCAATTTTCAAAAATATAAGTTTTAATAAAAAATAGGCTTTCTAATAAAATAAATTAATATGTTGGCACAATTATATTTTGTCTAGAAAAGTGATTTCAAACGTTGAAACAAACACCTTCAGATTAACAGATTTTTAAGATCACGAGAAACACTTTTTTCAAGTGATCCTAAACTTTTGACCGGTAGTGTATATACACATATACATTGTAAATGTGTCATAGAAAACTATTATTTAATTTTAGTATTTAATGCAGTAATTAAAATACAACAAAAATCTAGTTAAAACCAATCAAGGCATTTTTTCAACAGATATTTAATCACTTTAATTTATATGCAGTGTAATAATAATAAACATAACTGCATCATGCAACAGAAGTGCTAGTTTTATTTCTGTTAGCAGAAATTCTAAATCTGCGTTAACGCTCATGCAAGTGCTTTGAAAGTATGCAAGTGTGTCTTGGAAGCTATAACATCGACCGGACAGGGGTGTAGAGGAAATGACATAACCCATAAATACAGCAGGCAGTTTACATACCACACGGCCCGGCTAAAATAGAAGACCTTAAATTCCCCTTTTACAACCAAATATTTTATTTTCCTGTCTAGTGATGTTAATAGCTATTTAAAGAGAAGCTACTTCAGATTAATCTTGAAGAAAAACACCCTTCTGCAACAGCACACAGATCTGTTTGACTTGAATGTTTCTGCGTACAACATTTACAATGCAACACGACAACCACTCTGTTTATCATTAACCATATTTTCATATCAACGAGACACAGAACAGCATTTTTATCCCTTAAATAATAACTTGCCTGTTGAGGTGGCTCAGTGGTCAAGGGTTTGAGATGGCAAACATAAGGGTCAACGGCAAGCAGGTACACATATTCCCATAGTATCCAAAGAATCAAACCACAAAAATCTTTGTTTGCCAACTAAATATTTTGGCTAATTTGTGCTTCCAGCTCAGCTGTGTGAAAAAAACTAATATTCAGAAGTATTGCAATTTGCTATATTTTATCATTTGTTACTGTATAAATAGGTTACTCACGGTAAAAATCAAACCTTTTGGTTACTTTTTGTGAGAGGGAGAAATATAGTGTAGAGCTATAACAGCTTAGCTTAGAAGTTAAAGTAACTTTCTTCTTTCTGGAGATTTTTGTGTCAACAAGTCAAAACTTGTTAGACAAGTGCTGTAGGCTACAGCTTTCAGAGTCTGTCATATGTTCTGTATCAGGCAGGTAAGCCATCTCAGTTATTCATTTCTCCTCATTTCACTTAAAGTCCATGTCGAAAGTCTTATTTCCTAAAGCCAAAATATTTCAGAAAGAATCCTAACCGTTTTATTGTTTACCCCACCTGTTGTTTCTGACCCATTTAAATTACTTTCTTCAATGGAACACATTGTAATTGCTTATTTTCATAGTTAATAGTAACTTGGGTTGTCAAACTCTAAAATTTAAAAATACAATAACAGTATCCTCAAAATAATTAAAGTCATCTCAGGTATTGACCAAAACGGCTTACTATACACTGTAAGTGTTATTAGATGTGTGCATCAGGTTTGGTCAACAGTGATTCAACCTTAAACATCCTTGATGTTCAAGCATCCAAAGTCAATGACGTCAAACCCAGATGCCGCCATAGTGATTTAAAAAAATGCTGAACTATTTCTTTAAGAAATCGCTTCCTCAACATTTGGAGGCTGTAATGACACAAACACATTCCTCCTCCTCTACGTCCCTGCCTGACACTCCACATAGCCATATTTGGCTGATGAAACATGACAGTATGCTTTTGCTCTTAATTCCTTTTACAGGTTGGTGCACATCCCCCCAACACATATTTTTCCTAGGAGAGCCCCCTCTTTCATAAAAGAGGTGGAGTCGACATGAGGCAGCAAATCGCTCAGCTCTCTGCTGTCCAAACATGTTCATCTGCAATTCTTTAGGAGCTCTTTCACTTTAATCAAATGGGACTGACTTAAGCAACTGGAACAGATATCTAATATGAAATTCCTTGAGACAATAATCCAGCAAATGCAAATTCATTACTGGAGATCTGTAGGGGATGAACTGTCTGGTCTGGACACATCTGTAACAAAACAGAAAGAGCCAGAGCAAAAGCCAAAGCTAAAATCAAGCACCAGACATCTCATGACAACACTGTCCATTTCCCTGCATTTGACTGCCACACATACAGAACGTCCTATGACAGCAGCACCCTCACAAACACATTTGTAATGTAGATCGAACAAGTCTCATTTGACTATGAGACAAGCTGTCCCATTCTTGTTGTTGTCAAGTTAAAGTCTGATAAACTATGAAATAATACAAAGAAAATGAATATCCTCATTCTTGCCATTTTCTGAAAATATAGTGACCAGCTTAGTCAAATTCGTAAACTAACCAATTTAATTTAAATTGTATTTCTATAGCACTTTTTTACAATTTTGCATTGTTGCAAAGCAGCTTTAGCATAAACTGACAGCGTCTAACGCCTCATTCATTCACTGAATCTCTCACTGAGGTTCCAAGTAACCGCAAAAGTTATTAATTCTGTCGTGTGCAACCAAATACTGTTATTTATTATGTAAACTATAAGTCTGACTGTCCCAGGAGGCTTCATTAAGTGATTAGTTAGATTTGAAACATATTGTTTAACACACAATTGCATTTTTTTGTTTTTGTTTAGAATTATGGGTCTATACAGTTTGTTTCAGATTTCCAAAGAAGGAACAGCTAATAGAAATCATTGAATCATAAAATGGAAACAGAACCTGAACCAGAATCAATAGTTCAATTTATAAAACCACTTAAATAATTTATGCCCAATGAAGCTTATTCTATTTTCATACAAACAATCAACACTTCACATAAACGACGACCAAAATAAACTTTCCTCCAAGTGTGACCCGTTCAGATGAAAGATAATACTGTTTTCTTAGTAGCAGTACAGACATGTTTGACCAACAAGTTTCCATGACTCATTCCAGTTGTTTATGCCAATTATTTCATATAATAATCATTGAATACAATTTGTTGAAGAAGGTTTCTATTTAATTAGTTAAAATGATAAATTTTACAATTACAATTCAAGTAAATGCAATTTTGTCTTCACTTCCATGGCTTGTTTATTGTTAAACAAAAGCTAAAACTAAAATTCAAGATTAATGACACTTAGGGCCCTATTTTAACAATCTAAGCGCATGGTCTAAAGCGCACGGCGCAGGAGCACTCAGGGCGTGTCCGAATCCACTTATGCTAGTTTAACAACAGGAAAACGGTCGGCGCGCCCAGGTGCATGGTCTAAACGGGTTGTCCCGATTCTCTTAATAAATGCAGAAATTTGGGCAAAACGTGCAGTAAACCAATCAGAGTCTCATCTCCCATTCCCTTTAAAAGCCAGTTGCATTCGCGCCATGGCGGAATTCGCAAGAGCAAAGACCGGACGCTTCTCCAGAGAGGAAACGCACACGAGCAGACCATCTACAGGACAAGCCGGATTTATTTTCTTTATGCACACAATAATAATCTTTTACATTGTAGTCCATTTATTTTTAATATTTGGCATGTTTGTGTGCTGTTGCGTGTCCCTCTGTGTGTAATAAGCAGAATGTACGAGCGCTGTGCACCCGCCTATAGGTGCATATTCCTAACGCGCTCTTTAAATAACCAAAAACATATTGCGCCGTTGACTTTAGACTTTAGACCAGGTTTGAGTTGATCTATAGCGCAGTCTATTTTCAGTTCCTCAAAACGCGGCAAAAATGCCCTGAACAGCACGCCCATGGGTGCACAAACGGGCGCAAATGAATTTGCAATTTAAACAACGAAGGACGGGAAAATGAAAACTACGTCGGGCCGAAACTAGCAAAAAAACTTGCGCCACGCCTTGCACCGGGTGTACGATAGGGCCCCTACAATCTTTTCCTATGTGCTGTTTTACAAATAGCATTACAAATCTGTGTACCACTGTGTATAATCTGTGAGCGAGACACTGCAAACAAAACTAACATGGCTGAAAGAGAAACGCTTCTGAAGTGACTTAACCTGTCCTATATCCCTGCTGACCGTTTTAATATAAATGTGATACCAGCACATGCCCAAAACCAACAAGCTTTATTTTCCAGTGCTACTGGATCTCTTAGCATCTGTCCAGACACACTCAAGAGACACGAGATCTGTCCTAATAAAGACTAATCACATACACCACAATCTACCATTGGTCCATTAAACCCCATTACAGTCCATCATCTGTGAACATACAGAACCGGCTGCCATTATTACATCACTGCACCTGGGGCTCAGCATCTCCATTTGGCATTTTTCTGATATCTTTTAAACAAATACATCTACAAAGTATACTGTAGTGTGTAAAAATGTAATAAAGAGTGATTTTCTGTGCTCGGAGTCGATTTGTTCACATGCCTTCTCTTGTTAAGAAAGCCGACGGCAGTGAATACACAGTGTTACAGTTTCAATCGAGCTCTGCTGGCACTCTAAAGCATCAGCTTTCATGTTCAGCTGTTGAATAGATCAGGAGTCGGTTTCCTGGACGCCCGTATGTAAATGTGGCTCAGGCTCTAACACTTTTTATTATTCTCTGAGCAACCTTTTTACTTACTTATTTGCCAACAGTTCTGTATCATTTACATGCATATGAAGTTCACAGGTCAGGATTATGATAAGTAACATATACTGTACATATGTATCCACAGAACTTTGCAGTACAAACTTTGTGTTACTGTTTCTACATGGATTGATTCTACCGGAAATTTTAACTTCATTACAGAGTAAAAGTAAACATTTTGCATAAATATTATTTGGGGGAAAAGCATAAATTGCCACCAATTTTCTAAAACTTTAAGCACTAATAAAGTTACAAATTGTGTTTGTTATTGATGTGTTACTAAGTAATTGGCTGATACCATTGTGTTTTCAGATAATAAGTGTAGTAATCCTTAAGTAAGCTTTGTACTTGTAGTGTCCTTCACTTTTAAACCATTGAAAAATTAAAAAAGTATGAATAAATAGCAGCAGTTTCTGTTTTGGTCTGTCTGGTATAATATACAGTAGTATTTCTTGAGACATATTTTTACATGTCTGGGGACAGACAAAAAGACCACACAGGGTAGAGTTATAAGAACCTCCAGTTAAAGTTTTTGGGAGTAAAGATTAGGCGCGCTTGCAACTGCGAAAGGCAAAAAGGCTTTCAAATTTGTTTACAGAGAACTCAAAGCTCATGAAAATACGGCAACGTACAATACAACCGACATTCAAAAAGGATGAAACAGATGGATTTTCCCAACGTTTAATGCTAAAGGATTCTGTAGGCAACTGTGGCAATTTGTGCAGCTAATCCCACACAAGGACCATTTCACCAGCCATTCAAAAGCAGTCAAGATGGATAATGAACCAATCAGAACGCGGCGAGGGCGTGACCAAGTCTTTGTAAGTCCCGGCTCAGCAGTATGACTCTGGCACGATGCCCAGCTTCAAACAGAACGGAGACCAGTGAGCAAATACACCCGCCGCAGGGCGTACGACGACCCCCACTGCTGATCTAACAGCTACATATTACATCGATTTCAAAGCACCTCTGAGGCCTCATATTACATCTGAATACAGGAGAAGAAGTGAGATTCTCTGCTGGGGAAATGAGTTTTCACTTACATTCAATTTAATTACAGTAAAAAAAATGTCCTTGTTTACATGTACGTCATATTCCAAGACTTTTAAAACCGTGAGACATCTTTGTGATAAGGATTAAAATGTATTCAATGATCATTGCAGCATTTCTCAATCTTTTTACGCTTGGATTTAAAAATGCTGCCAGCTCTTTGCTTTAACATTGTTCTGTTTATTTTGGTGAACTGTTAATTTTATTAACATTTTTATTTTTGATTGAACTATCCCTTTAAGGCAAGTATTCTTCATCTATTTCAATCCATTTGAATATTTGTAGCTTCAGTCAGATCAATATCCTTGAGAGCTTTTAATCCCTGAGTGTGATTCAGAGTTAGCATTGCGAGGCTGTATTTTGCAGGATTTATGACGAGACAACGTCATAAAAAACCCCACAGAGGATCAGGACAAGCTAAGACAAGAAGGGCTATAATTACTCAAGCGAGTCAGCTCCAACACTCAATGGACTTAAAACAGACATGAGTCTTGGTCGTAACGTCAGATGTTATGATGGGAATTTCTCTGCGTCACTGAGGCTTTAACTGTGTGCTGAGGTTTGCGCCGCTTTCAGTCTTTCTTGGCAGCAACTGTTTCCTGCAAAAATACTTCAATGAGGATTTACATTCAGAAATTTCCACTTGGGGTTGATGGAGACCAAATGAGCTCTAGTGGTTGACCCCAGTCTGTCCCCTTCCCACAAGTTATGCGAAGAGAGGATGCATATGATACTCAAGTGGTTCTCAACTGGTGGGCTAGGTCGCAGATGTCACAGAGAGCAGAGAAAAACAGTGCTTTATATACTTAATTTTAAGAGAAAATTATTATTCTGTGTTATGGCTCTGTGGACACAAAGCCTATAGATCTAGTAGATGAGTAAATAACAGATACTATACAAATAAACAGCTTAAATAACTAAAATAACTAAAACATTTTATCAGAAAAAACCCATTCCAAAGATGCAGAAGTGCTTGAGCTTCTTGAGAAAACTTTACAGCACTGCCGCTCAATCCCTATAATCTAACAGTCATTTAGTTTTTAAAAAAAACATCATCTGTAGCAGTGTTCTGACAGACACCCGAAAGCAAGTGTCACAGATGAAGTAGAATACTAAAAATGACATTTTTTAGATAGTGAAATAAAACTGTGCCTGACAATTCATTTGAGCCTATGCAGCTCATAAAGTTTCAGTGCTGAATATAAAGATAAGTGTGACCTTGTGAAAACCCAGCTAGTCATATTTTGTGATTTGCTGTTTTCTACATACAATTATTACATTATTACATAATATAAAGTATATTCTATAAAAATATAACATTGATATCTTTAATATTGACTGAGTAAGACCATAGAGAGAAATCACAGTAAATTAAATCAATGATTGATATCAAACTTTGATGTCTCATAATAAGATTATGAGACTTTAGCCTGGTTTTTCAGGCAGGGTCACAACAATTCCGTTCGCTTCTGTACAATAAGACATTTTCTGTTGTGTCACCACCACTTGTCTAATGTAAAATCTGGATCCTGAAGTAGAACCGGTTTAGAACCACTGTTATATATTGAAAGAAATACAATCATTTTAAACACAATAAAACTGACATTTATGCCAAATAACCAAAAGTTTTAACGTTACTGGTAAAAAAGACTGGACTACTCCATTAGCATTTGCATAATTTGACTATTTTACTAAGGCGCTGCAACCGTACTGTGGTTAGAGTCAAGCTTTGCCTTGTTTATCCACATATGTTATATATATATATATTTTTAACAAAACTGTCCAGAGAATCTTTCAAAGCTAACTGCTATAATCTGTTACGTTAAGCACTAGGATGCAAATGTATTGGTTATATATTACAGTATATACCATGCGTACAGTGCTAAATGTGTCAATCAGTGTATTTTACTGTGTAATTTGTATCATGATTCATATAATAAGACTTTATGTATTTATTATTATATATTATACATACAGTACATTATGCTTTTTTATGCTTTTGTGTGTAATGTAAATGTTTGTGGGGGAGTTACACCCTCCAGCAAAAACACATTTTCCTAAACTGCCTAAAACGCCTCATTTGTAGTCATGTCATAATTTTTGTGGCAAAGCTACATCACTGTGTCACACATTTGCATTTGGTTTAAACTAATGCGTTACATATTTTAAAGCGATTTTGGCAATGATGCCAGACTTATTTATTTATTAAATTAATAACTTTATCGTTTAGTTTGTGTGGCACATATTATAGATGTAAAATGGTCTGTGCCCCATATAAATAAAACAACCAATTGAACAAAGTACCTTTAATTACCCCAAGTATTCGGTTGAAAATATCCTAAAACTGTTTCTAATGTTAACATTAATAAAACTGATTTTCAACGATTTCTCTCTAAAACAACTTGATGGGATGTAATGCATCCCAATAGTGTCATGTAAAATTCATCAGACCGTGATTTAAGATTTTAGTGATACTGGCCCACTCGTACTTCATGTCCACTTTAGGTTTCTAAAATTAATCTTAATGTCTGTTTTCTTAATGTCTCTGTATATGCATTAAGGGTTGTCCTAATCGAATTGTACCCTTAGCTTAAATCAGAACAAATCTATGCAGCTTCTTATAAGTCACATGGTGATTAAGAAACCTGCCAAGAAGAGACATTTAGTTCAGTAAAGCCAGTCCAGTGATGTTGGGGCATAACATTTGCTGACCAATACAAAGCTTGTTTAGAATTTTCGACCTTTTTTACTATGACATCTGCTAACAGCTGTACCTGCTTGGTTGACAACAGGCATCATGATCAATCATGTTTTAAAGTGTTGATGTATCAGCCATCCTGTTGTCTATATATCAATACTAGCCACTGAAAAACCCATACTGGTTAACCACTAACATCTGCGCTAACATTTCCGTATCTGAAAATGGTCCGTTACCACAATGGATCACGATAAATTAAATACTGGCAGCAGAAGGCCAGCGTTGAAGCATCTGGCATGGGGCACAAAGCCGCCAGCAGTGCCACCCAAAAGCCCTTTGGCCTAGAGAAGCACTAGTGTGGAAGTCATTTAGATAAAGACATGCTGGGCGAGTCCCTCATGGTCACCGATAACAGCAGTGAATCACAGCGCTGTTTTTAATCACACAAGCACTTTGAGAGCGACATGTTGTACGAGTGACACAAATTCACACATGAACAAACAGGAGCGAGGAAGCAGTCAGTGCCAGATGTGTGCTGGTCTTGTAATTAAAAGGGGACGTTTGTAATGTCTTAGCCAGTAGCATCACAAAAGAGAATTTAAACAATAAAGCCATTTTTAAACATTTCCCCGGTCACCATTGCAAAGATGTAGACCCACTGCAAACTCATGCCACAGGAGCCAATGTAGATATGCCCAACTAAATGTAGTGACCCGAATCATAAATAAATTTCATTCAGGTCTCAAGAAAAAAGCTTGGGCCGGTGTGAGAAAGTTTCGGGCCACTATTTTACATTCGGTGATCATGTACATGTGCCTTTATACCTTAGAATTACTTGTGTTCGTTTTAATGTTGTGTAGAGTATTCCATCATGTGTTGTGTATAGTATGTGTATCATGTGACTTTCCTGTGATCACAAAGTTAGAGCTTGCTATTTTTGCAAATTAAAAATCTAGTAATATTTCCTAATGGAGGTAAGCAAAACAAACCTAACATTTTGTGCCTTTTTCCTGGCACATATAAAAATACATTACCAACATTTCACTGGCCACAAAAAAAATTGCAATGTTGCACATGCAAAAATCTGTAGAATCAAAAACTGCACAACAAAATGTTTTTTCCTTAAATCCTGGAAATTCAATTTACTGCTGTTTCAGTGGTTCAGAATTTACACACTTCCCATTTTTTTAAAGAAGAATGCAGTGTTGAAATAACACTGGAACTTTGATTATTTAGTCAATTTGACCCAGCGACTGCAGGTCAATGACACTGCCTGGGTTCCCATGAATTCAATGCTGGGCCTCCCAAATGACAAGGTCAGTTTGAAAAGCCATTGTTGTGTTGGGAGGCCTAGCGAAACTTAAAACTGCGTTAACCGTTCCACTGCGTTCTGGTGTTGGCACTCAACATGACAGGACAATAAACTTGTAAACACAACAACATTCCATTCCTCACCTATTATGAAAGCAGATTCAAACAGTACGCTGATGGCTGTACAGTACAACAGGCCTGACCCTGCTGCCCTTGCATGGACCCAGGAAGCCTCCCCCAGTCTAGTTTCCTGTGTGTCACCATGGTAACATGACATGCATGCCATGTTGGCCAATACAGTCACAAAATTGTAATTTGCATGGACGTAAAAGGTTTTAAAGCATCTGCGTATTTGAACACATTTTCAGTGTGTGAGACAGTGACGCAACGACAAAGAAACTTGTCACACAGGTTGTTGTGGAGTGGACATAGCAAAAGTGTTTTAAATTCTCAAGATCACAACATGTTTGTGTAGCCATTTCCCCTTTTACAAACCATATTATATACTTGTATAGAACAGACACTTTCCTGTTGCACAATCTGCTTCACCTATACTTCTGCAATATCTCACCTCCTCACATCATCTCACTTAATCGGTTAAAAGGTAAAGCCATAAATAACACATTTTGGTTTCCGAAGAAAACCACCACTAAACTCCATTACACCACTGTTTGTTAAAGTCCCCGTGAACCGGAAGTTGCGATCGTTTTTACTTCGGTATATTGTAGGGCTGTGCGATTTGGGGAAAATATCTAATTGCAATATTTTTGACAGACATTGCGATTGCGATTTGATTTGCGATTTTAACTTTTCTAATTCAAGCTTCAGCTCAATATTGTTGTGTGGAGCACAGAAAACAACAAGAAAAAACATTACAGAAATTCTAATGGTTTCCATTAAAACCATTACAAAATTCATTTTTGTAGTGTGTTTTGGGCATTATTCAAATAGGGCTTACTGTTGTTCAATTGGTTCCCAATTTCCAGATTACATCACACCAATAGAATCCAAATACCAGTGTACACTATTATAGTTTCCATTAAAACAAATACAACTCCCATTGTAACCCTTAAATCCATAACATTTTCTATTGTGTTAGTGAATTATTAAAATAGATCATAGGTTACATAGGCTGATTTATATTTTTTTAAGCATGTGGGATTTTTTAAAACAAGTAGAAAATAGGCTGAATGTTTAATTTCATCCAAGTGACATTAGCAAAACAGTTAGATAGAATTTACATTTGTTTGAAACGCGGAGATAGGCGTGAGTTGATACAGGGTGCGCACGTGCGTCAAGCCTCGTCCATATTGCCAGATGCCCGTGTGGAGCCGGACTCAAGTACTATAAACGTCATTACGAAACAGGCTGTGTGTGCGCGTCAAGTTTAAACGGCTCGTCCGTGAGACGCGCAACGCGGGGCAGAGACGCGCGAGTATGAAACAGGCTGTGTGTGCGCGTAAAGTTTAAACGGCTCGTCCGCGAGACGCGCAATGCGGGGCAAAGACGCGCGAGTATGAAACAAGCTGTGTGTGCGCATCAAGTTTAAACGCTCATCCGCGAGACGCGCAACGTGGAGCAGAGATGCGCGAGTATGAAACAGGCTGTCTGTGCAGTCTTCTGAATTTGACGGTTCTATAGTATTTATTTGCCTAATATGATCGATCTGACTCTGCAGATGCCATAATAACACACACTCTCTCTCTCCTGCCTTCTGTTTGTTTTTTTATTTATTTTTGTTTACGCAGTTGGCTAGGGCAGTGCTGATTAGGCATAACGGAGGTGCGCTCACTCAGTTGGTTAGCAAGAATGCCACTCAAAGCGTGCTTGGAACAGACGCGTTTCCTATTTTTCACATCGCTTCCACATCGCAGCCTCTTGTGATTAGCAAATCGCAACGTCTCACATCGCGATTGAGATACGATTTCGATTAATCGTTCAGCCCTAGTATATTGACGCATTTCCGAGTGAAATGGAATTTTCAAATGAGAAAAATAGTGGGCGTGGGCGTGTATGAAAACAGCCGTTGCATTTTGAAATGGAACTGGCAGCAGACTGACAGTTGAGTGGAGGAGTTAACGGATGCTCCACCCAAGCCGTCTAACGTACGTCATTTAAGATGGATAGTTATTACAGGAAGGACTGGAAGTGCATTTTCAGATTTTAATTTAAGATTATGAGGGCACACGAATTTTAAAGTCCCCGTGAACCGGAAGTTGCGATCGTTTTTACTTCCGTATTCTGACACATTTCCGAGTTAAAAGGAATTTCAAAAGGACAAAATTAGTGGGTGTGGCTTGAGTTTTTCACTGCGAATTGATTGGATGTGTAAAAACAGCTGTTGCATTGATTTTGAAATGAAGCTGGCAGCAAATTTACAGTTGAAGGGACGGAAGTGCATTTTCAGATTTTAACTGAAGATTATGAAGGTCCATGAATTTTAAAAAGAAAGTGACCCACATTGATAAGCTATTTACTACAAACGCTGCAATATTTCATGAAAAAATAAGAATTGTAATTTTTAATTTCACTGGGACTTTAAAAAAAGAAAGACCCACATTGATAAACTATTTACAATAAACGCTGCAATATTTCATGAAAAAACAGGCATTGTTATTCTTTATTTCACTAGGACTTTAAAGTAACATACTTTTTTAAAAGGTTTGTATAACAGTTGTAAGCAATTAATTATCAAGCTAATATTGCAGAGCATTTTAGACATAAAAGAAAACAACTGCATGAAAATAATGACATAAAATAACTGCTGTGACCAGTAGTCTTATAATACTGTTGATAATGCCTCAATTAATAATGATAAATGCAAAATGATAATAAATAATTTGGACAATATATTGTGTTTTCATTGTAGCAGTGAAGTAATTATTTAGTTATTTTAACTGTGTGAAAAGCCAAATTTAAACAAATAAATTGAGCATACAGGTTATGAGTAGCGGAGTAACATAAATATAAAATATTTATTTGTTGTTTATTAGCAATATTGTTTGCATTGCATTCTTCTTTAGGCTAGAAATACAACTACGTCACTTTTAGTACTCAGCCTATCTAACTGCAGACTACACAGGCCAGAGCAGAAAGTGAATTTATCATACTCCAGTGCTCCATACTACATTGTGGAACAAATGTAGGTTAGTTCCGGGTACAGCCCTGACCGCCAATCCTACTATGGCATCGCGTCTGCGCTAACTCCCAGAAAGACTTCATGCGGCGCTGCGCAGACTGACCTGCGTATAACATCAACGTACCGCGAGAGAGTTCCAAACGCACAACTCTCGAATCACTCTCGCGGTACTTTGATGACACGGGCCGATCGGTCTGCGCAGCGCCGCATAAACTCGAGCACATTTTGAAAGTGCAGGGAGGGCTCGCAATAGAGGACTGGCTACGTGTTACAGAGAGACAGGTATTCAATTTACCGTTTGACAGCAATATTTTCAACATGTAAAATAAACACTTACGTTCGGACCGCCTGAGGACACAGTTATCGACAATAGTTTATTAATTCTTGTGTTAACGTACAAAACACGTTTGTGTTATGGAAAATAGCATATACACTGTGCATAGCCTACTGCAGGTGCACCTTATTTTTTTTAACTACTATTAAAACTGGTTTTCAAACGAAAACGTTCTCATAAATGGTATAAGACAACACTATTTTTTTTAAATAAATGGCCAATTATCTTTTACGATAGCAAATGTGACGCAAAACGAGCGCAACTATTTAAATACAGTTTTAATGACCCCATACAGCGTCGAAAACAACAACAGCTTTGAAGAAACAAACACCTGACAGACTGTCAAAACAAAGGCTCGATCTTATTTTACAGTTAGTAACCTTCAGAAAGAGTCTATGAAGAGTCACATACAGTAAATGTGTGCAAGTTAACAGAAGTAGCCACAGAAAGTGAATAAACTCGTGAAAAACTCAAACATGCCTCAATCGTTATGGCGGCAAATACAATGTTTATAGTGCTGCACTGTAGCGCGCAGAACTAACAGCACACAAAGCGCGGGTTACAAATCTGATTTGACACGCTTTACCTCATTGTTCGCAGACAGTGCGGATCCGTTTCAGACGTAAAGCCGAACTTCCGAAGGCAACGACACGAGGAAAAACGACGATATCGACGAGATATTCATCGATAAAGCCACTCCGGGCTGTTGGTGTTTTTGTTTAATCTATGGGAAGACGGATAAGCGCCACAGCACGTTGATTTCCTGGTTTAGGAGTGAAGGAGGGGGTTGGAGGTGAAGTGTGGAGAGAGTTGCTACTGGAGCTGGGCTGGTGTCAACTCTAATCAGTATCCTGCAGGACTCGTGTCTTTCTAAAGATCCCAGTAAAGTCCACACATATCCTGCTTCATGTCGATGTCGTCTCCATACGCTCGGCTGTTTTCACACACTGTGATTCGCCGGTCTGTAAACGTTCATTCGTGACCGAAGCCCAACCTGCTCCTCAACTATGAGGAAAAGCTTTCATTCTCGTCTGTCTCCCCCTCCCGAGCGGAGAAACGGGAAGAGAAATAAACTCTTCGACTCCCTAGCGGTCGAGATCCAAAACTCCAGCCACGCTTGATAAATTAAGGGAATTAATCAGAGGTGGACGAAGTACACAACTTCCTTACTTGAGTGAAAGTACAGATACTACTGGTCAAATATTACTCCACTACAAGTAAAAGTTGTAAAGACAGATTCTTACTTAAGTAAAAGTACAGAAGTACGTGCTTTTAAAAGTACTCAAGTATTAAAAGTAAATTTCCTTTATGTCAGTTGTGCATTGTTTTATTGTCGTATACCTTGTGCCTCTGAAGCAACCTACTGAATACACAGAGTAGCTCACAGTATCAGTTGTATTAAATGAGTAGTTCACTTCAAAATTTGCCCCCGTTGACTTTCCATAGTCATTTTTATTCCTACTATGGAAAGTCAATGGGGGCAAATTTTGCAGTGAGCAACTCCTTTAAGAGCTTTATATGTTTAGCACATATAGTATGTTTAGTTTAGATATAATCCTGTATTATCATTTAGCCTAATTATCCTCATTAGCCCCCTAGGCCTATATGTATTTATGAGCAGTGTTCTTTTATTTTGTATATTTCCTTTACCAGTTTTAGCAGCAATTTACCAGTAAGTAGTATGGTTCTTGTAAATAGTAAAGTGTAGAAGCCACGTGTTTGTTGGATTTATTACCATTTGTATTACCATAATTTAACTACAAACATAAACTATAGCTATATGAAACTATGGTATTTTAGCTGCTGTGTTTTTACTAAAGATTATTAATTGGAGTATGGTTCCTATATATAGAAAATGGTAAATATGTGGATACTGTGGTTTTACTGCAAATACCATCCCTGCTGAAAAAAACAATTAATTTTTGAATTAGAATGATATTTTTAAATTAAATTCCTGTTTGTAGTGTGTTTTGGGTTTTATTCCAATAGGATTTACCATCCCATCAATAGAATCCATCACATGCAAGTAGACAACAAGTATCCATAGTACAATTCTCATTATAACCATTAAATCCATTACATTTTATGTTGTATTTTGGGCAGGGTTCTATTGTTTTTATTTCAACAGGAATACTTCAACTATAGTTACTTCAGTAAAACCATCATTCATTTTCCAAATCTATTTAAATGATACAGCAGCAGATCAGAAGTTAACACGCACGTGTAGCTCAAGGTGTATGTGATGCTTATTTACCGTTTAGCCGTTATGCCGATCATTTTCATGACAATGTTTCTACGATCTTTGACTGATCGTAACCTACAGATGATTACACCACACTTTAACATGTGCCTTTTTCGTCTTTTATTGTTCTATTTGTCTTTTTAGAGCGCTATCAATGGTGTAGCAGCGCCTACGTATACATCAGTTTAGCGGGGAAGATCCCAGAGTTGCCAGATTTGCGTAAAAAAATCTGCCACATGGCTAGGGTTGGGAATCGTTTCAATTTTATCGATTCCAATTCCGATTCTGCTTATCGATTTCGATTCTTATCGATTCCCAGTTTCGATTCCACAGTTGAAGTAAAACATTCAGATATCAACCTGTATGGTCATTTAGCCTGCTTATTGACTTGTTTGCAAAATATATTTATATATTTATGAGCACCGTTTTGTGTATATTTACACATAGAAACACACCTTTTCTGATTTATTACAATTTGTATTATCATAGTTGAACTACATCATGGTTAAACTGCAGTTACTATAATGCAACTATGGTTAATTTGTGATTCCTGTGCTTTAATGCAAATTCTATAGCTAAACTATGCTTACTATAGTAAAAAATATCTATAATTTTCATAAGGGCTTTTATTGAGATATCAGCAGATCATGCAACGCATGTACTTTTCTGAAAATATGCACACAGGAATTGATAAGAGGAATTCAAATTTTAATCTCAAGTATCCGATTCCTATTCCTTTCGATTCCGATCCGATTCCTAGCCTTTCGATTCCGATTCCAAATTGGAATTGATTTTCGATTCCCAACGCCATTCAAAGCTTGCCGGAAAACCGCGAGCTTAGAAAAACTGAAATACTTGGCAACATTAAAAGGTCCTGCAGATCGCAAGCCAGATAAATTGCGCACACAGGAAAACCCGCTGCATAGAAACCATTTTCTACTTTTGGACCTTTTTTTAAATGTAGTGGAGTAGAAAGTATGATATTTGTCTTTCAAATGTAGTGAATTTAAAGTACAAGTACTCAGAAAAAATAATACTCAAGTTAAGTACAGATACTCAAAAAGTGTACGTAAGTACAGTACTCAGGTAAATTTACTTCGTTACTGTCCACCTCTGGAATTAAACAATTTAAAAAAAACGTCAACTTCAAAAAGTGTTGTGGATAAAATTGTTGAAACTTTGTATACTAGTTTTTATTTTATTGCCTCCCCAAGATGAATCATCACTTTGTATAAAGCCAGGGTCTACTCAATGCCTAAATGTAAATGATTATATTATAATTATTAACATGATATTAATATAATAATACCAAACTGAGATTTTTTTTTTAAATATCATTTATGTATGCCCATGTTTAATTTATGTAGCCTACCTCACAGATTACAGTAGCCTCTGTAATTTAATATTTTTAATGTGTTGTGGGACCACAGGATGATATCTGGCCTCTGTCACCTGCACTTTGTATCCTGAAAGACTCGGCGTGGTCTTGTTGACCACGGGACGATATTTGGCCTTTCACCTGCACTTCTTATTCGGAGAGACCTTTAAAGTTCCTGTGTCCCTTTTCTGGTTCCTGGGAAGCTCGGACTATTGACTGACCCAGAGTGAGACTGAAGTCCTTGCCGCCTGTCCCCGGGGACCTGGTCGTCTGTGGTGATTCAACCCATTAAAAAGGGGGGTAATGTGTCTCATATGAATGTGTTTGTGTTTTAATGGAATAAAGCTTGGATAATTGTCACAATGGTTTTTGGTCTCTGCCCTTGCATTTGCCTGATTGTTACACTGGTGGCAGCGGTGGGATCTAATTCCTAATAATAATAATAAAACGACAGGCAATGGAGGGCAGAGAGGGACGGCAGGATGAGGAAGCAGCTCTGTCGAATGTTGCCGCATCGGTGACATTACCTTTGTCTGTAGCCACAGCTGCATCGTCAAGCGGCGCTTTGGCATGCCCTGTATTTATGCCAGAGACTTTTACCGGTACGGGGCGGGAGTGGTCTGATTGGAAAGAGCAGTTTGAGATGGCAGCTGTAGTGAATAATTGGAATGATGGAATGAAGTTGAAGTTTATGGCGCTTTTATTATCAGGTCGTGCTCGAGATATTTATAGTGGCCTTCCCTTAGAGGCCAAGCATAGTTATGTTTTATTAAAAGATGCTTTAGGTAAATGTTTTGAACCATGTGAGACCGCAGAGTATAACAGAGTCAGTTTTTCATCACGTAAACGCCAGTCAAATGAGACCTTGCGTGAATTTGGCAATGCCCTTCGAAGGTTAGGTACTAAAGCGTACCCTGCGGTAGGTGCGTACACTCAAGACTTATTGGCTAGAGATCATTTTATTGCACATGTAGGGAATGGAGAGCCCGCATGCGTCTTCGTAGTTTTAAACCCCTTACGTTAGAAGAATCAATTAATTTTGCAGTAGAATTTGAACTTATTCAGGGGTTAGAACAATGTACGGTTCCTCCCGATTCAAGAGTGCAGGGTTTACAAATCTCTGCAGCAGAGAGTAAGGTAGATGCGCTGACCGGTGTGGTGGATGCGCTTCGTAATGAAGTTCAAATGTTACAAAAATCTGTAAAGCAACTCTTGGAAATTGTTCTACTGTTAGTTAAAACTGCACCCCTGAGAAATAACAGTGCCGAGTCACTATTAACAACGATGAGTGGGAATAGACCGACTCAGCCTTCAGTGGGTGGGTGTTGGGAATGCAGTTGTAATCGGCATTTGAGGAGGGATTGTCCTTATTTACCAGGAAACGGGAGGGGGCAGGCACATTAGGCGAAGTGCCTGCCCCAACTCAGGAACATTTTTATCAATTGGCCTCATCGTTCCAGAGTAATCCAGGTGTTTATCTTGCAGCTAAATTAGGTGGATATGATGTGAAGCTTTTGGTTGATACAGGTGCCCAAGTTTCTATAATATCAAAGCAGAGGTGGCTTACTCTTACTGATGGAGGGGCTCGACTTGAGCATCATGAAGGCGTGGTCAGGGTGGCCAATGGGGGAAGCTTGCCGATTTTGGGACGTTGGCAAGTTGTGTGCCAGTTTGATTCTTTGGCTGTTATTGTAGAGCTTCTTGTGGCAGATTTGGAGCCGCAGGAAATTCTGCTTGGCGCTGATATTTTTTGTTCAATCTCGATCAAAAAGAGTTGCCAATTAATGGGGAAACAAATACCTCTTCTTTTTGCCACCGATAGGGATGCACGTTCATGTGATGTAATTGTGCATGTTGATACATCTGTTCCCCCTCGTAGTGAGGCTTTAATTACAGGGGTATCCGCAGGGTATGTTAGAGCCGTCTATCTCCCTTAACACTCACTGTGATCTTTTGGTTGCTAGAGTGGTGAGTAAGGTGGAGCAGGGTCTCCTGCCTGTTCATGTAATTAATGTTACAGAGGATACCCGTATTTTAAAGCAGGGAATGAAAGTCGGTACATTATTCTGTGATGTTGTGGTAGAGGAGGGGGCCGGGGACTGTACGGATTCCATGTTTACAGTTGATACGCTTGTAGATCAGTTAGGCTTACGTGAAAAGGGGTTTGGGGAGGGCGAGATGCTTGCAGTGCGGGAACTGCTGTGTAAAAACTTGTCCGTTTTTAGTTTAAATAATGCAGATTTAGTGAGGACTAAATTGATAACGCATCAGATTGATACGGGGCGTGCGAAGCCCATTAAATTACCCCCGCGTTGTGTCCCTCTTCATTTACAATCTGAAGTGGTGGAGCATATTAAGGATATGCAGGTGAATGGTATCATACAGCCTTCGTGTAGTCTGTGGGGAGCCCCTGTGGTCCTGGTGTGTAAAAAGGACCCTACGATTTTGTGTAGATTGTAGGCGGCTAAATGATGTAACGAAGAAAGATGCGTATCCATTACCGCTGATTGATGATGCGTTGGACAGCCTTGCTCACACCCGCTGGTTTTCCACTCTTGACCTGGCCAGTGGGTATTGGCAGGTCGAGGTGGACCCCAAAGATAAATATAAGACCGCATTTACAATGCGACAGGGGCTTTTTGAATTCAATGTTCTGAGTTTTGGATTGTGCAACGCACCTAGTACATTCCAGTGCCTTATGAATTTGGTATTGGCGGATTTGCAGTGGACTACTTGTTTGGTCTACTTAGACGATATTATTGTTTTTTGGAGGACATTTGGGGAACATCTGCAACGGCTTGAGCAGGTCGTCTGTAAATTAAGCCATGTTAAGCCTTCTAAATGTGCATTGTTTGCTACTCAGATTAGTTATTTGGGGCATGTTATATCTGCCAATGGGGTACGAACGGATCCCGTGAAAATAGATGCAGTATGGCCCGTACCGAGAAATAAATCTGAGGTGCGAAGCTTTGTTGGCTTGGCATCTTATTACCGGCGTTTTATTCAAGGATTTTCCGAAATTGCACCTCCATTACACCGTCTTACCGAAAGGGGTCAAAATTTTAAATGGGACGATGAATGCCAGCAGGGGTTTTTACAGCTGAAAGCAACCCTTGTGACATCTCCGGTTCTTGCATATCCTGACCCGCAGAGACCATTTATTTTAGACACCGATGCCAGTGATGTGGGCATTGGGTCAGTTTTGTCACAGGAGATAGATGGGTTGGAGCGGGTTGTGGCTTATGCTAGTCGAGCCTTAACGAAGCAGGAGCGCAAGTATGCCACCACAAAAAAGGAGCTGCTTAGTTTGGTGGCACTTTCAGTAAATATTTCAAACATTATTTGCTTGGCAAAGAATTTGTTACGGACGGACCATTGTTCTTTAAGGTGGTTGCATAATTTTCAGGGGCTGGAGAGGCAGCTGGCTAGATGGGTTGAACAGTTAGCTAGCTTTCAATATAAAATTGTGCATCACCCGGGAAAAAAACATGCTAATGTGGATGCGCTTTCACGGCTGCCATCGTTTGATGCTAAGCGGGGAAATGCTCAAGAGTGTCTGGGTAGCGCCTCTGTGTGTGCTGTGCGTGAAGCGGCTCCGTCTGGATTTTGCAGGCGGTAGGGCAGTTACGATTGCGGGGGGAGGAGGGGCGTGTGGAAGCACAGAACCGTGCGGGTGTGGGGGGATTTTTTTACCTGTGTGGGATCAACTGGGTTTGGAGCAAGGTCGGTTAGTGTGTTATATCGGTTAATACGGATGCGGCGTCAAAGATTCAAGTGGTCCTTCCAGAAGTGATGGTCCCAGATGTGCTAAAGATGTTACATAATTCTATAACAGCTGGCCATCTAGGTGTGCAAAAGTTACAGGCAAAGGTGAAAAATCGGTTTTATTGGCCCGGCTGGTTCGAAGATGTGAAGAAGTGGTGTAGGGAGTGTACAGAGTGTGCCTCTCGGAAATTGTGTGGGCCGAATCGTCGTGCCCCTTTACAATCTACCATCACTTCGTGGCCCTTTGAACGTGTAGCGATAGATATTTTGGGGCTTTTACCTTTAACTGTGGAGAAGAGCAAGTATATCGTGGTGATCAGGGATTATTTCTCCAAGTGGACTGAAGCGTTTGCCCTGCCGAATCAAGAAGCCGCGTCAATAGCTAAAGTATTTGTACGGGAGTGGGTGTGAGAACCCACGCCACGACTGGGTTCTCACCACATAAGGTTCTTTTTGGGAGAGAGATTGTTTTGCCGGTTGATGTTGTGCTGGGAGACTTTGTCTACGTTTTTGATCTGAAAGTTTCGCGTAAACGGGGGGTGTGTCCGAAGTTACAAAGGCGTTGTTTGGGCCTTTTTCTTGTTCTTGAGCACGTTACGGATGTTTTGTATCGAATAGCGCAGTAAGAATAGGGCACTGAGTGGGTTGTTCATTTTAATCACCTCAAGTCATATGTGTCTAATTCGTTTGCAGGGGTACCGGAGTGGCAGAGAGAGAAAGTGTATCGAATGACTGGTGGAAGTGAGGAGAGTGTGTTGCCGTCTGACCCTGAGCTGCCGTCTGACCCTGAGATGTCTCCCGACCTGGAGCTGCCTCCCGACTCGGCACTGCCTGCTGATCCTGTGGTGAATTCTGCTCAGATCTCCTGTCCTGGAGTTACTTGCTGGCCCTGTGCTGTCTATTGACTCTTCATTGCCTCCTAACCATGTGCTTGAACTTGCTCCGCATCCTGATTCTGCGCTGTCTTCCGATGCAGTGGTGTCTTCAGGTTTTGTGGGAGACTCCTCAGAGCATCCTAACCTGGGGTTGAAGGCTGATTTATCTGTTGCTCCTACTCTACGGTCGGCTCCTATGCTGAAGGGGGCTGTGTCGGCTATTGATCTGTGAGATATAATGGATTGGTCGGAGGAAGGATGCCCCGGGCTAAGAAGTTACCTTCCTGGATTTTGGACTGAGTTAACCAGACTCGAGGACAAGTTTTCTTTGCTGGGGGTTAGTGTGATGTGAGGGAGTTGTGTGAATGTGTCCCGTAGGTAATGTGAGTGGGCGTGGGCTAATGAAATTGAAGTGCACAGGTGATGCGTGTTAAGCGGATTATAAAAAGGCTGTCTGACAGGCTGTTTGTGTGTTCGGGAGCTCGGATGTGGGGTGTACGCTAAACGGCTGCTCGGGACAATTAGTGTCTCCGGCGGTGAAGACAGTGAGTTAGTGGGGGTAATTTTGTTAGCTAGTGAGGGCCTATTTTGCTGTGTAGGAGAGCTCTTGATTCCTTTACCGAGATCAGAGAACGGCGTGGTCTTGTGGACCACAGGATGATATTTGGCCTTTGTCACCTGCACTTCGTATCCTGAAAGACTTGGCGTGGTCTTCTGTACCACGGGACAATATTTGGCCTCTGTCACCTGCACTTCATATTCGGAGAGACATTTAAAGTTGCTGTGTCCCTTTTCTGGTTCCTGGGAAGCTCGGACTATTGACTGACCCAGAGTGAGACTGAAGTCCTTGCCGTCTGTCCCCGGGGACCTGGTCGTCTGTGGTGATTCAACCCATTAAAAAGGGGGGTAATGTGTCTCATATGAATGTGTTTGTGTTTTAATGGAATAAAGCTTGGATAATTGTCACACTGGTTTTTGGTCCCTGCCCTTGCATTTGCCTGATAGTTACAGTATGTAGTATATAGGCTACTGTGTTTTTAGTGTCAGAAAGGAACCACAGAATTCTTCAAAGTACTTATCCAAATACCATTTTATATATAAGTATCACAATAATATACGACAACGAACAGATTTATGCGTTTGGCATCATCTTTATGAGCCACTTAAAGTGTTCAAAAGTGACGATGTGTCTTAAAGTGGTATAGTCTATAGATTAGTTAAAAATTGTTAACTGACCTCTTCCTCATCATAGACCTATACATTTTTAGATTCTTGTTAAAAAATCGAAACCCTACGTAATCCACCCCCCGGCACATATAGGCCCAATCCCAATTCTACCCCTACAATTTCCCCTACCCCTCCGTTTGGCGCGTTCACGTGAAGGGGTAGGGGTGTCTCAATTCTCTTTTGTTTAGAGGGGTAGGGGTAAGGGGAAGGGCCAGATAGCCCTTCAAACGAAGATTTTTCGGGACCTCGCTTCAAACGAAGGGCAAAGAGAAATTTCCAACATGCTCACTTGAGCAAGCAGACCCATAAATGGAAGTAATTTTTGCCATTAATAAGGATTTTTATGACAATTTTTCATTTTTTGTATGTTACATTCAATCTTGTGTTGGTATTTACGGTGATTGTTCTTTTAAAGTTTGCAAAAAAAATCGCGGCCAGCACTGATTGCACGATATTAGAAAATATTTTTTGGTCATATACCCGGTGCATTGGCGCATGTCCTCTGACGTAACAAGCTAGCAACGACGTATATGATGACGTATAACAGTGTAGTAGTGGTGTCCCATTTCTTGGCGGAAAATTTTTAGCCCTTCCCCTTGCCACTTTGTTTCAAGGGGCGAGGGGTAGGCGAAGGGGTAGAAAATAGAATTGGGATTGGGCCATAGTACATTTTGTCTCAATTAATGTTTTGGAAGCCTAATTAAATAAAATCTTCAAAGTCAAATGCAAAAACGGATATGAATGTGTCTAAAAAACATAGTTTGCTTTACAGACGTAAAAAAGATTTTTCACGTAATTATGTAATCCTTTGATAATTACATAATCAGATTTTGCTCAGTGACGCATTTGATTTTTTTATTGGTTTAGAGGCGAAAACATCCGAAAAAGAGGGCATCAACTATCAAAACAAAAGCATCTGTGGTGTGTTTGTGCGTGTATAATATGTTTTGCATCTGACTGCCTTGTAAGCATGTTATCTAAAAGGAAACCAGTGAGTTGTAATTTTAGGCTCACCCCTCCTCCGCTGAGCCACTTTTACATACTCCCATTCTGGCTCTGTCTCATGGCACAGTTTCCTCAGACCTTGTTCAGAAAACACAAGATATAGCAGAAGCTCGGACTCTGCTGTGGTCTATAACATTCCTCTACAATCTTGTTGAATTTTGTGACACGTTTAAGACTGTATTGAAAGTGAAAACAGAGCAATGTATTATAAAGTGCAATTTTAAATGAAAAAGCCATGTGTATGTTTGTCATAGGCAGACAACTAATAGTAGCTTGTGTTTAAGCAATCTGATCGCGTTATCTCTGTTGACACAAAATATGCATCCAAAAACACCCCTTTTTCTCTTTAAAAGTTATTTTTACAAATTCATTTTCAAATAAATGGTGAATTCACATTATTCGTGGTTATTATAGGACACCTAGTGGACAGTCTTTGGATGTACTTTGACAGAAGTTTTAGTGACGGTAATGTTCGTGTTTACCAGCAGGTGGGGGTGTAAGTAAGATACATTCTTTTGCACCAGAAATGTCAGTTTCAACCTGTAATTTGGACGTTAGTGAGATCATATAAAAAAAACTGGGTCAAAAAATAACCAGGCGTTATCACTGTAAGTGCAATTAAAACATTTGATACTTCATTTTATCCTGTTTTGGGGCCCAGGAGTTGTCAGATATGTCTCAGAGGCAGTGTTGTTGTTGAATGTATAGCTACGGGAATAAACCTCTCAATACTGTATATTTCAGGAGATCAGGAGACAGTAAAGAGCTGTATATTCATTATTTATTATATTTTTTATATTAAAAAGTAATATTACATTTGTTTTAGTAAAGTATTTATGGATTATGATACAAGTCTATCAAACCATATTTTAGTAGCCATAATTGTTCATTTTAAGAATTAATTTCATTTAAATGATCCAAGTCAAGCAATAAAAAAATCTGCACTTCGAAAGGCAATGCATAGAACCTCAGACCTTTTAACTAGGCTAATTTTATAATTTATTTTATTCATTGTTTCAAGTCTAAACAATACCAGGATGAGGCAAATGGGACTTAATTGTCACCCCGCAACACCTAATGCAAATAACATCTAAAACTGCAACGTTTGTTTAGTATATTATTAATAATATGAGGTCTGATCGCTTCAAACAGCTCCTTTAACGACTATCTAGTTTGGATATAAATCGTATTAATTCATTAATATTTAAGGACACCTAGAATTAAGTTACTTTTAGATCCTTCTTGGAGCAATAATTCCCTGCTCATATGACCTCCAAAATGCTGAAGATCTTAGATCATTCATCTCTACAAATGAGTTCATCATTATTTCAGGTTGATTCACTTTTGCTTTGATTTTTGAAATTTCCTTGTGTTCTTTGGAGAACAGCGAATAAAAGCCTAAATGTAAAGGAAATATTCTATTTTCGGCAACTGTTTTAATTAACCAAATCTAGTTCCTTAATGACAACATTTCTCAGTAAGTGACATACATTTTAGTGGGAAAGTAAACAAAAAAAACGTATGTGTTTTTGACTGTTTTACTATCACATAGTCACACAAATCACACACGCCGTAAACGAATAGAAACCGCCGGGCATAGTCCTATAGGCTATAATTGATTGTGCAGTCTGTCATGGGATAGGATCTCGTTTGTCTTACTCTAAATCAGTCCATAATATTTAATAAAGTGACGGAAATGGGTATGACATTCCAAAAAAACATGTAGAATAGCCTACTACACAAACAGAACGATAGCGAGAGGCTGTGCGCACAGGATCAGTTGTGCGGGCAGTGGGTGAGAGTCGGGTGAGGGTGAGCGAGCAGCAGAGTTTAAGGGCAGTTTGTTAATGTGAAGTGTCCTGTCACCTCTGGCTCTTCAGTGTGCTCCTGATCTCGCGCCTGTGATGCTGCTTGGAAACAAACTGCGGCGTGTAGAGTTACCTCGCGCGCGAGCGATCGATGGCCCCGCGCTCTGTGCGGCAGTATCGCGTTGCGCGCGCGGGGGAGACTGTATAGTATCGAGGCGTGACCGATCGCTATCGTAATCACACTTCCCCTCTTATCACCTCAACGTGCTGAATAAAACATAGCGCTCTCCTGCCAAGAGCTGTCACCCCAAACAAACTTATTCAAGTTCATATCACACACTCAAAGAAAAAGGAAGAGAACAGAAATCTGAAATGGACTGCAATTTCACACTTTAAAATCATTTGTCAAAAATATGATTGGCAGAAATGCTCTGTATACACTTGCACGGGAATGGCAGGAAATTGACAGTTTTTCACTGAGCAGGATAGAAATAAACTGAGTAATTGTTCAGAGAGGAATTAAGAGGGACGTTATAGAAACGAATTGTAAATTAAGACAAACAATGGGTGGGGTCGCCATTAAGATGGAGTAAAAATGTGGCGATAGTAGGAAACCCCTTTAAAGTAATTCGCAATAAACAAAGAAGTTAAATCTTAAATTGCCGATTCTTACAATTTTCCATAACATAGACATCATAAAAACATAAACATCCGCTTACAAGTATAGAGTATCTTAAAATTAAATAAAGTATCTAGTGGGATATTGTGATAAAAGTAAACTAACCTTTACGATCTGGTGAGATTGATATTTTATCTAGGCGATATGAAGATGTATGAAGGGACATATGGGAATATTTACTGAATAGAAATGAAAGCCTACCTCAGATGTTGCAGGCTGATGGTTAAGCAGCACATCAATGATGAAAACAGACTAAACTTTATTTGATTAAGCAGAAATAGTATTATTTAATGATAATATAAAAATAGTTTTAACCTTATAAAATAATTTGTACATTTTAAGTATGCCACGAACGATTCTGGACCACATTTCTTAAAAAAAAAATTCTGAGCATAAATTGGCCTCACCCAGTACGCGTTTTTTTCCTTTGCACTAATAAGACAAAATGTTAAATATCCTTCATATCCAACATTATGAACGCTTTCTATCATTTGCACAATTATTTATGTAACCATATTTGAAATGATAAAATTCTCATTTCTTGTTTAATTCAGTGTCATATAGTTTTTGTTGTTAAAAATATAACCTTTAAATTGCAATACAAATATTAACATCTGAAATAATAAATCTAAATTTGATCCACATTGATGGCCTTGTGTGAAGAGTTTGTTTCCAAAAGAGATTAAAAAATTTCAAAAATCATGTTTTTTATTTTGTTAGTTAGCTGTATTTTTTTTTTCAAACCGCAGTTTGATTTGTATTAATTGGAATGTAATAAAAAACGTGATTTTTGAAAATGTTTAAAAACGGAGTTATATCATTTTGTAAAGAAACTCTTCATATATAGGCCCTACTTTACAACATGTTTAAGTGCATTTCAACAAAAATGCAAGATTTTTCATAATAGCAAGTTTGTGAAATAATTTAACAATTTATATGCTCAAGACTAAATCAAAGCATTTGAACTGTTTCTGTCAAACATGAAACATGTCCATGTAAAGAACTACAGCTGTCAGGACACCTGTGTGGCCTTGAGAGGAACTTATTTCATCTGAAATCTCCTTGTATTTTGGCAGAAATACCATGGTTACCATAATGTGTTTTAGTAAAGAAAACTTGCACTTCCCATGTATTTCCTATCCCATTTATCATAACAACTCAATGGTGGAAAAAATGTAGTGATTTTAAGAGTTAACTGTGCTTTTGGGTCATCGATTAGATTGTGTTATTTGGGTGGTTTTTTTAAAGGTCTAGTTCACTTCCAAATTTGACCCCCATTCACTTTCCATAGTAATTTTTATTCCTACTGTGGAAAGTGAATGGGGGGAAATTTCGAAGTAGGCATACTCCTTTAAAATATAATGCATTAAGGGAACAATAAATATGCTGTCCAGCAAATTTATTCTTACTAATAACACAGATGCAAATACACAATGAGGAAAAACTGTTTTTCATGTCATCCTGAGAGAGATGAGTATTTTTGTTTTAAATATCATTGTATAAACAAACCATGGTTCAGTAGAGTTCACCACAAAATGACCCCAAACATGACAAAACATTGCACACCTTTGCCTTTAAATCACCAGCTCAAATTTGACACCAGCTCATGATAAGATCTCAGGTATAGAAGCATCACCTTAGCATTCACAGACCCTCAGGCTTGCCACACACAGTCTCCAGGTGCAGCGGCCCAGGGCAGGAAAGACTACTGCTGGATATGTGATCCGCTGTTGGACAGGGAAAACTAGAGTGCCTTCAGGTTCAGGACTACTCTGACATGAACACAGGAGTCTTAAAAAAAGTCTTAAATCATTTTAAATGACTATCAAACGAAAACTTAATTGAGAACATTTTTACTTCCTAAATATAAAAAACATCCTTTCTCTGCCACTTTATTGTATAGTCAATCTCTCAAGACACTGTAGATCCAAAACAATATGTATATAGTATATATATTGAAAAACTCACCACAATAGTGAAGGATGTTTATAGTTTGTTAGAGCATGGTGTGGTTGCTGAGAAAAGTACAATCCTCAACGAGCCATAAAGGAGAAATTCATCATATTAATACTTAATAAGTATAAAAAGTATAATTGTTAATAATTTATATAATTCATACAAAAATGTGTAGTGAGTTTTTGTTGTGTCCAGTTTTGTATTAAAACACATTCAAAATAAATGACCAAATAGAATAAATCTGATCCTATTGGAATGCAATGACACAAACTGATCCAGTGACGAATTTTCACAAACCCACTGAATATTTAAGCAACCTGACTGAGTGATTTCCTGAGACTGTCCTCTCAGGTCAGGTCCTGAAATAACCCTTTAGTCCATTAGTAAAAAAAGAAAAGTAATCCAAGTTATTTACTACCAACACTCTGCAGCAGAAACTTTCAAACCTTCTATTAAAACTACATTATAAATAAATAAATGTTTTTAATTCTTCTGATTCTTTAAAAAAGCACTAAGTACGAGGGGTCAGTGAAGCCCACAGTGGAGGGCAGCGGTGTGAAGTGACAGTCAGCACATCTGGTCACATTAATAATGCAGAAACCTTTAAACGGCAGTTTGTCACTTATTGAGTGCTGCCTGCTGAAATCTACACTGACACCCAAGCTGCTGCCAGGGGACTCTACCAAACGACAATCAGATGAGGGGAGGGGGTCACCAGACAGTAAAAGAGAATGAGGCCAAACAGCAATGTGAAACTTTTGACAGATGAAAACTATTTCGTTTAGCTGTAAATTTAAGCTGTGAAATCATCAAGAAACAGGTTTATAAAGGTTTGAATAACCAAAACTTTATTTAGAAAACAATTCCCGCACGACTAAACAATAGTACATTTCTATGACAGCTTGAAAACAAACAAACAAAAATACAGATGGAAAATTTTGTCATATTTCAGCCCAGGCAACAGACAAGCTTTCATGAGTATCTTTCACGTGACACTGCACAAGGCAAATGTGGCAAACGTGTACTGTTTCGAGTATAAAAGAATTTGCTTCTTGAATGGTCTAATACAAGTCAATCAGAGTCGAGCGTCCCAGGAGGGTGCCTGTACTAGAACTGAGGTTTCAGGCATCAAGCCTATTTCCCCGTGATAAGTGGGTTCCTCAAAACAACAATGACCGAATCACCTCTCAGAAACATCTTTGAGATGTAGCGATCCTTATTTACTGGCTTGGACTTCTTCTTGCCTTTCCCACTCTTGGGCACCTCGGTCCACATCTCTTTAACATTTTCTAGCACCATGTTACAATGCCTGCAAATTTAGAGAAAAGAGAAAGTGAAGAAACAAAACTATGCAAAATATGATTTTTAGATGCCGTGTGTTCTTTTTTTTGCCCTCCTCGCTTTTAAAGGGATACTTCACCCAAAAAATGAAATTCTGTCATCATTTACTCACCTTCGAGTTGTACCAAATCTGTATACATGTCTTTGTTCTAATGAACACAGAGAAAGATATTTGGAAGAATGCTTATAACCAGACAGATTTTGCCTCCCACTGACTACCATAGTAGGAAAAATACAATGGTAGTCAAAGGTGACCTAGAACTGTTTGCTGTCCAACATTTTTCAAAATGTCTTTTGTGTTCAACAGAGCAAACAAAAAATGATAAAGTAATTTGTCCTACTATGGCAGTCAATGGGGTGGCAAGATCTGTTTGGTTATAAGCATTCTTCCGAATATCTTTCTGTGTTCATCATACAAATAAATGTATAAAAATTTGGAACAACTCGAAGGTGAGTAAATGATGACAGAATTTTCATTTTTGGGTGAAGTATCCCTTTAGATAAGGTTTGTGATCTTTTTTTAACAGTGTACACTGCAAAGAACTCACAGCACAACTCAGTTGCACTTAATAAACAAATATCTAGATAGCATAATAGTATAAACTATGGTACATACGTGTAAAATGAGCAACCAAATGTTTGAAAAGAGACTGAACAGTGCGTGTTGAATTAACAATAGACTTTTAACATGTATCGATAGGGGTTTAGAACAAAACCCTAACCAAAATATTTTAGAAATACTAACACAGTTCTGCCTTGGAGGAATTGGACATAAAATGAACAGTAGGTTGCTCATTTAATACATACCTGTCAAATGCCTTGACTCTGCCCAGAAGCTTCTTGTTATTTCTGCAGTTGATAAGAACTTGTGTGTTATTCTTCACAGACTGTGTGAGGACAGAAAGGGGGCCGGTGTTAAACTCTTCCTCCTCTCTTTTCTGGAGCTCCTCTGGAGTCATCTCAGACTTGGGCTTGTTTAACAAACTCCTAAAAGAGACAACACAATTATAATGCCGTGATGAAACCTAGAGTTTACACTGCAAAATTATGTTCACTGGTAATAGTGATTATCGCTGTACACAAGAGGTGGATTACAACAGTTCGTGCGTTTCAAAACAAAGACACTGCTAACGTTACATACTAAGACACCAAAAAAAGCACAACTTTAATTATTTTGTCCACAAAAAAGAACACTTTGATTGATAAAGCGAAAAACCTTTAATTTCTATTGATTTAGGCAACAAACTCATAAAGAACGGTATGAAAGACGGTTCATTGTGTGCTAACATTAGCATTAGTGTGACCAAATTACATTTCAATCGCTGAATTTAAAACACACATGCAGTATTTCAATGCTGTAACGTCCGACTACAATATCCGCCATAATCTATAGTTAAAAATCAGTGAACTTACATGTTTGAACAAGTTTCGGCTTCTCAAATTTGCTCAAACGTACAACAGCAGAACTGCCGCTCGAATCACGTTTCCACAACGTTAATATCACTTCCGGGTCGAGATTACCTCACGCAGAACAACTTCCGGGTTCACGCGCCAAGACAGAATCGATACATTTATCAATTTTATGTTAACGTGTATAGAATTGTATTAAGAAACCATGTTTACATTATTAAAAAGCAAATTATAAATATTATAAATTATAAACCTATATTATAAGTTACATGTTTTGTTATAAACAAGTCATTTTTATTTATTTGTATGTTATTGCATTTACACGCTACTACAATAATTATTGATTAATTTATAATGTAATAATAATAAAAAAATTGTATATAGTTTGTTGTCACGCTTTTATTCTTATTTTTTATTTCGATTTTTTTGCTACTGTTCAAAAACAATGAAACATCATTTTATCGCTTTATTTATACACGATTACATTTTAAAAATAGGAACTACATTTTGTAAATAGATTTTTCTTATTATATGCCTACATCATTTCCACAGCTGTGTCAAACTGTAGGCTACAGAAATATTCTTAAAATCCCAACAGCGGAAAAAAAACCTAAAACTGTATAAGCCAGGTTAGTTGTCACATGGCCGCCACGCTGTTGCGTATTGTTTTAAGCTAGAATTACAATTTCTGTTGGACAAAATAATGATATATCTTACTTTTTTATTTTTTCATGATTGATGAGTATATGTGACAAATGACATGCATCTTTTTCTTGGGCAATAACAGTGGGAAAAGAACGTTTTTGTCAACAATTCAATGAAAACTTTTTCTAAGAATTTTCTTTTTCCTTTTCTAGTTATTATGGGTTTTAATGGTTGAGATTCGTTTTAAAACATTTAAAACATGCTTTGAATGTTTTGTTTCTGTAATCTTTTGGTGTCTTGAAGTGTAGTAGTCTGATCAGGCGATCTGTTGGTATTGAAGTATTCATGTACAGATAACAGAAGAATGTGCCTGGCCTCTTAGCTGCAGTGTGGGGTAATATTCATGGGGCAGCAGGTCAGGTCTGTAGACCAAACAGACATCTCTTTGTTATGTGTCATGACTGACAGGGAAGACGGCAGTATGATGGAGCGAGTTTGTGAGAGACAAAGATGTGTGTCTGTGCAACGCTAAGACTCAAGGGGATTGGCTTACTGCTTAGAGACAGGCGGGCGCCCGCAGACCAGAATCCCACCCATGTGATTTCACAGGGTGGTGAGTTTGCCGGGGATAATCGCACCCTATAGTGTGGAGAATGGAAGATCGTGTCTGTGGAATTGGTTTACAAAGCTCAGCTATGGTAAGGAAATGTACACTGAGCTTCAGGTACATGAGCTTGTGTTTTGAGGCCTCAAACTCACTTCCTTCCTTTCAGAATGTTTTCCTCTTAACTTCCACAGAGCATCTTTAGAGCCTTCCTACAAAAAGAAACCAGAGCATGGAGTCTAACCAAGAGAAAAAGTGTAAGCTTGACGTCCGGCCTGTAAAATCGGTGTTAATTAGGGATGTAACAATATCAAAATCTCATTGTACGGTAATACCTCAGTATATAGTCCGTGCACTGTACGATATTTACTGCAATATTTAAAATGACAAATGATGAGTTGGAAATGTGCCATAAGCATACTATTTTCTTTATCCTCTAATCATAACTGTTGCTTAGAGGTATGAGTTATAGTATGAGATGGGTCAAATTACCTAAAAATCTTTTATAAAATAAAATAATTGCACCAGATGGACTTTGCCAAAGGTAACATCTATTATTTTTTTCGAACAATCTCTATGTTAAGCCCGGAAGACCTATCGTTTCATATAGTCATGTGACCACTGTAATATTGAGACAATTTTGCTATTGCGATAACACGATGTCAATAGTATTGTTACATCCCTAGTGTTAATTGGTTTACAACAATTTTTGGGTTGAAGTAACTCAATGTAATTGACTGAATAACCTTATTTTATATTTTATAACCATTTACATGCTTAAGACATTTCCGTTGTAAGAATGTACCGTGAGACTTTAGATATAAAAACGGGGACTGGTAAGTAACTGTTTTATCATTAATATGTGATAACTCTCTATTAATTCAATAGAACGCATACCAACATGGTGGAGCGGTAGCTTCAGTGTAATGACGTCATGAGCAATCCAGTCATTTAGATCAGTGGTCTGTACCGAATAGTTGTTAGAAAGTGACTTAAGTATTGAGAAATATCCTATTGTAAAAAACTGTAAACATACCTTTGATCATGGAGGAAACGTTTGTTAGTTGAACGTAATTTTATGTCATAACTGAAAAATATTGTTATAGATTGACAGAGTGTGTGTGCGCGCGTGCGGTCTTACCAGCAGTTTTTTGGACACGTACTGTTCCTGCCTCAGGACATCATGTGGGGAGCACATGATCAAAAAGTTGTGATTTATATTCTGTTTATTTTGCGGCCTATACATGGTGTGACTGAGAGATGTGGGAATTGCTGTCAAAGAGAGGATGTTTTTTATTACACAAATTCAAGGAAGAAAGTATCAGCTTGCAACAGCCTTTAGGCGTCTCTTCACTTCTGTTTCACTCTCTTTCTCTTTTTCATTCACCTGCAGACACTTTTTGTGATTACTCAGCGATCATATATTGTGGTTATCTTCTGCATCAAAGACTAGTTTTTCAACGGTTTTCTCATAAGGTTACAGTGCCCTGTGCTTGAAGACATCAATGTTTGTCTATTAACCGCAATCACCTGTGTGTGTGAGAGACAGGGCCTGATATAATGTCATGTCTTCATAAAGCTCTCATTGTCTGAAAATGCTTCAGAGGCCTGTCTTGGGTGGCATCTGTGTTTTCTACTTTTTTTGTATCAGGTGTTATAGTGAGGTGAGACAGAGTTCACAGTTATATGTGACCCTGGACCACAAAACCAGTCTTAAGCAGCACAGGAATATTTGTGGCAAAAGCCAACAAAACACTGAGTATGTCAAAATGATTGATTTTTCTTTAATGCCAAAAATCATCAGGACATTACTGTAAGTAAAGATCATGTTCCGTGAAGATATTCTGTAAATGTACAAAGGTAAATATATCAAAACTTTATTTTTGTGAGTGGATGCAGCTAGATTACTAACAAAAATGGCCAGAAACACGCTTACAAACTTCACTTGCTGCTTCTGTTGTGGTGAAAATATCAGTCTTGTAGTTCAAAAAATCTCTCAGACAAAGAAGGTCCAGGTGTCAAGGAGTTAACTTTATTTGCTCGAGCCAAACAAAGTGAGATGTTCCAAGTCATCTAAAAACCAAGTGTTTTCCAGTCTATAGTTATAGTAAAACTTCTGACAGGTGGTCTCTTCTAAAACCAATCAGGTACTTTCCTGTTATCTCTAATTTTTTATTAACCGATTATCGATTGTCTGCCACCAATAAGTCCCAGGCAACAAGGTACGTATCTAATGGTGGTACACTGACAATTACCTCATTTTTAAAATAATTTGCATACAATGGTTACCACACAAGACCACCAAACAAGCCATGGTCACATACGAGACCACCAAACACACCTTGGCATACGTGCGTGATCATGGTTACTTTTAAACAGTGGAAAGTCCCCAAGTTTCAGAGAGAGCAACATGCTTCAAACTTTAGGCCTCTAAAAACATCACTGGATTTTACCTTGTTACATTGTGCTCAAATGTGCTTTAAACGTGCTTAAAGTGACATTAAGTGCATTTTTATGAACAATCATTGGTTACAGGTACAGATTGTATCATTAAATCATCAATTCATCTTCAGATAATCAAATCATCATCATAAAACTACTTATATGTAATCATTCTTATTAAATGTGATTTCAGATCAACCCATCCATGTACTAATGTTCCTATGAATATTATTAATACTTTTTAGGTATTTTATCAAGTGCATTTATAACTGTGGTGAATAACAGTGCTCAATACATGTAAAATATATCTTGTTTGTGTTCAAAAACTGCTCAGAAATTACACAATACTTCCCGCTCATACCCACTCAACACTGAAAAATTTTTGGAGTGAAGTTTACTTGAAAAAAGCTAGGAAACGTTTTTCACTCAGGAAATGTTAGTAAATTGATCAGAACTGTCCAAGTAAAGGCTAAACCCATGTATAAGTAGTTTTTAGTAGAAATTACCAAGTATGGGGTCAAGTAAATTTTACTCATCCTTTGTTTGTAAGTTTTATTTAAGTAATGCTTCTAAATATACTTAATATTTCTTAGCAAGAGTCCTAGTTTTCTTTTCCTCAGTAGTCTTTACTTGTTTGTTTTTTGTAAATATTACTTGAAATCATATATGAGGTATTAATATGTGTTAAGTAAAATGTATCTGACGCTGACAGGTATTTCACAAAAATACTTTTATTCAATGTAATTCAAATATTTAACAACTTATTTAAAAAACAGAGAAACATATAAAAAAAGGTAATCAAATAAATCAATTCAGATCCATTAAACCACCTTCACATTTCCTCTGACATCAGTTAAAAATGTTTTATTGGTGAGAATGGTGAGTCCAATACCTGTGGAACAGATGAACATGGATGTTAATGCCACAATTAGATTATTTGTCATTAATAATTCAAATGAACTTATTGACCTTAATGCATTGAACATAGGCTATTCAATTCAATTCAATTCAATTTTATTTATATAGCGCTTTTCACAATGTGCATTGTTCCAAAGCAGCTTTACAGGAGCAAATAAGAAAAACACAGAAAGGTAAAACACAGCACAGTGCATGGTGTTTATAGACCAAGCAAGATCATTATAATAAATAATATCTAATAAATAAATGAATAAATAAATAAATAAATGCAGTCTCCCGGTGAGCAAGCCAACACTGCACTGCTCTGCTAACGTTATACCAATTTTTAAATGTTAGAACAAATTAGTTCAAGATCCACCATTCTATCTGTAACAACAATGCCAGTTCAGAGCTAGCTAAGGCAGAGTTAGCTAAGGGTAAGTTAACACTCACATACAGCAGGCAAGATTATCAATATCATATTGGTTATATACGGAGCATAAACTTGATTTAACTTGATGAATATGCATTACATGGTTAAGTTATTTGTCTAAGTTACGTAATGTTAGACATACGAGACTTGGCACTACGTTTAACAAACTGAACACTCAACATATTAATAGCTTAACTTAGCATCACGTTAATTCTATTATCCATGTGCATAATAAAAAACAACCGTGTTTGCAAACGTTGTCCAGAAATGTTAGCAATACCGAGACTCAATAACAAGAACTCAAACTCAAACAAACCAGCGAAAATAAAGTTTATTAACGCTGCACTATGCTGCAAACGTTACTACATGAATTTTAAAAAAAAACATTTAATGACTTACCATAGTTTAATCCTATGGAAGCCCGTTTCCGCCAGGGTTGGGAATTTTTTTTAGATTTTATAAGTCATTATTATGACTTAGTATCTCATAATAATGAGAAACTAAGTCGAAATTTCGACTTAGTATCTCATAATAATGACTTAGTATCTCATAATAATGACTTAGTAACTCATAATAATGACTTAGTAGCTCATAATAATGACTTAGTAATTCATAATAATGACTTAGTAACTCATAATAATGCCTCAGTATCTCATAATAATGAGAAACTAAGTCGAAATTTCGACTTAGTAACTCATAATAATGAGAAACTATCTCATAAAAATGAGATGTTGAGTCTAAATTTTGACTTACTAAATCATTATTTTGAGAAACTTTCTCATACTGACTTTCTCGTAATATTGGCTTAATCTGCACATGCACATGTCTGCTATGCTGCTATGTGCTTTTGATCGTATGTCGTTATGTTTTATGTGCAGTCTGCTTGATCAGCATTGTGGTGATTCACGGATTTTAGACACATAGAGCAATATTTCAGACAGGGCCTTGCAAATCGTGAAATTCTTACTCTACTGGAGAATGTCCATGGTGTTAAAATTAGCCGAACTCTTGAGCGACTTTTGAGCAATTCTCACTAACTATTAACTACAACTGAATGAAAAAATGTTTCGTTGCGCAAGCTTTCCTCAGGCTCTTCGCGCCAGTTGTAATGTCCGAAGTGCGCATGCGCAGCTATTATATGGCTGTGTGGAGTATATTTTACTTGCGTTCATCAGTTTTGTACATCGCTTAATTTAATGACAAAACACCAATATTACTTGGCATTTTCATTTAAATTTACTTATGTATTAGAGCACAAATAATTACAAAGGAACCTCAAGTAACACATTGAATTAAACGCAATATTTTAAAGTAGAAAGACAAAATACAACTTGCTTGTAAAACATACTCAAGTAATGCTAGCTTTATTTACAAACTCAAAAAATCATTTTTTACAGTGAAGTTTGGTATCTATGTAAAGCTTAGAATTTCATTATCTATTCTCCACAACGTCATTACAGCGGTTAGCCGCATAGAGAGCATTAAAACAAACCTGTTTCTTCTTAGCAACGACCTGCTCCAGCGCCTCTGATGCAGTGGCGGAGCTAGAGTTTTATATATGGGGTGGCCAGGGGGTGGCCAAGGCTACTTCAGGGGGTCCACAGACCATGACAGAAAATGTGTGTTTAACCCTGACCTGGCATCAAATTTTAAAAAATAAATCCTAGGATTGCTGATAAGAGGTACAAGTGATAATTTACTTCTAAATGTATGTAGATGAAATAAACAATAAAATATAAATAATGAAAATGTTGAAAACATAGCTTAACCTTGATAACTTGTTTAATTTAAACAGAAACAATGCAGCACCAGAGGTGTCTTTAAACTGATGTAGATCAGAGCAGCATATATCTGATAAAACATAAACTCATTCCATAGGACTGCAAGATTAAAACAAATCATTGATGCTGATTATTGCCCTTGATGTTGTCATCTTGATTATTAATTTCAGATATTAGGATACATGAACACTTGTCACACGCTTTACACGCTACAAAACAAGCCAAGAAGCGTTTATGAATTATTGTACTGCTGTTTTATTGCTTTTTTGATTCTCTAAGGAACATAAAAAGCAGTTATTCAAACGGGAAATATATAGAAAACAAACAAAGAACATCCAACATCACTAAAACACTCAATGGCTTCAGGTACAGTAAAGAGTCTGACTAATGAATCTCTTTCTTACATCGTATCTGTACACAGTTAATGATAAACTTTTTGAGCGTGACACACTTCAGCTCTTCTTTACCGGTGAATCATTTAAACGCCTCTGATTGGTCAGAATATTCATACCCTGAACTTGATTGGCTGTAATGCTCAAAGCTTTAGCAGAGCAAAGAAGCTGTCATCCACATTCGTTCATTTTCACCTAAATTTTGTTTAGATTGCGACTGTCATAGCTAGTTTTTTATTATGCATGGACTATTTTTCCTCTTTTGTCTTTTTTTTCAAGCAGATTTGTTCACCTTGTTGTCATTTTTTCCAAAGCCTCTGTTAATTTCCAACCCTGATGTAAACTATGTATGTTATGTTGGGAACCGATTTACTATCTGTTAATGGAGCCTAACATAAACTTACACAATGAAAAGTTGTTTAGGAATCCTAAAGCCAAGGCTAAAGAGGGAAACTTGTTTCTTCCTTCTAAAGTTTGTATGAAGTACACCTGCTTAGAATGTTAAAAGAAATAAGAGGATCTCTCCCAACACTGTTTGTATTTATCTAAGGTTAGAAAACGATGGGAAAACTTTACATTTACGCAACATTTAAAAGTGTAACGTTAGAAAGTAGGTAGATAACACTATAATGGTATGGTTCAACAAAAAAACGTCCCTGGCTGGGTCGGACTTGAAATGGCTAGCAAGCAAGCGGGTCCTTTTGAATATTCCATTTGTTTAGCAAATTGCAGCGGTCCATTTGCTTCTTTTCTCTCTTTCGTCAGTCTTTAAAAATAAATCTCAGATATCGCGCCTGTACAATCCATCGCACAACTTTTTTCCGTTCTCATCCTCAACTAGACTCGCTTGAATTTCGTGTTCGGTGACGTCACGTGCAAGCATGGGCCCCGAACGTCAAAATAAAAGCGTTGTTCAACGAGAGGTGAAATCAGATGTCAATCAACATAAGTAGCGAATCAAATTTTGGGGTGGCACCCAGGGTGGCCCCCAGGGTGGCCAATTGGATGTCAGGGGTGTTCAGTGCCACCCTGGACCCCCCTCTTGCTCCGCCACTGCTCTGATGAACAACTTCAAAGGCGATTTTCTAAATATTTCGATTTTTTTGCACCCTCAGATTCCAGAGTTTTAAATAGTTGTATCTCAGCCAAATATTGTACTATCATTACAGACCATACATCAATGGAAAGCTTATTTATTCAGCTTTCAGATGATGTATAAACCTCAATTTCGAAAAATGTACCCATATAACTGTTTTGTTGACATATTGTTATATTACATAATATAACTGCAACTGAGCATTCAGAAAATTTGATTTGTTTACCCAGACTTATTTTTTCAACAAGGAATACATTTGGAATATAATAGTGTTTTCAGTACAGTATGTACACTGAACAGTACAATAACAAGTATGAGAAATATATTGTATTGAGAAAATGGGCATATCTATCATCCTGAAAATGGTTATTAAACTGCTTTAATCTCTTTTTGTTAAACTATCTCTTGGCAGTCAGATCACGACAATTATCATATGAGGCGAGAAAAACATCGGCAGACATTACTCCCATATTACTGGAAACACAGGGTCATACAAGGAACATTACATTTAGACACAATGAAAAAAATGTGGAGTCAAATTTACTTGAAAAAAGCTACTGAAAGCTGAATTCAGAAAAATTGAGTAGCCTACATTTTAAAGGAGCTTTCATGTAAAAGCTAAACACAAATGTCTGTATCTTTAATTAGAAATTCTCAGGTAAAGTTTACATTGAAGTTTCAAGTAAACTTTACTCGCTCTTCATTTGTAAACCCAGATATTAAGCAAACACCATCAAAAACCACCATTATTGTGTTAAGTGTTTCATTTAGTTGGGTTCTTGATTCATGAGTTTCTTTAAGATAATTCTCCTCTTTCTGTGCTTGTAGTCAAGTTTTACTCACAATCATTTGTGGTGGAAAACAGGTTGCTTAAAAAAAAAAGTTAAGGTGAAGTTGTTTTTATTTTTTACAGATAATTGTGTTTAGCTTTTACAGGAAAGCTCCTTTAAAATGTACTCACATTTTCTAAGTGAAAAAAAATTTGTAGCTTAGCTTTTTTCAAGTAAATTTGACTCCTGCACGCTTTTTTCAGTGCACAAAGTTCTGCCAGTAGTAGTATACTCTGTCAGATATGCAAATTTGGGCAAATGTTGTTGTAGGCCTTGGAGTTTTTTAGTGCACAAGCCTGTAAATTTTCATATAGTTTAGGAACAGTAGGAGTATGTGTTTGGTGATATGCTTTATTGTCAGGTCTCAGGTCTAACTACCTGTCTGCTTTTCCTTGTTTCTGTGAGTATGCGTGTTGTCGAGCACATGGCTCTGTTTTGACAGTTCACCATGTGCTCGGTGTCTGCATGTGTTAGCCTCGTCTCCTAATTCATTTCCCTGTTAGCATTCATTCCCCTCAACTGGTGTTCTCATTACTTTCTCCTTATATAATCCCCTGTGTTTCTCTGTTCTGTGTGCGATCGTCATATGACGGTCAACCAAGTTACCGGCATTTTTGCCTTCTAGCACTGCCGTGTGGATTACTCTTAAGCCTTGTCTTGTGGATGAACTCTCTTACACTGTCGGATCATTCTTTAGCCTTTTTTGGATTATTGCCCCATTTGTTTGTGGATGTTTAACGTTCCCTGTTTTTGGATTTATTAACATTTTCGTTTTGGTTCAGGTTCCGGCTTTTAGATTTTTTTGCCCCCTTTGCTTTGTCTTCAGTTAGTTTCCCGGATTTCCTCTCGCAGCCCCTCATCTCCCCTCCGCGCAGGTCTGGCACCCCGGAGGTGGTTCTTATGCACCCGGCAGTCAGCTCACCCCTCTTTGGGCCGAAACCCCCCCTCCCCACTGGTCAACCGGTTATTCTCCCTCCTGGGCGAGCCACCTAGCCTGTTGTCCACCACGAACTACAGTACCTACAGTACTGCATCACCCTTCTTGATTTTGCCCTGTTGTGTTGTGCTCAAATTTTGTTAACGCGCTGTTGAATCCGTGCGCTCTATACCTGACACTTTATAAACATTTTATTCACCTTACCGGCTCCATAGGATGGTTAACATGTGTACTTATTTTACATAAAAAATGTTCTAAAAATCATAATTTAAAGACAGTTATTTTTGAGACAGCAAAGAATCCCTGACGGGTGAGAATGATGAGGGCACATAAGGTCTGCTATAGATCGATTATTCTGTGGGATGAGATCTGTCATTGGTTTCCTTGGTTCAAGGGCAACACTTTTAATCTAGCTCACTCAATTACCGCAACTTGTTCAAATGTGAAAAACCACTTGTGTCTATTTGAAGTGGTGTAATCTGATGAAAGTGATTTTTATTTCTAGCGTGCTGTGGTTGAATTTTCTTTCTTTCTTTCTGACTTCCCCCAATCATCTCTTTTTATCTCTCTGCTTCTCAGCCATGTGAAAAATGAGATCCACTTCATTACTGAGCTGAGGTTGTGATCGCACTCTAGGGAGCATCAGACAGTGTGTGTGTGTGTGTGCGTGTGTGTGTGTGTGTGCGTGCGTTCATGTTTGTATATCCCGGTGGGGACCTAAACCTGAATACACACCAACACATGGGGACTCGTGTCACCGTGGGGACCAAAATTGAGGTACCCAGGGGCAAAAAAGCTAATAAATTGTACAGAACAATATTTTTTACAAATCTAAAAATGCAAAAAGTGTTCTATGATCTTTAGGTTTAGGGTGTGTGTGTGTGTGTGTGTGTGTGTGTGTGTGAGAGAGAGAAGCGAGAAAATAGAGGAGAATAAGTGTATCTTTATATCTTGTCTATAGACTGAAGCTGAACTCAAAATTCACTTATGCACAAATACACATAACATGTATTTTCTACATTGACTAGATAGCCTTTTGGTCTCCTCAGAATAAATATTCAATCTGTCGATAATCTAATTAATGAGATGAGGTTTTGTATCTGTATGGACAGCTAGTTGCATGCCCTCTTAAGTAACTTCTGTCATGTTTGCATGTGTGCAGTGACTTACAAAAGAAAGATTAAAACATCAATTTTACACAGTTTTAGATATTTATATAAAGGTGCTGATTTTCTGTGGGAAAAAAAAACTAGATCAGTCAATTTTCAGACATTAACTACATGCATGAAAATTAAATGTACACTTTCTTACTTGCTTATATTGGTTAAGTAAAAATGAATAAAATATTTGTATAAATTATAATGCAAAGGTTTATTGAAATCTTTATAGGCTGTTTTTTTATTTAATATATAGACTTATTTTATATGCCTGCAATTTTGTTTCAGATCTCTCTACAAAATAAATCATTTGAAACAATTGATAAAACAAACGTCTGTTCTTCAAAACATTTATTTCATTTCATTTAAGCAAATACATAGGTGTGGGCAAAGACAAAAATCGCCTGCCATGTTTTGAAATGATTGTCTTATTTAATAATGTGTTTTGTCCTTATTGTAGTGCCATCTATAACTAACTGACTATAAATGCAAACATCACGAAGACACCTGACACATGGAAAAGCATCAGAGAGAATCATGCAGTTATTTTTACATGTACTACATCTTATCCAACTACACAGCGGCATTTAAAAAAGTGCCCACATTAGTTATTATTAACGGAAACATTTATGGTCAGAACAAAACATGATGCCTGAAGCCTGACAGGTGACTTGTCCTTTTGCCTTTTGATATATAAAAACTTTTAAACTAAAAAAAAACAATTGCTAGGGTTTAGCCTCAAGGAATTAATTATTAGATAAAATGCTTAATTGAGCCATTTTACCAATGTAATAAAAAATAACAAACCCAATAAAACTTTTTAATTTAAAACAATAATACATTTTTAAAAAGGATACTGTATATGTCGGGCTGTATCCACAATGAACCTTTAACATTCGCAGAACGTTTCTGTTCAATTCTAGTGGAAAAATGTTTAGACTACAAAAAGATGAGAAATAGTTCTTTTAAGAAATAAATGCTTATTTTATGGCCTTGCTGAAACCTTCTTGAATAGGATCAATATGGCCTCGAAGAACCCTTTCTAGCACCTATATTTGTTTAAGTGATTAATAATAATTGAACATTAAAAACAATGATAAAATGACAGTTTAGGCTTTTTTTAATGTTCTATTTTAGTTATTGATGATATTTGACAGATGCTTCTTCAAGGCAAAACAAACGTCAGACTACACTTCAGTGCAGGGAGCTGGCTGTGTTAAAAGGTGGAAAATAATTGTTCACGTCTGTGCATAGTCCTCCGATGTATTCAGAAGGAGAGGGTTTTCCAGGGAAAAACTGTCCAGAAGGAGATGTTTTGGAGAGATAAGATTCCTCCTGCGTCCACGGGGAAAGTCCAGCCGCGTGAGGCACCTGATGCGAGTAAAAGTAACTGGACTGATTGGAGAGTAAATTAAAAGAGCATGGAGTGGAGAGAGACAGAGGAACAGGGGCTGTTGTAAAAGAGGAGGAGGGTTTATTCTGGTGATGGTGCCGGCGCTGTCCCGTAATAAACTGCTCACCGCCCGTCCCATAATAAGCTGCCTCCTGACCCGACTGGAGAAGTCTTTGAGCACCGGCACTATAGTGATGTGAACTCTGGGACAAAACCGACGCTGCGTAATTGTTGTGGTGAGCTCCAATGTAAGGTGTTGCTGCCGGGTTAGGGTGAGGATGCTGGAGGGTCATGAAAGGCGCAACGGGCCAATAAAAAGATCCCGCAAATGCCAGTCCTGTGGTTGTGGTGGAGGACAGTCGCGCACCTCTCTTCATGGCCAGCTTGACCCGGGACGCAGCTGTGGAGCGGCGCCTGAGTTTACCCGTGGTACCGCCTATGAACACATCATCACTGGACGGGTCAAGCATCCAGTAGTTGCCCTTTCCCGGGTCATCGTAATGTCTTGGGACCTTCACAAAACACTTGTTGAGGCTCAGGTTATGTCGGATGGAGTTCTGCCAGCCTTGTCTGTTTTCTCTGTAGTATGGGAAGTTGCCCATGATGAACTCATAGATGCCGTTGAGGGTGAGCCGTCGCTCCGGGCTCTGGCGGATGGCCATCATGATAAGCGCATTATAACTAAACGGTGGTTTTTCAGGTTTGCTCTTCTTGTCCATTTCATTTGCTGCTTTGCTTTTCGTCTCTCCAACACCCCCAGTCTCCGTTTCTCCTTTTGTGCCGTGTCTGGTCGCTTCACTCCGGCTTGGCTTTTCGGATCTTCCATTAAAATCGAAAAATTTTCCGATGTCTCCAGCGGATTGGTGGGAGCGGGCGGGGGGCTGAGCGGCACGCAAGTGCGGCGCGTCGGGCGCGCGGCCACAGTCGCTCATCACGCGCTCGTGTCGGAGCAGTAAGCTGCTGATGCTGAAGGAGGACTTGTGAAAAAAACTCACGGGGGCTTTTGCCTCCTCCATGTCGAACAATACAGAGCACGCGTAGAAAACACTAGCAAAGTACTTGAAAGTTCAAGTTGAAACAAAGCGGCACCTGCGCTTCATCATGCACGAGCCCCAGAGACGGTGTATTCATTCTTTAGAAAGTGCTTGGATGAAAAGATCTGATAAGTTTCCCGCACAGCCAATCTCTCTGACTGATCAATGAACTCAAAGGCTCAATTATAACACTTCGGAAGCTCGTGAAACTCAAGCCTCCTTCACCTAGACCGCCTCTCAGCTCCTGCCCTTCCCATCTGTTTACACATTCATCTGGCTGAATGCCTGTCAAGAACGAGGGAGGCAAAATTGACGTTGTGCTAAGGAGCACAGATACGAAAACACTTGGAGATGTGAGTAAACAAACAGCTTAGGTTAGACAAGAAGCCTGGTCTCTTGAGAATAACGTCTGCTCCATGTGCGCGAGTTCACGATCTTAGGTGGACTGTATCTTATTCCATAAGTACTATAATTTTTACACAGCCTAATTTATGATTTTTAGCTTAATTTACTTATTCACTGCAAATAATTCTTTGCTGCCTTACATTTTTAAATACAATCAACTTGGCATTACAAATCATTTCAAATTTTTTTTGACAATACTTAACACATCAAAATAAGCCATTTCAACTTTGTTTAAGTTATATCAACTCAATTTTAAGTTATATTAACTCACAATGTTTAAAACTGTAATACTTGTAAAGCCAAGTTGATTGTAGCTACCTAAAAATTTAAAGCAGCAAAATTTTGGTACAACAAATAATGACACATAGCCTGCACTTAAAATATAAATGCAATAACAGGCTATACAGAAATTGTAACAAATAACGTAAAATAAAAACTGTGCACTTTTTAAACATAAAGAAAACTAAAGAATCGTAGACTTATGCATTTTCATGATACACAATATTAATATTCACAACATGAATTACTATTAATAACACAAGTAAGAATAACAGACAGATAAAAGGCAGAATAGACGGAACATGCGCAGCCTCTATTCACCTGGACACAGCAGCTCATTCGATCATTTCAACAAGCATATTTAATTGGTAAAAAACTATAACAATGTATTTATGTATTTGACACGTAAAATTCAGACTGATCCTATATATAACAAAACCATTCACAGAATTAAATAGGCCTAACATCTTACTGACTAAATTAATTTAAAAAACAAATCTTTTCGCTTCTGAATTTCATTGGTTTACCTATCTAATTCTCAGATTATGCTTATGAGTCCATCCAAATTAGTTACAAACTAGCCCAACATCCATGATATGACACATTACATGGGAAAATTTCAGTAACCAGGGGGCTCTAATAAAGCTCACATGCCTTTTAAAATACTCTAAATTTGAACGAGTATCCTATTAGGGAAGTGGACATACACACACAGAACTGAGACCAAAATAAACACGTTCAATTCCTTTAATACACAACCACAGAAAACTATATACATTCACACACTGCAATAAATACAGCAGGGATTCGAAGCAACAAATATGTTTGGAAAGGGTCAGTCCGGGGTTTTTAATTGGTCTTTTAGTTTGGGTAGTGCGGAGTATAAATGTTCCCCCGGACATTCAGTTTTTGCCACATCTCTGTGTCCCACGAGCACAAAATCGTGCCGAAAATGTCCGTAAAGCTGTCCAACATGCAGAAGTCTGTGCAGAGCAGTCAGTGACGCACAAGTGGGCATTTCATCTGCGAAGAAAACCAGCGCCTAGTATTATAATACAGGCCTAAGTCCAGTGTAACAGAACAATGAACAAAGGTGAAAACGAAAGTGATAACGTTGGTGCTCTCACCATTAAAGTTTCCCATGAAGGCGATGCCAACAGAATCAAAGTTGTGTTCTTTTGCATGGGCTCCTACAACTCCCCATCCGCGTCCTTCATACACCGTCCCATCTCCAGAGATCAGAAAACTTGATACAGACAGACTTCATGTAAGTGTGCATTTATTTGTTATTAAACAATTGTAATATTAAATTTGGAATAAAACTATTACTAAACTGTCTACACAATGTTTCACATTCTTTAAATAACGGTGGCAGCACTATAGACGTCAATATGATGGTAGCCTACTTGTGAATTTTTACCACTTTTATATACACCATCATTTTACATAATACAATAAAAATGACCATACACGCCTGTTCTTGATGCTATATTAACTGCAATATGAACACGAATGATACAATCCTAAGCTTTTTTGGTTTTATTATAAAACCATAGTAACCACAAATTTACTATGCATGGTCTCAAGCACAGTTAAATCACAATATTTGTATGGTAAACATATTTTAATATGTTACACCTTTACTAAAAAAATTGTCCTAAAGGATATCACGTAAATTGTAGTATTCCTTCACCACGAGTGAAATACATTGTAATGAAAGCAATGAAAGGTGTGGACACAGGCTGTTTTATTCATCTTACTTGTAACCGATATCGTCAAATCCCCGCTCGTGCATGTGCATGTTCTGGATGTGCGCGAGTTGAGAGAGACTGTCACGCGGCTGGACGCAGGACCAGAGTGCGGTGTGGTGCACGATCGCTGTCTGAGCTGGACCCTTCATTTCAGTCCTAACCAGAGGATCCACAGCCTTCCAGCCGCTGCGAGGGACCACGCGCCCTGAGAAACAACACATCAGATTACTTAGACTGAGTGTGTGCTCGCTTATACATGGACGAGCAGATCTTCTTTCTCACCTGCGCTCGTGTTCACAGTTGCTCCTGGCGCGCGTCCGTCCATATCAGTGACTAACGCAAGACTAATAACTTCTCTTTAGGGCCGGTGACAATAAATCACTTGGATTGTGACATGGCCAAAGTTTCTCCGTTTTGATTGACAGGGAGGGAGCGGAACAAACGCGTTCACGAGCTTCCGCGTACTTTCCTTGCGCTCGCAACGTTCCAGCGCGTGCAGGAAATCGGGGCGCGAGTAGGCTACTATTAAAAAAATATGATGGAAATGTGCTAATCACGCCGTTTACAGGCCATCATGGAAATGCCGGTATGAAGAGGTGATTGTTTAGTCATTGCTTAAATAACAGAAATTACTAGTCGAGATTGGTAAGTAGTTTGAAGTGTCAAAAACACGCAAGTACAGACACATAAACTGTATTATGTACTTCAAACACATCATGCGAAACCACAGCTTTTATACACTTAGGGCACCTTTTAAAAACATAATTTTTCCATGATATTTTACCATCAAGTTCACACAGCGGCGGTTTATCACATATACGTGTATCGTGTTTTACGCATCTTACAACTGACAGAAAACGGCCTAGTTTTGATATTTCGCTCTTACGCAATCGCATTCATGCATAGCCTATATCTGAGGTAATATAATTTTAGTGCATCTGTTTCAACATTCCACTGATCATAAGAAAATGTTATACAAATAAAACCAACTCCTTTTTGTATTTTTTATTACAAAATTCAAAAAATACACTATTTTAAAATTACCAACTATAAACAAACTGGGAAAAGGATGAGTCTCCCAATGCATGCTGACATTTGTTGTTAGAAATATGTTGCTCAAAAGGATAAGCAAAACATAAAAACCAACATATATTTTATAAATGCATTAGAAACACATTTGGGTTACCGATCAAATACATTCAGACTTTAAATGTATGTCTAAACTTGTTCTGGAATGGAATAACAGTGACACAAAAGCACACCATGCCCCACCCTTTAACATCCAGCAGTTTGCTTTTGTCATTCTCTGCTTTATCTTCTCACTCTGTCCATCTGTGGCCACAGTGTGGAGCAGTGCAGACATAGTAAAGCCTCATGGCATCCTGCAATACAGAATTATGGCAGCATATGTCAACAAGCAGCTCATGAATCTCACACTTTTGTGTTACTTATTACATTGCTGTACTAAAAATGGTCAACAAGGAGCCAGATTATAAACAGGCATATAACTGTAATAAGGGTTGCTAATCAAAACACTGACTTCATTATACAATCATATTTATTCAGGTGACCAACATTTCTTTTTTGAACTTTAACTCCAATAAACGCCAGCAAAAATGTAAAATCGTTGATACCTTCTCACAAAGCATGAAATTCAAAAGATTTGCTAAATTAATATAGCAAATATAACATACAATTTTTATTAATTGAACAATTCTCGTTATCATTTCATTTTTACAGCACACATTAGGATGATAAAACATGTCAAGTGAATGTGCAAAAACTTACAGACAATTCCCGCAGTAAATATGAGCAACAGTGTTGTGTGTTTGAAAGCACTGTTCAGCAGACAGTCATCAGCACAGACACACGGGAGTGTTGTTGTGGTACTATGGCTAAACAACAGCAGCAAACAAAGGTTGTGCTTGTTATTACCTCAGCTTTCATACTGTGAGACTGGAAGAACACTGCCTCCTTATGGCCACACCTAAAACAACAAAACAGTCCAACAAAACTGTGCATCTGGGGGTTGCAAAAGATTAAGTGTACTACTACTATGACTAATATTAATAATAAACAATATTGTTAGCGTTAGCCAACAACAGCAGTAATTATATATTATATTAGTAATAATGATGACATATCCAGTAAGTATTTATGGTAGCTTCAAAACACTTTCAACATCCAGTGGTGGAAAACATTATTTGATCCCCTGCTGATTTTGTAAGTTTGCCTGCTTACAAAGAAATGAAGGGTCCATAATATTTATGGTAGGTTATTTTAACTGATAGAGACAGAATATCAAAAAACAGTGGAAACAATTTCATATAAAGGTTATAAATTGATCAGTGAAATAAGTATTTGATCCCCGAGCAAAACAAAACTTTGTACTTGGTGGAGAAACCCTTGTTGGCAAGCACAGAGGTCAGACACTTCTGATAGTTGGTCAGCAGGTTTGCACATGTGTCAGGATACATTTTTAGTCCACTCCTCTGTCAATCTTTAAGGTTTCTTGGCTGTCACTCAGCAAATTGGCGTTTTACCCTCCTTCACAGATGTTCTATAGGACTAGGGTCTAGAGACTGGCTAGGACCTTTAATGAGCTTCTCCTTAAGCCACTCTTTGGTTGTCTTGGCAATATGTTTTGGGTCTTTGTCATGATAAAGGCACATTCACGACCCATCTTCAGTGATCTAGTTAAGGGGAGGAGGTTCTCGTCCAAGACTTTACGGTACATGGGCCCGTCCCTCAGCCCCTCAATGTGGTGAAGTCATCCTGTACCCGTAGCAGAGATAAAAATCCCTAAAGCATAATGTTTCCAACACTGTGCTTCTCTGTAGGGATGGTGTTCTTGGGGTCATAGTCAGCATTTCTCCAAAGCCTTTTCTGAATCATCTTGATGTTCATCGTCAAACTTTAGATGAGCCAGACGGGCTTTCTTGTGCAGGAGGACCTTGCGGGTGCTTCAGGATTTCAATCTATTGTGCCATAGCGTGTTACCAATGGTTTGCTTGCTAACTGTGTTCCCAACTGTCTTGAAATCATTAACAAGCTTCTTCCATGTACAAACCCGATTCCAAAAAAGTTGGGACACTGTACAAATTGTGAATAAAAAAGGAATGCAATAATTTACGAATCTCATAAACTTATATTTTATTCACAATAGAATATAGATAACATATCAAATGTTGAAAGTGAGACATTTTGAAATGTCATGCCAAATATTGGCTCATTTTGGATTTCATGAGAGCTACACATTCCAAAAAAGTTGGGACAGGTAGCAATAAGAGGCCGGAAAAGTTAAATGTACATATAAGGAACAGCTGGAGGACCAATTTGCAACTTATTAGGTCAATTGGCAACATGATTGGGTATAAAAAGAGCCTCTCAGAGTGGCAGTGTCTCTCAGAAGTCAAGATGGGCAGAGGATCACCAATTCCCCCAATGCTGCGGCGAAAAATAGTGGAGCAATATCAGAAAGGAGTTTCTCAGAGAAAAATTGCAAAGAGTTTGAAGTTATCATCATCTACAGTGCATAATATCATCCAAAGATTCAGAGAATCTGGAACAATCTCTGTGCGTAAGGGTCAAGGCCGGAAAACCATACTGGATGCCCGTGATCTTCGGGCCCTTAGACGGCACTGCATCACATACAGGAATGCTACTGTAATGGAAATCACAACATGGGCTCAGGAATACTTCCAGAAAACATTGTCGGTGAACACAATCCACCGTGCCATTCGCCGTTGCCGGCTAAAACTCTATAGGTCAAAAAAGAAGCCATATCTAAACATGATCCAGAAGCGCAGGCGTTTTCTCTGGGCCAAGGCTCATTTAAAATGGACTGTGGCAAAGTGGAAAACTGTTCTGTGGTCAGACGAATCAAAATTTGAAGTTCTTTTTGGAAAACTGGGACGCCATGTCATCCGGACTAAAGAGGACAAGGACAACCCAAGTTGTTATCAGCGCTCAGTTCAGAAGCCTGCATCTCTGATGGTATGGGGTTGCATGAGTGCGTGTGGCATGGGCAGCTTACACATCTGGAAAGGCACCATCAATGCTGAAAGGTATATCCAAGTTCTAGAACAACATATGCTCCCATCCAGACGTCGTCTCTTTCAGGGAAGACCTTGCATTTTCCAACATGACAATGCCAGACCACATACTGCATCAATTACAACATCATGGCTGCGTAGAAGAAGGATCCGGGTACTGAAATGGCCAGCCTGCAGTCCAGATCTTTCACCCATAGAAAACATTTGGCGCATCATAAAGAGGAAGATGCGACAAAGAAGACCTAAGACAGTCGAGCAACTAGAAGCCTGTATTAGACAAGAATGGGACAACATTCCTATTCCTAAACTTGAGCAACTTGTCTCCTCAGTCCCCAGACGTTTGCAGACTGTTATAAAAAGAAGAGGGGATGCCACACAGTGGTAAACATGGCCTTGTCCCAACTTTTTTGAGATGTGTTGATGCCATGAAATTTAAAATCACTTATTTTTCCCTTAAAATGATACATTTTCTCAGTTTAAACATTTGATATGTCATCTATGTTGTATTCTGAATAAATATTGAAATTTGAAACTTCCACATCATTGCATTCTGTTTTTATTCACAATTTGTACAGGTCCAACTTTTTTGGAATCGGGTTTGTGTAGTTCTGGGCTGATCTTTAACCTTTCTCATGATCATCTTTACCCAGTGGTGTAAAGTATTGGAGTAAATGTACTTAGTTACTTTACTTAAGTATCTTTTTGGCTACTTTGTAGTTGTACTGAGTATTAAAGATATTAGCAACTTTTACTCTCTACTTAACTACATTTTTGAACAAGTATATGTACTCTTTACTCCACTACATTTGTAATGACTAATGCAGTTACACATTACATTTTGCATGGCACCTATCTTATAATTAATATTGCCATTTACAGGGCAATGAAGGTACTACAATCTTGTGGATTTTGCTCTAACTTACAAAAACTTGTCAACATCTTCTTTATATGAATATGAGTGCAGTATCAGGTAGATGTCAATCGCTGGCGGTTTACACACGGTTAGCCCTTACCCGCTATTTCTACAGTAATATATTGGCAACACTGTTGCCAGCTAGTTACTGTAGGTCACACATCTACAAAAGCTCTTATTTTTAAAACTAACTCTTCCTAAATGTGCTCTAAACATGTTTGCTCAAAATTTGACCATGTGGTGGGACTATTGCCATGAAGTGATGTAAACCAGTAAAAAGAATGTATAGTATTTCAATTTTCAAAAGTGCTCTCACACTATATAGACAAAATATTAACCTATAGAATGAGTCGGACACAGAGAAATGAACAATCCACATATGAATCTCAACAATGGTGACAATCAACTGAACAGCTTCATGCTGCAATGCATGCTGGGTACATAGTACAAAACTCATTCATGATTGTTTGTCACCATTGATGAGGTTTGTATGTCAAGTGTCTAATTGTGTCTCAATTGCAAAGAAAGATTTTCTGACAGAGATCTTTCCATTAAACATGTATCACTTTACCAAACATATCTTAATAAATCTTAAATGCTATATTATTATTATTTAATGATTGAATTCTTTCAGATGTATCTTCAGTTACTAAGCAAACATAAAGTTGCGGTTCCTGTAAAGTCCCTTTCAGTGTTATTGTATAAGTGTACATTTTAAAGCTACAAGAAAGTCAAAGAGTCCAACCAAAGCAAACACTGATCCCATAATGGTGACTTAAAACATAATTGAACCACTATGAACTGAGTTAAATCTCAATAAGATCTTACACAGATGACAGAAATAAAGTGAAAGTGGTGTCTGTAATATGTGAAGATGTTATTGATGTTTGTGTTTAATTCTCCTCTGGTGAAATCTTGACAGATTTATTGTGTTCATCTGTTATTTACACGTGTTCATCTAAGACTGTGTGACTTAAGTGCGTTAATAGATTCTTTATAATGAATCTTCAAACAGCCATTGCAGTAGTTTACTGTAAAACACCTATAGTAACTAGCAGGCAACAGTGTTGCCAATACAGTATATGACTGTAGAAATGGCAGGTAAGGGCTAACAGTGTATGTGAAATGAGGACATGACTGCAGCTGGCCATGAGGCCCAAACCAGCATGTCCAGTGCAAAAAGGCTTTGACTTTTTGATTTTACTTAACATTACTTTATTTATCCGTTATATTGAAGAGACCATTTTGAAGGAGTTTGGTTTACTTATGAGCAGTTGAGCTTAAATGAGACTTGGGTGTTTGTAATGACGTACAGTAGGTTATGATGTCGGCCATGATTTGTTGCAATTTTGAGGTGTTCAGTCTTATTATGATTTAAGAAAATAAATGCGATTGCTCTCCTCACAAATCGACTGTTTCTAGTTTTTCCACTGACGTGTCTCTTAAGTGTTGAGGATTAGTGCTGCTTTGAGCCTACATTCAGTATGAGTAAAATACTCAAGTACTGTTCAAATCAGATACTCGAAGACTTTTACTCAAGTCGTTTTGAAATTGGTGACTTGTAACTTGTAATGGAGTAATTTTCACTGCAAGGTATCTGTACTTTTACTTAAGTATGGTTTTCAGGTACTCTTTACACCTCTGTCTTTACCCCATTGGGTAAATCTTGCAGGGAGCTCCAGACCAAGGGCAATTGATAGTTATTTTGTATTTCTAAATAATTGCACCAACAGTTGTCTCCTTCTCACCAAGCTTCTGTCTGTAGCCTATTCAAGGTTTGTGCAGGTCTACAATCTTGTCCCTGACATCCTTTGGAACCTATTTGGTCTGGACCATGGTGGTGGAGAGGTTGAACTGGAAGATACAGATTCTGTTGGCAGGCATCTTTTATATACATAACAAGCTGATTTAGGAGTACTTTCTTAAAGTGACAGGACTAATCTGTGGTCCATATAGGCACATAACCAATCTGTGGAGCCAGAATTCTCGCTGGTTGGTAGGGTATCAAATACTTATTTCACTGACTGAAATGCAAATCAATTTATAACCTTTATCTACATTTTTCCCCTGATGTTTTGGTTGATATTTGGTTTCTATCAGTTAAAATAAACCTACCATAAAAATGATAGACCCTTCATTTCTTTGTAAGCAGGCAAACTTACAAAATCAGCAGGGGATCAAATAATTATTTCCCTCACTATAAGAGATTAAAAATTAAATTAATAAAAATTGAAATGTACAAACAACAAAATGCAGTTTAGTAAGATTAGCAATTGTTTGACTTAATTTGAAACAAATTCAAGTATGTTGCACGAGGGTAAAACAATGTTCAACACTTACTTGGGGCACGGATGGTCCTCTGTCCTGGGCAATGTTGGATCCTGGGCAACATCTGCAATAATCTGTGTGAGTTCACTGGGAGAAATGATCAAACAGGGATTTTAAAGGTTATGTGTTTAGAAACCTTTACTTAGAGTTTCGTCTTGTTAAAAGTTCATCAGTATTGAACTACTTTCGACACACATTTATCAAGGATCAACTTAGGCTTTTCAATGTCTTTAACTGCATATTTAGTCTTGTGCGCTGATGACCACTGGCATACAGGGACTGCCGGGGTCCTTCCACATTTATGTACTATATGCATTTAGTCCAGTTTTAGATATCTGACAAAAATGTTCTTTCTAAATTTAAATTGGACATATCTTCACAATGCACATTCTGTAAATCTAATCTTGAAACAATTTCACATTTATTTTTTGAATGTGATTTTGAAAAGGATTTTTGAAAAGAAATATCTTTGCTAATTGTTTCTGCGTACAACAAGCTTTTTATTTTTGATGTAGTTAATATATTGTTTTTGATCTGGGAGACAGGGTCGATGGAAATGAATGAGATGTTAAAACTCTTTGTGGTGTATTTCACCTTCACAAATGTAAAGTCACTGATTGAATGCCAAATATTATAATTTTTATGTTGATTTAAAAATGTTCTATGATTCTCTATCTTCTTCACTTAATAGGAAAGCAAAGAAAACTGCACTACTAATGAAAAAAATATGTTTTCCTTATAAAGATTATTGCCTGTTGATTCTTGAATGTGACACTTTTATTTTTATTGAATTATTATTATTTTAATACATATATGTATTGTGATTCTTTGTTTAATATCATTTAGTTTGATATATGATTTGCTTTTTGTATATGTTATGTATCCCCTGTATATATTTATGTTAAATAAAAAATTAATATAATATCTGACAAAGACTCTGAAAATACTCACTCAACCTCATGGGTGATTTTGTTCACATAAATGCAACTGTTGTCAGCTTCCTGTTGATAGTCACAATTCCTGCACTGAAAACATATAGTTTAACAGTTTAACTTTGAGTTTATGTTTTTTTTATAAAAGCTTTCTCATGCCACATTCTGTAAACAACCATAAAGCTTTTATTATGGCAAACAACTTACAGCGTAGAGCAGAATGCGATTTTCTTTATCCTCTTTAGGATACAACATGTTATTACTGCAAAAAAGACAAACATTAACATGAGACTTCTGCTTCTTACACGCACAGCTGATCGGATACATGACAAATAAACACCCATTCAGCTTATTAAAATAAAACGATAAACTCACCACTCTTGACAGAATCTAATGCCCACAAACCCAGGCCCATACGTGCCACCTTCTAACTCCATCTTAAAGTTTTTATAGCACTTTACGGCTGATAACAAAGACAAATCCTCTTACTCGGTCGAAACGACTGGAAACAATGCGTTGTGCGCATGCGTAAACTTCCTTTTGCGTTGAAAAGATTTCATAACAGCGCCTCCTCTTGACGGAGGACTAAACCATTGCTAGAATTTTTTTACTTCAGCACGATATGTATTCAGTTGTTTTGCATCTTGTTGTTGCATGTGAAATGTTTGGTTTACATAAGACCCACTTCGTTTTATGTATACGATATTTACCTAATTTAATAAATAACTGTATAATGTATTGTTCATTGCTTTGTAAATTATAATTTTCAAAATAACAAAATACATCAAAAACACCAATTTCCACCATACTTCCCAATTTTCTCTCTCTCTCTCTCTCTCTCTCTCTCTCTCTCTCTCTCTCTCTCTCTCTCTCTATATATATATATGTCTTTCCAAACTAATCTTGCATAGATACAATGGTAAAACAGATGTAAAATAGTTTCTTTTTCCATCTCACAAAATTCACAGATATATGAAATGTCAAGTTTAAACCTTTCTAAAACATGCTTAACAGGATAAATTCTATGCAAAATTGTATACGATACCTCCTTAATTTTATTACCGACACAAAACTTATTCTATATTTTCCATGCTTTCTTCCAGTATGTTTCACCAAATAAAGAAGATTGCTGCAGGAAAGGAAACTGAACATTAGGCATTTCTTATACAATTATTACTGCATTTTTGTTTTAGAATATTAACATTATCAATGTAAATACTTTTACAAAAATCCTCCATATCGATTTCCCTTGAACTTGAATTTCTTAAAAGAAACACCACAGTCTTCAGAATTGCATCAAGAACAACTGCAAAGTCTCTTGGTTTAACTGGTAATTTAAAATTTTCAAGAAATTCGGTATATGACAATCTCTTGTTTGAGTTTGTCTGCCTCTAGGTGGCGGTGTGACCAATTGGATGGAGTTCCTGGTTGGACTGTGCCGCCTGTTCGTGTTTTGTATATAAGGGCTGCATGAAGCACTCCTAACGGTATGCTGATATTTGGATGTTATTAAGATTTTTCTTGTTGTTTATTTGGTATTTTGTATCTTGTTGTTGAGCAATAATAAAAAATAAAAAAGCACTCCTAATGGTCCATTTTGGGCCATTTTGCTCTATTGTTGTTACTCCATGTTTGATGTGTTTTGTTCGAGTTGATTTGCTAGTTATGACTTTGATTTATCTTAACAAAATGAGTTTATTTTCTGAACCTTTGATATTCTGTTAATGAATCTTTTTCTGGTTTCGTTAACTTATTGTTTTTACTTTAAGGAAAGTAGGGAGTGTGTTGCCATCTTTATTGTGATACCTTAGGTTGGTTAATTGTTTTTGTATTATTTTATTTGCTGTCTAAAACGTTTAGGTTATTTAGTTGGGCATTTATTTAATTAGTTATTCTGTTTGTTATTTTGGCATTGACCACTCAGGAGTAATTATTATAACTAAATAATTAGTTATTTCTGTTCAGGAACAGAAACCCTTTTTTATTCATTTCTTATTTTTGTACAATAAATTTCATTCAAATGTCTAATATTTGAGTGGACATCCTTTTATGTTGCGATTGACCCTAGACAGGTCGTAACACACAAATCGATATGGAGGATTTTTGTAAAAGTATTTACATTGATAATGTTAATATTCTAAAACAAAAATGCAGTAATAATTGTATAAGAAATGCATTTAACCCATCCAGAGAGTAGTGAACACACGCACAGCAAGTGGTGAACACACGTACACCCGGAGCAGTGGGCAGCTATCACTGCAGCAAGTAGGGGTAAAGTGCCTTGCTCAAGTGCACCTCATTCGTTACCCGCCGGCCCTGAGAATCTCTAACCATTAGGCCACGACTGCCCCACAAATATAGCCTAGTTTTACTGTTAATGAGCAAAGTGCCCTGCATATTAACCTAACAACCAATTTTATTTAAAATTAATAAAAACTGCCCAGAACACTGAAAAAATTGCATTTGCTATGTGTCCCCACTATCCAGCATTATACTTCACCATGAAATATACATTTTAAATTCCTATAAAATTCTGTTTTGCATTTTTGTGTAATTCCATATATATACATGCTTAATTGTTTTAAATAAATGTAAAGTATTTAGGATATATTACACATTTGTAGTCATTGTAGTCGCTAGGTTTTCACTCAGTTCTGTTACCCCAATACATCCTTACCTCTGAAAACCTTCAAATGTTCCACAAGACTTTTTGAGCAGAACGTTTCATCATCTTGGTCTTCTGAAGGCCATGTGAATAACAAATTTATTTTTTGTATATTTTATGATATTTAAGCTATGACAGGTGAAGAGGGTCAATCTTAACAACATACAGTCCTGTTACCTAAAACTATTTCTTGGGAGATATATATATTTTTTTATGGCAAATTCCAACAATTTGCTCAATATCCTCATACTATAAGCATGTTCGACATGTGACTATATTTCATGTATTTGTTCATTTTATGCTAAAAACTCAGTCCTGTTACTTTAAGTCCTGTTACAAAAATGCATCCATCTTAAATTTTTCAATAATTTTCTGAGATTGACCAATACACATTTTGAATAGTAAACAATGTTATTAGATTCAGTGTTAAAAAAGGGGAAAAAGAGTAGTGACATCCAACAAATGTTACCCATTCTGTGGAACAGCCCAAAAACGATGATCTATTATCACCGTAATTGGTAATTGTACAATCCTTATTATTTTATTCTTAAAGACAATAAATGTTTAATTAGTTTACAGTACTCACATAAAAATCTGTATTAGTCCAAGAAATTACTTGCTAGTACAAAATGTGATGTGACACTAAATGCAGTTTGGTGCTTTATCACAAGATGGAGACAAAGCCAAACGAACCATTTCTCCATTTGTAATGTAATCTGTCACACACACACTTTGGTTTTACTATATTGCTTTCATAGACATGATGAAGATATTTTCTAAATCCCAGGGTTGGAAATGTTTTTCATAAATATTTTTGTTATACTGTCTCAGACCATAAACTATATCCAGGCCGGCACTAGGCTGGCTCGACTCAGGAGCAGTCATTTTTTTGGATGGGCAGATATATAGCCTAATCATAGTTCATTGTATGCCTCATTTTTGACAGTTCTGTGATTAAATTGAAAGATCATTATTTAATAGATAATAATAGAAAATAATTTACTTCGTAATTATCTTAATTGTCAGCGTTATATTTTTTGGGGGGCCCAAGAAAAATCTGTGTGGAAATGTGACCCAGCCCTGGTCCAGTCATTGCATTCTGTCTGAACGCAGTGAATTTAACGAACCTGTGTGTCAACCTATGTATTTGTAAAAAATCCATAAACCATGTTCTCCCATAATCAACAAGCTTACAAAACCGTGATAGGTTCTACCAATAATGTTGCTTATTATTGTAATGTTATGTACTTTGTGCTGTTGTTGTTTTTAAATGTGAATAAGACTTCAGGTGGTGCACGAAACAGCCTACACTGTAAAAACATTATTTTTGAAATAATTAATTAACAAGATAAATGGGAAAACATGTCATTTTATAGGGGGGAATCGTTATTTTACAGTTTTTTACAGTTTATTTTTTAAATAATTACAGAAAGAGATAGCAAATTTACAAGAAAAACAGGGAAAACAATATTTTATATATTGTATCCTTGTATCCTGTCATTTTACAGGGAAAAAACTGTTATTTTAAGGTATATTTCTGTCGCTCCAGCTGACAGAAAATATCTGTTTTTTTACGATTTAATTTACACTGTACGCTAGCTTTAAAGCTATAGGCTACTTCTAAAGCAACACTTCACAAATCTGTTGACACTATTGATTGATATTATGAGCTATTGCAATATAACAAGAATTTTAAATGGTGATTTGGCAATTACCCATCCATCCCCCCCACCCCCCCACACACACTCACACTGACACATACAGTATGTTGTGTTTCCATGTTTTATACGGTATATTTTTGTTAGATATATAGTGATTAATACGTTTAACAGTGAGAAAAAGTATTTTTTACAAAAATTAAATGCAAGAATTACAGTGATGGCTCTTATATGTATATTACGGTATATTTTGTTAGAGATACGTTGTTTAGTACATTTAACTGTGAGAAAAAGTATTTTGTACAAAAAATAAATGTAAAAATTACAGTGTTGGCTTGTATATATATTACGGTATATTTTGTTAGAGATACGGTGTTTAATACATTTAACAGTGGGGAAATGTATTTTTTACAAAAAATAAATGCAAAAATCACAATGATGGCTTGTATATATATTACGGTATATTTTTGTTACAAACACGGTGCCAGTGCATTTTACAGTGGAGTAATGTATTTTTCCCCCAAAAAAACTGTAAAAAATACTGCTTTGGCTGATATATACATTTACGGTGTTTCATTGTTACTAAAACTGAATTAAACCATTTATCGTTTTACGGTCTTTCACTGTCATGGTTTAGCAGTTTTTCACCGTAAAATCTACAGACATTTTTTACAGTGTAGGAAATTCCACAGTAATGAGTTTTATACTGTGTACAAACTGTATATTCTATCTATAAAGTTCTACATTTTCATACTTTCAAATAATTTAGTATGATTTATAAGCTGTTTTCTTCATGGTTACTTGATCTGGTGGGAAAGTATGTCACCTCTTTAATAATAATTTGTCAAATAACATTATAGGTATTAAAAGCTTATAAAAGAACATATGCGAACAGCAAAAAGTGCTGAAAAAACAAACATCCTCATGCAAACTGCGCTCTCAATGGGGAAACAGAATAAGGTGATTCAGAGCTCCACTGATGACAAAAGAATAATTCAGAAATCTGCTGTCTGGTGCACTGCTGTTGTCAAACACAATTCCACATTAAACGTTTGGAACATGTTAAAAACACAATGAAATAGTCTGAGAAAACATTTTATTTAACCAGAAACAACCTTTCAAAGTCCATCTGCATCATTCATGTAAAGACCCCCAGAGAGATCCAGAACTACTTAATTTTCCCCTTTAGAAATGATAAAACAAAAGAGTATTAGCATAGCTGACAGAAATTCACTACCACAACCATAACAATATAATGACATAAGTCACAAATAAAAATGTGCTTATTATTGCATTAGATAAAAAACTCCAACACGTGGCATTATTTTAAAAAGAAACATTCACAATGACACTTTTATATGTCAATATGAAAAGTATTTGGTCACTTTCTGGCTGTAAAACATCAGAGGAACAACTTCACAGAAAATATGATTAACTGTGGTGACACTGTTAGGAGATCTGGGATGGGAATTGACAAACAAAGTGTCCAAATACTTTTAAGATCATGCATCATTTTGTTCTTAAATGCTTCATTATCTGAAAATGAAGAGTTTCTTTGCAAAAACAGACACTTGCATTTTTAATCAAAATCAAAGATCTTGTTTTTATTGTGTCTTATTGTGTTAGTTAGTTACCTGTATTTTTTGAGTTATTATTACTTAATCAAAACAACCCAACTGCAGTTGGATTGATATTACTTGGAATGCGCAATAAAAAACATGTTCTTTTAAACATTTTTCAAAACAGAGTGATCTGTTTCCGCAAATGAACTCTTCAATACTGCAAACTGTACCATCTTCTGTCGTTTCCTTTTTCCAGATTTAAGCTCCTTTGAACTTTTCAAAATGGCACGGAACGTTTCTGTGGACATCCGTGTTGAGACTTGAATTTGAATTGCCGAGAGTTTAGCTGTTACAAAAGATTAAAAATATTAAAATCTCACTGCACCAAACATTGTCATGCTTTAACTGGTAATTATGCATTGTTAATCTTCAGAAAACGAGATGTAGGCTGCTTCTTTCCAACATAATTTGCACCATTAAAGTATTCTACATGACTTGTGGGTTTTGGTGATGCAGGTTAAGTCACTGGTTTGATGTTTATATGACTGTCCTGACTATAAACCCTGAGATGAAGATGACACACTAATGTTCACTATATAGTCTAGTTGCTTACTGGGCACCCAAAAGATCTTGCTGATAGAGTTGGATGTACTAATATGCAACATTATCCCATATAGGCAGCAACCATGTGTTAGCAGAGGAAAATGTATAATAGTTACATATGGAAAGTGATTTTTAAGGGATGTTAAAACAACCCAAATGCATAATGTCACAGTCTGACTTCAAAGTATAGGCTATATTAAGTAAAAAATTCCTGTAAAAAAACATAGACAGAGAACATTTTCTGGTAGCTGGGGTGCCAGATATAAACCGTAAAATAACAGTTTTACATGTAAAATGACATATTTTCTAAAATTTTCTTGTAAATTTGCATGTTTTTTCTGTAAATTTAAAAAAGTACATGAAAAATCTGTAAAAAAAACTGTGAAATTACATTTTTACATTACAATATAAGTGGAAAAACTGTTAAAAAACAACAGAAAAAATCTGTAAAATTAGGGTGATATCAGACAAATTGGACGAAGTTTTGGTTAATCGCTTGGGACACTAAATGACACTAACAAAAAACCCATGTATGACATGTGTTCTTATGATTAATAAGGACTGTTTTTAATATTTTTGTGTTGAATTGATGTAATAAAATATAATTGTTCACGCCCTACAGGTTTTTAAACATTAGCAGCCCCACATTTTTTGAGAGCAGTGTTCAGGTTAATGGACTGACTGATCAGCAAAAATGGGCCAGTCAAACAGCAAAATGAAAGAGACCTTTCTAAAAAATATTTAATTACATTTAATTTTTTAATGTAACAGTGTAACAATGCATTTAAATCACATAAGAACATCAATTGTAATTACATTAAAACATCAATTTCATCAAAAAAATTACATTTCCTGAAAAAAATGTAACAATAACAAGTAGTGTTATGGCAACAGTTTAAAAGTTAACAGCCAATGACTGCAAAGAATTTCAAAGTGAAGAGATAAGACACTCAAACCTTTCAATTAATTTCATCAATAAAGCAAATTTCATGAAAACAAATGTAACAATAACAATAACAAGTAGTTTTATGGCAACTGATTAACACAGATTGTATTTTTGCCGCATCCCTGTCAGACATCCGTTCTATCTCCTTTATGTTCCTTTCTGACCCTCTTCTTTCCTTTCTGATCCTTTCTGTTTTCCATGCTGTCTATAATAAATAGTTTAACATAGGATACTTTACTTCAAAACCTATCTCTTTGATACCTATATCAAAATGTCTCTTTCACCCTTTCTTTTTTTAGTGAGTAATGCAATGATACATTGAAGTCGCTTTGTTATCGTTCCGGTTTCGCTTGTTACTCTGAGCTATTGGGAGGCATGTCCTGCTGAATTCAGCCACGTGATCCAGACAGGTATTTAAGTGCGATTAACCACCGCGGCAGCGGTCGGGGAAGCCTAATCGCGTGAAGACCGAAGAGCGTAAAGACCATCGACTCTTCCTGCGCGACTCCACCGAGCAAGGACACCGACAAAGCACTTGAGTATTAACTTTTTGCACTTCTATTTATTCTCTTCTTGTTATTTGTCTGGTATATTTCTTATTCCCCACTTTTGAATATGTGTTTTCAAATCCCTACTGTCACTACAACTCGTAAATCACCGGGATCACGTAGAAGGCCACGCAATGCTAATGCTAATAATCTGCGCACTCTTTCAACGTTCACAACTACCTTGATTACATTTCCCATTGGTTTATGGAACTAACAATCTGCTGTAAACAAAGCAGATTTCATCACAGCTATTGCTAAACACTCTGGTCTTTCTCTTTTAGCAGTTACTGAAACCTGGATCAAGCCAGAGCACACTGCCACACCAGCTGCTCTCTCAAATAACTACACTTTCTCCCACAGCCCACGCATATCAGGGAGGGGTGGAGGAACCGGTCTACTTATCCCCAACGACTGGAAATTCAAACAGCTGGCACCCTCATGTGACAACATCTCCTTCGAGTCACATGCTGTTACTATCATCCACCCTGTTAAAACTCATGTTGTGGTCATCTATCGTCCCCCAGATCAGCTTGGGCACTTCTTGGAGGAGTTGGATACACTTCTGTCATCCTTCCCCGAGGATGGTACTCCTCTGGTGGTCTTGGAGACTTCAACATCCACCTTGAAAAACTGCAGGCTGCCAACTTCAACATGACTGCATCGTTTGACCTCAAGCGAGTTCCCACTTCAGCAACCCATAAGTCTGGTAATCAACTTGATCTTATCTACACACGACACTGCTCCACTCATCACTCCCAGGTCACCCCACTGCACACATCGGATCATTTCCTCATCACTCTTGATCTCGACCTAACTTCTCCAGACACTACACATGCTTCCCCACTGGTCACATTCCGGCGCAACCTGCGATCACTTTCTCCCTCCCGCTTATCAAAAACCCAGTACTACCACGCTAAAATTAAAGACTCGCCTGACTCTCGTACTCTCTTTAAAACCTTCTCTGCTCTTCGTTGCCCGCCTGCCCCCTCACCTCCATCCGATTTAACAGCTGATGAGTTTGCGTCTTTCTTCGTAAAGAAAACCACCACCATCAACAGTCAGTTCCCCGTGCCGCCGCCTCTTGTTCACGCCCAAACACCCGACACCTGCTTGTTCCCCTCCTTCTCTCTCCTATCGGAAGATGATGTCTCCAAGGTCATGTCTTCTAACCACCCAATTACCTCCCCGCTAGATCCCATCCCCACTCATCTCCTCCAGGCCATCTCTCCATCGGTTGTTCCCATTCTGACCCACATTATCATCTCGTCTCTCACCAATGGTACATTTCACACAGTCTTCAAAGAGGCCCATATTACCCCGCTACTGAAGAAACCCACTCTTAATCTTGCACTGTTAGAGAACTACAGACCGGTATCACTTCTCACCCTTCATTGCTAAAACTCTTGAACGGGTGGTATGTGACCAGCTCTCATCCTTTCTCACCCAGAACAACCTCCTGGACAGCAACCAGTCTGGTTTCAAGAGCGGTCATTCCACTGAGACTGCGCTGCTCTCTGTCATTGAAGCCCTGAGACTGGCAAGAGCCGCCTCTAACTCATCTGTACTTATCCTACTGGATCTGTCTGCTGCCTTTGACACTGTTAACCACCACATACTCCTGTCGACCCTCAAGGCTATGGATGTCTCTGGAGTGGTGCTACAATGGTTCAGGTCTTACCTCACAGGTAGGACATTTTGAGTATCCTGGAGAGGAGAGGTCTCTGAGTCCCAACATCTCAACACAGGGGTGCCTCAAGGCTCAGTGCTTGGTCCGTTGCTATTTTCCATATACATGACAACCCTAGGCTCTGTCATTTGGAAACATGGCTTTTCCTATCACTGCTATGCGGATGATACACAACTCCACCTGTCATTTCAGCCTGACGATCTGACTGTTTCTGCACTCATTTCAGTATGCCTAGCCGACATCTCGCTCTGGATTAATGACCATCACCTGCAGCTGAACCTTGCTAAAACAGAACTGCTTGTAATCCCGGCCGACACAAAGAGTCATCACAACTTCTCCATTCAACTGGGCTCATCAACTATTTCATCTTCCAGAACGGCAAGAAACCTGGGAGTGGTGATCGACGATCATCTTAACTTCACTGATCATGTTGCCAGCACCACCTGGTCCTGTAGATTCATCCTCTACAATATCAGGAAAATTAGACCTTTCCTATCCCAGCATTCTACGCAAGTCCTAGTCCAGGCTCTTGTTCTGTCCAGACTGGACTACTGCAATGCGCTACTGACTGGACTTTCAGCTTGCACAACCAAACCTCTACAAATGATCCAGAATGCGGTGGCAAGAGTGGTCTTCAATGAACCAAAGAGAGCGCACGTCACTCCTCTCTTCACTAAGTTACATTGTTTCCCTATAGTCGCTCAAATCAAATTCAAGACTCTGCTCCTGGCCTACAAGACCACCACTGATTTGGCACCCCCTTACCTTCACTCGCTAATGCAGACGTATATACCCGCTAGAACCCTACACTCTGCAAAGGAACGATGTCTTGTGGTGCCATCCCAAAAAGGTAAAAGATCTCTCTCACATACCTTCTCGGGATCGGTTGCACATTTATGGAATGATCTGCCCGCTGCTACAAGATCAGCAGATTCTGTCGCCATCTTTAAAAACCGTCTGAAAACACATCTCTTCCATCAACACCTGACTGATCAGCTCTGACTTCTATCTCTTTCCTACTCTTTCAAAAAAATAAAAAAATAAAAAATAAAAAAACCTTAGCTCTGTATACTGTGATAGGCTATATGAGACCAATTTTCTTTTTTTGCACTTATTCTTTTTGTTGTCCTTATGTTGTTCCAATTGCTTCCATTGTTTCCCTCATCTGTAAATCGCTTTGGCTAAAAGCGTCTGCTAAATGACTAAATATAAATGTAAATTATACAATATAATATAAATACTTTTTAATAAGAGCAACCACCAGAATTTCTGGCCCAATTTAACTGAAATTAATGGCTCACTTTATCTTACCACATTCAGGTAAATTGGGCCAGCAACTAAAAATGCTTTTTCTATATAAAAATCTTGATCATTTAGCAAAATCAGCATTTTATCTCACATAGTTATTATTATTTTTACATGTGCATTTGTTTTTATTGATTTATCAACCTTATTATTGAGAAGTAAGATTGGATTTGTCAGGCCACTCATGTTACTTTTTTCTGGCACTGTCTGGAATTGAGGCATTGCCCCTCCCCACTTAGCAACCTCAGACCAATCAAATAATTTGCTAAATGTCAAGTACTGTTATGGCATAAATTTGAAATTATTTGCAGTCATTGGCTGTTAACTTTTAAAGAGATAAGACACTCAAACCTTAAATGGCCCATTTTACCTGATGGCCCAATTTGCCTGATATCCCCCTATGTTTTTTTTTACAGTGTAGGCTATATAGCCACCTGCAGTGTTGAGGCCGGGACTTTTTAATTATTACTTTCTGTGGCCAGATTATCCATAACTCGAAAGAAAAATAATATCAGTGTATAAACCAAACATACATGAACCACATGGTTGCAGATTTGTTGACTCATTCGGTTTAAAAAAGCATAAATAACTACAACAGTATTCTCTTTCCATTTCAAGTTTTAAATTTCTTCCTTCTCTAATTTGATTAATGAATATGGATAAGAAACATTTTAATAAGCACATACTAAATAGCTTCATGTTATGGAAAATATAGTAACCAATTTTTAAAAAGTAAAAGATTAAAACAGTCCAAACAGTCCTTCTGAACTTACACTTACCACAAGCTTTGACCAGGAAGTGTTTTTATCTATAATAAAAAATAAATAAAAGGACCGATTGCAGAGCCCTGGTCTATCCCTGTGGCCGGGACACAAAGGTAACAGGAAAGAAATTGGATCTTGGTAACTTGGAAGTTAAAAACCTCCTGTCAGTCCCACCCACATAAGCACACGCTCCATCGGAGCTATATTTCCTTCACATTTCAAAAGTCCACACCTGCTTTCCTCTCTCTCAGGGACTCCAAAAGCTCTTTCCCACCAGCTTCTCCGATGTGATTCTCACCAAGGTCCAGTTCGGTCAGGTCACTGGAGAACTTCACCAGACTGACATACATATAGAGACACACATTTAATGACACTGTGAACATGCGGTGTTACATTCATTCATATAGCACAAGGCACTTCCCATGAATATTGGACACTTTGGTGTCCAGTGGTATTTTAGAGGAACAAATTTCATGTTTTTAAATGTTTGGGGATTACAGGTCAAACATATGCCTGGACATGGGGAAATACTCATTTTAAGCTTTTTTAAGCACGTAGATTTAAGTCAATAATCTAAAAAAATAAAAAAGTACACGAACGTGTTGAGAAACAGCAACAGCTGTAAACAATTACTCCAATGCTAAGCGAGAGTCTTTTAATCAGTGTTAATATAGAATATTTTGTAAGCCGCCAGGGAAATCTGTGTTTTTAAAGGGATCCTTTAAAATATTTTTTTGATGTTCACCTCTAATGTTATTCAAGGTCGTATCCGTTGCACCCTCTCTCTGACCCTTTCTGTTTCTCACAACACATGTCTACAACACATTAGCAAACAGTGACAGCAAGCTTGTGTTATGCTTTCACACTGACAGTGTTTCTGCGGTGTGACCGAGCTGTGGTTATACACAAAATATTTATTTGATCACTTCATATAGTCATATAGTCATATAGTCATAAGTCATATTTACCTGTAGAAACTTCATTATATTTCCGCATAAAGCACAGTATTGTTGTGACTTTAAAGTGATAGTTCACCGTCAAAATGAAAATTCTGTCATCATTTACTCCCCCTCATGTAATTTCAAACCTGTATGACTTTCTTTCTTCTGCAGAACACCAAATAAGATATTTTAAAGAATGTTGGTAACAGAAAACCGTTGGCCCTATTGATTGTCTTTGGTGTTTTGCAGAAGAAAGACAGTCACAGCGCCGGTTCACACTTTGGGTCTAAAGCGAGCCGCACTTGCTTTCTCCTTTTTCCCCCAAAACGCCCGGGCGTTTGCGCTCTCCTGGAGTCTGTCATCGCTAAGCAACCATGGGCCATGCTTGCCGTTAAGACGAGGATGTATAAACAAAGTATATGTAGATTATATGCACTGAAAATACCTTGCAAGAAGTCTGTTACTAGATTTATTTATGCTTATCTGTGTCCGTTTCACTGAGCTTGTCTGTGTTGGTCCACAAAAGGTAAAGCTGATTGGTTGGTTCTTGTCGCATGACCTGCGATGTGTATGCGGCATTCTGAAAAGTTGAAATATTTTCATCTCGATGCGGCACCGACGCGCGAAGAATTCGCGTCATGACTGCGTCCGCTCCCTATTTGAGCGTGGTTGCCGTGCGTCTCCATTTAAAATAACGCATTTGCAGCGCAAAAGACGCAAAATGTGAACAGTCCCTTAAAGGTTAAGAATGACGAGAGGGTGAGTAAATGATGATCGAATTGTAATCTTGAGGTGAACTATCCCTTTAAGACTTCTAAAAGTATGTGGCTTCTACGATACACATAATACAGTACGCACATTAACATCTGTCCAGAAACTCTCTAGTATACAGTATGTGGATTATTGCAATGATTTGTTTGAGGCAAATATGATCTCTTATCAGCGACATAGCAGGAGATGAGATCACAGGTGGGCAACATAACAAGACGAGCTGATAACTCAAAGCAAAAGCTCTAGAGAGAAATGTCTGTAATCCACCAACTCTGGGAACTAGATCAGTCTTTACTGAACCTGACCTCTGTGCATAACAGAGGATGAAAGCGTGCCGTGCCAGCAGAAAACATAGACAGCAAGCTCTCAGAGCAAGCATTTCATGATTTATTCCTAAACTTTCTATTTGAACAGGTTCTTGGCTGGAAATATGGTGTCAAATTGTGCCAAATGTTATAAACACATAGAACAAAAAAGGGGAGACGACTGCACTGGCAAATAATCCAACTAGACCTTTCAGCAGAGTGAATTAAATTCAATCTGACAGAGACCAAATCTGACCTGCTTTTAGTCTATGTCACCCGATGCTGTGTTTGTAATGAATGCCTCATGATTTAACTGCTTTATTGCGGACAGCAAGTCTAACTTGTTATTTAGATGTCTAAAGCTGCTGTAAGCAAGGATTTAAATATGCATTAAAAATAAACTGTATACATAAATATATATTTACACTTACATTTATTCAGTTGGCAGACGCTATAATCCAAAGCGATTTATAAGTAGGAGAGCACATAAACATTTCGTCAACACTCTAAACAGTACCGTTAGTTTACAGGCCATGCTACCACGAGGATTAAAGCTGGAGGAAGCAAAGGAGAGAATGAACAACAAGATTTTTTAGACAGACAGACAGACAGTCAGATCAGGGGCGATTCTAGGTTTTCAATATTAGGGGGGCTCAGTCTCCAATGAGGATATACTATAAATATATATATATATATATATATATATAGCCACACTCTAAGCACCACACACTGTATACATTACTAAAATAAATAATTAAGAAAGAATATGCAGAAAAGTATAAAGACAAGTTATTGTTATTCAAATTAATATCACATTAATCGGTCAAACATTTTTAATTAAAAGTGACAACAACAGCCACAAATCCATATAATAAATGTTACAATCAACTGCTGAATCATTATTTAGTAGGAATAACTTGATATGTTTCATTCTGATTTGCACGAGCGCTGTCACTCCTGTGCATGACTGCGTGTTCATCTATTACATCCACAATATGTTTTAAATGAATAATAAAAATACTGAAGCATCTGAAAAATGACAAAGAGCTTCTAGGTACACTTTTGTTTCCTCGGAACTCAGAACAATGAATAACACAGCCACACCAGGCTGAACTACAGTTACGTAACCCTATCTATTATGCTGCATTTTTAACAAAGAATGGCAAAAATGCAGATGTCATGTTAATGCACACACCTTGTAATGTTACTCTGCTTATGACATTCACTGCAATGTGCTGCTGTGAACTGAAGAATGCGCTAAATAACGCGGGCCTAACGACGTTTTCATAATAAAAGTTTTAAAGGGAAGTATAAAGCGATCTCGAATTCTTGTACAGATTACATTATTACTCACAATATTTTAGGGGGGCTAAGCTAGAACTTTAGGGGGGCTTTAGCTCCCCTAAAAAGGGCCTAGCAACGCCACTGAGTCAGACTGTTATTGGTTAGTCAAATAAATGCGGAAGAGGTATGTTTTGAGCTGTTTTTTGAAAGTTGTGAAGGATGCTGCAGTTCGGGTGGAGGCTGGTAGTTCATTCCACCACAGGGGAACCGAATGAGTAAAGGTTTTTGCAAGCGATTTGGTGCCTCGCTGTGATGGAACAACCAGGCATCGCTCATTTTCAGACCGAAGATGACGGGAGGGAATGGAGACCTGGAGCTGTTAAGGTAAATGGGCAAATTTTCCGTTATTGTTCTGAAGGCCAGTGTCAGAGATTTAAACTTGGGGAGGTAAGATTACAGGGAGTGTTACAGCGAAGTTTATAAAGAAATGGTCATGCAAGACATGCAGGGGAGTAACTAGAATATTATTAGTGGTGCAGTTACGAGTCAGAACAAGATCTAGCTGTTGTCCTCCTCTGTGGGTGGGAGGGGTGTTGGCCCTGTGAAGGTCACACGAGGAGAGGAGAGCTAAGAAGTCGGCTGCTTGTGGTTTGTCTAGGTCGATGTTGAAGTCACCTAGCATTACCAGTGGAGTGCCGTCTTCAGGGATAGAGGACAGCAGCGTGTCAAGCTCTTCTAAGAAGTTTCCCAGTTGACTTGGAGAGTGATAGATGACAACACAATGTAATTTTGATGGATAAGTGATGGTGATTGCATGGTATTCGAATGAGGAGTTGCTGCAGGGAAAAGACAGAGGGGTGAATTTCCAGGTGTTGGAAACAAGCAAACCGGTTCCCCCTCCTCGCCCAGAAGAACGAGGAGTGTTGGTGAAGTTGTTGGAAAGTGCAGATGGAGTAGCAGTGCTCTCTTTACAGATCCATGTTTCAGTCAGTGCCAGAACATTGAGATTAAGTCTGCCTTGTTGACAGATGACAAGACAAGCAGACTGTGGAGGGCTGGTGCAGAGTGACCGAAGATGGTGATGAGGTCTCCGCTGTGTACGTTTGTAAGTGCGTCTACGGTAGACAGTCTGAATGTACTGGAAACACATGTTAGTAGCAAAAAAAAAACAATAGACAGTAGGAAATTAAGGGGAAGAAAAATTAAATCAAATCTTAACGTGGCGGCCCTGAGGGTGTCGCTGCTCGGTGGAGTCGTGCAGGTAGAGTCGCAGGTCTTTACCTCGTCGGTCTTCACATGAGGACAGATGCACACTAAGGCTGCCGCTTCCGCTGCCACATCAGAAATCAGTGCTAATATAATAAAGGCTCCCTGAATGCTTAATGGGTCAGTGATTGCTACACAGCTGAGCCCACTTTTTCAGGTTTTTCAACCTCTTCGCTTCGTGACAGTGTACTGTCTGCGTACCATAGAAGTTCATCGCGAGCAGAAGGATCAGGGTAGGGTTGCACCAGCCATTCGTAAGTTCTTAAACGTGAACGTAAAGTCCACACTAGAGGCTTAGTAACTACTACTAGCTAGTTTGTAACTAAATCTTTATGTTATTCGGTTGCACCATTTGGTCTTAACTTAAGGCAGAACGTAGCTAGTTCGTATGCTCTCCGTAAAGTAATACGTAGTCTTCAACAGTCCAATAGCAGCCTGTAAATTCGTGAGAAAAAGTTGTTGAAATGTTGTGAATTTCAAAACATTCTGGATATAAACTTATTTTACCTCACATAATAATGGTAAAAACGGTATATAGAATACTACCTTTCATGAATAACATATTTAAAAGTAGATTAATAAACAAATGCTGTTTAAAACAATACAGCCTACTTAATGCAATAATAAATGACATGCAATATGGGTGATTTCATTTTACTGCCAACCGCCAATTAAATAAAAAGAAGATTATTTCATTTTGACGTGCACAACACAGGCAGATATACACACACGGAGGCGCGCTAGGACGGTTCGTGTTAGAGCGGTCAAAAATTAAATGTCATCACATAATGTTCTCTATTTTAAAAGGCAAGTGACTGTATGTCAGCATTATCATGTGTGTAAATCATTGAAGAATGTGGAGTGAAACAAGAGCTAGAGTATGCTATTTTATTCCTACAGTTATTCCTGATATATTAGTATTAGTATATTCCTGATTAAATATTTAGTTTATACGTAACATTATGCTTCAACTATGTTGAATGGTGCAACTCAAAAATATTTTGTAGTGCGTAAGTTGTAACTTCAAAACTACAGTAGGCTAAGTTGTAACTTGCGCACAGCTGGTGCAACCGGTGTAATGAAATCAGTCTTGTTTAAATGGATTTCATTCATTAATTATATTTTCGCGAAAGTTTAATTTGGGGTACTGCAATGTTTATTTTCTATAAAAAATGCTAACTTACTGCAAATGATAGCTAGCAAATTATTTTAAAATAATGTTAGCACATGAAAGCATTGCAAATTAATTGTTTACTTGACGTTCTTCGTGTATGTTTTTGACCAGCAAACTATGTGTAATGAAGAATTGGTGTAAATTACAGTAGAAGTTAAAGAATTTCTGTCTGTTAGGATTTTTTGGTCACCCTAATAAATCCAGGCCACCTCTAAAAAAAAGTTCTGGCTACGCCCCTGGTGCTGTCAATCGATAAAAAAATCTAATTAATCACACATAATATTAATGTTTTTAAATATACTTTTACATTCTAATATTTTCACATTTAATCTCCAAATTAATGTAGAAACAACATTTATGAATGAAAGCCAACATTCTGATATTAGTACTGCAAATGATGTCTCTATTAAATTGATAATTATTTTTTTTATTTTAATATTAATTATAGCCATTCAGCAGTATAACTGAGAGTTATCATGTCTAACAGGTAGGAAATATACAGAAATTGAATTAAGTTCTCAAACAAGTTCTCATTTTCACAACTCTTGCATTTGTTTAAGGCAGGGGTATTCAATAAAAGTTCCAAGAGGTCCAGTCTTTATACTTTCTTCCAAACGGAGGTCCGGACAATATGTTTTTTTTAAATAACAAAATAAATATTTAATCAATTTAGCCCACTTGGATATATAAAAGTTATTTTCTTTTATCAGGCCATTTATTTTATATTTTGATATCCACAGTATGTATGTATTGTAGGCTCTGTGGCTTTAGCGGAATGCCCTCTTAATAGAAGTCTGATCATTAATATTTGTAAATAAAAAAGCTACAAACAACAAATTTAATGTAAGAATTAAATTGCTTTCATCATAAACAGAAAACATTACTTACTAAATTAGCCTTTCCATGCCTTTCATACCAGAACTACTTCTATCTTTAAATTCCCAATTAGAACAAAATGTGATCCTGTTAGTGAAAACACAGTGAGTCTTTTTACTGTTTTCTACATAAAATCATCCTACAGAATATTCTGTGAAAATATAACAACAATATCTTCAATATTGACTGAATAATGCCATTTCAAAGATTAAAATTTTAGTTAATGCTTGAAATTAATCTTTGATGCTTGTTATTTAATAATTAATTAGTTTATGAGACTTTAGCCTGTGTTTTCACAGGGACACAAATGTTTACATGCTGATCAATAATGCTAATGATTAAATGTAGGCTAGATAAAAACGTTCATAAAATATCGCACATCTGGTTGAAAGGTTGGATACATATAGCAAACAGTAAACAGACAGAAACAAATATTTTAATATTGATGCATTTTGTTTACTGTTGTGTCTCCATTTATCTACTCTGCGTGTCTTTTTTTTTTTTTTTTAAATTATTTTTTTTTTTTTTTTTTTTTTTTTGTTTTTTTTTTGTTGGTTTAAATTTTTTTTTTTTGTTTTGTAATGGTTTTAATGAAGCGCGTTTATAGCTAAAAGATATCACAGGATATAGCGACAAAAGATCAATTACATAAATGTCCCTGAGTACGCGTGATGTGATTCTCCGTTGTGTAGACGCGCGGCTCAATTTAAACAACTGAAAGAGTCAAAATTTTAAATGTCTTGCGGTCCGGATGTAACGAAGCAAAGGTCCGCATCCGGCCCGCGGTCCGCCAGTTGACGATGCCTGGTTTAAGGTTTTAGTTAACACGTTGAAGTCTGTGCTTACGAAAATGCAAGACAAAACAGGATTTCTGGCATAAACTTGTGTGGTTTTGTTCATTCAAGCACGAACAAGAACTTAATACTGGTGCGCTATCTGACATAGCGCTTTTCCACCATCGCGCCGAACCGTTCTAAGCACAGTCTGAAACGGTTACAGTTATGTTTCCACATGAGCCTGGTTCAACACGGCACGATTTAAAACTGTTCTGGCTCGGAATTTTCAACTTGTTTTTTAGTCTCGTGCTAATGAATGTTATAGCTCAGTCTCTTGTGTTACCAAGGCAGCGCGTGACACATTTGTGTTTACATTCTAAAAATTTCTGTTATCAGCCCTGCGGTGGAAAATAAAACCATTTACGTACCAGCTGGCATGGATTGGCACAGAGTGGAACGATTAAACAAAGAGAACGATTCCGGTTGATGGTGGAAAAGCGCTCACAGAGATTCACCGACGCAGCCTTTAGCCCGTGACTGTATACATCAGACTGGACCGAATGTAGTTGCGTTTTGCCACGTCCCACAGCTAAAAGCTATCTATCTACAATGAACGTGTCATGGCTCTGCTTCATTTAGTCATGTTTTTCTTGGTCCTGTAGCAGAGTCATGACAAAGCCTTTGGTTATGTGTGGAGAGAAACATATTATTGTCCTTTTGACAATAATATACATTCTCTCCAGTGTCTCGTCATTGGCCCCGCCCCTCTCGTTTCCTTGTTATCTTTCCCTGAGTGTCTTATGTTCCACACCTGCCCTCATTCGTTATCCCTTGTTTGTCTTCCCTTTTAATACCCTCTTGTTTCTTTGTCTTGTGCTCGTGGATTGTACTACGTTGTGTATGTGTGTCCGTTCGTGCCCCAGTCCTCTCAAAGTGAGTGTTCTCTGTGCCTATGTATTGTGTTTTATTGTGCTTGTTCCCTGCCTTTTATTAGACGTTGTGTCGTGTCACAGTTTAGTTATTTTGTCCTATTGTTTTTGCCCCACCGAGGGAAGTGTTTTGTTTTCAGTTTTTTACCTTAGTCGTGTCCTTGTTACCCCCTCGTGGGTGTTTTGTTTCTGTTCATTGTTTATTGTAAATCTGTTAACCCCTTCATTGCCACTGCCTGCCTGCATTTGGGTTCTTCTCCACGCAATTCATGACAGAACGTGTCAAAGCAACTGTTTCAAATCTCACTTTACTCCCGTTCAGACAGCAAGAGACTTTGTCGCTGTGTGTCACTTGTCTCTTGCTATGAGATCGTTTGAAGGTGTTCCTAGCTTTAGTTGTCCTAGTAACAGTTTGAACAAACCCTCCAGTAACTGACAAGAGACTGATGATGTGAGCTCCACTGCTTTACTCCTATTGGTAATCGCTAGCGAAAGTCATTTCATTCAATCATTTGCATAAAGTTGAACAATTCTCAACCTTTGTCGCTAGACTCTCATCGCTAAACACGCCCACTACTTTCTGTCGCCAATGGTCACTGGTCCTTGTGTCGTCGGAAGTCGCCAGCTCTCCATTGAAATGAATGAGATCGCGTCGCTCTGCCGTTGCTAGTTAATATGGATCAACCTCCATTTCTTTCATTCCTTTACGAAAGTTGCCCATTAGCTTCTTAGGCTTGTTTCGCACTTGTGTCCTGTGACAGACATGATCTGCCTGCTCTCCAGCCCTGCCTCTGACAACATTTGAACTGCGGTGCTTCTTAGGGAATGGTTGGTGTACGTTTAGGGTAAGCCGACTAATTCACTAATGCACGGCAGCATGTTCCCGAGATAGTTCACACGCATCGGTTCGTGGGAGTCTCAGCACTCTCTCCCATCAAGCTCTTCCTGTGGGACTGTCAGTGGGTGAAGGTAGAAGGACATGGCGTGAGGTGGGCACTTTGTGATGTACTTTTAAAACTTTTAACAGGGCAAAGTGGATTTCTGGGAGTGGAAAACATGAATCCTCTGAAGCAGTCCTTGTTAGGATCAGTGGGATTTTTGTAGTTTTTTGTTTCTGCATTATGAGACAAGCAAACGTATTCAACGCCATCTTCATCTTTTTTTGTGATGAATGAATACCTTGTTAAGTCTCGAAGTCTCAGACTTTTCAAACCAGCTGTGTCTGGTGACAGATGCGGAGAGTTACGAATGAGCTCTATTTTGGCAGTGGAGATGGAAGGATGATGAGAGCTTGAGTCTTTCCCAGCCTTGCAAAACTTTTTGAGGATGGCCTTGAATACATCGTTGGATGATTTGAATTCCGGTTGTCCAATGATGTTGTATGTGGAAATATAACGGTTCATACCAGCTCTTAAAGCAAGAAAACTTGATAGGGAGTATTCCGTGCCAGCTGCAGTTCTTACAGTTGCATAGAAAGCTCTCAGGTGGTTGTTTAAAGCGTTTAGCCCCTCTATTTCTACCTCTTCAGCAGACGTATTTTTTGTTTTAAGCCAACCGTTGAACACATTTACTGCCCAAGCTGTTGTCTTTTTGGAGTTTTCTTTGTGTTTTTCACCTTCAATCTTGTCTAGTTGTTCTAGGCTGCCTTTTATGTTCGATTTCTTTTTTTTCCCTTCATCTTCTGGACTGTCAAGTACAGCTTTCACCCAATTGTCGGAATTTTCGTACTTTCCAAAAACATCAAAGTTATTTCTGGAAAATTGAAATCGTCTTCCATGTTGTTTGTTGTGGACTGTACAGTATAAATCCGTTATAACAGTTGTTTGGTCGACAGATCTGGAACTACTTCATAGGTGTGCGTTTAACCGAAAGTTAATGCACACCTGTAAAGCGTTCGTCAGCCATTCAGAATGAATCATTCAACAGCCCCGTGGTATAAATATATATACTTCTGTGTAAATTCTTACAGCACACCACTGCCTCTGGGTCACCGCCCTTGAGATAAGTGGATGCTTTGACTCGGAAACTGTATTCCTTACATCACGACTTAACAAGCAGATCGGCAACGACAATGTAATCATGAAATAATGATCAAGTCTATGAAATCTAGCAAACACTCACATGCAGATGAGCTCCATTAATGGCTTTAGCTGGTTTGGCTCCTGGTCATCAATAGAGTTATCAAAGATGTGCAGCTTTTTTAGCCAGGGTCCCCCCTTCACCTCAGGATGGCTTTTGTTTTGTGCTCTTCTCTTCTTTGTCTTCTTCCCTAATCACAACATAACATGTGTTGCTGAGACAAACCTGGCATGCATCAAAATCATATGACCGCACACCAGGGGTTCCTCATGAGATGGAATTCATTTCTATAATAACAAAATAAAAACACAGCACATCTGGTAGAACCTCTGTGAATCATTAGGATTAGGAGTAGGTGTCTTTGTTCTGATAGTTCTTAACTTCAGGTCCTATGCTAAGGGCATGCTACCATCGCAAGACCATTTCACCCACAGGTGGTGGAGCTAATATGGCTGAGATTTGGCGGTGACACTGTCTGCTCTGGTTCTTTCTAGCTCACCCAGCACCTCTTGGACTCGATGCCATGGTGCATGGTTTCCCCCAATGTCTTTTAAACCATTTGAGTTTCATCTCTTTCTAGTAGGATAGTGTCCTTTGGTTAGGAACGTGTCAATGTGTGTGCAAACATGCATGCTTATGTGTCTCTGTGTGATACTTCCTATTTTTCTTTAATATTGTTTCTGTGTCTCGGAGGATGAGCTGGGCTGTCGAGGTAACTGGAGTCCTAAGTGAATATGTTTGCTCAGGTGGTCAAGACGGAGGTACAGTAATATATGAGACATGGCAAAACTGAGATGGTGTGAAAGAATCAGGGATGTTAGTAGTGTCCATGTGTCCATGTGTGGGTGTTTCATAAAAAATCTGCTAGTGGTATGTCTCTCCACCTGAAAAGAATCTTTCTATGGGTGTCTCGGGGGTTCAGAAATGCTATTACCTTTGTGTGCTGATTTCCTTTGCACGGAAGACTTCATATTGCTCTGTGGCTTCAATTCAGCGTCATCTAAAAGAAACAACCATGTGAATGACAGTGTTTGTGAGGATCACTTTAAAACACAAAATGACTATGAGCTTTTCAATGTCTCACTGTAGAGGTGTCACTATTGGCAAAAACTGTGATATTAAAGACAACAATGAGTTAATACTACATGATAATATCATAAATGATTCTTATAACAATTATTCAAAATATTACCGCAGTGGTTAGAAACTCTTTCTACCTCTCTACACTTATATTCTAGTGTGTTTAATTGACCAAAAAAAAGAGAAAAGAGAAATGAATACAGTTAATTAAATAAAAGTACACAAGCCCACCTGTGATGGATATGGTCATGTTTTGGGTCTCTGCCATTTTCTGGCTTTTTTCAGCAAGAGGTCTAAGTAGCTCAGTGGCGCCCCCACACTGCAACTCATTGCCATCGATGAAGAGCTCCCTAGAGAAAATGATTATTATTTTTTAGTTATATGTTTAGGCCTTTACAGCTTTATTTGATAGTATAGTGAAAGGAGCATGACAGGATAAGAGAGAAGGAAACAGGAAAGGACCACGAGTCCGGACAGCCGAATAGTCTAAATCCCTGTCTGTTTCCCCGTTGTCTGTCATGTTAGTTTACTCTAAAGTCACATTTGACCATAGGAGATTTTGCAAGATTTTAATAGTCTCGAATCTCTTAGTGTGTAGTGTGCAGTCCACACACTATAGAAAGAAAACAGTTTTATCATGGTGTTTGTCATCTCTCACATTATAGAAATCTGATGAGATTCCAAAAAATTTAGCATAGGCCAGCCTTATTGTAAACTTCTATATTAAAAAATACTTTTAATTATATTTTTTCATAAAACAGTTCATAAAATAGTTTTAGGAATCCATTCAAAGCCCCGATTTCATAATTTGTGTCAATACTAAAAAAATATTCATGGAAACCCTTTTTTATATGTTTTCATGTACCCAACGTGGCCATAAATACCAAATAAATGTAGTAAAAATAGAGTAAAATAGTAAAGTGTGAACAACATGCCTTGAATACTTTTAACTACACTATTTTACTTTTTCTCAGATTTAACATTTTAAATCTTCTTCGCAAGAACGGATCATAATACTGTATGACTGTATTGACTCTGATTAGGAACAAAAACAACATTAAGTCATATATATCAATCATTATGTCATTATAATTACTCTAATGTTTTGTTTAAGCAAAAAATCAGCGGAAACTCACATTCATGAACTAAGATGATGAAATTTCATTGTTTCTCCAGAAGCTGATGGATCCCAGGAGCCCCAGTAAAGGTTCATGGATTAATAGGAAACATAAGCAACAGTGATCATAACCGTTCATACCTCACTGAACTTTTGGTGAAGAGTGAAGCTAGCACAGTTCCGCTCCACGATCCCAAACCACAATAACACAAACTCAAGGATCGTACTTGACTGGCCCCCAAACCACCAAGGAGCAGACCTTTCAACCCTTCTTCACTCATGCTGAGAGAGAGACGGACAAACGGAGTGGTAAAACCATTAATAAAGCATTAAAACTTAAAAGATTACATTAAATTTACAGTGTATAGGAAAGAAAAAATAAGATGGGAGAGGCCAAAAATAGCCCAGGGGGCCCAGAAACCTTAGCGGCGCCCCTGTGATAATATTAAATATAGACAGCACATCTCTGCACAATTTGATATGTCATTCATATATGTAACACAAACAATGCAGGGCAAGGTTTAATACTTTAGGTTCAGGGTCGGTTGGAATCCGTAACCCTAAATGTCAGCAAAGTGCAGTGAGTGAAAGTAGTTTAATAATAGCCCTTGCAAACACCACTAATAAAAATAATTAAACCACAAAAAAAGTCAAATCAACAGAGAAATCTCGGAGAAGTAAAAAAAAAGAGGTCAGTAAGCCTTGACTTTCAGATCACTTTAGAGCTGTCTAAATGTTTCATGACCTTTGATCTGAAGTACACATACAATGTTTTGATGTTTCAATGCTTTTATACACTTGATCAATCACTTGTTCTCTCACCGTGTGTAGTCCAGGCAGAGCGTGGTGATAAAGCTGCTCTTCACAGCCTTTCCGAGTCTTTCCAGACACCAGTCATTGAGTTTACAATCGAGGAGCTCCAGTAATCTGATGGGATACACTGTTCTTCCCCCCCTCTCCAACAGAAGACACTGTTGAAACAACACACATACTGTACATTTACATTTATTCATTTAGACGCTTTTATCCAAAGCGACTTACAAGTAGGAGAGCATATAACATTTTGTCAACACGCTAAACAGTACTGTTAGTTTACAAGGCCATGCTACTACACTGTAAAAAAAATTCTTTAAAAACACGGAAATTTTCTGCAAACTGGAAAGCCCGAAATATACCGTAAAATATGTTTTCACCTGTAAAATGATAGGATATAATATAAGGATATATATTACATTTTTTGCCAATTTTCCTTGTAAATGTGTTGTCTTTTTCTGTAATTTTATAGTTTTTGACCGTATTTCAAAAATAAACTGTAAAAAAAGAAATCTTGTGGCCGCAGCTGCAAGTAGGGGTATCTGCAGGTCGCAGTAATGGGCGTGCCGAAAGATTTCTCATTGGTCAAAGGTGCTCTTCCTTGACAACTGAGTTGACCAATCAGCGTTAACCACACACCAGTGGTGTAAAGTATTTGAGTAAATGTACTTTACTTAAGTATCTTTTTGGCTACTTTGTAGTTGTACTGAGTATTAAAGATATTAACAACTTTTACTCTCTACTTGACTACATTTTTTCATAAGTATATGTACTCTTTACTTCACTACATTTGTAATTACCAATGCAATAACACATTACATTTTGCATGGCACCTAACTTTTTCTGCAGCAGTTTATTTCTGCTACAGAAGAAGCAATATTGCCATTTACAGGGCAAGGTACTATATCTTGTGGATTTTGCACTAATTTACTGAAACTTGTCAACATGGCTTCTTTATGTGAATACGAGTGCAGTATCAGGTAGTTGACATCGCTGGTGTTTTATGTGGGAAGAGGACATGACTGCAGCCGGCGATAAGGCCAGAACCAGCATGTCCAGTGCAAAAAGGCTTTGACTTTTGTAATTTTTTACTTAACATTATTTTATTTATGTGTTTTATTGAAGAGACCTTTTTGAAGGATATTGGTTCCCTTTCTGTCGGTCTCTCGACGTTGTGTCGAACCGAGAGAATGGGGTTTGTCTTGAGAACCTATCATCTTCTGAGTACGGCACCGCCTTTACCCCAGCGCTCGCGGTTGGATACGTGGTACCTGGGGTCTGAGCGCGGCTCCAAGCCGTGCCCAGCTCCGGTCCCGTTCTTCCCGGAAGTGCATGAGGAGCTGAGTAAGACTTGGAACGCGCCCCTCACAGCCCTTTCCAATCAGAAAGGCTCAGTCGCCCTTACTTCCCTCGATGGTGGGGCGGCCAGGGGCTATGTCAAGATCCCCCAGGTGGAGCGTGCTGTTGCGGTGCACCTGTGCCCGCAGACAGCGGCCACCTGGAGGGCTCGGCCTAGACTCCCATCCAGGGCGTGTAAGTTTTCGGCATCTCTGGTGTCGAAGGCTTACACGGGGTCAGGCCGCCTCCGCCCTCCACGCCATGGCCATCCTGCAGGTCCATCAGGCCAAGGCGTTGAAGGAGCTCCACGAGGGTAAGACCGACCCAACGGTAATGCAGGAACTCCGTACCGCCACTGATCTCGCTCTACGGGCGACTAAGGTGACGGCACGGGCCTTGGGTCGGGCGATGTCCACCATGGTGGTCCAAGAGAGGCACCTCTGGCTCAACCTTGCGCAGATGCGGGACGCCGAGAAGGTTCGCTTTCTCGACACCCCCATCTCGCAGGGAGGGCTGTTTGGTGACACCGTTGAGGATTTCTCTCAGCAGTTCTCGACAGTGAAGAAGCAGACGGAGGCCATCAAACACATCCTGCCCCGCCGTGACTCGGCCGCCGTCAGGCCTTCGAGATCCCGAGCGGCATCTGCTTCCCAGCAGCCCTGGCCCTCTTCGACTCCGGTTCCGGCTCCAGTGCCCCCTTCTCAGGCTGCCTCGCAGAAAAGGACGTCAAAGAGGAAACCGCCTCCCCTTCAGCAGCCGTCGCAGAAGCGGCCCTGACGGAGAGACCCCAGGGATATTGAGATTACCACCGGGCCCGATCCCAGCCACTCCATCACTGGGTCGGATAGGGACGGTTCCTGCCCCGTCCTACCATCAGCTGGTCCCCCCTGGGGGGCCAGCGCCCACTTCCTCACAAAAAGAGTTTCCTCTCTCTCTGGGTTTTCACAACCGTTCCCACCCTCTGGTAGACGGTGGACGGCAACTCGACGTTGCGTCACAGTGAAGCGCAATGTCGAGTATAAACACCAGCCTTCAGCACTCTCAGACAGACAGTGCGTTGAGCTGGACAGTCGCCAGGCAGGAAAAACAGCGGAGCCGATCTCCTCCCCCGGCAAGGAATCCGTACTGCTAGCCATCAAACCACCCTCCGCGGGGGCGATGAAGCAGATCAAATCTCTAGTCCCCCTGTCTCGGTTTCTGGGAGCTTGGTCTCAGCTTCCCAGACTGTCAGGCTGGCTGAGGAAGACGATCCGTCTCGGCTACGCGATTCAGTTCGCTACACTGACTTTGTGTAAAGCTCTGGGTCCCCTTTCCTCTCCACTGGAGGGTCATAATTTCGCGTAGCGTGTTCGTCTGACTCGCCCAGGCCAGTCAACGTCGCTCCGCAGAGATTGTGACGTGGCTCAGTGCTGTGGCGTTTTCCATAGGAACCCCATTCTGTCAGTTCGACACAACGTCGAGAGACCGACAGAAAGTTAACGTCTTGGTTACGGATGTAACCTCGGTTCCCTGATGGAGGGAATGAGACGTTGTGTCCCTCATGCCACAACACTGGCCGCCCACCCCAGCGGTCGGGGGAGGATGCTTTAGGCTCCTCAGACCAATTGTTGAATGAATGAGCACGCCGGCTTCCCTCTTATACCCGGACATCCTGGGAGGAGCCCGGCATGCAAATTTCATTCGCCAATTTTCATTGGCCTTTTCTAAATACTCAGAAGATGATAGGTTCTCAAGACAAACCCCATTCTGTCGGTTCGACACAACGTCTCATTCCCTCCATCAGGGAACCAAAGTTACATCTGTAACCAAGACGTTTCCTTATGAGCACTTGAGTTTAACTGAGACTTGGGTGTTTGTAATAGACGTAGGCTATGGTGTCGACCTTGATTTTTTGCAATTTTGAGGTGTTCAGTTTGATGCGATTGCTCTCCTCACGAATCAACGGTTTCTTGTTTTCACTGACATGTCTCTTAGATTTTTTTTTTTTTTTTTTTTTTTTTTTTTTAGTCAAAAAAGTGTTAGGTGTCCACTAGTCTTAGGTGTTGAAGACTAGTGCTGCTTTGAGCCTACATTCAGTATGAGTAAAATACTCAAGTACTGTGTTATGAACGACTCAAGAGCCAAGTGCAGGGTAATCGAAGCTTTATTAAATCCCCTATAGAGTACACACACAGCAGATAGAGAGGGCAGTAACAGGAAATAATTCCAGGGGCAAAACCAAAAATGTCAATAAGGGCTCGAGCGCTCGGCCGTGAGGACCAGGGGAAGGCACAAAAGATATTTGATCCAGCAAGGGGAGGCGATGGGATAGTGTCCGAGCAATAATCCAGAAAAAGGTAAAAGTAAATCCGCCCAGCGAGGGACAATGAAAATCCACTTGATGCAGGGACAGGGCAGAAGCCAACAAGGCCACTCAAACTCACGAGATGCAAGACAGGGAAAAAATCCACTTGATTAAATCCACCCAGCGAGGGACAATGAGAATCCACTTGATGCAGGTACAGGGCAGGAGCCAACAAGGCCACTCAAAACTCGAGATTCAAGACAGGGCAAAATCCACTTGATGCAAAACAGGGCGGCAGCCAACAAGGCCACTAAAAACTCACGGGATGCCAGACGGAATGAGAGCAACACCGGCGATCCCCCTTAATCGACGGAGAAGTCCACTGCTTTGATCCAACCGACCCAGAACCAGAAGAGATCAACGGAGCAGAAGAGCAGAGCTGCGAAGACTCGTGCAGATAACTGGAGGTCTCCCAGAGCAGAGGGCAAACAGTCGTAATCTGCAGTGGTGGTAGAGGAATCCCTTGTGTGGAAGAGCTGGCAGCCGATAGCGCTGGAGTAAAACAGAAAGCAAGGCAGAGGCAGACACCCGTTGTGGTCAAAAAGCTCTGGAGCATTCAGGTAATGAAACCAAACAGACTGACACAGGACAAGAGAAACACGGGGAATATAAAGGAAATCAAACAGAGAGATAACGAGGAACAGCCGGAAAAAGAGCGGGAAACCAGCAAACCCAGGTGAAACGAGGGACACAGTAATGAAAGAATTAACAAGGTAACAAGAGGGGCGGGGTCAACGCGGACTCCAGACACATGGCGAGCTGTCACAACAAAACCATGTGCCTGACATGACACAACTGAGGACAGACAGAAAGAACCCACAGGTGCTAGACCCGAGACCTGACATTCTGTTAAAATCAGATACTCTAAGACTTTTACTCAAGTTGTTTTGGAATTTGTGACTTGTAATGGAGTAATTTTCACTGCAAGGTATCTTTACTTTTACTCAAGTATGGTTTTCAGGTACTCTTTACACCTCTGCCACACACATACGTCATTTCTTTTAAACAGGAAGAAGGTGAATTTGTGAATATAAGCCCTAAAAAACGAAATAAAATTTGATCAGATAAATCGTTTTTGCTAAATTGCTTAATAATAAATTACAGAAGGTAACTAAACAGCTCTTACTCATCTAGATGCAGCTATTGTTATGTTTTTCTGCATATTTTTGTTTACATGTGCTAAATCAAATCATAGTTGTACTAAAACAGTAGAAATTGTTATGTATGACAGCTATGTTGTTGCTATTCTATCATGACAGCAAGAAATGCAAATTATTTCGAATTTATAAAACTCTAGTGCAGTTGTGTTATTTTAGAGACATTTGTACCACCCTTTACATAATAATTGTAATTTGCTTTTGATTGTGACACTTATCAGCTGTTCCTTAAATATCAGTTATTTCTAAATATGAATCCCCTGTAAGCTAACTTCATTTTACATTTACAATAAAACGCAATATTAACTGTCATGATCCTGCCTTCCTAGCGGCTGTGTCTCTTGTTCTGGCGGACAGGATGATGACAGCCCCACTTCTTGTGTTTGTGTTGGGTGTCATGCGCTCTTCTGTCTTGAGTCTTAGCCCTGCCCCCTTGTTTCCTTATTCATTATCCCATCATTATTTTAGGCCCTACACCTGTCTCCCTCGTTACTTCTCCTTAGTTGCTTCCCTATTTAAAGCCTTTGTGTTTGCTGTCTTGTGCTGCACCGTTTTGTGACCCCCACCATCATGTTTTGTCTGCCCTGTGAGTTTATTTAGTTAAAATTGAGTTTTGTTTTTATCTTGTCATGTTTTGGTTCTGTTTCCCCCTTGAGGGATTTTTAGTTATGTTTTCATGTCTTATAAAATAAAGACTTTTTGGTTTAGAGCTGTCTGCATCTGGGTTCTGTCCATGAGTTTCATGACAGAACGGTGCAGCCAACAAAGAACCCAGCAGACAGCTCGCCTGGCACCTCTCCAGTGTGATCTCCCCGGGATCCCCTCCAGGGTTGATCTCCTAGGAGTCCCTCTCAAGGGTCGAGGCCATTGGGGTCCCATTCAAGGGTCGAAGCCGTCGGGGTCCCTCTCCAGGGTAGATGTCCCTTCCAGGGGTCGATGCTGCTAGGTTCCCCTCAAGGGTCGATGCCGCTGGTTTCCCCTCAGGGGTTGATGCCGTTGGGGTCCCCTCCAGGGTCGATGCCACCGGGATCCACACCAGAGACTGCCCGTCTGTGGCCCTCCCTCTAAGTCTGTTCCTGTTTCTGGGCCTCCAGTGTGTGTTCCTGTCTGTGGGCCCCCAGGGGTCGTTCCTGGGTGCGGGCCCGCTGGTGTCTGTTCCTGTCTGTGGCCCTCCCAAGTGTGTTCCTGTCTGCGTGCCCCCCAGGGGATGTTCCTGGGCGTGGGCCCTGTGGTGTCTGTTCCTGTCCGTGGCCCTTCTGAGTGTGTTCCTGTCTGCGGGCCCCCCAAGGGATGTTCCTGGGCGTGGGCCCTGTGGTGTCTGTTCCTGTCCGTGGCCCTTCTGAGTGTGTTCCTGTCTGCGGGCCCCCCAGGGGATGTTCCTGGGTGTGGCTCCTCTAGCATCTGTTCCTGCCTATGTGTGCTCCTGTCACTGGGCCTCAAGCGTGTTCCTTTGGACTTTTAGTTACTATTTTGCAGTGTTTTGATTCCGATTTTTATTATAATTGTTTTTGTTTTTGTCGTGTTTCCCCTTGGGGCCACCAGGTGGTGTCCCTTGGGGGAGGGGTTCTGTCATGATCCCACCTTCCTAGCGGCTGTGTCTCTTGTTCTGGCGGACGGGATGATGACAGCCCCACTTCTTGTGTTTGTGTTGGATGTCATGCGCCCTTCTGTCTTGAGTCTTAGCCCCGCCCCCTTGTTTCCTTATTCATTATCCCATCACTATTTTAGACCCTACACCTGTCTCCCTCGTTACCTCTCCTTAGTTGCTTCCCTATTTAAAACCTTTGTGTTTGCTGTCTCGTGCTGCACCGTTTTGTGACCCCCACCATCATGTTTTGTCTGCCCTGTGAGTTTTAGTTAAAATTGAGTTTTGTTTTTATCTTGTCATGTTTTGGTTCTGTTTCCCCCTCGAGGGATTTTTAGTTATGTTTTCATGTCTTATAAAATAAAGACTTTTTGGTTTAGAGCTGTCTGCATCTGGGTTCTGTCCATGAGTTTCATGACAATTAACACAACCCTGTCCTGCTTCTTTTCATTTTCATTTGGTTTAGGTAATCTGATGTGATTATTTTCATTTTTAATCAAATGAAATATGATACAAAACACACTTATTTTATTATAAAGTATAAGAAGTTTGTACAATAGGGAAAAAACAATTCACGCTCTAGGGCGCGGAGTCCTGGGGGACCTAGGAGGAGACCCGGGGGGGACAGTCTTTGACCCCGGGGTCTCCCCGGGGCCTGCTTGGCTGCCGGACTAGGGACCGGCTGGAAGGCCGGCTGGACCGGGCTTGACGCCGGCTGGAAGGCCGGCTGGACAGGGCTTGACGCCGGCTGGAAGGCCGGCTGGACAGGGCTTGACGCCGGCTGGAAGGCCGGCTGGACAGGGCTTGACGCCGGCTGGAAGGCCGGCTGGACAGGGCTTGACCCGGCTGGAAGGCCGGCTGGATCACCGGCTGGAGCCGGCTGGAAGCCGGCTGGATCACCGGACTGGACGCCGGCTGGATCACCGGACTGGACGCGCTGGATCACCGGACTGGACGCAGCTGGATCACCGGACTGGACGGGTACACAGACTGGACACACTGGACATGACGACAAGACTGGACACAAGACTGGACACAGGACTGACACCGGACTGGACACGGCTGCACTGGACTGGACGCCGGCTGCCACCGGACTGGACGCCGGCTGCACCGGACTGGACGCCGCCGCACCGGACTGGAGCCGCACACCGGACTGGACGCCACGCTGGATGCCGACTGCACCGGCGTGGACGCTCCTCCGCTGCGCCTCTCCCTCCTTCTCCGCACCACCGATCCATAGCCGACCTTGCGAATCCGTGGGGACCGGAGGGAGTTCCGCAGCGGAGGAGTCAGCCAACGTCATCCCCGGATCCCCCCTCCCCGCCCGCTCCGGCCACCAGAGTGAACGGGGACCGTGGAGCTCAAGCCGGAGGGTACGAGTCCCCCCGGGCAGCGGCAGCAGGTCGAGGCCCTCCGGCGTGATCGACCGCGAGGTGGAAGTCCCACGTGGAACCCCACCCCCGGGACCGTCCCGTTTGGCCACGAACCTGACCATTGCCGTGAACCCTAGGGGACCCAGCAGCCTCTTCTCAGACGGGGTGAGGCGCTGAGTGAGGCAGCAGTTGAAGATCGTCTTCAACTCTGCCTCGTTGAACTCAGCCCTCTCAGCCACCGCCGAGAATGCCCCGGCGAACTCCCGATTCCCATAGTTCCCCTGGCGGAACCTAGCAGCAAGCGGGCTTGAGCGGACCGTGAGGACGACGCCGTGCCGTCCATCTTGCTGCCCGCTGGGTTCTGATCGGGCTCGTGCATTCTGTCATGAAAAGTGTGCAGAAGAACCCAATTGCAGGCAGCGGGGAGTGAGGTTAACAAAAAACAAGACTTTATTTACAAGAAACACAAAACAAAAACCCACGATGGGGGAAAACACAATATAACAAGATAATGACAGGACGACTACTAACTAACACTAAACTGAAAATAAACAACACTAGATAAACCAAACTAAACACTTACTAACTGACAGGACACTCCAAACGGACCACGAGCACGGGAGACAATGACACATTGCACCGCAATGACATCTGGGACTTCAAGCGGGTTCGGTACACGCAAGCCTGCATTCGATGCATATTTGATATCAACAACACATTCGGGTCCTTTCATATGGTCTCTGTACCTGTGTTGATGATAACGCAGAGCGAGAACACAAGGACGCAAGATTGCTGAAGGTATTCTTTTTACAGATTTTTCACGTATAATGTACAAAAAATAATAATAATAATTTTACAAAATTGTACTGTATTATTTACAGATTTATCACAACATTTTTAAAATACGGTCAAAAACCATCAAATTACAGAAAAAGACTGCAAATTTAAACATGTAATTTAAAAAGAAAACTGTATTTTTACGGTATATTTCTGGTACCCCAGCTGCCGAAAAAATTCTGTTTTTAACAAAATGTTTTTTACAGTCTTATTATTGTAATACAGTCAAAAACCATCAAATTACAGAAAAGCATCGCACATTCACAAGAAAAAGAAAGGAAAACCATGTAAGTTTACAGGAAAACGTCTTGGTTACAGATGTAACCTCAGTTCCCTGATGGAGGGAACGAGATGTTGTGTCGAGCCGACAGATGGGGTTGGTCCTTGAGAAACAATTGCTTCCAACTTCTTAGAAAAGGCCAATGGAATTGGTGAATGAAATTTGCATGCCGGACTCCGCCCCCGGATATCCGGGTATAAAAGGGAGACAGAGTGCCTCATTCATTCACCTTTGATCTGAGGAGCCTGAGACCTCTCACGACTGCTGCAGTGGGCAGCACGTGTTGTGGCAAGAAGGACACAACGTCTCGTTCCCTCCATCAACGTCTCGTTCCCACCCATAACTGAGGTTACATCCGTAACCAAGACGTTCCCTTTCTGTCGGTCTCTCGACGTTGTGACTGACCTGGGCGTGTCAGCCGTGAGCGCTACCGCGAAATTGTAACCTACCAGTGGGTAGGTAGGGGGTCCCAGAGCTTTTCTTGAAAGGTGGGAAGGCCCCTGCCTTCGGCCTCACAGGCGGCGGCCTTGTTTCTCTAACAGCAAGAAGCCGCCCAGTACCGTAAGGCCACTGGGTAAGCGCTACTTCCTCAAATGGGGGACTTCCTTCCACAGGGAGGAGTTTAGTGGAGATACCAACATGGTCTCACCGTTAGGGGAGAACTCATGGGAGGAAAGTGTGTACTGAAGGAGTTAACCGCAAGGTGGAGGTCCACCTAGGGAAGGTCATGGGTTACCAAGGTGGTAACCAATCATGAGGATACATCAGACGGAACTGCCCTGCTGGGGGGTTACAACGTCCGGTAGCACTAGGTCCGGTTAGAGCTATGTAGTGGATAACTCAGTTGGTACCCGGCCTAAGGGGCAGGGCTGCTCTGCCCAGCCCGCCCACAGGAGGTGCTTGCTTAATGATGGATGGCATGCCTGTTCTTCACCCAGTGGGGGAAGAAGGGAGGCTAGTTTAGTACGCTGACCCACCTAGAAGAAAGGGGGGAAGGTACTGTCATAGGCGTACACCCTACCGGCCGCCGGTCTTGCCTGATGCCCTGCAAGACTCGAGCTGATACCGGTTTTACGCGGAGGCTGTAGGACCTCGCGAAGGTGATGGGTGTAGCCCAACCCGCAGCTTTGCAGATGTCTGCCAGAGAGGCGCCTCGAGCCAGTGCCCACGAGGAGGCTATACTCTGTGTGGAGAGAGCTCTCACCCAGTGGGCGCGGGCGATCTTAGGACAGGAACGTCGTAGTGACGGCGTCCATGATCCAGTGCGCCAATCTCTGTTTTGATCTCCCCTTATGCTGATCTCCAAAACAGACAAAGAGCTGCTCAGAGCTCCTGCGGCTCTGCGTGCGGTCCAAGCAGAGGCGCAATGCGTGTACTGGACACAACACGGATGGGGTTGGGTCTTCCTAGGGCTGTAGTCAAGTCCACCATTGTCAAGTCCAAGACAAGTCCAAGACCAGGACTAGTCGAGACCGAGTCAAGTCCGAGTCCAAAGAGGTTCGAGTCCAAGTCAAGTCCAAGTCCAAAGAGGTTCGAGTCCAAGTCAAGTCCAAGTCCAGAGAGGTTCGAGTCCAAGTCAAGACCGAGTCCAATTGAGACAGTCAAGACAGAGACAGAAAAAAATCATGACTACAAGACCACATACTTAACTATTGATAATTTATGTGATGCAAGAGACAGCATATCTTCTATTCTATGATAATCATTTTCATTATTGTTTGTAATGATCAAAAAGCAGATAAAATAAGGTCATTTTATTTTTACTATATAGGTATAGCACTAAAGTCACAAAGCCGAACTGTTTATTACTTTTTTAAGGAACTTTTTTTATCAGCCCTCCTAACAGCAAGGTTGTGCAGCAATGAACACATTTGTGCGTGTGCGTGTGTGTGTGCGTGTGCGCGCCTGCCCGTGCACGTGCATGTTCGATAGAGGAGCCGCTGAGCAGTGGCTCCACGGCTCGTTTATAAGCACGTCGGTGCCCATCCTTAAATAACATGTTCATCACAATGACAATAAAAATACGATCAATCTTATCTTTAAGCCCTACTTTCCAAACTTTCAAAATACTCAAATGCAATGCTAACTCTGAAACATGGCATTAACTTACCTCTCTTTGTGATGCCTTTGCAGGTTTCTTACGAAATTGGATGTTGTCCAACATGTTTCGGGGAAAGTTTTGTTGCAAAAAGTTTCCTTTTAAGCGCACTGTCGATACATTTATTATGGTTTGTAAAACCAATCTGTATTATGCCGCTGCTCGCTGACATCGTGCCTGATGAATGATTGATGCTGGTTCGCGCCTCGGACGAATCATTCATTCGAACCGGTTCTTTCTTTTTTCTTTTTTTTTCTCCCGTAAACACTTAATATTATCCACAAATTAATTCAGTTATTCACTTTCTGGCGTGCATGACAGTCCCGCGGACTTGAACCAATATACCGGAGTTATTTAGTAACAACAACAGCACACACTGAACTGAACTGCTGTGTGAAAAGAGAAATTATGAGCACGCGCAGCTCTCGTTCTAGAGTCGAGAGTCGGCAACAGTTTTCGGATTATTAGTTTTCGGATCACAAGAATATTGCTCTGTCAATGTTTTGTTTTGAAGGAGAAAATAAAACATATATCGCTGGACTCGGACGAGACCGACTAGAACATTTGCGAGACCAATGACCAAGTCCGAGACAAGTCCGAGTTCAAATACCAACGAGTCCAAGACAAGTCCGAGACCATAAAAAAACGTCTCGAATCTGGACTCGAGTCCGAGACCGGACTCAAGTACTACAGCACTAGGTCTTCCTCCCCGGTGGGGAGCGCCTTTAAGTTCACCACCTGGTGTCTAGGGGGAGTGGTGGGAACTTTGGGCACGTAGCCGGGCCGGGGTCTCAGGATAGCGTGAGAATCACCGGGCCCAAGTTCTAGGCAATCTGTTGACACGGAGAATGCTTGTAGGTCCGCTACCCTCTTGAGCGCCATCCGGAGAGCCGTCTTCATCGTGAGGTGAGAAAGAGCGGCATCTCCGAGGGGCTCCAGGACCGCATCAAGGTCGCAAGAGGGTACGGAGCATGGGTGAGGCGGTAGCCTTTCCGCACCCCTTAGGAAGCAAATGATCAGGTTGTGCTGTCCTAGAGACTTACCAGCAACTGAGTCGTGATGAGCGGCAATAGCGGCTACATATACGTTCAGTGTGGAAGGGGAGAGATTACTCTCAAGTCTCTGGAAGGACAGCACGTTCCCGATCGAGCAACTCCACGGGTCTTCTCTTCGAGAAGAGCACCAGGATGAGAAGAGGCACCATTTACAGGCGTATAGCCGCCTAGTGGCCAGGGCCCTAGCCTGAATGATGGTCTTAACCGCCACAGGGGGTAGGCCACTCAGGATCTCCTCGTCCCGTCCAGGGGCCAGACATGGAGGTTCCAGAGGTCTGGCCTGGGATGCCATAACGTGCCCTTCCCCTGGGAAAGCAGGTCCTTCGTCAGGGGAATCGGCCAGGGGGGAGCTGTCGTCAAGAGCATTAGCTCCGAGAACCAAGTTCGGTTGGGCCAGTATGGCGCAACTAGTACACTTGATGCTTCTCTTCCCTGACCTTGCACAGGGTCTGTGCAATGAGGCTCACTGGGGGGAAGGCGTACTTCCACTTGTCCCCCGGCCAGCTGTGCGCTAGAGCATCCATGCCGAGGGGGGCCTCGGACGGAAAGTACCCTAGCAGGCAATGGGTGGTGTCCAGGGAGGCGAACAGGTCTACCTGAGCCTGCCCGAACTGTACCCAATGAGCTGGACTGCGCGGGGGTGGAGTCGCCACTCTCCGCGAGGCATCAACTGACGAGAGAGCGCATCGGCTTTCTGGTTCAGGTCACCTCAGATATGTGTGGCTCGCAGGGATCTGCTCACCTGCGGACTCCACAGGAGGAGGCGTCGGGTGAGTCGTTTTAGCTGCCGTGTGCAAACGCCACCCTGGCGGTTTATATACGCTACGGAAGTTGTGCTGTCCGACCGGACCAGCATGTGCTTGTCCTGCACGTGAGGTTGTAGCCCCTTCAGTGCGGGTAGCACATCCAACAACTCTAGGCAGTTGATATGCCTGCGCAGGTGGGGGGCCGTCCATCGCCCCAACACTGCATGCCCGTTGCACATGGCACCCCAACCCTGCAGGGAGGCATCTGTCGTCACCACGAAGCGCCTCGTGACCTGCTCGAGAGGGAACCCCATCCGTAGAAAGGTCAATGAAGACCAAGGGGTTAGGGTGCATCGGCAGAGAGGCATAATCACCATCCGCCTGCTGCCGGTGTGCCACGCTCTCCAGGGAACTCGACTCTGTAGCCAGTGTTGCAGCAGTCTCATGTGCATCAACCCGAGTGGTATCACCCCTGCCGAGGATGCCATGTGCCCAGGAGCCTCTGATTTTGTTTCATCTGCTTGAAATATTCCAGGCAGTTCAACACTGACTGAGCGCGCTCTGTAGTCAGTCGCGCTGTAATGGAGACAGAGTTGAGTTCCAAACCAAGAAAGAGGATGCTCTGCACAGGGGAGAGCTTGCTCTTTTCTCAGTTGACCTGTGGTCCCAATCAATCTATGTGCCAAAGCACTAGGTCCCTGTGTGTACATAATAGGTATCGCGAGTGTGTCAAATGAGCCAGTCGTCGAGATAGTTTAGTACCCGCACACCTCTCTCCCTGAGGGGAGTGAGGGCGGCTTCCACGATCTTCGTGAAGACTCGTGGGGACAGGGACAGACCGAAAGGGAGGACTCTGTACTAACATGCCCAACCCTCGAAAGCGAACCGTAGGAACGGGCGATGACGAGGGAGAATCGAGACATGAAAGTAAGCGTCCTTCAGGTCGATTGCCATGACCCAATCTTGACATCTGATAGATGCCAGGATGCGCTTCTGCGTGAGCATCCTGAACGGCAGCTTGAGTAGGTGCCTGTTCAGGGTATGCAGATCTAGCAACCCCCTTTTTGGGGACGATGAAGTACGGGCTGTAAAACCCGTTGAACATCTCGGCTAGAGGGACGAGCATGATCGCTTTCTCTCCAGAGGGGTGGCGACCTCGGCCCGAAGCACGGAAGCATCCTTGCCTCTGACTGAGGTTTGAGAGGATGCCCCGAAACTTGGGCGGGCGTCTGGGGAGTTGGACCGCGTAGCCGAGACGAATCGTATCCTGTAGTCACCGTGACAGATTGGGAAGCCTTGTCAGGCTCCCAGGGACCGATACAGGGAGGCTAGGGGTACGTTCTGCTTCATCGACCTCCCGGGGGTGGTTCGATGGCCGGCAGTGTGGATCCCTCACCGTGGGGGGGCCCCCAGAGAGGAGATCGGCTCTGCTGTTTTACCTGCCTGGCGATGATGTAGCACAACGCACCATCGATTGAGAGTGCTTAGGCTGATGATCATCCTCGACATTGGGTCTCGCCTCAACGTTGAGTTGCTGAACACCGTCGTGTAGAGGGTGAGAGCGGCTGTGATAATACCCAGATGATGATGTAGCACAACGCACCGTCGATTGAGAGTGCTTAGGCTGCTGATTATCCTCGACATTGGGTCTCGTCGTGACGCAACGTCGAGTTGCCGAACACCGTCGTGTAGAGGGTGAGAGCGGCTGTGATAAACACCCAGAGAGAGAGAAAACTCTTAGAAGTGGGCTGTTGGGACGGGGCAGGAACCGTCCCGAATCGACCAACCAGCTATGGAATGGCTGGGGTCGGGCCCGAAGGTATTCTCGATCTCCCTGGGGTCTTCCCATGAGGGCCGCTTCGGCTTCCGCCGCGACTGCTGATGGGGTGGTGGTCTCCTCTTCGATGTCTTCTTCCGGGGGGCCGCCTGAGTGGGGGGTGCCGAAACCGGAAGGCGTCGAAGACGAAGAGGACCAGGGCTGCTGGGAAGCAGACTGTGCACGGGATCTTGACGGACAGAGGGCGGCTAAATCGCGGTGGGGGAGGATATGCTTGATATCCTCTGTCTGCTTCTTTACTGTCGAGAACTGCGACAGGCCCGGGAAAGCATTGCTGACATTTCGACATCCGCTTCTTCCTGGGCTCGGGAAGCGAGACGAGGTGCGAACGGTCCGCGAGCCAGTGGCTGACGGATTAGAGCTCACAGTAATCCTCATATCACCCTCGCTGCTCGCCGTAGCGGACGGTAGGGCCGTAGCCACTGCTGTCACAGAACAGGAAGCAGACGAGGTGGTGGCTGAGTCCCGTGGGAACACAGCCACCCGTGACGCAATGTCTGAATCGTCAACCGCCCGCAGTGCGGGCAGGACGTATCCACAAGGACTGCCCCAGCGTACTGGAAGCAGACCTTGTTTCTGTCCCCCTCCTCGATGAGTGTGTTGCACCCACGAGAACAGCAGGACATGCCACGCTGGAGAAATTTGCTCTTTTAGAGAAAAAACTCTAAAAAACTCCAGGGGAAGTCGCCGCAGGAAGGGACAGTCCCCTGCACCTCGTCGTAGAACCAGCAGTCTTGTAGTTGCTATCTTGTAGCGAAGTCTGTTGATCATGAGCGAAGGCTCCGAAGAACAAAAGGTGAATGAATGAGGCACGCCGTCTCCCTTTTATACCCGGATATCCGGGGGCAGAGTCCAGCATGCAAATTTCATTCGCCAATTTCATTGGCCTTTTCTAAGAAGTCGGAAGCGATTGGTTCTCAAGGACGAACCCCATCTGTCGGCTCGACACAACGTCGAGAGACCGACAGAAAGGGAACCCTGTTATTTTAAGGAATATTTCTGGCGCCCCAGCAAAGTGTACACTGTTTTTCTGGGTTGATGGGTTTTAGCCAAAATTATTCAACTTGTGCATAACTCACCCACAATGCTTTTTTTAAACCTGTAGGTTTACAATTTACAATGGCACCCACAAGCACTGGAGCAGTAACGCGGAAGTCAAGTGGCTTAAAGAATAAATATTTTGTGTTTTTAAGGTCCTACTTTGGTTTATGGAGTGTCCAACAACAAGTTTACGTACATACATGGTGTAAAAACACTTTAATTTTCTAATAATATGCAGTTATTATTAGCTTACTTCTTGACTGACTCTCAAATGATTCGTTCGCTGATTCATCTCTCTAATCCCCTTCTTTCTTTCAGCCTACTCTGATCTGATTGGTCAGATGGTCTAGTCTGCTGTGATTGGTCTACCGTGTGCAATGTCGCAAATGGAACTTAGGCGGGCATTACACGGAGTGACGCAAATTCGAACCGGAATGATTCAGAGTCAACTCCTTTTTTTCTCAAGCCTAACTTTGTTATTCGTTTACTTTCGACTTTACAACTTGGCAGACTGCTTTGTATTTACACACAGCAACATTACACACTCCATGAAATGTAATTTTAAGGACATTGTAATAGTTACTCTTTAATCTAAAAAAAAGAAATATTATTCTCTTGATGCTCAGCCTCACTGTGGTACCATTCAGACCAAACATCTGGCCATGTGTTACTTCTTTTTAACTGTGAGGGAAAAAATATGTTCATGAACATCCATCTCAGTCTATATGAACGTCCTTCCATACACTAGTCATGATCAGAATAAACATCTTATCTAACAGTAACCCTCATCAACATATTAAAAATGAGCACTTCTTACGAAACGCTCAAGCGCTTGTTATCATAACCGGCTGACCGGCACACATAAATCTGTGTACGTGCCACATTTATATGTAGAGATAGCCCTCACACACCTTTTAAGAGCAGAACTTCAATTGAATGCTTATACACCATACTGTTTTCCTTACGTTCACTGTCCGCGGCACTGGAGAAATATGGCCGCGATTTTCACAGCATCAAAGCTGTTCTGGAAGTAAATCTCGCATTTAAATTAGATAGATTTATTTATATGAGCTGAAGTGTGAACGTGTTGCTCTTGGAGGGGCATGACATGTGAATGTATAGTAGCCATAACACATTTAACTGTGTAGCCTGAAGAACTCAAATTGCTGCAGAAGTAACAAGTCACTTAGTGCTGGAAACATTTGTAATCCAATCCTCGGCAATGGGTGGCAAGTATCCCCTAATTTTAATTATGCTTTCATGGGTTTAACAACCCGCCGTGTTCTCCAAAGTACTGCGGTTCTAGTTGGAAATACAGGCCAACAGTTGACTGCCAATGGCACCGCCATGGTGATAATTAGATCTTATTTTTATATTTAAAGCAGAACAGACGCGTCTCTAATACTCCTGGGATCTCACAAGCGGCAATATTGTAAAGATATGTAATTCCATTAAAAAAATTCATAGCTTGGGATAATGTTCCACTGAGAAATAAATATGTGAGTGACTGAAAGACCTGAACTGGAGAGAGAGCAGATGCTTGTTGATCTAAAGCTACAAAATGCCAAGATGACAGAAAAACATTCAGGAATTCTGGAACCTAAATTAGTTGTGTAATTCAAAGCTCATTCCAAAGCTGAGTTGATCTAGTGTTATGATAAAATGGCAAGTGATATGGCCCATTACTGTTTATAGATGATATTAAAGACAAGAAACACATTGTGTTTTTTAATGAGAATGTGAAGATCCTTTTGATGCTGCACACCTAACGGGTGCGTTTCCCACAATAGCCAACTATGGTCGCAAGTTCCGTCATTCCAGCATAGTTCAACGATTTAAGTGTTTCCCAAAACCATCGATCCAACGATCAATCGCAAGCAGCATCGCAAGTTGTGTGGTCGGAACTACAGGTCTAGAGCTGTGGTTAGAAGCATCGTTCCTTATTATTATGACATGTAGACTTAAATGCATCAAGCTTTTGATCAAAGTAAGCAAACAGCACGCAGTGCATTCCATATCCATCATTCTAAATATGTACAAATTCAATTTTACATATTTTAGTTTGTCAAGAAAATAGAAGCGCTGTTTTTTAAAAAGTGCGCATGCGCATTGCCTGCGTGCTCTAGGACCCTGGGGAATCCCTGGGTGGAATGATGTAGGAGGACACTTACAAATGAATTAAATATGGTGAAAAATAGAATAACAAAAGTAAAAAAAAAAACATGCAACAGGTCTAATAAACAATGATAAATGATTGAATTATGACAAAAAAGGTATCAATTCTCACCAGCTCAACTATGTCTTTTTGTTCAAGAGACAGTTTCCAGATGTTTAACTCTTCCACGTGTGTGTAACGTTCGTCTCGTAAAGCCATTAACAGGGGCTGGAGGCTTGGCAAAACGGTGTCTGATGGTGTGTCATCTGGAAATGACAGTGTAATCTACAAGCGAAGAAGAGAGCGAGACAAAAGAAGGGAGAAAAACGAACATTTGCATAACTAAAGAAAATATAGCATGGGCTAATGAGTGAATCTCATTCATCTGTCAACAGCATGTATAGGTCACAATTTATTACAAAATTCAAGCGAAGAAATTATATACTTCCCTTTTCATCACAATAAAGCACACCCCACTTCCCAAACTCTTACTACCAAAATGAAAATAAATTACTTTTATTTTATCTTTAAAAAAGATTGGCCTATTTAAACTCTTCAAAAAATACAGAGAAATCTTTGTTTTTCTAAATGTTTATTAGGGGCTGTGAGTTGAATTTGCATGCGCAGAAGTGGCGCATAGGTGCTCAAGTTGATATCGCTATAAAGTCTGTAACTCCGACAACAAAGTATATTTGCCTGCATTTTTTCTGACCCTTTCGAAACTAATAACGTTTACATTTATCCCCACACTATACAATACCTTTTTTAGAGTCTGTTGCTTTTCGATGTTCAGGAGAATTTCTTGTTTGAGCAGTGTGCAGGGACAGCTGTCAGTCTGGGTGCAGTGATGCTCGTATCTTTTCCAGAGCGCGCGCAGCAGCACCACTGCGGCATCACTGCCGGTACCTCGCGACGCGGACCGCGCATTACGCATTATACACTGCCAAATAAGATAACGTTATTAAAAAATTATGCTGTTTAAATGCATAAAAAATATTAACTGCATTCTCTGAAGTTCCTCAGTAGAGTGAGGCGCTATGTCTGTTGCTATAGCAACGACAACAACAACACAACACAAGATCCTTCCGCAGGCCAATCACGACACTGCACTGAACTTGTGTGCTGTCACAACAACACGGCTATCAACTATCAACAACTATCATCGACATGTTATATAATACACTTGATCTTTAATGAATTTCAGGGATAAAGTAAAAATCAATCTTATCAGCACTCTGTAACGTAATTGTTACAATTAGCTCAGCTAAATAAAATAATTTTATGTGAGATTAGTTTTATGAAAACACTGACTCTGCTTTAGGAAACAACATATCAACTCACATGGCAAGAAATACAGCACACATTCTTCATTTATTATGCACAAACAGGAACGTTTTATTTATACCTAAGCCTACTGTTCAAATAGAAACAGAAAATATAATCACAAGTCCTCATGTGTAGGTTACTGTACACGAGGGCTCATGTATCTGTTATTCTAATGACATTCAGGCAAGTGTATTTGAAGTAGCTGTGTGTTGTGCAATGAAATAATTGTCTTTCTCGTTTAGTAAACAAACTATTATATATACCACCTTCTCAACAAAAGTTTTTTCACAAACTCTAAGAAACATGTTGAAGAAACGTGCTTCTGCCGAATGGGTCACATAAAACGAAACGGGTTATACACTGTTGACTGCTGCATCAGATGCAGTTTACAGAGCCGCAGTTATTGGAACCACAGAAATGATTAATACCACATAAAACATGATACATATGAAATCAAATAAAAACACACAGCAGAACGTTCACTGGGGAGAAACCTTTTGTGGGTCTCCACCTACAGCCAAACCGCAGAAAAGATCTTGCATGTACTCTCATAAACACCTAGCTCACTTTCCATTCAGTTAATGCAAAAGACTTTTATCCAAGGTGGTCACATTGTTTGGAAAGGGGCTCAAGCAGACATCTCCTACCACTCCTCCGGCTTTAAAATGGGTTGGTATGTATTTGTTCAGCCCACAGCAGAAGCTCTATATAATATGCTGCTTATTGACTGGAAACCAGGGAATGATCCAGGGTCTTGCGGTGTACTGCAGGAATCAAGAACCCAGAGGTCCTGATCGGAGCTGGTTATTCCCCAGCCAGAGCTCTGGAGACAGGATTGTTGACAGGGTGTTCACCACTCCAGTATGTGATACTCTGTGTCTGTGACTTGTGCTGCAAAGGTTTGTATAACGTGCCAAGTATGTGGTCAGAAAAGGGTGCCGGGCAGTGAAACAAATATCAGCTGAGTGAAGAGGTCATAGATGTGCTTTATCGTGAATAAACAAAGGATCTGTTTTGTAAAGCACAATATTCAATTCAGTTATGCACTGTAAACTATGTAAATTCATATTTACAGGGTTCCTATGGTCTTGGTAAACCTGAGAATAACATGGCATTATAAAACTGTGATTTCCAACCATAAAGTCATTAAAACTTATAGTAAGGAGTAGAAACTCAGTGAATATACATGTGTATGTTATGCTCAGCTGTAAAGTAGTTTTGCACTTAAAAAATAATGTATAAATGTATAAAAAATAATAATGTATAAATAAAGTCGTGGGTTCGATCCCAGGGGATTGCACATACTTAGAAACAAATATGTGTAGGATAATGCAATGTAAGACGCTTTGGATAAAAGCGTCTGCCAAATGCATGAATGTAAATGTGTTTGTTTAATTACTTTAACATTTAGGTTTGGACATTTTATGGCATGGAAAGATCTAAGTCAGATAAAGACAAGTGTTCAGGAGTTGGGATGGATGCTTTAATGAGCCTTTATATTTTTTATATTTTAAAAAGCTTTTTAAATGGAAAAAAGCAAGCAGGTTATTTTTGTGCAATCCATTAATATAGCACTTAACACTGTGCAGAAAAATTGAACTTAATCAAATTTTGTCTCTACTTTCCAAATTTTGAAACAGCCATCCAGTAGACTAACATGGAACTACCCCCAAAACTGACCAGCTGTCCCCTTGACATTTCTGTCACAACACAAAATTGTTACAATTATCGTTGTCAAAAGAATCCATAAAAGAATAAAAAGAGAATTCTATTGACATTTTGCGGTCAGTGATGTAAGATTCATTGTTATTTTTTCTTTGTTTTGGCTATTTAATCACTATTACATATCGTTATCTGATTGTGTTGTATACTCTAACCGCTTAAAAAAACGTTAAAGAACTCAAGCATTTCGACTTTCAACTGAACTTGAATTTTGAAATAGGAATTTTAAATATATGGCCTATATAAGATTAAAAAGACCAATCGTACAATATTTTTGTTGAGAAGAAAAAGTTTCATAACTATATCCCCGGTCACTCTTCAATGTCTGAGTGTACAGGCGCTTCACCGGAGCTCGCAGCAGGAGTATAAATTGCACGAGCAGTCGCGGCTACGCGCACAGTTACACCAGTAAGCAGATCGTGTGGATGTTAAACTAACGGAGCGCAGAGGAAACATGCAGTCACCGGAAACAATGAACCGGCACCACTCCGCTCCTCCACACACTGTCACCGGTAAGCGTGTTTTCACAAGACTCGACATAAGGAACTACAATTAGATTTAAATGAAAGAAATAACAAAAAGATGCCTAAAACCTATGCTATCCTAAGACCTTTATCAATGGAAATGAATGGAAAATACTATTTATAGTATAATATAAATATGTTTAAATCTGGATTTAACAAAAATATCTCATATACTGAAACATGCCATACCTATATTTCAAAATAACAGGTCACAATACATTCTTCATATGTGCAAGGAATGCATGACATGTATTTCTGTGAATAAACCATAAAATGTGAAACGTTATTTTCTTATTGTCAAGCTTTCACTTTTTTGTATGCTGAAACTACAGTTTAATCACTTGTCATTGTTTTATTTAATAAACATACTCTGTGGAGTCCGTTTGGAATGTTTTTTTATTCAACTTCCAAATAATTTTAAATGTAGTTTTTTCCTAAATATTTTATAGCCTAACATGTACAGTATTTACTCCTTTACACTCTCAGAAGAGAGATGATCTTTAACAGTAATTAGCTAGTTATATTGTGCCAAAAAACAGAAAGTCCTGCATGTGGGAATGTGCAGACGTGAGAAGTGTTCCCAGTGGAAAACGAGTTTGAACCGAGTTTGTTAAATAAGCAGATGTTCAGATGATGTTCACATGTTCACAATTGCTGCACCATTGGAACCAAATGTTGACGGCACATGTGTCTATGTGTTAGAAGACATAAAGATACACGTTTGATATTTTATGTCTCATTGTGTGTTTGAACAAGCTTGCAATCTCTCTCTCTCTCTCTCTCTCTCTCTCTCTCTCTCTCGCAGACAGTGTTGTGATGAGGAGGAGGAAGGCTCAATGGCTGGTCTCAGTCATGTTATGCCTCTCTTTGGTTATTGTTGTGTTGGGCATCTACACCAGCACACGCACAGAGAGTGTCAGCATCACCGGATATACGTCAGGGATTATCGTAAGTCATCATCATTGTTATCTACAAATTATAAATAACTTTTGTATACAATACATCATGTTGTTTCGGAGGTCAAGAGTGCTGGCATCTCTCTTGGTTTTAATTGTTAATTTGATAAGAGTTATTACTTTACTGTCTAACTATGAGACTTTATTATTATTATTTATTTATCATTATTTCTCAGTGAATCCAAACGATCCAAATAATAATACGAAAATCTGATTCTTTGGCTCTGAAATGGCAGACGAAGGACAGCTTTAGCTGTAATACAGTTTAGAAATGCGATTCCGTTAAAGTCTTTGTTTTACTCCTGCACTTTCAAAACTCTCCCTTAAATGATTGTGCATCAGCCTGTGGACAAAGATAGCTTACTCTTTTTTTTTTTAATGAACATATCTTGAACACAAATCTTAATGCTACAGCCTATAATAACATTGTTGGGAGTTGTGTGCTCCTACTTTTATTGCAACAGTTTGGGCAGGGCCCAATGCCTCTGTGTATAAGGCAAGGCTTAGAAATAAATGATTTATTCAGTCAACTGTGGAAGAACTTACCTGGTGTGCATAAAGCCAAGCCACGAACCCAGATGAACACCTTCGGTGTGACTTTCAATGCAAACTTTGAGCTTTCTTCAAAACATCTTCTTTTGTGTTCAACAGAACAAAGATATTTATTAAGCGATTTTTCCTACTATGGTAGTCAATGGTGGCCAAGAACTGTTTTGCTACAAGCAATGTTTTAAATATCTTTTTGTGGGTTCATCAAAACAAGAAATTTATACTGATTTTGTACAGCTTGAGGGTGAGTGAATGCAGACAGAATTTTATTTTTGGGTGAACTGTTCCTTTAAGGGAAGGCCGAATCTCTGTCCTGGACTCCAGCAGCTAGCCACACCTTTGAGTAGCTCATACATTTACAACCTCATTCTTCCTGATCTTTCCTGGCCTTTCGTAGTAGAGGTGGACACTCCACCACCGGACTTGGTGCAGTGCTGTCTCAGCAGCATGGGATCCGGTCAAACTCCTACTGTACTGTCGTGATTCACGGCAGGATTCCTTGTTATGTGTGGAGAGAAACGTATTATTGTCGTCTCGACAATAATATGCGTTCTCTCCGGTGTCGCGTCTTCTAGCCTCGCCCTCTCGTTTCCTCGTTAGCTTCTCCTTAGTGTTTGATCCCTGTCACCTGCCCGTCTCCCTCCCTGTGTTATCATCCCTCGTTTGTATTCCCCTATATATTAACCTTGTGTCTCTTGTCTTGTGCTGATTCGTTTTGTATTACCTGGTATTGTCCTTGTCTCAAAGCTCTAGTAAGTTGTCTCGTATATATTGTTTTTGCTCTGTCTTGCGTGTATCTAGTGTTAGTCCTGTCTCAGTTTTATATGGTTCTTTTGGTTACCTCGTCCGCCGGTTTTGTCCCCCACGTGGGAGGTTTTGGTTTATGTTTTATATGTGGTTATAGTGCTGTTCTCTTTTTGTCTTCCCCCATCGTGGGTGTTTGATTTGTGTTTTGTGTAATAAATTCTGTTAACCCCTTCTACGCTGTCTGCATCTGGGTCCTCATTGAGAATCATGACAGAACGTATCAGCCAACAGAGGACCCAGCAGACAGCGAGTTCCACCTCCCTGCGGAGCCGTCAGGCTCACATCTTATACGGCCTCCGTCAGAAGGGGGCTGACATCAGGGACTTCGCCTGGGAGTTCCTAGCCTCTGCGGGCAATTCGGAGTTCACCGAGGCGGAACTCAAAGTCATTTTTAATGGCTGCCTCGATGAACCCCTCAGAGGTAAGGATGCTAAGGCCCGGTTCGCGATGCACCGTGAGGAGCCCAGGGACCCTACCGCGCCGGGAACTCCACCACCCCTGGCCCCCATACCGGAGGACCGCATCCTGGCTGTGGTTTCCCTGGAAGACCCCACACCTTCCGCCTCATCCCCTGCTACCTCGTCACCACCAGTCACCCTCCGTGGCAAGCGGGGGAGGAGAGTGTCCTCGGGGTCCTCTTCAGAGGCATCCCAGCCGGAGCTAGCCGCTCCCTTCACCTCCTTCTTGCAGCCGACCACCAGGCGAGTGGTTCGGTTCAAGAAGAAGAGGCAACGGCGGGCAGCGCGGGATCCGCCCCAGCTGGTAATCCAGCCGGCGTCCCAGCCGGTGGTGCAGGCGGCGTTCCAGTCCGGCGCAGGCGGCGTCCCAGCCTGTGATCCAGCCGGCGTCCAGCCCGGTGCAGCCGGCTCCAGTCCGGTCCAGCCGGCGTCCAGGTCAGTCGGTGCAGCCGGCGTCCAGTCGGTGCAGCCAGCGTCCAGTCCGGTGGTCCAGCCCGATGTCCAGTCCAGTGTCCAGCCCGGTCCAGTCCGTGTCCAGTCTGGTGTCAGTCCCGTGTCCAGTCTTGTGTCCAGTCTTGTGTCCAGTCTGTGTCCAGCCTGTGTCCAGTCTTGTGTCCAGTCTTGTGTCCAGGCCTGTGTCCAGTCGTGATCCAGCCGGCGTCCAGTCCGGTGATCCAGCCGGCGTCCAGTCCGGTGATCCAGCCGGCGTCCAGTCCGGTGATCCAGCCGGCGTCCAGTCCGGTGATCCAGCCGGCGTCCAGTCCGGTGATCCAGCCGCGTCCATCCGGTGTCCAGCCGGCGTCCAGCCGGCCTTCCAGCCGGCGTCAAGCCCTGTCCAGCCGGCCTTCCAGCCGGCGTCAAGCCCTGTCCAGCCGGCCTTCCAGCCGGCGTCAAGCCCTGTCCAGCCGGCCTTCCAGCCGGCGTCAAGCCCTGTCCAGCCGGCCTTCCAACCGGCGTCAAGCCCTGTCCAGCCGGCCTTCCAGCCGGTCCCTGGGAGACTCCCAGGGTCAAAGACTGTTCCCCCCAGGACTTATCCTAAGTCCCCAGGACTCGCGCCCTCGAGCGCAGCCGGGGACTGGGACTATTCCCTCCAACCCTTTTGGACTCCCCCATGGACTCTGTTGTTCCCCCCCCCCCTCCCTTGTTTGTTATTTTTATTGTGTCACCCAACCCATGATTTTGTTTCTTGTCTGCCCTTATTTTGTTCAATGTTTTGTTGGTTTTGTCACTTTCACAGTCTGTCTTGTCCTGTGTCACCTTGAGGAGCGTCAGATATCGCTCCTTAAGGCGGGGGTCTGTCGTGATTCACGGCAGGATTCCTTGTTATGTGTGGAGAGAAACGTATTATTGTCGTCTCGACAATAATATGCGTTCTCTCCGGTGTCGCGTCTTCTAGCCCCGCCCTCTCGTTACCTCGTTAGCTTCTCCTTAGTGTTTGATCCCTGTCACCTGCCCGTCACCCTCCCTGTGTTATCATCCCTCGTTTGTATTCCCCTATATATTAACCTTGTGTCTCTTGTCTTGTGCTGATTCGTTTTGTATTACCTGGTATTGTCCTTGTCTCAAAGCTCTAGTAAGTTGTCTCGTATATATTGTTTTTGCTCTGTCTTGCGTGTATCTAGTGTTAGTCCTGTCTCAGTTTTATATGGTTCTTTTGGTTACCTCGTCCGCCGGTTTTGTCCCCCACGTGGGAGGTTTTGGTTTATGTTTTATATGTGGTTATAGTGCTGTTCTCTTTTTGTCTTCCCCCATCGTGGGTGTTTGATTTGTGTTTTGTGTAATAAATTCTGTTAACCCCTTCTACGCTGTCTGCATCTGGGTCCTCATTGAGAATCATGACACTGTACCATGTCCTGCCTTCTCCCATAAAATCACCCCAGTGGAGAGATATTACGACATCGGCAACAGGTAGTTATTAGCCTTCAAACTGGCCCTGGAAGAACGGAGGCTAACTTACTTCTACCATTTCAAGTGATCAAAAGAACCTAGACTAGATTATCTCTGAGAAGCCAAAAGAAGAAATCCGAGACAGCCTGGCTCTCGTTTTTTATGCAGTTCAACTTCACGATTACCTACCAACCTGGATCCAAGAATACCAAAGCTAATGCATTATCCTGCTTATATGCTCCCAAAGAAACTTCTCCAACTCCTGAATCCATTTTACTCTAGAAGACTTTCGTAAGCCCAGTCTAATGATCTCACCACACCGAGGGCTTCCCTGCCAAATACGTCCATCAACCCTCCCCCTGAGTGCCCGCCTAATCATGTCTACATTCCATGGAGTCAATGTACAGCCATCATACAGTCTGTCCATACCTCCTTGGGCACTGGCCACCCAGTGGCCAATGTAACTCTTTTGCTGCTCCGCAACCGCTTCTGGTGGCTGGGCATGGCTCGCGAGGTTCAGAGTTTTGAAAAGGGGTGTAAGGAATGGGGCATTTCCAAGAGCCCTCGTCATAAACCTCCTGGTGAGCTCCATCTTCTGCCCATTCCACGTCACCCCTGGCCACACTTAGGAGTGGACTTCGTCATAGATCTCCTCTGGTTAAACACTCATCTTCGTAGTTGTTGACAGATTATCTAAATCCTGACAACTGAATGAAAATTCTTCAAAATTCTACTTATGTATTTCACTAAAAAATAACAGTTATGGATTTGGTACAGGATGGCAGGGAATTAAAAAAACTTTCAGAATTTTCATTATTGTGTGAACTGTTCATTTAACGCCGTTTCTAAAGGGTATGTATGAGAACGGGATCTCCACAAATATAACATGGAACATTTGGGTTTACAATGTATTTTCTATTATGCTAATCTGAAGTAATTTTCAGATGAGTCAAAGCATCTGGCGTCTTGTGAGTAGATCATCAATTTAGCCTTTATGAATGTCATAACAGTTGTTTTGTTGGTAGTGTCTTGTTGAAGCGGTACTGTATGAACTTCAGTAAGACTAATGGCTATACACAGTATAACAGAATAGTATTAATACTCTCTACTCATACTATTCAGCAATATGTTTTATGTAAATTGTTTGTACGGGACATACATCTTGGATGACCCACTTAGTTTGTCAAAATGTGCCGTAACGCAAAACACGTTGCAGAATGCTGTATCTTTTCAGTTTTATAAAAGCATAGAGTGATTGTTACACACCATTTCAACTGAAATGAATTGAATCCATGATAATGAATCCCAGTGCTTCTATGGTATTTTGTATTTTCCAAGTGAGTCTCTGTTTTTACTATTGTGTTTTTTTATGTTTCCATTGATTGCAGTTGGCATTTGGATCATTCTTGGGTGTTCTTGGACTAATTCTGGAGGAAAACCGCAAAAAATTGGTAGATATCGACATGTAAAGTCTTAAGTCTTCCATCATCAGCTTTTTTCTGTTGCATGTTTCTGCTCACCATTGTGAGCAGAAACACCGCCTTGTACTCTTGGCATGGTCCATTTATCGGTTTCACAAACCTGTACTCTTTTTTTCCACTCTTGCTTCACTGCTGTTCTGAGCATTCTGATCATTGTGATCTCTAAGTGTGAGTACAAGTGTTAGGCACCTATTGTAGAGGTAAATTCTCTGTTACTGTAAGAAATGGGTTTTCTGTTAAAGTTATTTACTTTTTATCAGCTCAGTTCCATGGAATTTTTTTTTTTTTAGTTCAAATAGTATTCTTTAAAAATTCAAAATTTGTTCTTTTAATATTCACTTCAGTTAAAGACAATTTATAAGATGTTTTAATGACGACAATTTAAATTTGACCCAAAAAAATCTTGTTTCGTTCAAATTGTTGAAGTCCAAACTGAGCAGACCAGTCTTTGCTGCAGTTTGTCAAGATAAATATTCCCCATCGCGATTTCCTACACCACAGTAGTCGCTATAACAGTGTTCCAAGCCATTTTGCCATGCTTCATTTCTGTCTGTGCGTTCAGAACTTTTGGGAATAATGAAATCACTTCCTCTGACCTTCCTCTGTCACTATACTAAAGAGAGAAAACTCACAGCAAGTGCTGTACTCATGCCCAGTATTTATGACATCAGGTGACAGTCTTTCTATGGTCAGCTCCAGTGAAAAGTGTGAACAGACTGTCTGTGAGAGTGAATTTCAAAGCATTGATATTTACTGCAATAAATTAAATGATTTTGATGTTAATTGTTACTTTTCCTGGAATGATACAATTACCTGCATGACTAAATCACTGTTGCATTGTGGGCTGTAAAGTTAAGATGGTCATCAATCACCTCTGCCAGGTTCCTTGCAGAATTAGTAGGTGTTGCTGTTAAAGATCTACAGTAAGTTGGACAGTGAAATTGTGTATGACTGATGGGTTGGCTGGGATCACCAGGAGCTGAGTTCAGTTTTGCCAAGGTTGAGTTGATGGTGACTAGACACCAAGACTCTGTGTTGTTTTGACCCATGATGCGGGTGATGGTTACAGCATCACATGATGTCTCATAGCATTATTTTAACAACACGCCTAGAGAAGGATGCTGGTGTTGATTGCAGAGATCCAAACATGATAAAATTTCACTAGTATTACATTTGCCCTGTAGTTCCTTGCAGGAATCAAGCCAAGTACTTTCTGATCTCCATCTCCGAGCATTAACCACTACCCCAATACCACTATCACTTGGCCTTAGCATTTAATGCCTTGAAGCAGCCCAGAGAGGCAAACAAGATGTGGTTTTATCAAATAGTGAGACTGGGTTGGAAAGAGGCCTCTACCACAAATAGTGGTTACAATGAGTATCTCATTATTCCTTGTGGCTTGGCTCTCATACAGCTTTCCATGCTTTTGATAAATTACTCATGTAATTTATAATCAGAGTCATGATTTAGTAATTGTTATTATTGACCACATCTTATTCACATTACTCTTGACATGTACAACATACCCAAAGGTTATCAATTATTGGGTGTATGTAAAGCCAACTAAAAGCAGTGTTGTTATAACTGCAAATGATGGAAGATTCCTACTGTTGCTGAAAAAGATGGCAGCTGTGATGGTTGTATTTACCAAAAGCCACAATCACAAAATAAAAATTCATGCCACGGATGGTTTGAAAACAGACCCAAAGTCTAATTTGGTAGATTTAGTTCAGACTTATATATTTTGTCTTAAAGGAACAGCACGTTCTAGGACTGAACAATATATTGAAATTATTGCGAAAATTCATATCGCAACATGCATTTCAGAATGATTTGCAGCAACCAAATGATTTTAGTGCTTTGGAAAGATAGGTAGCCTACATGCAACATTTTAGGTCAATGCAGATAACTAAGAAAATGATATGTGAATGTTGTTATATGGTTCAAATTAATTTGACAAACTTGAAGAATTATTGTATCGCATACCATAATGCATTATTTAGCATGGTAGCAAATATCCCAAGTGGAACTGTTCTAAGTTTTAGGCGGTTGTTAGCGGGGAATAGCATAACATCGAATGTCACGAATGTCCAATCAGAATCAGGTATTCCAGAGTGACGTGTAATAAATTTGTGAAATGCTGTGTGATCTTATAACATGATAATAAGGGCTTCAGAGGACTTTTTATGTTTTTCATCATAAATAACCATCCACTCTTCTTGGAAAATGTGTAGAAAACATAAGCTTGAATAAGCTTCTTTTTAGAAAAAGTAAGTAATACAGGGTTGGCATTACAAAATATATCCATTAGTGATTATGTAACTTGCTGACTGCAATCACATATGTGCAAAACTAAATACTGTTTTTTAAATAAATAGTTTAATGACCACCTATTTTCAACCAGAGGGGTCAAAAACATATGTGGCTACATTTTATTTAGTGTAAATGCTCATGGTCAGAGGTTAGACATGTACAGTACTGTACAATAGTCATAAACTGTCACCGACTGTGGCAGGAAGAACCCAAGCGCAGGCAGGCAGTGAAGGGGTTAACAGAAAATATTTATTTAAACAACAAAATCAGAACAAAAACACCCACAATGGGGAAAACAGAACTAATAATTATATATATATATAACAAAAGACTTCCCACGAGGGGGCAAAATGAAAACAAGGACAATAAACTAAACTAAAGAACACGACAAAACGTCTTAAATCANAAAATCTTGTTTCGTTCAAATTGTTGAAGTCCAAACTGAGCAGACCAGTCTTTGCTGCAGTTTGTCAAGATAAATATTCCCCATCGCGATTTCCTACACCACAGTAGTCGCTATAACAGTGTTCCAAGCCATTTTGCCATGCTTCATTTCTGTCTGTGCGTTCAGAACTTTTGGGAATAATGAAATCACTTCCTCTGACCTTCCTCTGTCACTATACTAAAGAGAGAAAACTCACAGCAAGTGCTGTACTCATGCCCAGTATTTATGACATCAGGTGACAGTCTTTCTATGGTCAGCTCCAGTGAAAAGTGTGAACAGACTGTCTGTGAGAGTGAATTTCAAAGCATTGATATTTACTGCAATAAATTAAATGATTTTGATGTTAATTGTTACTTTTCCTGGAATGATACAATTACCTGCATGACTAAATCACTGTTGCATTGTGGGCTGTAAAGTTAAGATGGTCATCAATCACCTCTGCCAGGTTCCTTGCAGAATTAGTAGGTGTTGCTGTTAAAGATCTACAGTAAGTTGGACAGTGAAATTGTGTATGACTGATGGGTTGGCTGGGATCACCAGGAGCTGAGTTCAGTTTTGCCAAGGTTGAGTTGATGGTGACTAGACACCAAGACTCTGTGTTGTTTTGACCCATGATGCGGGTGATGGTTACAGCATCACATGATGTCTCATAGCATTATTTTAACAACACGCCTAGAGAAGGATGCTGGTGTTGATTGCAGAGATCCAAACATGATAAAATTTCACTAGTATTACATTTGCCCTGTAGTTCCTTGCAGGAATCAAGCCAAGTACTTTCTGATCTCCATCTCCGAGCATTAACCACTACCCCAATACCACTATCACTTGGCCTTAGCATTTAATGCCTTGAAGCAGCCCAGAGAGGCAAACAAGATGTGGTTTTATCAAATAGTGAGACTGGGTTGGAAAGAGGCCTCTACCACAAATAGTGGTTACAATGAGTATCTCATTATTCCTTGTGGCTTGGCTCTCATACAGCTTTCCATGCTTTTGATAAATTACTCATGTAATTTATAATCAGAGTCATGATTTAGTAATTGTTATTATTGACCACATCTTATTCACATTACTCTTGACATGTACAACATACCCAAAGGTTATCAATTATTGGGTGTATGTAAAGCCAACTAAAAGCAGTGTTGTTATAACTGCAAATGATGGAAGATTCCTACTGTTGCTGAAAAAGATGGCAGCTGTGATGGTTGTATTTACCAAAAGCCACAATCACAAAATAAAAATTCATGCCACGGATGGTTTGAAAACAGACCCAAAGTCTAATTTGGTAGATTTAGTTCAGACTTATATATTTTGTCTTAAAGGAACAGCACGTTCTAGGACTGAACAATATATTGAAATTATTGCGAAAATTCATATCGCAACATGCATTTCAGAATGATTTGCAGCAACCAAATGATTTTAGTGCTTTGGAAAGATAGGTAGCCTACATGCAACATTTTAGGTCAATGCAGATAACTAAGAAAATGATATGTGAATGTTGTTATATGGTTCAAATTAATTTGACAAACTTGAAGAATTATTGTATCGCATACCATAATGCATTATTTAGCATGGTAGCAAATATCCCAAGTGGAACTGTTCTAAGTTTTAGGCGGTTGTTAGCGGGGAATAGCATAACATCGAATGTCACGAATGTCCAATCAGAATCAGGTATTCCAGAGTGACGTGTAATAAATTTGTGAAATGCTGTGTGATCTTATAACATGATAATAAGGGCTTCAGAGGACTTTTTATGTTTTTCATCATAAATAACCATCCACTCTTCTTGGAAAATGTGTAGAAAACATAAGCTTGAATAAGCTTCTTTTTAGAAAAAGTAAGTAATACAGGGTTGGCATTACAAAATATATCCATTAGTGATTATGTAACTTGCTGACTGCAATCACATATGTGCAAAACTAAATACTGTTTTTTAAATAAATAGTTTAATGACCACCTATTTTCAACCAGAGGGGTCAAAAACATATGTGGCTACATTTTATTTAGTGTAAATGCTCATGGTCAGAGGTTAGACATGTACAGTACTGTACAATAGTCATAAACTGTCACCGACTGTGGCAGGAAGAACCCAAGCGCAGGCAGGCAGTGAAGGGGTTAACAGAAAATATTTATTTAAACAACAAAATCAGAACAAAAACACCCACAATGGGGAAAACAGAACTAATAATTATATATATATATATATATATATATATATACATATATATAACAAAAGACTTCCCACGAGGGGGCAAAATGAAAACAAGGACAATAAACTAAACTAAAGAACACGACAAAACATCTTAAATCAAAACACAACAGGGTAGACCACAAGACTCACGGAACAAGGACAAGGCTGAGAACAGGAACACTGGACAAGGCACATAAACCGTACACAACGTAACATAGCGTAATACACGAGCACAACGTAACATAGCGTAATACACGAGCACAGGACAAAGAAACAAGAGGGTATGTATAGGGAAGACAAACGACATGGGCAGGTGTGAGACATTAACTAATCAACAAGCAATAACGAGGGAATGAGAGGAATGGGGCCAATGACAAGACACTGGAGAGAACGTATATTATTGTCAAACGGACAACAATATGTTTCTCTCCACACATAACCAAAGACTTTGTCATGGCTCTGCTACACGACCAAGAAAAACATGACTAAGGAAGCAGAGCCATGACATAAACGTTAAACTTCTTGTAAAATAGTCATAAAAGCTCAGAAATGTATTCATGAATAGTCACCTATAGGTTATTCTGCAGTCACACTAAACTTTAAACAAGCAAAATATTTACACAAAACCCTGCATAAATTGAATTGTGCGACATTTATATTATTATCGTTTCTTGCATCTTGGATATTCTGAAAAATGTGATGTCATCAATCTTGTATTGGTCAAACGTCTTCACCTGATATGAATTCGCAGAGCTCACCAAACTTACAATAAAACGTGACATTTCCATTTATGTTTGAATAGCAGTGTGCCTGCGGAATTAACCATATTATTTCATTTGATTTCAGGCTGTGTGTCTGATGCATTGATTTACAACTGCAGCACACAGATGTGAACGGGGTGATCAGGGTTTTATATTGGACAGTTACTTAGTGCCAGAAACCACAGGACACCTTCAGGGGTCTTGTAGAGTATTTGATACACACATGGTGTGAGGGCTGAAACAACTAATGAACCATATCAACATTTATCTTGCTTGATTTGTTTACTTGTTAAAGTTTTGCTACTTGCTGAAACGGAAGTTTACAATTTGGCCCTAACTGCTGGCAGCAATAAACCATTATTTTACCTTATAACTCCAGCTTACATGAATATAACTCTCCTTGTGATATATTGGGTAATCACCAATAAAAGTGTTTGTCATTGGTCAGAGATGTGTAATCACTAACAAATTATTTTAATTTTCTAAATGAAATATATGCCTTAAAAATAATAAAACAAGCTTTATGTTGCCATAATTAAAAGACTCAAGGGAAACATTGCATGTATTCTTTTTTAATTCAGGCAGTTTATCAAGAAAACAAAACATTTTGTCAAAGCACCTGATGAGGCAACAAAAACCTATGGGGTTCTTTGAATAGTTTAATATAAAATGATCAACTTTTCTGTGGCATCTCTATGTGTGTTTAAGGGATAGTTCATCCCCCCCAAAAAGATTTCCTCATTCACTCACTGTTTTGGGCAGCTTTTCAGCACCAGGGCAGTCTAATAATGCAAGCATGAAATACAACCTAAAGGAGGGAGGATGTTTCAGCAGGACAATTTCTCAGAGCACTCAGCCAACATTTACGTGATGAAGCTTGATATCCGTCATTGACCAAACCGCCGCTGCTCACAGGGCTGGACGGTGTTATCTATGGTGATAATATAATCTCTCAACTGGTATGCTGGTTGTTTATTTGTGGTGTGTAAATATACGTGCACGGCTTTCAGTGGGCAGGACTGCTTGATTGACAAATTATCTTGATACAGAAGTATAGATGAATGAGACTATACAGAGCAGCATATGCTTATTTGCAATAAAGCCAGGGCTAAGTTCGGTATTTTAATGCTTTCATAATGCATGAAAGCAAAAGGTGATTGTGTATGTGATGCACTTGTCACATCGCCATCTTTATCTGCTCCCCAACTAACCTTGTATATCTTGAGCAATATTACATTGCTTCGTGACGTTTATCTAAGGCCCAATCCCAATTCTATTTTCTACCCCTTCGCCTACCCCTCGCCCCTTCCCCTTGCCTCTTGAAACAAAGTGGCAAGGGGAAGGGCTACAAATTTTCCGCTAAGAAATGGGACACCACTACTACACTGGTATATGTCATCATATACGTCGTTGCTAGCTCGTCACGTCAGAGGACATGTGCCGATGCACCGGGTATATGACATAAAAATATATTTTCTAGTATCGTGCAATCAGTGCTGTCCGCTAGCAAACTTTAGCGATTTTTTTGCAAACGTTAAAAGAACATCACCGTAAATACTAACACAAGATTGAATGTAACATACATAAAAGGAAAAATTGTCATAAAAATCCTTATTAATGGCAAAAATTACTTACATTTATGGGTCTGCTTGCTAGAGTGAGCAGCCATTTTGGAAATTTCTCTTAGCCCTTCGTTTGAAGTGAGGTCCCGAAAAATCTTCGTTTGAAGGGCTATCTGGCCCTTCCCCTTACCCCTAGCCCTCCAACCAAAAGAGAATTGAGACACCACTACCCCTTCACGTGAACGCGCCAAACGGAGGGGTAGGGGAAAGTGTAGGGGTAAGGGGTAGAATTGGGATTGGGCCTTAAAGACTGATGGCTGTTCCTTTATTTTTTGGGCTGCATGGTTGCAGCGATCAGTAATTCAAGTAAGTAATTGAAACAACTTGAGGGTGAGTAAATGGTGACAGAATTTTCATTTTTGTTTGTGAACTAAAAAATGTAAGAACTAAAAGTAAATAAAGTAAACGCATTCTTAAAAGCTTTGCAATTTCAAACATCATTGCAGCCCACATTAGAACAACATACCTTTTATTTTTAAACGCTTTAAGCACTAAGCATGTAAAGCTTGCAACCAAGAGGGAAGAGTCAATCGAACACAAAGCGAATAGCCATAAAGATGAGTATGTACGTTTATTTCTTTCTCACTTCCGTTTTTATAGACATATAGTGTTAGATATCCCATGGAGTAAACTGGAGGGGAGGCATAAATCATCTGACCAACCTCTCGCCACTGAACTTCTCTGAAGTGCCTACAGTACAGCATACAGTCCATCACTTTACCCTCTCTCTCTTCTCCTGTTCACTCCCCGTCTCTCCTTATCTTTTTATCTTTCCGTTGTGTCTGTTTTCTCTGTTGGTGGGGTTCACTTCTCCTGCCTGTCATCAGCTGAGCAAGGTCTGTCCCTGTGGACATCATAAAGCATGTAAAAATAAATGCACTATGCCATTTGTTTAAATCATTCAGGACATTAATGTCTAATTTATGGATCATTTCAAAGCCCATCTGGCTTTAAACATCTGCTATCATAAATCCACCACTGGTGTTTGGATAAAGGTTGTATTTTAGTGTGCTTGCGTGTGTGTGTAGGTGTGTGTGCGTGCGTGCGTGTTTATAATGAAGTCTTATTAAAGCTATTTGAAGAATATGAGACAGAAATACACTCCTGACATATGTTAAACTGTCCCTTTTCGGTCCAGTTGGTTGCAGCTATTGTGTTCCTGAGTTTTGGTATCATTTCCAGTTTCCTGTGTCTTGTGGTGGATGGTGTTTTCATCCTGCTAACCATTGTGAGTACATTTATCGAAACTGATCTGTGTTTTAAACATGTTTTTTAAGGTGCTCAGTACTGTACATCATATAATGAAAGATACAATGCTTGTCAAAAGTTGCCCGGATGTCTGGACTGCGTGTAAAGCTATTCTAAAGGAGCATTTTTCGATAAAAATTGACACTTGAAATTAACTATTCATTTTTCAGTATCTACAAATATGTACATTCTATATCTATGCATTCATGCGTTTGGTCAAAGAAAATCTTCATGACATTAAATGTCCTAGTTTGTTGCATGTAAACAAGAGGAACATGCTTGTTTCCAAACTTTTAACAGGCACTATAAAAAAATCTAAATACATTATGTCGCTCACATATGTTGACTGTGAGGTTTGTCAGACTTTAAGCCATTGATGTGCATGTAGATAATATGTGAATATTATAAGAGATGAGAGAGAGACGGAGTGGGCCAATGAGTTGGTGTTCTTCAATCTTTATATAAATGTTCTGCAGTCACATCATCTCTCTCAACAGCACAGATGATGTGACCAATAAAGAGCCGATGATGGTCTTGAGAGATAGATAAAAAAGAAACTAAATAAATATTGATTTTAGAAGAAAATATGGAACAAAATAACAAAAGACATTTCTTTTTCTGTCTCTATCAGGATGTGCGTCCATTGAGGGCGGGGAGATGTCAGTTCTACAACAGTGGAAACAGTTACATCTATGAGAATTACTATGCAACAGTGAGTCAAGTCCTCCACATTTCTGTCTCTGTGACAGATCAATAAATGCAGGCTTTTTTCTAATATCCTCACACACTTATTTTAAAATATCTGTCACTTTACACACAGTAGTTATCTTTACATGTGTTTTAAAATGACTGACATTTCACGCTTATTTATGCATGTGATGTTGATTGTCCATTTCCTGTATGATTGTTCTTTTGATGTGAAGCCTCGAACCGGTTTGAGCAGGTGACATGGAAGACAAGGGTTTGTTGTACTGACGCTTCAGTCATCTCATGCTGCGTTCCAGACAACTCGGATTTCGGATATTATGTCGTAAAATATCAGACTACCAACCTCAATATGTTCCAGTCAACCACGCGTCACATTCGCATGTTTACCACGTGATGTCACTGTGAGACGCCAAGAGAACGTAACAGCAGTCTATTATCTTTACATGCTAGCTATTCAAATGTAGGCATTTGTTCATAAACAGTTTCTGGATATATTAGCGTTCATGTTCAAAATAGTTGAAAGTTTGTTTATGGTTTACTTAAGGTTGCGAAGGGCTAGTCGCCATCTTGTCCGTGATGCTGAGGTCGGGGTTGATCGATCTGCCCTGAGCTCAGAGGTCGGATACCCGACATCGTTTGCTGTTCCAGATGTTCACTTCCGGGATTGAGATCGGCAATACCCAAAATCCAAGTTGTCTGGAATGCAGCATCAGTACCCTAACATACAGTTGTTTACCGTTATAACTTCGTAAAGTGATATGAAAGTAAAATGAAGAGGCCAGCAAGATTACAGATGCTTATGTGTGCACTATGTTTTAATCTGGCGCTTATTTTTCATCTTCATAAAATGCTAATTTCATGTCTGTTTTGAGAAGCATAAAACAAAAGAATATCCCACATATAAGCAAGTCATATATTGATATAGGCTAAAGTGTAAAAACAGTGACACACAAAGTGTTTGGTGAATCGAAGTAAAAAAGGACATGAATGTAGCAGATTGTAAGAGACAAATTTCCAAGTGTCTTTCCATTTGCATAGAATAATCATACGGCCATCTGTCCATCTGCAGCCCACCTGTAACCGCGATGACTTTAGGATTTGGAGATTGGATAGATGGATTAATACAGACTACATTGATATGTTTGTTTTGTAGGTTCCTTGTCAAGGTCTAACAGAGGCCTGTAGTATGAAGGTCCGCAGCGGAACATGTTACTGTTGTGACTTGTACGATTGTGCCAAGCAAGTAACTCACAAGCACTGTACACACGAAACTTTAGTCCCAAAATGAAAATTCTTTCACCATTTACTCACATTCGAGTCATTTTTAACCTCCTAAGACCCGAGCTTGGTTTGGCTTGCATTTTAGATTTCTTCTAGCTATTGGGGGTTAGGAGGAACCAATAAATATAATAACCAAATATTATATTTGAACATGAAGCACTTTTTGAAAAAAACGATGTCCACACATGTGGACAATCGGTCTATATCCACAGAAAACAGTCAAGACACCATTGTGTAATAAAGTACAAATCTATTTTATTAACAGCCTGAGTACACTGGGGGAAGTGTGGGAATGCTGTGGGTACACTAGGAGAAGTGTGGGCTGTGTGTGGGCATGCTGTGGGTACAATAGGGGAAGTGTGGGAATGCTGTGGGCATGCTGTGGGAATGCTGTGGGCATGCTGTGGGTACACTGTGGGAATGCTGTGGGTACACTGTGGGAATGCTGTGGGTGCACTGTGGGAATTCTGAGGGTACACTGGGGGAAGTGTGGGAATGCTGTGGGCACACTGGGGGAAGTGTGGGAATGCTGTGGGTACACTGGGGGAAGTGTGGGCATGCTGTAGGTACACTGAGGGAAGTGTGGGCTAGGTGTGGGTACACTGGGGGAAGTGTAGTCTGTGTGTGGGCATGCTGTGGGTACACTGGGGTAAGCGTGCCGTACACTGGGGTAAGTGTGGGTACACTGGGGGAAGTGTGGGCATGCTGTGGGTACACTGGGGGAAGTTTGGGCTGGGTGTGGGTACACTGGGGGCAGTGTGGGCTGTGTGCGCGCACGCTGTGGGTACACTGGGGGAAGTGTGGGTTGTGTGCGCATGCTGTGGGTACACTTGGGTAAGTGTGGGAATGCTGTGGGTACACTGGGGGGACGTGTGGGAATGCTGTGGGTACGCCGGGGAAAATATGGGCACCCCGGGGGAAGTGTGGGCTGGGTGTGGGTACACTTGGTAAAGTGTGAGCAAAGTGTGGGCTTGGCCCCATGGTACTGCTTGCAGTCATTGTGTAAATTGATGTTTTCAAACAAATTCTTCCCAAACTACGTTTTCAAAGTTATTTAAAAACATTAATTATTCATTATTTTTTAATACATTTTTACATTTTCAACTTAGCAAAGTCCCATTGTCCACATGTGTGGACATCAAGTTTAGAGGCATTGTACATCTTTACTGTTGCAAAAATGTGTCAAATTTGCATGCCATATTAATCATACAACACTACTATGCATAACTTAACAAGAAGCAACAATGACATTTTATTACATATTTTACCTTTTGGACATTTTGGCCTGACATAGCTGCCGTTATTTTTCAGATGTGTTCGCCGCCATCTTGACATTTTTATGTAAAGTGTTTTTTTCTCTTCTGACACCACCAGATGGCAGTGTAAAGGTCCATGTTTGTGAATAACAGGTTCCAGTTAAATAGAATTAAGTATTATCGTGCACACAACCAAAAATGTGATGTCCACACATGTGGACGCCAGGTCGTAGGAGGTTAAACCTGTATGACTTTCTTTCTTCTGCAGAACACACAAAAAGACATTTTGAAGAACGTTGATAACAGAACAATGGCGGTACCCATTGACTTGCATTGGTTTTGTGTCCGCACGATAGAGGTGAATGGGTACCACCATTGTTCGGTTACCAAATTTTCATCTTTGGGCGAACTATCCCTTTTACCATGAATAGTCACATAACTATATACAATATTACTATTATTTAAAGTAAGTCATATATGAAGGGTCCAGAATATGACATTTGATCAATGCATAGCATCTACCAATAACACCACAGCCATAACATCCGTTGCCTACCCTGAACAGTATAGAAAAAAAAGAACGAGCAAACCAACGAGCATTATAGAATTAAATTCTTGCATCTTAATTCTTTTCCAGTGGAGGATATCTGAACAGTTATTATGAGTTTGTTGGTGTGCAGAGCTGTCAGGACGTCCTGTCGCTGTATGTTCTCCTGTGGGTCCTAACTGTCCTCAATCTGCTGGGCTTTGTGACTGGAATCCTGACCACTGCTGTGTTGGGCAGTATCAAAGACATGGTGAGTCTGTAAATGAACCAGCGAGAGAAGCAAAAGGTGGGGGGGGGGGTTTGGGTGTGGTTGAGCTATTCTGAATTGCGAGTGCCTTCTGAACAAGATCTGTTCCTAGCTGTTTTCCATCTTATGATTCCAAAACCGATTAAATGGTGCCAAAGATCAAGCTAACAAACAACAATAATAATACGAATGTGTTTGGAAGTGATCAATGAAAAGAGAATAATGTACACATGTGTGTGTAAAGAGGATAAAGGGCCACTTGCGGGTGAAATAAATCAAGAAGAAGAAGAAGAAGTTTTATTTATATAGCGTCTTTTCATAGCTCAAGGTCGCTTCACATAGTGCTATACATACATTTGCACATCCACATACACATTACAACATGCACATAAGGCCACAAATAGCCACATTATCCAAAATACATATTGAAAAGATACGTTTTTAGCTGTGTCTTGAAGGTAGGCAAGGATGATATATTACGAAGTGTAAGCGGTAGCGAATAACATAATTTGGGAGCATTAACACTAAATGACCTACCACCTACAGTGGACAGCCGAAAACGAGAAATGGACAAAAGACCAAGCTCAGATGATCTGAGGGTCCGGGCAGGAGAGTAGGAGCAGAGTAGATCAGACAGATATGGAGGCGCGAGACCATTTAATGCCTTAAATGTTAGAAGTAATATCTTAAAGTGAATACGTGATGCCTCGGGTAGCCAGTGAAGATCATGCAGTAGGGAAGTAATGTGAGCATAGCGACTGGTGGAGGTGAGAACTCTAGCTGCTGAGTTTTGAACATACTGTAACCTTGCTATGAGTTTTTTAGGCAGACCAAAAACTAAATCAAGTCTTTCATTGTTTCATATTACTCGAGTATCGCAGTTCCTTTTATAACATACACTTAAAATACAATGCTGAGTTCACATCACGCTGAACAATACCAAATGTGTGTAAAAGATGAGCTTTCCTGTAGCTCAGTGGTAAGAGCAAGGTCCTAACAATGCTAAAGTCGTGAGTTTAATCCCAGGCGATTGCACATATTCAGAAACAAATGAGTAAAGCAATGTAAGTCGCTTTAGATAAAGTGGCTGCTAAATGTATTTTCCCTACTATGGCAGTAAATATCAAGTTTTATCATGGACAATAAGCTGGACTTGCTGTTTCTCACGGAAACTTGGCATAAAGATGTTCCTGTGTAGCTCAGTTGGTAGAGCATTGTGCTAACAATGCAAGGTTGTGGGTTTGATCCCAGGGAACACACACTGATAAAAATGACATGTATAGACTTAATGCACTGTAAGTTGCTTTGGATAAAAGCGTCTGCCAAATGCATAAATGTGAACAGGATGATGGTCTGCTTTTAAATCAGCTGTCCCTAGTGGGATTTTTGCTGTCTCACGGTCTACTGGTAGAGGTGGTGGAATTATAGTGGTTTACGAATTGCAATACAGTATATACCCTGTACCTGTACCTCCTTTTTAAACATTTGAATGTCTGGTCTTAAGTGTACCTGCTCATTGTGCAGCTCCTCATGCTGCTATGGTCACTAGACCCCCAAAACCAAATGGGCTCTTTTTGTCTGAATTTGCTGACCTTCTGTCCATATTGTCAGCCAAATTTGTGAGAATTCTGATTCTGGGTGATTTTAACATACATGTAGATCAGAACACCTGTGCTATGTCCAAGGATTTTCTTTGACATTGAGATTGCTCATACTACTCGAGAGCCCACACGTGTTATTACATTCTGTAAATGGCAATCAATCGATTATGCTGTTTTTGCTAATTCGATTCTCTTTACCTTAAATGTTATGTCCTCTGCGTCACTCGAGGATCAAATTTTATCATTTAACAATGCTCTCACATCCAACTTAGATGTAATTGCTCCCCTAAAAACACGTCACGTCTCATTTGTACAGTCGGCCCCCTGGTATAATGATGACTTGCGTTCGCAGAAGGTTGCTGGAGCGAAAGTGGTGTTGCACTGGTTTAAACGTGTTTTACCAAGCTTGGAGAGACCGTTTGGCACATTATAGAGTGACTATTGATACTGCAAGATCTACATTTTATTCATGTATTATTACAAATAATCAAAATAATGCTAGAAAGCTTTTCAACCCAATTGACAGTTTACTCAATGCAGATGCTTCGAGCTCCTTGACTGCATGTGATCAGTTATGTAAAGATTTTCTTCAGTTTTTCAGTGAAAAAATTGTTAATGTCTGCAAACTTATATGTAGTTCTTCTGGTTCTTCTGTTTCAACAGTTAATTCACAAACCTTCTCTGGTACCCCATTCTTTAAATTTACTTCAGTACAATATGAGTCTCTCTGCAGGCAGGTTTCTTGTATGAAAGTTTCCACTTGCATGTGTAACGAGTGAAACACTGCAGAGAGTAGAGAATCCAAGTGCATGTTGTTTATTAAAAGCTAAACTTCAAACAATCCAAAGACAGCAGGCAAATCGTAGTCAAGGGCAGGCAGGTAAATCCGAAAACCATGAGATAGTCCAACCAAACGGCAAAACAAGAGGGTAATCCTGGGCCGTGGAGCAGAGGCAGACCTTGGCCGTGGTGCAGAGGCAGAGCCGGCAGAGCAGGAAGCCTGGGAGTGGCCGGCAGAGCAGGAAGCCTGGGCGTGGCCAGCAGGGCTGGAAGCCTGGTCGTGGCAGGCAGGACTGGACGACATGGAGGCGCAGGCAGGGCTGGACGACATGGAGGTGCAGTCAGAGCTGCCATCTTGACTAAGGCACCTGGCACGGAAGAGTCCCGAGTGTCCATCTTGTCAGCGACCTTCTGGAGTGGAAGAGCAGTGCACAGCCCAGACACAACACAAAGCTGAAGCCACAACCGACAGCTGACTCTGGTGACAGTACCTCAGGAACAGATGCCTCCGGGACCACCGGACTTCGGACGACCAGCGAAGTGACCATGATGGCTGGAAGTTCTGGGCTGGCAGCCATCTTGCGAACGGGCTCTGGACTGGCGGCCATCTTGCGAGAGGTCTCTGGACTGGCGGCCATGACGGCTGGAGACTCTGGTTTGGCAGCCATTACGACTGGAGACTCATTCTCATTCAGCATGTTAAATTTCAGAAACATAAAATCATTTTTTTTTTATTTAAAATTGTGTTATAGAGTACATTGTATTATTACAATATAATGTATACAGAAACTGCTTTAATAAATGCCCTTGCATTAACAGGTTGTACTTGTTTTGTGCTGTTGTCTTGGCAGAGAAGTGGGGGGGTCTGTCCTGATGTGCCCCGGTGGGGGGGTTCATCTCTCTTGTCATTTGAAGGGGGAAACTGTTCATCTCCCACTGCACCTCTGCTAATGGAGGCCAGCTCACAGATTGGACATCAGCTCTACCCGGTCAGTACACTGAGTACAACGACACACACACAGATTCTGTTCCCATTTATGGTCTTTTATGGTATGATGTCGAGAGGCTTTTGAGCCATTACAATTTCGCACGAGACTCCCTCAAATATAAAATATCCCCTGTCAATGTGATGTGTGGACAGAACAGTCCCTGTCCAAATTCCCACAGCAAACCCTGCCTAAATACACTGATCCCTGGGCTTGTCCAGATCAAACCTCTGCCCTGCTGAGAGCTCTGGCCAGAGGTCTGACCAATCCCAGATCCCTCAGCAAACCTCATTCCTGTTGAGTAGACTACTTTTCAGTTGCTTTTGGAAGAATAACCATAAATGTGTCTGGCCAATTCAAACACAGCTCCCTAGCATCTGATATTAGACACGCTCATGACGAAAACGACAAACAAACCTAAAGCAAAAATAAAAAGCCCACTGAAACTTTGCCTTTATTAAGCATTACTACAGTTTAGGTATGGTGGTCATTCAATTCCAGTGTCTTTGAAATCCCAAAAAGGCAGAAACCTCAGGAGTTACATTGTTACCCAGCATCGATCACACATAAAAGACTAAAAATCAGGGTTATTCCATCTAATATTTCTTTTTTTAACTCTTTTTAATACATACAAAAAAGGACTATTGTTTAAAAATTTATGTTTTTTCTTTGCTGTATTCATAGTATGAAAACATATTTTTTGGTATGATCAAAAATTCTCAAATTTTCATTTTCTGTATTTAAATGCAAAAAAACCCCAAATGTTGTATTTGGAATTTTTGAGAAATGTTGTCAGTATAGTTTACAGAATAAAACAAAAAAGACAATTTTATAAACACATCTATAAATAGTAAATTCATAAAAATAAAAATAAAATCTTACATTTATATTTAGTGATTTAGCAGACGCTTTTATCCAAAGCAACTTACAGATGAGGGAAACAATGGAAGCAACTGGAACAACATAAGGACAACAGAAAGCATAAGTGCAATAAAAGAAAACTGGTCTCATATAGCTTACCACAGTATATAGAGCTAAGTTTTTTTTTTTTTTTTGACAGAGTAGAAAAGAGATAGAAGTCAGAACTGATCAGTCAGGTGTTGATGGAAGAGATGTGTTTTCAGACGATTCTTAAAGATGTCTTGAATTTGATTTGAGTGAATATAGGGAGCCAATGTAACTTAATGAAGAGAGGAGTGATGTGCGCTCTCTTCAGTTCATTGAAGACCACTCTTGCCGCTGAATTCTGGATCATCTGTAGAGGTTTGGTTCTGCAAGCTGGAAGTCCAGCCAGTAGCGCATTGCAGTAGTCCAGTCTGGACAGAACAAGAGCCTGGACTAGGACTTGCGTAGCATGCTCAGATAGGAAAGGTCTAATTTTCCTAATATTGTAGAGGATGAATCTACAGGACCGGGTGGTGCTGGCAACCTGATCAGTGAAGTTAAGCTGATCGTCGATCGACACTCCCAGGTTTCTAGCCGTTCTGGAAGATGTGATGGTTGATGAGCCCAGTTGAATGGAGAAGTTGTGATGACTCTTTGTGTCGGCCGGGATTACAAGCAGTTCTGTTTTAGCAAGGTTCAGCTGCAGGTGATGGTCATTTATCCAGAGCGAGATGTCGGCTAGGCATCCTGAAATGCGTGCAGAAACAGTCGGATCGTCAGGCTGAAATGACAGGTGGAGTTGTGTATCATCCGCATAGCAGTGATAGGAAAAGCCATGTTTCCAAATGACAGAGCCTAGGGTTGTCATGTGTATGGAAAATAGCAACGGACCAAGCACTGAGCCCTGAGGCACCCCTGTGTCGAGATGTTGGGACTCAGAGACCTCTCCAGGATACTCTAAATGACCTACCTGTGAGGTAAGACCTGAACCATTGTAGCACCCCTCCTCAGTCTCAGGGCTTCAATGACAGAGAGCAGCGCAGTCTCAGTGGAATGACCGCTCTTGAAACCAGACTGGTTGCTGTCCAGGAGGTTGTTCTGGGTGAGAAAGGATGAGAGCTGGTTACATACAACACGTTCAAGAGTTTTAGCAATGAAGGGGAGGAGTGATACCGGTCTGTAGTTCTCTAACAGTGCAGGATTAAGAGTGGGTTTCTTCAGTAGCGGGGTAATATGGGCCTCTTTGAAGAGTGTGGGAAATGTACCAGTGGTGAGAGACGAGATGATAATGTGGGTCAGAGCGGGAACAACCAATGGAGAGATGGCCTGGAGGAGATGAGTGGGGATGCGATCTAGTGGGCAGGTAGTTGGGTGGTTAGAAGGCATGACCTTGGAGACATCATCTTGAGATAGGAGAGAGAAAGAGGGGAACGAGCATGTGTCGGGGGTTTGGGCGTGATCAAGAGGCAGCGGCACAGAGAACTGACTGCTGATGGTGGTCGTTTTCTTTACGAAGAAAGATGCAAAATCATTAGCTGTTAAGTCAGATGGAGGTGAGGGGGAAGGCGGGCAAAGAAGAGCAGAGAAGGTTTTAAAGAGAGTACGAGAGTCAGGCGAGATGTTGATTTTAGTGTGGTAGTACTGGGTTTTTGCAGAGGAGACATCAGCAGAGAAAGAAGAGAGGAGAGACTGAGGTCAATAGGTTCTTTAGATTTGCGCCACTTTCTCTCAGCAGACCTGAGCGTGGCGCAATGATCACGGAGACCATCAGATAACCAGGGGGCAGAAGGGGATGCACGAGATGGCCTAGATGTTAGAGGGCATAGGTTGTCTAAGCAGGAGGTTAGTGTGGAGCAAAGCTCGTTGGTGGCACTGTTAGTATCCAAGAGAGGGAGAGCTGTTCAGAGGGAGGGAGCGTAGCGGAGACCGCAGAGGATAAGCGGGAGGTAGAGAGTGATCGTAGGTTGCGCGTGAATGTGACCAGTGGGGAAGCAGGTGTAGTGTCTGGAGAAGTTAGGTCGAGATCAAGAGTGATGACGAAATGATCCGATGTGTGCAGTGGGGTGACCTGGGAGTGATGAGTGGAGCAGTGTCGTGTGTAGATAAGATCTAGTTGATTACCAGACTTATGGGTTGCTGAAGTGGGAACTCACTTGAGGTCAAACGACGCAGTCAGATTGTTGAAGTTGGCAGCCTGTGGTTTTTCAAGGTGGATGTTGAAGTCTCCAAGTACCACCAGAGGAGTACCGTCCTCAGGGAAGGATGACAGCAGCGTATCAAACTCCTCCAAGAAATTTCCAAGCTGATCTGGGGGACGATAGATGACCACAACATGAGTTTTAACAGGGTGGATGATAGTAACAGCATGTGACTCGAAGGAGATGTTGTCACATGAGGGTGCCAGCTGTTTGAATTTCTAGTCGTTGGGGATAAGTAGACCAGTTCCTCCACCCCTCCATGATATTCGTGGGCTGTGGGAGAAAGTGTAGTTATTTGAGAGAGCAGCTGGTGTGGCAGTGTGCTCTGGCTTGATCCAGGTTTCAGTAAGTGCTAAAAGAGAAAGACCAGAGTGTTTAGAAATACTGTAGCTGTAATGAAATCTGCTCTGTTTACAGCAGATTGTTAGTTCCATAAACCAATGGGAAATGTAATCGAGGTAGTTGTGAACGTTGAACGAGTGCGCAGATTATTAGCATTAGCATTGCGTGGCCTTCTACGTGATACCGGTGATTTACGAGTTGTAGTGACAGTAGGGATTTGAAAACACATAGTCAAAATCGGGGAATAAGAAATATACAAGACAAATAACAAGAAGAGAATAAATAGAAGTGCAAAAAGTTAATACTGAAGTGCAATACTCAAGTGCCTTGTCAGTGTCCTTGCTCGGTGGAATCATGCAGGTAGAGTCGATGGTCTTTACGCTCTTCGGTCTTCACGCGATTAGGCTGCCGCGGTGTCAATTCACGATATTGAAATCAGCAGGACACGCCTCCCAATATCTCCCAATAACAAACGAAACCAGCACGAGAACAAACGCGACTTCAACACGTGACAAACGCAGTAGTAAACAAAGCAACGACACTGCATTTAAACTCAACAAGACAAGATTAATCAATTACACTTATGCGCTTCAGTTGACTTCAGCTGCAACAAAATGCTTCTCCCACAAACTGTATTTTACATACACACATATACAGTATACTCTCTTATAGTTCTTATACTTCATATTTTAAGTTAGCTTTTCTTTTTAGCTTTTAATTTTTTTGTCATTGTTTGCTATTTTGTTATGCTTTTGTCATTTTATTATTTATGTGTTTGTTTTTACGTTGCTACTGTATATAAGATTATTTTTTATTTGGGTTTTATTTTGGTTTTTCTTTATCATTATAATTTTAGTGCCTTGAACTTATTTCCGTTTATATCTGAGGCGACATTACATTTTTTGAAGTTTGGGTTTTGAAATTTTTCCAAAAAACCTTGCTCTGGAATACTTTATTGTGACTGGTCAAGTATTTTGTGGTTAAATATTTTACACTCTTAAAAATGTCAAAGCAGTTGGTCAAAAATGTACATATTAACCCAGAAAATGTTCATATTTGACCCAACAATGGGTTAAAATAACACAAGATAAGTTATAACCCAGGTGTTGGGTTTGTCCATTGTATGACCCTACCCAACATTTTTGTGTATACAGTGTATATAATCACTATTAAACTGTATATTTACCTGGCAACCAATTTCGTACATAACTGTGCTAGATGTATCTCTTTCTTTTTATATAATACTATTGTAAACTAAAATCAACATTTATATCCACTTCTTTAGTAATTTAACTATGATATATTTTACAGTACAGTCACTCTTTCTATAACACAACATAAACCACGTTATATTATTTATGAGTGTGGTGTATTTGTGTGTGTGCGTGTGTGTGCGTGTGTGTGTGTGTGTGTGTGTGTGTGTGTGTGTGTGTGTGTGTTTGTCTGATAAGTAACTGTTTGTGCACTTGTTTTGACCTGCAGAGGGCTTCACTCTACATCTCACCTGCATCAGCTGGATCCAGTGTTCAACAGACAGGATCTTCATATACGTCCCACACACAGACCAACCCACCCCCCTTTGCCCCCCTCTATAACCTGCTACCCGACAAGACCTCCACCTTCTGCACTTAAACCATCTGACTATTGTGATGCAAGTCTGCGCTTCTTATATAAACCAAACCTTACACATTAAGATTGGACTCCCCTTAAAGAGATAACCCAAACAAAAAAATCAGTCATCATTTATTCAGCCAAAATCTGTATTTGATTCTTTCTTCAGTGGAACACAAAGAAAGATATTTTGAGAAATGTCTCAGTGGTTTTGTGTTCATACAATAGAAGATAATGGAGCAGGAGAGCAATGACAATAAATTCATTGCCATGTAACAACAAACCAATCAAACCCTGACGGAAAAAGTTATGAATTTAGGTCTCATTTCCTTGTGTATTATCTGTTTAATTCAAAATGACATCACACATGAAAGTTACATGTGTAGGAATGATTTTTCATGTTATGTTTAAGATACTAACAAAGACTAACAGACTCAGTTCTCAGTTGAACATAGGCTAAAAATGAACACATTTAACTTAAATACATTATAGCTGAAAAATACTGTTTATTTCGAATCAATGTCTAACTGGCTTTGATTTAAAATATGATTTAAAACAATTGATTTAAAATGATTTAACTGCACTTTTTAAAACAAGGAAAAGGAACAGACCTTCAAAAATGTCATGTAAATGTTTGTATCTGTGTGAATGTGTTTTATTTCTGTTTTATTTTTTATGTAATGGCATATTTTATATTACTTTATAAAGCAATTGTATATTTTTATTTGAATAATCATATATATTTTTTTGAAGTGGGGCATTTTCCTTGTGAATCATTTTTGGATACCAACAGATCATTCACTTACTTGATGAACAACATTTAAAATATATATAACACATAAATATATAAAATATTCATATTTTTCTAAAACATTTTGGTTTTGACTAACAAGATCACAAATTCCCGAAATTACCCAAACAACCCAAAGCCCACATGGAGTGTCTAATTAAATCAAGCAAATGTCAGTGAAGAACTAAAAATAAGAATAACATTTAACTATCAATAGGTCACCAGTTACTCAACTTAACGTTGCTCCAAACCCATACATTTCTGTCCTTTCTCTTTGATGCAATATTATCAGTTGCAGAATACATAAGGAACCAATGACCATTGCCATATTTCATATATTCATGTATTTGTTATAAAATACATAAAAATAATAGTGCATTGTGTGGATTACCTTCATGTTGTGTACAGTAGATCCAGAGGTTTCAGGGTCTGTCAGTAAATCAGTGTTTTGTTCTGTGCGTCCCACAAATGAACTACATTAACTGATGTAATGTGTTTTGATGAGCCACTCAGAAGGGGTACAATCTGTTTCAAGTATAACGTTCTTCCCATTTATTTCATGCTTCCGATAAACTCCATCTGTCCACCAGCTTCGTGAAATATGTTACAGTTATCAACACCACACGGAAAGGATCTCAGACTGAATGTATACCATGTGTAACAACGTTAAATAGTTTTATAGCAGAGGAATGCACCGGGTTCGATACAAGTTACCACCTTTGACAGCATCTGTGGACCGCTGTTCCAGAAAATTATTGGTCTCATAGTTTATAAAATCAAAGATCACATCTTTGTAATGCATTTAAAATAGATGTTCACTACTGTAAGTGCACCAGTATTAACATTAAAATACATTCTGGCAAGGTCAAGATGATTTGCAGTTCTGGCCAAAAACTTAGGAAAATACGTTAAAGGTTTTTAGTGCTTGTCCCTCTAAATATATCCTCATATTTAAATGGTTTTAATCGAACTTTATCATCATAAAGAGCAAATGCTCTGCAAATACCATCTCCGGGCATTTTTTGGACACCATTTTTATATTCCCATAGTTCCTCAAGACAAGAGATGAGATTACTAATGGAACAACAATCATTTAACCTGACAAGAATGTAGAGTCTCATCAGCATAAGCAGGAGTACTTCTGAAAGAGAGAACCTAGATGCATAGAAAATAACGGGCCCAAAATGGAGCCTTGTGGGACATCACATGTGATAACCATTGAGGATGAGGAGTGATAGAAAACATTCTGTCACCATCTTACGAGATATACTAAGCTGGACAGTGGGACATTTGGGTTGGGAATGAAAATTCTTATTGCTTTAAGTCATAATGTGATGGTATTTCAGCAATTCTGGCTAAAGGATGAAAATAGTACATTTATAATTAGAAACCCTTGTAACAACAAAGATAACAAGCTCAATCTGTGACACATGTGTCTTTAATATTGAAATGATATTTATATACTATGACACTGTGAAGGAGCGTGGAATGATAGGTGTTGTCATCTTCACCTCCACTGTCGATGGAAATCAATGTGACGAGACTCACCAAGTCATATTTATGGATGACATCAAGAAATAAAGTTGTAAACTGTATAATTCTTTTGAATCGCTCTTGTGATATGGCAATCAGTTTGTGCAGCACATACAGTAAATGTGAGAAATAGTAGTCAGGGTTAGAGGATTATATCATTTGCATTACTACAGGAATTCACTAGAAATTTCTTTCAATGCAATAAATCTGACAGTGATATCATAAAAAGTCTCTCATAATTTATTAACCCTCATGCAAGCCCAGATACAGGTAGATATAAATGAGAGAATAGAACAGAAAAGATCATAATACAGCAAAAGCCTCAGTGTCACTTTATATTAGATGTCTTAACTACAGTGTACTTATACACAATACACATTGCATGCAGTTTTCGGTAACACTTTAGATTACGACCCAATCTACCGCATAATTAAACAGAATTTACAGCATAACTAATCGTAACAATAATGTACCTCTGGAGTACATGTCTGCAGGTATTTCTTTCAATTATGAGTTATTTTGATGAGTTTTAATGTGTAAAATGTGTCTTTTGAGAATCAAGTTCAAGATTTGGATGTTTATGCAGTTCCCTCATACATATTTTTTGTAATTTTATTCTTTCCTTTTATTGCTTTATTCCCCAAATTTTGCATATTCTTCCCCTTTAACTACAGATTTGTACTGTAACGGTTCATTATTGTTACAATTAATTACGCTGCAAATCCTGTTTAATTACGCGGTACATTGCGGGCCGTAATCTAAAGTGTTACCCAGTTTTCTTATGTGTATTGTGTGTTATTATATTGTACTTACACATTTAAAGTATCTGCATGCAATTTCACAATCCTGAACGACATGTGCACAGTAAATATATTGTCTCTGTTGGGTAGTGATGAAAGCACAGTTCATTCCTGGTGCTGGTCTAAGTCTTTCCCATCTGGCATGAAGTTAAGAACAATTGAACCCAGAACAACCAAATTTCTGAACTCTTCTCGGAGACTGTCAAGCTAGTCGACAGCCCTGTCTGCAAAACCTCTTCCCACAGCTCCTCAGTCACTCACTGTCCCACCGTGACGATTGTTACACAAACACATTCACCATAAACAAGCTTCAGCCTGAAATTCATTGAGTTCAGCCAGTAGAGTAAGCTTGGAAAAGAAGTATCTGTTTTTCAGACCAGTGGAAGTTTGTTTAAAGGTGCTTTTTGGAGGATGTATTGACAGAAATGCAGTATATTATAACTATGTCTTCAGAGGTACATAAAGACCTTACATAATGAAGCGTTGTGTTTTTATTACCTTACAGAATGAGCTGTTTCTATCTACATACACTGCGGGTCCCCTTACATGGAATTCACCATGTTGTTTCTACAGTAGCCCTAAATGGACAAACTGCTCTACAGAGCGCGTTTAGTAAATACGTGATATTCTTCGGCAAAGAAGCGAAAATGTGACGACATCTTAGTTCTGTGTCAGCCACCGTAGTGCTTTGAAAGGGAGGGGTGAGGGGTGGCGTGAGCCATTGGTTGCAATTCACAACCTCACCGCTAGATGCCACTAAATTTCATACACTTTTAAGTATAATGAAATTCACCATAATAAACATAATTTGGGCCATGTAAATATCTTTTTGGAAAAAGACTCTTAACCAAAACATAAATTATAACAGGAGAAGCATTCGTGTGTCACATTGTGCTTCTATTCTAATGGAACCACATTTATTTCTTAATCGTTCTGCAATGTGTTAAAACAAAATAAACCTGATTTTGACATAGAAAAAAAAAACCTTTAATGCACGGCTAGCTGTGGATTATCCCTTCCATAGTTTTCAAGGAGTAAGCACTGTGAACATTACACAGCTTAAAAGGTTCTTAAAAGTCTACATTTGACATAAAACAATTAGTTTTAAATTATTTAAAGCCAAAGAATTATTTTTACCAGCATTACTCAAGTGGAATTTATGATCATTTTGTTGAGCCTTCACTTCACACTATGTTGATCGTATCATGCTGGTCGTACATTGGTTGAGTGTTTGCGCTGGAGGATTTCCAGCCTCTGATAAAACATCTTTAATCACAGTTCACGTGCGGAGCGAAACTTTGCAGTGTTTCCATAAATCAAGCGCAGCAGAGAAGAAATGCGAAGCAACTGCAATTTCCATTGCAACTGATTCCATTGATCCACGTTCACACAAAAGCTTTTGTTTTAAACTGAACACAACAGATTTACCACGTAAAACTCATTCTTTATGATTAGCCATTTAGATCTTATGACATGTATAAGCGTAATTGTTTTCTTCTGTCTGTGCTGATAGTTCATCCAACGTAACCAGAATCTCACTGTTACTATGTGGCTTTTGTTTGTTTTCTTGTTTTGGTGAAATTTGATAGATTTTTGAGGGGAGAAACGTAAACTGTGGTAGCTTTAAAGAAACAACAACAGCACCAAGTATTGGGATAGTCAAGTCATGTCAAGAAACTGATTTCAAACTGGCTTCCAGGCACCATAACATCATGTCTAATGAGCTAGAACCAATTCAAATGATCTCTGAAATGACATCACAGGGTTGCATTTTCACAACCAACCACCACATTTTGTATTCAATCCAACACTAAACTGACTTGTGCGACAATTTTGATCTATGCACAATGATGCATAGAAACACGCCAGACTACTGGTGACAAACAAACGACACAAAAACGCACAAACAATATATTTATTGCAAATTAATTCCACAGGACTAATAACAGAGGAATTATGTGAGCTCGTATTGTGAAAATAATAGTATAAAAACATTTAAATAACAAAATGAAGCAAACATGTCAAGTACAGTTAGTAATACGCTGGAAGAAAATCAGGAGTAAAAACAAACAAGTGGTCAAATCTGTGCAAATATTTATAGCAGTTTTACAGACCTACATTATTCATCTAAAAATATAATAATTTAAGAAATGCATTATTCAAACGACACGGTTTTCAAAAGACTTACACATATTTGATGGGATTTGTGAAACACAAGCAACTGTTTCAACAGGGCGATTGTAGATTTGTACCGTTCAGTTAAAAACTTCAAGAAAAAACGTCATTGTCTGCATTGTTCTAAGTGCTAATCTGGGAATGTTAAAGACTCATCTTTAGACTGGGGTGGGGGTCTGAAAGGCCACTGGATGCTGGTTGAAATGGTCTCCGCATGTTGAGTTTGTATGAATGTATGCCCAGACGATGAAAGATGGTGGGCATTGAATGAGTACAGAGTAACCTAAAGAATAAAGCAGGCCTGTGGCGCAGTGCTAAGTGAACTCAAGTGGCTTTACCACAGTTATGAATGAAGGTCCATCACTACCACATTTGTGCTGAAGCCTGGTGAAGCCTCAGCGTACCACATGAACATTCACCTTCCTTTCCATCAATACACTGACATGACTTTACAGTGTACTACACATCTACACATCACACGTATGACAAAAGATAAACATATAGAAATGACACCCATTTGATGGATCAAATAAAAACGTATATTCTGGCATTAAACATTTTAACTGGATTGGGAATGTTGCATCATTTTTTTTATCAATGCTGAATAAATCTATTAGTTTTTGATGTACCTTGGATCTGCTTTCCGATTACTTTTTCAAATAATTTTTTTTCTTATTTTGGTAAGGTGTCTTTTAAGAAACGTAAAAGGTGAGACACTTCAATTTAATACATACTCGCATGCTAACATGTAGCTATATGCTAGCTGTCAGTTTGTCTGCAACAGTGCTTCTCCGCTGGTTTTGCTTTAGGACCCAAAATTGTTTATCATACCAGATTTCAATGGTTTCATGCTTGGATAATTCACAAAACTTCCAGTGGTAAACGGATATTTAATCTAATCGGGGTTGTAGATTCCTGTACATTGCGTAGTTTTGCTAATTCTTTTTAAAGATGAAAGCATTGTCATGCAACCAGATTTTGAGTCATTTGGCTTAGCTTCTATCAAACAATGAATTTAAGTCAAAATGCCACAGTTTGATTGTACACCAATAACAAAAAGTATGTAAAGTGTTTAATCGTCCCTTTTGTTATGTTCATTTCGTTACCTTTCATTTAAATGCAGATAGTTGCATCTTATTAGCTGCTTTAAACAAAGTTCCCTGATTTCTGAGAGCTGTTTTGGATCATAAGCCAGCAGTATGAGAATCACTGATTTAGACGAATATACAGCTGCAGAAAAAATTAAGAGACCGCTCCAAATTTTCATTTATTTAGCATTTCTAGATGGTAATTTCATCCCAGTGTCTGTTGAATTTCAAATTGTGTCAAAGTCATCCATCAGCAATGTGAAAGACTGACAGAATGACAAGACACATGAAAACTGTGATAAAAATCGAGGTTATCACATAAAAAAGTGTTTTTTTTTGCAGTATTTGAGGTCTGTTATTTTCACTTATTTCAGTTTTCATTTTCTGCAAATAAATGCAAATAGAAACAATATTTCGATTTGAAACTTGGAAGAAATATTGCAAGTTCACCGAATGAAACAAAAATGATAATTTTAACTAAACACATAGCTAGAAATAGTAAATTCAGACAAAACTGAAAATTATTTTGAAATGGTCTCTCAATTTTTTCCACGGCTGTTTGTATGTAGTACATAACAAAGGCAAACAGCACCTAACAGTCTTCAAAGACGTTGCAGCAAAGACACACAAAACTCTTCTCTGATGTGAATGGGTTGTGTTTAGTTGAGCACAGGGTTATTTTTAGATGTACTGTATATGAAGTGTAGACCTGTAATGGTTGCACTTTGTTTGACAGTACATGCACTTACAATGTACTTACACTACCAAACACCCTGTACTTACTATGGGTTAGGTTTAGGTTCAGGGTTGGTACCTAAATACTTAAATGGTAAGTACATAGTCCGAACAAGACTGTAAAATAAAGTCATACCACTGTAATGATCAGCAGGTTGGTCAGAGATAGACAGGACAATCCCACAAAAGATTACAGCACAACTGTGACATCACAAACGTAACACATGCGATTGTGACTTCACATAAAACAAACTAGGATTACAGCTCTGTTCCAAACCTTAGTGAGCTGCTTGCTGTCTACTGCCTACACAGGCGGCTACAATTTAAGGGACGATCTTAACCGTCGTTGATGTCACAAGTGACTGATCTATAATTTGTAATTTTGTAATGTTGAAATTTGTGTACTTCACACAAATACTCTTTCACAATTTATTCCAAAAAAGTTTGATGTTAGCATGCTGGTAAGATAACATCGTGATACTCTAATAAAAACCATAAAAATACCCAAAACATTGGGTGACCGTCTTCACATTTTGCTTGATTTGTCGCAAGGCATTATGGGATTGCCTTCGAGGAGCGTACCTGTCTTCAAATGTCGGCAGGCTTGCTAGGTTTTGGCACAGAGCTTATGACAGCGTACCAAAAAATATGGAAACATTTGTTACGAGAAAATACATTTACGAAGGCGGATTGATTGAAATTTTCTTCACGGTCTATCAAAATGTACGATGCCCCCAAAACGTACGTCAATGAAATATAGATATCTATTTTCTGTATTTAAAATTTCTGTCATAGAAAACTACACGTGTACCCTTTTCAAGTCATGAAAACCTACAAAACAACTTCTTTGGCGTAAGAAAAATAGCTAGTAAAAATCTACAGGATATGAAGGTTATCTACAGAACCTGATCATGGAACTGATCAATATTGGGAAAAAAAGTTTGATACCAAGTATCTAAAACGATCTCATCTGGAATATTCCAAATATCTAAAGTGCTTCTGCTTTACTCCCTAATTCAGACACGAGTGCGGGACTGTAAGTACCTCTACTGAATTTATAAGGCAGATTCCTTCTATCCATCACAGATAGAAAATCATACACATGCTCACGGAAATGGCATAAAGGAATAAAAATACTAAAATTCCCTTTGACAGAGTTAATCTGACTGTGTGAAAGGACTGTAGGATTATTCATTGATGGACGAAGCATAAAAAAATCAAAGGTTGAGTTCTTTCATAGAGGATTTTAGCAGCTATAATTTCTCAGACAAACTGGTGATGTCTGGACTTTCACAGCCTGGTTAGGAATGAATAAGAGCTGATGAGAATCTTTTCGTACTGTGCCGACCGATGCTTGAGGTTACTAAACAACTGATATAAGACTGAGATGAGATGGGCACACACAGAAATAGCTTAGATGTTTCCGTTGATAGCGACTCACAGACATTTCACTCTGGACTGGCCAAATTCTTCCGTGTATGCCAGAACACCGATTATCTGGAGAGGTTTGATTCAGTCACGTGTGGGCGCTGGCGGCACTTCTCTGAATGTTCTCAGAGGTTCTGCCGCTATATGTCGACCAACACAGCGCCATCTGCTGGTGTGGCTGTATCAGTATCACTTGGTCCTGTAGCCACAGTGTTATGCAGTCTTTCCCACAATAGGATTCTCACTGCAAACAAAAACAACATATTAGACTTATATTCTTGCATCAGGAATAATAATTGTGGTTCCACTTGATATGGAGAGTCAAATTGAATGCATTATGGGTTACAGTATGCTATGCTCATCTGTGTATCAGTATACTGCAAATGTAACATTAGGACGCAAGAATGTCTTTTTGAAAATGTAGTAGGTATCTTACATAGTGCCTGGCTCATCGGTCAGCACGCCCTTCGAGTCGTGATGAGCCTGCAGGTCCTCCAGCACGGATCTGAGCTCTGTAATGGTGCGGAAGGTCTCTTTCGGGTCTTGTATAGTGAAGGCCGAATACTCCTCCTGCTCTTTCTGCTGACCGAGATACACAGACATACCGGCACAGGCATCTGCGGACACACATATGGAAGCGGTCACGTATCGATTGCACACAGCCTCTATGACTGTCTGGAACCATCCAACACAGGTTTTGACAGAAGAGGAAGGAAAGATCGCAAGGCATTTAACTTCATGTGACGTACGGTTCCAGTCAAAAGTTTAGACACACTTGACTGCATTTTTCTCATGACATTAAAAGACCCTTTGATCCGAAGGATTTGTTTTGAGGGAAAAAAGTTGGATTTTTGAGTATGCTTGAGTTTTGCCAACGTATGAATTTCTTTACAAAACATTCATTTGTTTTTTAACAGAGTTGGACAAAAAAAGGAAACAAAAAGTATCCCATGATGCACTTCATGAAGTGTATTTATAGATTGTACAAAATTGTAACTGTATTGTTTTTAAATATTCAATGTCTTTTTGTAAAGCTGCTTTTTCATGTTTCATGTTGAGGTGCTTTGAAACAATATCATATTGTAAAAAGCGCTATACAAATAAACTTGAAAACATATGTTAAATAATACCTTTCCATATATTGGAACCAAGCGCTAATAATTTGAAAAATAATTCTTATTATATATTATATTATAATATATTAACAAAGTATTATTTCATATATTTACGCAAGTAAAGGTGCAGCATGTAATTTTGTGGAGGATCTATTAACAGAAATGCGATATAATATTCATATAAACATAATGAAGCGTTATGTTTTTATTATCTTAGAATGAGCTATTTCTATCTACATACAGCGCGGGTCCCCTTACATAGAATTCACCATGTTGTTTCTACAGTAGCCATAGACGGACAAACTGCTCTACAGAGCGCGTTTCGTAAATTCGTTATCTCCTTCGGCAAAGAAGCGAAAACGCGATGACATCTTATGCCACGGTCATCCATTGACTTCCATTCATACGTATGCGAATGCGTCAGACCGGAAACGCAAGCCCGTCTCAAGATATTTCCCTGCGTAGTAAAGTTCAAGTTTGGTTCAAATTCGCGTCACGTGAGTGCATGAGACCGTCAAAACGTCACAGCGTGACCTCTCGGTACAGAAATGTAAAAATTGCTTCAGCCTATTTTCGCAGCACCGTCCGAGCGAATTTCGCATGCTCAAAGTCTAGTCTGACCACGGGATTAGTCCATAGTGCTTCGAAAGTGAGGGTGGAGTGAGCCATTGGTTGCAATTCGCAATCTCACAGCTAGATGCTGCTAAAATCTCCACATTGCTCTTTAAATGATTTAATATATTGACAGTTCGTACGTGTAATTTTTTTGTGTGTAAGGGTGGCTACTTGAAAGAAATAAAAAAAATAGTTTTCATTTGTGTGAAATTTCGTGGTCGGTACATGTTCTCTGGAAAAAGTTCTCTGGAAGAGTTGATGTGTTCAAGCTTTCGACTGCTACTCAGGGAGAATATAAGGGTTGGACTCTACGAGGGTTTGACTGGAAACACAGGATAGGGTAATCTTGTTTAATATTATTTTTTCCCACCTGTGTAGCCTTGATTATGTCAGCAGAAAAGAAAAAGTATTGCACAAGACGAAATGTTTAAGATTATTTCATAAAGATTATGAAAACAAACATTTTAGTCGAGTTTGATGTTATAGTCATACGCACCCTCCATCTTCAGCAGTCTGCAGAGGTTTGATGAGAAGAAGGAAAAGATTCTCTCTGTTTCTCGGTCACAGTCGATGTCCAGTTGAATGTTAGCTAACACTGTCCTACAGGACACAATCACATGTGAAAACACAAAGTATTACAGAAATAAAAAGAATGAGTGTCCAGGTTTGAACATAAAGCACACATTTCGTAAATGTAGCTGATAAAATGTCTTACGCCGTGCAGGGTTTACAGCCCGGAGCGTTTTCATTTGCTTCCTTGCAGCAAAACCAGGATCCACTGACATAAGCAGAGGGGTGAAAGGCGCTGAGCCGTCCCGGATTACAGCGGCTCACCTGACTTAACACCTCGATCCAACTGTTTGCCTCCACGCAGTTCCCAGCCTGAACATATAGAGGCTTTTCTGAAAGGATTACCTGAAACATCTGGACAAAACAAATGCAAATGTTTAAAGGTCCAGTTTGTAAAAACCGCCGCTAGAGGGCGCACGATCAAAACAACAACAATGGCGTAGCTTGATGACGCTGTGAAGGAGCGTTGAATGATGGGATCTGTTGTCTTCAACACCACCGCCGATGGCCGTCAATCAGACGGGAACAAGAAATCATGTTAGCGGATGAGGTAAAGTAATAAAGTTTTATAAATGTTGCGTATAATTGTGGTCCATAAATAAGTGACTGCTCGAAACAAGCTAGTGGCTTGCTAGACGCTAGACACTACTTCTGCATTTGTCCACGACACTGTTGTCATGTGGTTTCTACATCAGTAAAGGTGGTAACAAAGGGGAACGTGGATATGACATCATTGACAGGCGACTTCACAGCCCCCTGTCACTGTTTATAATGGCGATTTTCTCACGATTTACAAGTAGTTAGAAACATTTGAGATATTGTAAGTACTCAGCTGAACAAAATAAATATACTGTATATATTTTTGGATATTTTACTGCAAAATTGTTACAAACTGCACCTTTAACTTATGTGCAATACATTCACTTACATGTATGCATTAGGCAGACACTTTTACAAATCCTCTCACGTAGTCACTGTATATACACACACAAGACCACACAAACGCAATTGCATGACACTCACATTTTTGCGGTTAAAGGCACTTTCATCCAGTTTCTCGACTCCGAGGATGTTTTTCACAGGAATGATGCACAATGCTTCTTTCCCTGGACACAAACACAAACATGCATTCATCCGTGAAGTTTAAACGGCACTTTATTTTGATCACATAACAGCAAAACTATGAAATGAATTTAAACTCTAAATGTAGGCCCAGACCTCTGTGTTTGGGAGTGTCTGGGACCGGTTCTCCCAGACACACATAGACAAACGTCTGGGGATGGCGGTTCTCAAACAGACGCTTGATAATCCCATGACTCCCCGCCAATACAAACACACAGCTGTTTCTCGTGCGCATTCTACACATTTGATCAATTCCTATTTTTATCACTTCAGCTGATGAACAATATTTGTACCACAGCGCAGCCAAAATACGCAAATGCTTGAGAACCAAAACCACACACACACTTTCAGCAGGTTCAAGAGATGTCAGACATTCTTGTCAGACATTCAAATGATCTTTTCTAACATCTGCCAGGTCTGTATGGCCATCCGCTGGCTTTATCAGTACGTCAGACCTGTTTCACAGTTAAACACATATAGTTATTCTTAAAACATGTGAACAAAGAGTTCCGGCGCTGATTGGTTAACCGGTTTGCTTTATGAAAATGTATTAAAAGAAAAATTGTCTAATTTTGAGTCAACTGTAATATAGTTTAAGTTTTGTATGTAGTTACACATGTCATTTTCTTTTAAGGATAAACCTCTCTTTTTTCTTTTTATTTCATTGAAGCCGTAAACTAACATAAACGAATGGCTTTTAACTTCCTAACATGAAAGAGCAAAGATAAAAGATAGTGGTTTGACATTTAACACGATCAGCTGCTGTCTCTACATTCCATTGACATTTCTGCATTTGGTAGATGCTTCTAACCAAAGTGATAACAGTAAAGCGCAAATGCTTTGTAGTCATTTCCCCCAAGAATCAAACCCATGACCTTGATGTTGCAAGCTCCATATCCTACCAGCTGAGCTACAGGAGAGGACAGCCTTACTTAGAAACATTGCTAATGAATACGCTAGGGTATTTACAGATGGGTTTCTTTCAAACAACACAAGTCACATCCGAATTGAAGGGATAGTTCATCCAAAAATGAAAGTTCTGTCATCATTTACTCATGTCAAACCTGTAAGACTTTCCATCTTCCGCAGACCACAAAAGAAGATATTTAGAAAAATGTTGTTGACCGAACAGCGATGGCAGCCATTCACTTGCATTCGTTTTGTGTCCATACAATAGAAGTGAATGGGTACCGCCGTAACTGTTAAAGAGAGTCAGATTGAGTTTATCCAGTAACGTCCTGCAGTAACCTCGCATTTCAGGGACCAATAGTAACCTTAGAACATCCTCAACCCCTCAGATCTTTAATCTGGAGAAAGACTTACAAAATGAAGGATACACATCTATAGAGACCAGAACATCATTTCCTTCAGACTCTCAGTGGTGCTGACTCAAAAAACGACCCTCCACTGAACAAATACAAGAGAAATGAAAGGGATATTTATGAATCCAAATATGACTCTTTCTTCTGTGGAACACAAAAGAAGCTATTTTGAGAAATGTCAATGGGGGGTCAATGTTTTTTGGTTACCCACGTTCTTCAAAATATCTTCTTTTGTGTTCTGCTGCAGAAAACCTTAAAGTCGTAGATCACCCAAAAATGAATATTCGGTCATCATTTACTCGCCCTCTCGTCATGTCGAACCTGTGTGAGTTTCTTTCTTCCGCAGAACACAAAAGAAGATATTTTGAAAAATGTCGTTGACCGAACAGCGATGGAAGCCATTCACTTGCATTGGTTTTGTGTCCATACAATGGCTGCCACCGCTGTTCGGTTATCAACATTCTTCAAAATATCTTATTTTGTGTTCTGCGGAAGAAAGAAAGGTTTGACATGACAAGAGGGTGAGTAAATGATGACAGAATTTTCATTTTAGGGTGAACAATCACTTTAAGAGAAACCAGACTCAGATGGGAAGGCCCATCCTCCTCTGGTATTAGAAGAATGTCCATATGACAGTAATGTATAGCTCTAATACAAGACATGTGTACATTAAACAAAACATCGAGCTGCAGCTTTTGCACGCAACGAAGATTCTCATCGCCTCATTCGCCCTTCAAAGACTAAACTCATTTTCTGACACTTTGAAAAGCATGCTTATGCTGTGTTTAACTGGTTCGATATTCCATTATACACTAAAAAAAGACATGACGAGGATACAACGTTTATGTTAAATATGACAACCACCGTGACCATTATATATTTTTACTCTTAGAATACCTCATCATCAAATCATTTGCATTTATGCATTTGGCAGATGATATTATTAAAATGTATATTTCATTAGAATGTGAAATTCCAAACCTACAACCTTTGCATTGTTACCAAATGATCATGAGGAGGAATCAGATTAAAGGACTGAAACAACAGGTTATATAAACCCACTCTTAAATTACAAGATACATGGAAAAACAACATTTGAAAGGAGAAATGATTCTCAAGGACTGCTCTCTGTCTGTGTCAAAGTGACCCAGTCCTGCCTTTACAGTTGTAACTTTATTCACTGTTGGTTATGCACACACCACGTTCACTGTCGGTTGGTCAAAACTTCTGAATGTCTGCACAAAATGTTCATATTTTCTAAAGAAAAATAAATGATGTTTGTACATGAATATAAAGCCACGGAAAACATTCAAGGACCATCGCAAATTTTCCTTCAATCAGCATTTCTAGATGTATCGTGTCTATTCCAGTCCAGTGTCTGTTGAATTTCAACAAAATCAAACCTCAGGAGAGACAAAAAGTCACCCAACAGCAATGTGAAAAACTGGCAGATAACAAAACGCATACAAAATGTGATAAAAATCGAGGTTATCGCATAAAACAATATTTTGAATTTTTTTTTAAATACATGTCAAATATAACTGTTGTATTGCTTAAAGGTGAATATGAACTTGTTTTCTTTGCCGTTTTTGAGGTCTTAAAAAATACAGAGCATCTTATTTTGACATGTTTCTCCAGTTTTCATTTTCTGCAAATAAATGCAAAAAGAAAAAATATTTGGGAGAAATGTTGACAGAATGAAACAAAAATGATCATTTTACCTAAACGTATACCTATAAATAGTAATCAGAATCTGAAAAACGGTCCCTGAAATTGTCTCTTAATTATTTCCGCGGCTGTATGTATGTCCATAAGATTTCAAACTTTCATTTATTTATGTATCAGATGACTTCACAAAGTAAAAACACGCCTCTCTCCATGACACATCCCATGATTCATATTGATAACTAATGGTGCAGAAAGTTACACATCATCAGTTTCATATTTACGGTTGGGGCTTTGTTTAAATGAGCACTTGCAATAGCATGTAAGAGCACTGATGAGAGAGAAAGCCGTTATAGAGTCATACAGCTTATATCAGGTCTCCCACACAACAGATAACACGAGTAAACCCTGCTGAAACTAACAACAAGGTCAAACCATCATGCTGGCCTGCTGTGACATTACAACAACTAAAAGATGTTTATTTGTACAACAAACCCAACGTGTAATGTGCGGGACACTCGGTGACCTTGAAATCCATGTCACATCTTGGGAATTGCTGCGTCTTTCGTTTCACAGTTAACTCACTCAAAGGAACATGGGAATTATGATCGGGATGTTATAAAGTTGTGAACGTGGTGTAATTTGACCACTGTTTTGTTGTGTTACGGGGCGTTCTTAACAGTAGAAATGTCTATCATCATCACAGTGTACACAAGTGTACTGGACAAGATGGTTAGTCATACAGTACCTGAAATCACAATAGCTGCACTGGCGGGTAACCACAGTATTATTGACTGATCAAGAGGAGTGTTAGTTCTTCCCAAGGCTGGCTGATATTAACAATAAAGTATATTCTATGCTGGGTTTTTTTTTGCCATTTTTTGCCAAATTTATGTCAATAGGGACGCTTCCTTGCTATTTCTTATATTGTGACTTGTGAGCATGAGAGTGTAAAGGTTACATATACAGCCATGGAAAAAATTAAGAGACCATTCCAAATTTACAGCATTTCTAGATGTATTGTGGCCATTCCAGTCCAGTGTTTGTTGAATTTCAACAAAATCAAACCTCAGGAGGGACATAAAGTCATCCAACAGCAATGTGAAAGACTGATTTTTATCACAGTTGTCATGTGTCTTGTCTTGCTGTCAAAGTTATCACATAAAAAAAACATTTAGAACTTTTTTAGAACTTTTTTTTAAATACATGTAGAAATATTACTGTTACAGTGTTTAAAAGTGAATATGAAGTTTTTATGCAGTTTTTGAGATCTGAAAAAATACAGAGCATCTTTTCTGTTATTTTGCCCTGTTTCTCCGAGTTTCATTTTCTGCAAATAAAATGCAAAAAGAAACAATATTTTTATTTGAAATTTGGGAGAAATGTTGTAAGTAGTTCACAAAACGAAACAAAAATGATAATTTTACCTAAACGTATACCTATAAATAGTACATTTTAAAATCAGAAAAACGGTCTCTGAAATGGTCTCTTAATTTTTTCCGCAGCTGTATTTTAACAGCAGCTCTTATTTTAACCTTAGTAACAGACATCACCTGACCTGGTTATTTCGCTTCACTTTGGTAGCAATGAATTCATTAATTTTTTTTACAGAGAAAATCGAAAACATACGAGACAAAATTGTAAAAACTCAACCTCCAAGTCTGTCCTATGAATTAGTACCAACCATCGCCCCAAACGAAAGGCTACAGTGTTTTTCACCTATAAAACAGGAAGATTTAATTAAACTTATTGCAACATCTAAACCTACAACTTGCTTATTAGTTCCCATACCAACTAAATTATTAAAAGAGTTATTACCCGTTGCAATTGAGCCCATTTATAACATTATCAACTCGTCAATTAATCTAGGCCATGTCCCAGGACCCTTTAAACTGGCCGTCATTAAGCCTCTTATCAAGAAACCAAACTTAGACCCCAATGAACTAGGAAACTATAGACCGATTTCAAATCTCCCTTACCTGTCTAACATACTAGAAAAAGTAGTGCCCACTCAGTTGTGCTCTTTCTTACACAATAATGACATACACGAATCAGATCTTACTAGAGGTGCACCGATTGACCGGCCAGAGACCGGAATCGGCCGGTTTTTCGTATGATCGGCCCGACCGGTGACCGGCTGGTCAGTCTCACGTCTCGCCGATTCCAAGCCGATCTTCTGTTGCCCGTGATGCGGGCAAGAACGTCACAGCCGTCAGTACACTCAAAGCCGCAAGTGTAAACATGTAAACGTGCACGCGCACAGCCTGTCTTTCACAGCTCGTTTATACTCGCATGTGGGTCCACCGGACCGCGAGTCTCTGCTGACTGACGCGCATCTCTCATATCCGCTGACTGCACGCGCGTGTACTGCACAGACTGTAGTTCATATCTCGCTGCTCCGTCTACATGAGGCATGTATGCTAACAGTGATGCTAAACTCTGACACATGCTAATATGGAATGATACTGCGGACTATATTAAAAAGGAGTTGCAAACTGCATTTGCAAATGCGTTTTCTGCGTGTCAAAATTGTGACATAATTCAAACGCAATTGCAAACCATTTGCATTTGCATTTACGCGAACGTACAATGTCTGCCAAATTTCAAAAGGAAAAGCAAAGTCTATTTGCAAATGAATTACCTGTGTCTTACGAGTTACGACCCTGCCAAATTTAAATCGCAATAGCAATTCCCCATATGCTATTTCACTTCCTCTGGCGTCGCGTATTAAGCCTGCCAAAACTCAATTGAAATCGCAAATTCCTTTGCATTTGCGTTTCCTCTGACTTGTACAGAAACCTGTCAATCAATGGTGGGGGTGGGCTTATTCAACGGTTTGTATCGGGATCTAGGTAAAATGCCATTCAACATGACTTCTACTTGTTTTTAAAAATCCAAAATATAAAAAAATGAATAAATCAACCAATATATGTGATATTACATAGTTCTTTACTAACACAAAAAAATGCAAATACATATACATCTTTAGAGTTGAATTCACTCATAAGATTTTTAACTTTTTTATTGAAGTTGCAGCAAAAATCAACCCACTTCTTTTAATACTACAGACACAAGATAAAGACAATTTATTTTACATTTCAGAAAAAATGAAACAAAGCAATGTTAGTTTCATAAACGGAAACAGACGAGAATAAAGTTGAAGTATTTTATTGTTATCTTAGACTTTTGTGAGATGAGTACAAAAATGAAAAAGGTAAATTAAGTGACATGTTTAGTTATATTTTATTATTTGTACTTTTTTTCAGTCACAGAGTTATTCAATTTAAGAGTTGTTTGGGAAAGAGAAGATTCTGTAATTTAATGCAGCTTGGAGAACTGCATTTAAGGAAATTGTAATGTTCAATCATTTATTCAATGAAAATAAAAAAAGTGTATTGAAGAAAAGTTAATATGGTTTTATATACAGTATACTGTCAATTATAGTTTGTGGATAGAAAATCGGAATCGGCAGGTTTCACTTGTAAAAAATCGGAATCGGCAAAGAAAATTGCAATCGGTGCATCTCTAGATCTTACTTATCAGACAGACATAAATTTGTCCATTTAAAATAGGGAATCATCAAATCTAACGCAAGTAAATTATGGATTATCTCAGGGGTCGGTTTTAGGACCCTTGCTATTCTCCATATACATGCTGCCCCTTGGAAACATTATTAGAAAACATGGAATTAGCTTCCACTGTTATGCAGATGATACTCAGCTGTATATCTCATCAAGACCAGATGATTCCTTCCAACTATCCAAATTGGCAGAGTGCATCGAAGATATAAAACATTGGATGACTTGTAATTTCCTTCTTTTAAATTCTAATAAAACAGAAATATTACTTATCGGACCAAAGACACGTGAGCAGAATATTTCGGATTATAACCTGCAAATAGAAGGCTGCACTGTTACTCCAACAAATACAGTTAAAGACCTTGGCGTTATATTAGACAGCAACCTGTCATTTAAAAATCACATCTCAAATGTCACAAAAACAGCCTTCTTCCACCTTAGAAATGTTGCCAAATTATCAAATATTTTATGTGTTGCTGACGCAGAGAAGCTTATTCATGCATTTGTGACCTCAAGACTTGACTACTGTAATGCACTGCTTAGTGGTTGTCCTGCATCATCAATAAACAAACTACAGTTAGTTCAGAATGCAGCTGCCAGAGTTCTAACCAGGTCCAGAAAATACGATCACATAACCCCAATGTTATCAACCCTTCACTGGTTACCCATTAAGTATCGTATTGACTTTAAAGTTCTTTTAATTACTTATAAAGCCTTAAACGGTTTAGCACCTACCTACATAACAGAGCTTCTACCACACTACAACCCATCACGCTCTCTAAGATCTTTCCAGACTTTTGATAACACCTAGAATAACTAAATCCACCAAAGGGGGCGGAGCTTTCTCATACGTAGCACCTAAACTCTGGAATAGCCTTCCTGATACTATTCGAGGGTCAGACACACTCTCCCAATTTAAATCTAGATTAAAGACACATCTTTTCAACCAAGCGTTCACTTAATGCAAAATATGCTAAATAAACCATCGGGAGACTGCATTTATTACATATTATTTACTAGAATAATCTTGCTTGTCCTATAAACACCATGCACTGTGCTGTGTTTTACCTTTTTTGTGTTTTTCAGTTTTTCTTATTTTCTCCTGTAAAGCTGCTTTGGAACAATGCACATTGTGAAAAGCGCTATATAGATAAAATTGAATTGAATTGAATAAAAGTATCAAATTATAACATAAATTAAGTAAATATTTTGTAAACATTTTGCAATAATTCTTTCTTGTGTTTAATACTGTAAGTGAATAACATTATTTAAACTAGATAGTCACTCTATTTAACGATATTTTGAATCTCCGCTTCGCGTCGTGGCCGCATTACCACCTCGGGGTGTGCATTAACTTTCGAATAATTGAACAGCCCGTCGTCAATTATTCCTTACGTACACTTTATTGGCCAAAAAAAGAGAAAACAAAACAAACAAAATTAAAGATGAAATTTGCTGATGTCATTATTTATTCTTCTAATGATTTCAATAGATATTGTGATTATATAATTTTTGTGAATTATTTTGGCCATGTAAATCGTGAGATATTGTGTCAGAAATTTTTTTAAGGCTGAAATCTATGAATAAACTTCCCCTTGTTCCTCTTTGTAAAACTTCTCTGTATCAGCAATTTCATGACCAGCGACCACCCTGCTTTATGCATCATAAATACTGGACAAATACTACTTACTACAAATACTACTACAATGGGACACAGTAAACGTTACAAAAAAAGGTCATATTCAGCCCTCAGTACTCATCACATTGCTAAGAAGCTCCACTGACACCAGTGAACACAAGTCCACACCCATGGCATAATAAGTCAAATAAGGGAAACAGATTGTTTCACATCCAGAACGGGTCGACCACACAAACAAGAATGTGAGCTTGAGAATTTGTGACTCTCTGCTCATGTATTTTCATCTTAACTTTTGCCATGTGAAACACTGCCAGCAAAAACAAGTGTCTGGAGTTTGACGCCCACATTTCAAAACTGAACCGGAGGAGTTTCTTTATCATTTACTCATAACTGAGATCACTCACCTTTCTGCTTGTGATAGGACAGCTCCTGGTTGGTGACTCGTAACCAGCGTTTCTTAAAGTTCTTCTTTCCTATTCGTTTTCTGCCCTGGGCCCGCTTATGTACCTCACTGTTAAAAGAAATCACAGGCATCTGACTAAACGTTGCATTTCCTGTAAACTCATAACGTGGTAAAACTCATCAAACATGACTGGGACTGATGAACTGCGGCATCTTTTACTCACCCCTCCTTCAACACAAATAAATCCTCAACGCCGCTGGATTCTTTACTCACATTAGACGAAATCTCATCTAAAAACTAACACAGAGAGAGACAAGAAAATATCTGCTTTTAGCTGAAGGCAGATTCAAACAGATTATGGAGTTATGAGACATCCAAACTCTTGTAGCTGTACACGACTGTGCATCAGATAGTTCTGGCTTTATCCTCCGTGTACAGCATCTAAGTCATGCTGTCGATAACCACAGACAATCATTACGTTTTGTCCTCCATATGTAAAAATAAATGAATTAAAATGAATTGTCATGGATTTAGAATGAAAGTCTGTGAAGCAAGACATTCAGAGTTTCAAAGCAGAAAAGCGAAGGGTTTTTGTTAAAGCACTTGTAACTGTTTCCACACCAGCATTTTGAAAAAACAGTTCCAAGACAAATTTTTTGTTCCAAGCAACATTTATGATCATTATGACAGAATATTGCTATAAATATATACACAACATATCAAATTAAAGAACAAAATCTATGGTTAAAAAAAACCTTTGTTTGTTCTTTTTTATCAACTCTGAATTGTGGGTAGGTTTCTTCAAAAATAAAATTATGAATTAAAAGCTGAGAAGAGCTTTTTATTTTTTTGATGATCAAAATAGAGTATTCGATTGTTTTTTGGTTCTGTAGATACTGTATCCTTTCAGAAGATGTGTAACAGCGCCCCCTACCATAAAACAGTGCAAACATGAAAAGCCAGAACAATTTGTCAAATGGAGAAGCGTTGTGTCATGGATAATGCTGGAAAAACCTTTTTTTATTTTTGGGCTGTCAAGAAGTCCAAGTCATCCTTCTAGTGGAGGAACAAGGTCTTCAAAGTGTTAGTGTTGGTGTGGTTACTGCAGTTTGCTTTTGTAAGTACGAGGTTTGTGTTATCACACTAGTCACATATAACCGTGTTGTTCAGTGTTTATCTGATGTAATGTCTAGCAAATTTCCATTTTTACAAACTGAGAGACAGAAATGATTTCCAGTGGCAAGTGTCATCATGGCTGAGATGCTGTCAATAGAAACGAAACTTGAGTTGGTTTGCTATTAAGACTTACCTTTTTAACCTTTTCTATACATTCGTCTTCTTGGAATAACTTGAAGAAGTCGTACATGTACGTTTCTTTAAAGCTAGACTGAAAACAAAACATTCAAAAGGTCAGAACAAAAACATCAACAGGAAGTTAAAAAAACCCTACATTATCTGGTTTGGCCCAAGGTAAAGCCCTGCCAGGGAAAACTGTGGAAAACACCAAAGGTTTTAGTGTGGGATGCGTGACTAATGGTTGACGTACCAGTTTGTTCTTGGATAGGCTGCCCCAGCTGCCCAAAGACTGGATGGTTTTCGAGATGAGAGTTAGAGTACGGGAAATTTCAGGGTCCTGAGAGGAATTCAGAGAGAAAGATTTCCCATGAGTTCATTTCATTTACTGATATTTTGACTATCTTGCCATTCTCAGAAAAGCATGATTGTTTTAAACATGCGTGTTTCCTGGCGTTAATAAATGAGTCAAATGATATATAAAGGAAGTAAATCATGTTCGTCACAGCTGGTTCAATTGCGTTGGGTTTGCTGTAATGTGGTTGTGTTTATGTGTTTTCACACTTACAGGATGATGAGAGCGCAGCTGGAACGTGTGTGGAGAGAGAACAGTAACAGCGAAGAACCTCAGAAATATAAAACTACTGACGGCCGAGTACTGCACATGAGGATCGGCTGTGAGCGAGAGAGAAACAGAGAATCTTATAGTCATGCTTGTGTCTCTGGCTCCTCCTAGTGTTCAGTAAATACAGTCTTGAATATGAAAATATTGATTGAATGTTATTATTTACAATTCATATTACAATATCATATTGTTTACTGCCTTTGGCATCTGAGAGAGTGTTTGGACCTGGAAGTGGTGGCGTGTGATGTCAGACTTAACAAGAAGATGGTAATAATAATGCTTGCCTTAGCAAACACCGCTAAAGACTAAAGTCAGATTTGTCTGTGTCTGTCGTACCTGGAAAGCGCTTCGATGCAAGCTGTCGCAGCGACCTGAAAACGTCACACATTAAAGGAGGACAGCTGGAGCTAGACTGTGTTATAGATGTAAAAACTTTCTGCACGTAGCCCTGAAGATTCTCCTGAGAACATAAATTCGTCATTTCAGGTACAATATTGTAGTGCGTGACTTAGTGTGTCTAGAAACAAAGTTCTGAATTAATTTAGAATTTCTAACACTGACAGCGTCTCGTACTTTGAAATGACGTACAAAAATGAAACCACGACATACTTCTTACCTTATTGACCTCCACGTTGTCGCCCTCTTTCAATTTGATGGGGTCAATCTCACAGGTTTTATTCGATTCAAAGATCTGATTTAAACAAAGCAATAGTAGGCTGATCAGCATTGGCAAGTTAACAATTGAAAGCCACAAATCTGCATGTTTATACACTAGAGCTGTCGTTGTTAACGCGTTAGCGCATACGATTCATTTTTTCAGATTAACGTGTTAAAAATATTTAACGCCATTAACGCAACATCCATTTTTCTGTCATCATTGTCTAGCAGTACATTATATAATCATGCTCTTATTCATATAAAGGCATTTAAACTATTTAGGCGCGATTTGAAATGGTTGTATTGACACGCCCAGTATAGATTGACAGCTTCTGGCTGTGGAACATGGCTCAACGCAGCGCGGCAGCGGTCCCATCTGGTGTACACATGCACATACATCTGTCAGACAGCGCACCAGTACTAACTTCTCTTTCATGCTTAAATGAACAAAAACACACAAGATTATGCCAGAAAGCACATTTTGTCTTGTATTTTCGCAAGCAAAGTCTTCAACGAGTTAAATAATGCAAAGAGTAGTGGAAATAGGAAGCGCATTAGACCTGCTTAGAGCGGCAGATCTTAAAGGGCCACGTTCTTAAATGTGTTACTGTGACTCCTGTCACTAATGTTAATCAAAGAACAAAAGAAAAGTTGCTTTAATGAGGATTCTCTGTATTTCATGTATTTAGCAGTAAAGACTGTAAATGTCATGGCTCTGCTTCATTTAGTCATGTTTTTCTTGGTCCTGTAGCAGAGTCATGACAAAGCCTTTGGTTATGTGTGGAGAGAAACATATTATTGTCCTTTTGACAATAATATACGTTCTCTCCAGTGTCTCGTCTCTGTTCCCGCCATCTCGTTTCCTTGTTATCCTTCCCTGAGTGTTTCATTACCCACACCTGCCCTGTGTCGTTATCCCTCGTTTGTCTTACCCTATATAATACCCTCATGTTTCATTGTCCTGTGTCGGTCGTTGTATGTGTATGGTGTGTGTTCTTCGTTCCCCGTAATGCCTATACCGCTTGTTGCTGTTTCGTCTGTTGTAGTAAGTGTTTAGTTTAGTTTAGTCCTTGTCAAGTCTATGTGAGTCTAGTGTTTAGTTAGTTTACGTCTCCATTGCCTTATTGTTATCTTGTTCTTGTTTTCACCCCATCGCGGGTTTTTGTTTTATGTTTATTGTTAAAATAAAGTATTTTGTTCTCCCTGTACTCCCGCTGCCTGCAATTGGGTTCTTTCCTGCCATAGTCCATAGCTGAGATTCATGACAGTAAAGTGTTTGAAAACTTATTAATTTTCTGTACCTGTTAGACAGGTGGGAAGGGAACACTTATTATAATGGGTTTGATTAGTAGAAAAAAATAAAAAATAATAAAGACATCAGACCAACAATGTTAGAATATTGGCTTTCATTCACAAATTCATGAAGAAATTTGTTGTTTCTACATTAATTTGGAGATAAAATGTGAAATGATTAGAATGTAAAAGTATTTGGGCTGTCAAACGATTAATTGTGATTAATCGCATCCAGGATAAAAGTTTGTGTTTACATAATACATGTCTGTGTACTGTGCATATTAACTTTGTGTTTATAAACACATACACATACATGCATATATTTAAGAAATATATATAATATAAAAATTAAGAAACGTTTATATATGTAATTTAAGTTATTGGTAAATATTAATAATACATGTCAAAATTTTATTAAATATATATACATTTATGTGTATGTTTTTGTATTTATAAATACAAAATGAATATGCACAATACATGGACACATATTATGTAAACACAAACCTTTATTCTGGATGCGATTAATCACGATTAATTGTTTGACAGCCCTAAAAGTATATTTAAAACATAAATGCTGTGTGTGATTAGCTAGATAATTTTTCCAATCGATTGACAGCACTAAAATAAACATGTTAAACAAAATAAATAGTGTATGTTTAATTTCACTATACGTGTGCGATTAATCACAGTTGATCACATGAAAAGGGTGCGATTAAAAAAAGTAATTTATTGACAGCCCTACTATAAACATAACGAGCTAAAGAAATGATGTCTGACCTCATTGAGAACAGGTTTGAGGGTGACAGTCAAGTAACTTCGGCCCACAATCTTCATCATGTCGTCTATGCAGCGGGTGGCCAGAGAATTCCCTCTGAATATGGTGTTGGCCTCTCTGCACAAAACAGAGAACATTTAATGACATGAGTAAAGAGTTTGTTTTCCCAGCCAAACATGGATGACAAAAATAAAACATCTAGTCAGCAGTCACTAGAATAATGTTTGCTTGGCATCAGCTGGTTATGTCAAAGCCTTCTCAGTATTCATAAAGTGACTTGCTGTATGAATAAAGTCATTTTTAGCGACTGACAGTTCTGGAGCATCATTGACTATCACAGTAGGACAATTTTAATGATAGTCAAAGGTTTGCTTTCCTACATTCCTCAAAATAGCTTCTTTAATGTTCAACAGATCCTAAAAACCATACAATATTTTTTTTACTATGGTAGTCAATGGTACCCCAGAGCTGTGAGTTTGTGTTCAATCAAGTTTGGAACAACTTGAGGGTCAGTACTTCATGACAGAATTTTCATTTTGGGGTATTTTTGAGTATCCCTTTAACTCTATCTTTAAATGTAAGAGTAAGAAATTTGATTTGCCATTTAAATCACACGCCACGTTTAGTTTAAAAACTTACAATTTTAATGCAAGTTAAATTGATTTCTTTTAAAGTAATAGCACACAGACAACAAAACTCCTTTTAAAATGTTTAGGTCCCGGTCACTTAACTCATCTGAACTATGGAATAACAGAATTTAAAAACTTTGGTAAATCATCTTCAATGTAATCATCCTTTGCCGGGGATTTGCAAAAATGTACTCTTTTATTTGATCGACCTGCTTCTTGAGGTCTCACCCTGTCACCCTGAAAGAGTTCCCATCTTTTCTTTTCGAGCTTATATTGGCTGATTTTCCTTCATTATTCAGTTCAAGTCATCCATTTAAAAAGAAATGTTTATCCAAATTTTGTTTCATCATGAAAAATCTAAATTATTGTTGATGAAATTATAGTTTATAGTTTGTTTAAAAATGTTTGCATATACTTCTAGATCAAAAGAGAAATATGAGAAACATTTTAGCAAGCTAAACTATTGAATGGTACAGGTAGTGTGCATACAAACACACCTTAGAAAACCTCACTGTTTAGCGTTATTAAATAACAACAGAAGTTTTAAATACATCCCGATCTAGACAAGCAGGAACACGTGTGTGTGTGTGTGTGTGTGTGTGTGTGTGTGTGTTACTCAACTGTGTATTCTCCAGCTCCAGAGCGGCTACAGCCGTGAGGAAGGGCAGCAGTCTGTTGTGATGGAGCAGCAGTCTGACCACAGGGAGCAAAGCTTCATACCCTACACTCTCCCTACAAACATCTCCCAGAACATGCGCCGCTGACGCCGAGATGGGCTAGAGACGGACAAAAACACAGGAGCGCATGTGAAAATAAAGAACAATATGATGCGTGCTCCAGTCCTCCAGGCAGCAGGGTGGCGCTGTTGTACCTTGACATCTGGAGATTTGAGCATTAGGTTGCGGAGGGCAGTGTAGCAGGCAGAGGGCAGGACGTTGTCCTCCGTGTACATTACATTCAGACGTAAAGAACCAAGATCGTCCGGCTTAGACTTCGTACCGTTGCCTTTAGGCTGCAGCAAGTACCTATAAAACAGAAAGCAAAAGAAATAAATACAACTATGCATTGTAATATCAGGATCATTTTAAGTTTCTGTGTCACTTGATTAGAATTAAGAGTTTCTTTTGTACGATAGTGCAGCAAAAACTGAGATAATGGAGGCTGAAAATGATCGAGACACAAAAAACCCAATTTATTTGCTGTCAGCATGTTCTGCTCCTTAGTAGTGTCTGACAATGTAGCATTTTAGCCTGTGTGTCATTTGCATTGCTCACACTACAAAGTACAGAAATTAATGTGGCAAGATTGCGTTTGCGAGTGTCAGTGTGTGTGTGTGTGTGTGTGTGTGTGTGCAGACTGGTTTTATGCTCAGCTCATGCAAAAGCTCACCCACGCATTAAACTCGCTGCCCTCATTCAAAACATGCAGATCAGTATCAACAAGTTCCCTCTCTGTCTTATACATACAGTACACACACACACACACACACACACACACAAATGCACGCACGTATAGTGTTTACACAATACTACCGGCAGGACGCTGTGATCTCCAGTCTTAAGACACAAGGGAAGCGATCCACCCAAAACACAGACACCTACACACACCCACGGTCTCTCGAACCCTTCCTAAAAACTATCGATGATATCCCGAGTTGTCTTTTTCGCACGATTTCACAACAAAAGTTCTCAGTAAAATGTATGAAAAAATGTATATTAATGCTGAAGTATTTTCATTTAAGGTCTGAAGTCAGGCCGTTTTCTCATGCCTGATTGGGCAGATAAGAGCGGTGGAGAGCTGGGATTGGCTGTTATCTCCCTTCCTCATCTCTTCATCAGTGTACTTCAGTCAGACTGACTGCAGGCACTACAGCTGACAGAGATCACACACTCAGATGTGTGTGGAAGCATGCACACCTGGAGTACAGGATATGACCCGTACTTGCCTTTTCAGCCTTCTCACTATACCCAATATAATTATGGCTCCATATTCATCTGTCTATGTCTGAACCAGCTTTTTGAAATGTTTCATGCAAGAGGTAAAAAAAGAAAATCTATCTGAAAACAATTACGGAATGTAGTACTCTCATAGTGAATAAGGATTAATAGTATATAATGCAATAATATAAATGTTACAAAAAATATGTGTATAAAAATACTTAAAGAAATAACTTGAAGGGATATACTTCACCCAAAAATGAAAATTCTGTCATCATTTACTCACCTTCGAGTTGTTCCAAATCTGTATAAATGTCTTTGTTCTAATGAATGCAGAGAAAGATATTTGGAAGAATGCTTGTAACTAAACAGATCTCAACACCCATTGACTCCCAAAGTAGGAAAAAAACAATGGTAGTCAAAAGTGCCCCAGTCCTACTTTCTTCAAAATGTCTTCTTTTGCGTTCAAAAATGATAAACTAACTTTTCCTACTATGGGAGTCAATGGGGGGCAAAATCTGTCTGGAACAACTCGAAGCTGAGTAATCAATGACAGAATTTTCATTTTTGGGTGAAGGATCCCTTTAAAGGAACAATACGGGTTTTTTTAGGAGGATCTATTGACAGAAATGCAATATAATATACAAAACTATTTCTTCAGAGGTGTATAAAGACCTTACGTAATGAACCATTATGATTGCAATACCTTAGACTAAGCTATTTATATCTACATACAGAGTGGCCCTACATTGAACATTGAACTCGCCGTTCAATATAATGGTAAAACGGATCGCGGATCCGTGATCCATGCGGATCGTGCTCTACGGTTCGGAACGCATGTGACCCACGGAATAACTTTAAGTTTATTCATCATTGAGTAAGAGAGTAAAACGCGCTCTCTCTCCAGTTTTAGCGCCAACACGCTCTCGCCTCTCTCTCTCCACTATCTGGACGAGTACAATAATAAAGCGGTTCCAATGACGCTCAAAACTGCTCCATCACACAGCTAATATTACAACAATAACATATCTTGGTTCTAACAAACAGAAAAACCAATGTTACTCGCATACTGATCCGAATCAAAGCAACCTCCTCGGGAGTGATTTTTAGACGATCTTTCTCTCCAACGTCTCTCTGCTGGAAAGTATCTCCATAGATATCTATGAGTATCTCTGCTAAAAGCCAAGTAGTACTGCGGGTCCTAACGCGTCTCTGCTGGAAAGTCTTTATAATATTAATGCAGGTCCCTAGCTCCTCTTTTTGTACTGTGGTGGCCACCGTCGTGTTTGGACAAAGAGATTCATTGCAAATCTATAATACAATGCTAGTGGCTGCTGTAAATCAAAAACTGCGTTTTTAAAGAACTTAAATGCACACTCACTCAAATGTTTCTAAGCTATGAGGCGTGTTGCCAAAATAAAAAATAAATAAAAAGGATAGTTCACGAAAGCTGGTTATCAATTTAAATTGGACTCCATTGACTTCCACTGTATAGACGGTTTGTGGCCCAAACTTAACTTCCGGCAAACCTCCGCAAAGAATCAATAACTGTTGAGTAGTTTTAATTTCATTTAATACAATTAATATACAATAATATAAATAACAATGTAGATTAAATATAAAATAAATTGTTAATGTATATTACTAGCTAAACACAGACCGGAGGTTAACTTTGGGCCAGGTGCATGCGTCCCATGACGCACGTGCCTGGCTCAAAGTTATCTTCCGGTCTAATAATATAATAATAATATAACTATTTATATTTTAATCAATTTATATTATTATTAATTTATATTAATATTTTATTGTATAGTATTTGTATTAAATAAACAATTTGTTGAATTTTATTGTATATTAATTTTATTAAATAATCTATTTGTTGAATGGGCTGTGTAACATTTAAGTTTAGCCAAGTAACGGTTCTTCCACTGGTAACCCAAATAAAACTGGCTAGACATACTTTCAACTTGCTAGCAAATGTAATTTACTTGTAATTTCTTTTGCTTGTTATCAGAAATAATCTACAGGCACTCTATTCTTTGCGAATGTGTTCCGGAAGTTAAATTTGGGCCACAAAAGCATGCAACAACGTCTGTTTATGTTGTTGCTTTGAAACTGTCTAGAAAGGTTTTGAATGACATGAGGGTGAATAAATGATTACAGAATTTTGATTTTGGGGTAAATTGCCCCTTTCTTTCATTTCCCTAACTTGCACCTCCACAAGGTGTGCCTTTTCTTTAAATCTCTGTTTAAGGACTAAAAATAAAGAAAAGCCAATGACACCATGTTGCAACAGAAATGTGGTATAAGAGTTATGAATAGATCCAGCTGAACTCAGAGATGAACTAAACATGCCAACTGCTGACATCTTTAGAGATGCGACCTGTCTTGGTGCTCTTATAAGTCCCCAGAACAGGGGGATTGCAAAACTGGTATAATGTCAAGTCCAGCTATATTTAGGAAATGGCCAAAAACATCATTGTGATACTCATTATGTTGTGCAATTGCATATCCAGCAAAATCATTACAGATATGTAGTCAATTTTCAATTTATCAAGCTATGAATGTGAATTTGTGTGTGTTCTTACCAGGCTCTGTGCACATGGTCATTTCTCAGGATTTTCACAGAAACCCGTGTCTCTCCCAAAAACACGTCCTGTGCCAAGTTACCGTTATTCCACAGCTCGACCCTGCAGGAGAGTCCATGAAAGAGCATGCATTAGCTAAATGTACATCTATACACATAAACACACACACAATGTTCAGTTTCAATACACTCCAACCCCCGTATGAATCACACATCACTTCAACTTCTCCCATTTCCAGTCAAACTGAATCTGAAATTCAGCACACACACATCACAGACGCAGTTGCACTGAAGTGGGTTAGTCATGTTTCTTTTCATTACTCAACGAAGCTCTTGCTAAGGAAGAAGGGTTTTTCTTCCACGTCAAACAAGCCCACAAATAAAAATCACTCTGAGATGAAAAAATAAACCAAAACACACCAAACCCATGCACACATTCGCACAAACACACACATTAGTTTCATATCTAATGTGCCGCCTGGTGGTTTCATCTACACTCACCTGACAGCGTCTGTAGAGGGCTATATGGGACGATTCAAAGTGACACATACGTGTCACACATCAGTGCCAAGTTTTTTTTAAATCATAACAAAACAAAAGTCTGCGACTAGCTACACCGTATCTACACCGGACGTGACCGGCGCCGCAACCAGTGTGGACAAAATGTAAAATTATAATTGGTTCTATTGCGTTTTACTCCGTGTCTACATCGGACGCTACAGGCGTGACGCGACATGACAACCAGCTTGTTCTTAATGTTTTTTGTCGTGTCGCACCAGTCGCGTCCGGTGTAGACACGGTGTTATTGTCTTTTGTTGCGTCGCATTGCGCCACGCCACATCCGGTGTAGACACGGTGTATGCAAAGTTTAAATAAATAGATATTAATAAACACTACAGATCTAACAAAACAAAACAAAAAACAACACGTCTGCTTCTAGCTAAGCAAAGTGTAAACAACAATGAACAAAATAAATAAATATTAATAAAAAGGAAAGATTTCACTTCATCTCTAGAACTAGAACTCACTTGATCTCTAGTTTCTCTATGTCTTCCTCTTCCACTTGAAAATGTGATCTTGCCTTATAACTGCTGGTCCTTGTGACCTGCGGAAACTTTCATAATGTGAGATGTTCAGAAAGATGTTTATTACAAACAAAAAATCATAAACATGACATTCGCAGAATAAATTACAATTCAGCTTACATTCATTGAATTATACATAAATGAGTGAATGAGGTTGTACCTCAAAGTGAAAGGTTTCTTCAAACTGAGGGTCACTGGTTTTCTTCTTGACTTTAGTTTTTTTCTGATCAGACCTGAGAGAGACAGACATCAGGATGTTATTATTGAATCAGAGCGAATGTTTTGTACTCATTTCGGAAGCTGAAACAGACTTGACTCAGATCACAACAATTCATTCTGTTCTCAATACATTTTCTGTAAAAACACCTCGACTCTGTCTTTAACCGTGTGTAAACCCACCTGGCGGGTCCTACGAGTGTTACTGTGGCGTACGGGTCACAGTTCTGCCCACTTATCAACGGCAAACCTTGACACGCAATAATCCTGCAATAAAACAAATGTCAATTAGCCAGACAGAGATAATAAAAAGTAAAAATGTGATATCTAGACTATCTTTGTTAACATTATAGTATTACTGCCATTACAAATATCATTCATAACCCTTTTAAAGGGATCCTTCACCCAAAAATGAAAATTCTGTCATCATTTACTCACCTTCGAGTTGTTCCAAATCTGTATAAATTTCTTTGTTCTGATGAACACAGAGAAAGATGTTTGGAAGAATGCTTTTAACCAAACAGATCTTGCCCCCCATTGACTACCATAGTAGGAAAAATTACTTTTTGAAAAGACATTTTGAAGAATGTAGGACAGCAAACAGTTCTGGGGCACTTTTGACTACCATTGTATTTTTTGCAAAATCAGATTTTTTGCAAAATCTGTCTGGTTATCAGCATTCTTCCAAATATCTTTCTCTGTGTTCATCAGAACAAAGAAATGTATACAGATTTGGAACAACTCGAAAGTGAGTAAACGATGACAGAATTTTCATTTTCAATTAAATATACCCCATAATTTACTGTTCCTCATGCCATACTACTTCATAATGTTGGCACGGCTTTATTTCCTTTGGCAAACAGTTATATAAAAAATATCCTGCCTTCTCTAGCTGTGTAATGCTGTTTTGAAACTCATAAAGCACAAACAATATGCAATATTTTCTACTTATTTAGCAATCGATACATTGATTATTCATGCAAGAAAACATCCCATTCAAAGATTCGATGGCATGTCGAACACGTTCTCATGTCTCATGACTAGACGTCAAATGTGTGTTTCATTTTTGTAGCTTCAATGTAGCGCATTTTAGGATTACAAAGCTAGGAGAAAATCAGGATATCTTTTAATATAATTCTGATTGTGTTCAGCTGAAGAAAGAAAGTCACGTAGGAAGGCATGAGGCTCAGTAAATTATGGGGTAATTTTTATTTTCCGATGAACTATTCCTTTAATGAGAAAAAATGTAGGGCAAGACGTTTATCCATCAGATATTCCAGACCAGAAAAAGCTAATGTGAGTTTGCAATGAAGCGTGAAGGACGACTCCCTTCCTGACACACCAATCCATTTGAAAGAAAAGGATTGTTGCAACAAAGACGACATTTTTCTCATCATTTATTCATCCTGGTGGACGTTCAAACTCTGTCATCAAGGCACGCAAGAAAGCAAGAAAGTCTCTCAAAACCAAGTCATACATCTTTGGGTGAATGTTAAAGTGAGTGTGCAAGTACTGCTATTGCACTAAATGAATCAGACCAAATATTTATGAAATTATCAGATTTATACTTCTTTAACCATTAAACTATAAAAAAAAGGAAAGCTTTATTAGATAGCAGGCTAAAACTGCTACATAAAAATGACAATTCCTATTGAAAAACATGCACGGATGAGAGAATGTCACAGTTTGTGCAGAACCCAGACGCAGACAGTTTAGGTTTAACAAAAAAGTACTTTATTAATAAAACAAAAGAACCAAGGGTAGCATAAAACAGCAAAACAAACACTTCCCACAAGGGGGCAAAACAAGAACTAAAAACTAACACAAACAAGGCTTACTTTCAGGGACTGGGCAGGAACTAGACAGACAAGGTCATGGGGGAAGTTATCAAACAACACGAACCAGCACAGGACAGCAAACACAAGGGCATTACATAGGGAGACTAACAAAGGATAATTAACAAGGGACAGGTGTCGGGAATGAAACACTAATGGAAGGCTAAACGAGGAAACGAGAGGGGCGGGGCCAAAGACGAGACCGGAGAGAGCATGTTATGTCAGAACCAACAATAACATGCCTCTCTCCACACAAAGCATGAGGCTCTGTCATGATCCTGCCACTAGACCAAGAAAGACATGACGAGGCAGAATCATGACAAGAGAACATACAGTGCATCCGGAAAGTATTCACAGCGCTTCACTTTTTCAACATTTTGTTATGTTACAGCCTTATTCCAAAATGGATTAAATTCATTATTTTCCTCAAAATTCTACAAACAATACCCCATAATGACAACGTGAAAGAAGTTTGTTTGAAATCTTTGCAAATTTATTAAAAATAAGAAATGAAAAAAGCACATGCACATAAGTAGTCACAGCCTTTGCTCAATACTTTGTTGAAGCACCTTTGGCACCAATTACAGCCTCAAGTCTTTTTGAGTATGATGCTACAAGCTTGTCACACCTATTTATTGGCAGTTTCTCCCATTCTTCTTTGCAGGACCTCTCAATCTCCATCAGGTTGGATGGGGAGCGTCGGTGCACAGCCATTTTCAGATCTCTCCAGAGATGTTCAATCGGGTTCAAGTCTGGGCTCTGGCTGGGCCACTCAAGGACATTCACAGAGTTGTCCTGTAGCCACTCCTTTTTTATCTTGGCTGTGTGCTTAGGGTCATTGTCCTGTTGGAAGATGAACCTTCGCCCCAGTCTGAAGTCCAGAGCGCTCTGTAGCAGGTTTTCATCGAGGATTTCTCTGTACATTGCTGCATTCATCTTTCCCTCGATCCTGACTAGTCTCCCAGTTCCTGCCGCTGAAAAACATCCCCACAGCATGATGCTGCCACCACCATGCTTCACTGTAGGGATGGCATTGGCCAGGTGATGAGCGGTGCCTGGTTTCCTCCAGACATGACGCTTGCCATGCAGGCCAAAGAGTTCAATCTTTGTTTCATCAGACCAGAGAATTTTGTTGAAAGTCCTTCAAGTGCCTTTTGGAAAACTCCAGGTGGGTTGTCATGTGCATTTTACTGAGGAGTGGCTTCCGTCTGGCCACTCTGCCATACAGGCCTGATTGGTGGAGTGCTGCAGAGATGGTTGTTCTTCTGGAAGGTTTTCCTCTCTCCACAGAGACATGCTGGAGCTCTGTCAGAGTGACCATCGGGTTCTTGGTCACCTCCCTGACTAAGGCCCTTCTCCCCCGATCGCTCAGTTTGGCCGGACGGCCAGCTCCTGGTGGTTCCAAAGTTCTTCCATTTATGGATGATGGAGGCCACTGTGCTCATTGGGGACCTTCAATGCTGCAGAAATCTTTCTGTACCCTTCCCCAGATCTGAGCCTCGATACAATCCTGTCTCGGAGGTCTACAGACAATTCCTTGGACTTCATGGCTTGGTTTGTGCTCTGACATGCACTGTTAACTGTGGGACCTTATATAGACAGGTGTGTGCCTTTCCAAATCATGTCCAATCAACTGAATTTACCACAGGTGGACTCCAATCAAGTTGTAGAAACATCTCAAGGAAGATCAGTAGAAACAGGATGCACCTGAGCTCAATTTTGAGTGTCATTGCAAAGGCTGTGACTACTTATGTACATGTGCTTTTTTCATTTTTTATTTTTAATAAATTTGCAAAGATTTCAAACAAACTTCTTTCATGTTGTCATTACGGGGTATTGTTTGTAGAATTTTGAGGAAAATAATGAATTTAATCCATTTTGGAATAAGGCTGTAACATAACAAAATGTGGAAAAAGTGAAGCGCTGTGAATACTTTCCGGATGCACTGTATTAAGAAAACAAAGTATATTTTAATGTTTCTGTGAAATTCGTCCATGTCACATGCTCTAATCTGAATGAACGAGAGAAAGAGATGAACGCATTAATGAAAGTGTGAGATAAAGGGCGGAAAAGCAGAAGCTTTGTTATCCAAGGCAGGAAGTGCTTCGCACTCATAGTTGTCATGGCAACAGCTGAACCTGCCTATGAAGCGGTAATGAAGGAAGGTGTAGAAGAGCAACAGAGAGAAAAAAGCAATGATGACGGCAAAGCAAAACCACAGGAACAGTGCAGAGCGGACTTCCTGTCGTCACGACATCACTTCCTCTTTCGTCAATCTGCTCCGTGGGAGAGTGTGAATGAACAGCGAGGGGAAGCGCTAAACACAAGCGTGCGCGCGTCAACAACTCTACGTTGAATCAAACTGTTTTCACACCTTGAAGGAATACACTGCAAAAAAATGTCATTCTTACTAAGCATTTCGTGCTTTGTAGTACTAAAAGTATCTAAAACTTCATAAATCAAGATACATTTTCTTGACAAGAATAGTAACGCACGATATTTAGTCTTGTTTTATAAAAAGAAATAAGAATTTATGTTTAAAACAAGCAAAAAAATCTGCCAATGGGGTGAGAAAAAAAAAACTTTACTTTAGTTGAACTTTTTTCTTAAGTACCTAATTTTAGTTGATATTTCTCACCCCAACGCAGATTTTTTGCTTGTTTTAAACATAAATTTTCCTAATTCTTATATTTTCTTTTATAAAACAAGACTAAATATCTTGGGTCACTTTTCTGGTCAAGAAAATGTCTCTTGATTTAAGAATGTTAAGATATTTGCACTAAAAAACAATACAAAAATGCTTAATAAGAATGACATTTTTTGCAGAGTACACATACACACCTTGCAGAGGTGTGAAAGTGAATATCGCAGGTTTGCTTCCTTTCTCGATGACATACACACCTGTGAATTCATCGATATCAACACGACATCTATGTGAGATCACATGTTGCTGACCGCACAATGTACGTACCTGAAGTACATTACATGTCCATGTTTGACTATTCAAATTATCATGGATTACTGTTTCGCAAAAGAAGTGTTAGCTTTAAATCCATTCATTAAAATGCAACACCTTTGTCCATCTTTGAAATGTGTTTTATCAAGCAGATAATTTTTTTACTTTATTGACTTGTGTTTGTTGAAACACAAACATACAAATTAAATAATGATAATAAAAAATAAAATAAAAATACTAATACAAATAAAATAAAATAAAATACACACAATAAGTCGAATGAAACCAAATAGAATGAATAACGACATTTGAACAAAAATGTCATATAGAACCTTATAATTCCAAGGCGACGAATATGTTTGTTTGTTCATTTGTTTCTATTTCTCCTAAGCAGGAGACACATCTGAATCTAAGTTAATACTTCAATGTAACAACTTAAAACTCCATTAGATCTCATAACCATAAAATAGCAACATCTGAGGAATAATATTTTAATCTGGGTCACTTTTTACAATACAATCGATCCATATTTTTAAAAGGTCCTCTTTCTATTGAATATCCTGTTTCACTGTTGCATTATGGAAGTCAAATGAATTGCATTTTGACATTAAAAACATAAAGGTTGGGACACACACACACACACACAGTTTGGCAGACAGACATTACTTACTGAACCACGAGCTGCTGGCAAATAGATCCCGTCTCTGTGATCAATTCATTCAGCTTCATTTCTAAATGAACTTTCCCCTGTCAAAACAGACAAACTCATGTCACAACCTGAAGCATTCAGATCATTTAACTCTTGGATAACACAAGCAAACAGTCATTAAGACTTGTGAGGTTTTTACAGCCTGTCATATTGTCTTTGGGTAATAGATACAGTTTCTCTGTCTGGGTATACTGATCTCATCCATGTCATCCATTCAAACACATTCAGAAACATTTTCTTTAATGTGTCATGTTTGATAAACATTACAATGAATTACATAAGTGATTATAGTGTAATAAAAATCAACCGGCACAACACTTGCACATATGATTTCTTGCTGTAAAAAGGGAATGAGCTTCCTTGTGAAGATTTGATTCTATTGAACACACTATCAAAGCAAGTTCCATCTTTGCATGCAAACCCTTTTGCCAAACCTAACTTCACTTTTCCGAGTTATTTTTGCAATGGCCTTTAAACATCTGATCATTCAGATCATTCTGGTGGATGTATGAAGTCAGTTCCCCTTGAGTTATACAGGTGTCATAACAGAGTAACCACAATCACATGTACTATAGTCAACAATTATGTTTGACAAAGTGACCAAAATCGTTTTCCCCTCATTTTATATGATATATTTTTTATTATTTCAAGCATGTGAAACCAAAAAGACCTTAGTTTTATTTAATTCCATTTATGATATTCTGTCCCACCAATCATCAGAGGTCATCAAAAATTAATATGTTAACAATAAAATCATCCAAGATACATATCATGATTATTATGAAGTATTTGCAGCTTCAGCGGTGAACAGGGAAATATCAACTGAACTTATATAATAGCAAGACATGTTTATGATATAACACAATGTATGTTGAAATAATCTTTTTACAGTAAGTCAAATATGGTAAAGCTGATAATATCGGAATGTGAAAGAGACGAGAAGCAAAGGACAGGGAAGAAAAACAAAATAAAAGCACCCACGCACTCCTACGCAATATTTTGAAAGTTCCTTTCAAAAATAATACTGAGTGCACACAGAAAATGTTATGCTAGTGTTGAATATACTGTATATCTACACGCATGGGTCTAACTGTACTTTTTTACTTAAAGTTGCTAAAATGCTATTTTTGTGCTGACCCTTAAACACATATATAAATCAATTCATCTAACCTTATAATCATTTAAGCATGCAGAAGAAGGCAACTGTTGAGTAGACCCACAGCGCATATATCATGCTGGAATTCATTTTTACATAAACTAATGTAAAACGTAATGTTTTGTTAAGTCAATTGTTTATGCTTTGAGTATTTTGGTGTACTGTAAGGGGCGCAGAGGTGGAGGAACGTCTGGTAATATCAGTCAGCTCAGGGTGGTTCTGCATGTTCTTATCTGACGGAAGTGCCGCCCACCTTTTTCTGAGCTCAGGGTTAAAGACGCAAAGCCCAATTTAATATATTAGATTAAATATATTTTTGCTTTTTGACAATATGTTATATAAATGTATAATATATTTACACACAAAAAGATATAGTATACTTTAGTATTTACTATAGTAAACTGTAGTAAAATTTCTAGATACAGTACTAAAGTGTTTTTAAACCTTACCGTAGTAAATGAACAAAAACAGATAACTCTCAAATAGATAAATCTCAAAAAGCATGTTTTTAATTGTGTCACTATGTTATATTGTGTTAGTTAGCTGTATTTTTTGAGTTATAACTTATTCAAAACAACCCAACAGTGGTTTGATTGATAATACTTGAAATGCACAATAGAAAAAACATAATTTTTGAACATTTTAAAAACTATCTGCTTTTACAAATGAACTCTATGCTAATTATACTAATAATCTACAAACCCGATTCCAAAAAAGTTGGGACACTGTACAAATTGTGAATAAAAAAGGAATGCAATAATTTACGAATCTCATAAACTTATATTTTATTCACAATAGAATATAGATAACATATCAAATGTTGAAAGTGAGACATTTTGAAATGTCATGCCAAATATTGGCTCATTTTGGATTTCATGAGAGCTACACATTCCAAAAAAGTTGGGACAGGTAGCAATAAGAGGCCGGAAAAGTTAAATGTACATATAAGGAACAGCTGGAGGACCAATTTGCAACTTATTAGGTCAATTGGCAACATGATTGGGTATAAAAAGAGCCTCTCAGAGTGGCAGTGTCTCTCAGAAGTCAAGATGGGCAGAGGATCACCAATTCCCCCAATGCTGCGGCGAAAAATAGTGGAGCAATATCAGAAAGGAGTTTCTCAGAGAAAAATTGCAAAGAGTTTGAAGTTATCATCATCTACAGTGCATAATATCATCCAAAGATTCAGAGAATCTGGAACAATCTCTGTGCGTAAGGGTCAAGGCCGGAAAACCATACTGGATGCCCGTGATCTTCGGGCCCTTAGACGGCACTGCATCACATACAGGAATGCTACTGTAATGGAAATCACAACATGGGCTCAGGAATACTTCCAGAAAACATTGTCGGTGATCACAATCCACCGTGCCATTCGCCGTTGCCGGCTAAAACTCTATAGGTCAAAAAAGAAGCCATATCTAAACATGATCCAGAAGCGCAGGCGTTTTCTCTGGGCCAAGGCTCATTTAAAATGGACTGTGGCAAAGTGGAAAACTGTTCTGTGGTCAGACGAATCAAAATTTGAAGTTCTTTTTGGAAAACTGGGACGCCATGTCATCCGGACTAAAGAGGACAAGGACAACCCAAGTTGTTATCAGCGCTCAGTTCAGAAGCCTGCATCTCTGATGGTATGGGGTTGCATGAGTGCGTGTGGCATGGGCAGCTTACACATCTGGAAAGGCACCATCAATGCTGAAAGGTATATCCAAGTTCTAGAACAACATATGCTCCCATCCAGACGTCGTCTCTTTCAGGGAAGACCTTGCATTTTCCAACATGACAATGCCAGACCACATACTGCATCAATTACAACATCATGGCTGCGTAGAAGAAGGATCCGGGTACTGAAATGGCCAGCCTGCAGTCCAGATCTTTCACCCATAGAAAACATTTGGCGCATCATAAAGAGGAAGATGCGACAAAGAAGACCTAAGACAGTCGAGCAACTAGAAGCCTGTATTAGACAAGAATGGGACAACATTCCTATTCCTAAACTTGAGCAACTTGTCTCCTCAGTCCCCAGACGTTTGCAGACTGTTATAAAAAGAAGAGGGGATGCCACACAGTGGTAAACATGGCCTTGTCCCAACTTTTTTGAGACTTATTTTTCCCTTAAAATGATACATTCTCTCAGTTTAAACATTTGATATGTCATCTATGTTGTATTCTGAATAAAATATTGAAATTTGAAACTTCCACATCATTGCATTCTGTTTTTATTCACAATTTGTACAGTGTCCCAACTTTTTTGGAATCGGGTTTGTATAACTAACTATACTAATACAGTATTTAATAGTTCTAATTAACTAATAGTATTAATTCACTATAAGTAATACTATAGACTACTGCACTGTAAAAAAACAGAATTTTACAGAATTTTTTATACAGATCTTTCACGAATAATGTCCAAAAAACTGTATTTTTACACAATTTTACTGTTTTATTAACAGATTTTTCACATAAGTTTGAATTATGGTCAAAAACCGTCAATTACCGAAAAAGACTGCAAATGTACAAGAAAAATGGGAAAACATTACGGGAAAAACGGTTATTTTTACGGTATGGTTCTGGCGCCCCAGCTGCCGGAAAATTTCAGATTTTTATGTTTTTTTTACAGTGTGTAGTGTACATAAACTTTAGTTTAGTATTTTTTTTATTTTTTGTAAGTTTAGTAATTATTATAACGTACACTAGGGCTGTCATGATTATTAAATAATCGTCTCATCGCGATTGTTTGACCTCATCGCGATGGTTTCAGATCATCGCAATTATTGCACATCTCTTTAGAAGACACTAGGGGGAGCTGTAGTGTATCTGCATATTGCATATTTTAGTGTATATATTGTTACTAAAGCATGGTAATACTTGTAAAATGTACCACCACAACACAATCACTTAAAAAAAAAAAACTAAAACATATACAAATTACCTGCAGTACAATTTAATATTATTTAAGCAAATCTCAGTGTGAAAACCAGTCTACCAAAATTTCATTAACACACAAGTAAAATTTTATTGTAGTCTTGCAAGTGAGAAAAAAACAGACTAGAAGCTTTTCTATGACTGATGGTATTTTAATGGTGGCTTCAATTCACACCTGATCAATTTACTTAATTTACAAATATTTGATGGTTGTATTATTGACAGGTAAAAGCCTAAACCTTAAGTATGATGACCCAATTTTTTCCGAGGTATTTCCAAGAAAAAAACATAGTCTTGTATTCAGAACAATATGGTCGTTTCAATCGCTGAATAAAAAATGTATGATAATTAAATGTCAAAGCTATAAAACAGACAATTAATCGTCATAATCGTCAAAGCCCTAAAACAGACAATTAATCGTCATAATCGCAATGATTTATTAGACAATTAATCGTCAATCAAATTTCATAATCGTGACAGCCCTAACGTACACTACAATTTACTCTAGTAAATACTTTTAAGTACAGTACAAAACAGTAAATACTATAGTTTATTTTGTTAATTATGTTTGTTTGTCCTAATAGTATACTTTTATCAGTCAATAAACCATAATTTTAGCTAAACAGCTATTGGTACATAAAACTTTTAACACAGAAAAATAATTGTTTTTCACACTTTTTTGAAAACAGATGTTTTTTACGAGCGCAAATTCCTAGGCATAAACACCTTTTGTTTCTGATAAAGCAAACCCACACCTTCAAAAGCCCCACTGTCCTCGCTACTGCTGAACGGTGAATCACACTTGTGTACAAAACAGATCCGCGCATACACTATACACAAAAACAGGATGTGGAGTGGGGCTCGCGTCTGCTTTAAAGTCATTGGACCACATATGAGAGCTGACTAATCAAATATTGATCTCATTGGGTGTAGCGAGGCGATGAGTAATGATAAACTCATCCGATTGGCTCAAACCACAGCTGAAGACCAACCGCACAAGGGAAGTAAGTCGTGTTTTTATACATCGCTCTGTTGGGTGGGTGTGTTTGTTTCGCATCCATTCCAACATTCAGATGTGTCTGTCCACTCACCTGAACTTCTGAATGTGGATCCACAGGCTGTAAGTGAAACCAGTTCTCTTTCCCGCTGTACTTATATAGATCGTCCTTCCTGATGGCTACTTTTCCTACAAACACACACATACACACAGGGTTTAGTTGACATGTACACCATTAGTCATGGGCATGTGGAAATGAGAGAAAACAAGGGCGAAGATACTGACCTACAGGTTGATCTTTCTGAAACATGCTCTTGGTGTATACATAGAAGGACAGGCATTGGAACGGGCGGGGAATTTCAAAGTAGAAGTCCTCTCCATAGAACGGACTGAAACAGAAATAATAGTGTTAAATCATAAAAGTGACTCCAAGCATAGCTCACAGCGGAAGACATTTAAAAAATCCCATAATGTTACAACTGGTTCTACTAGACAACGATGAGATTAAATCAAGACTTTTGCTTAACTTTCCTGCTTCTCAGATGTTTCCCTTAAAGGAATAGTTTGGAATAAAAATATATATTTTTAATTGTTTGTTTTATAATATGATGGCACAATTATATTTTTGTTTACAAAAGTAATTGCAGACATTATAACATTGCAGACATATAATTTGAGATTAAAAGATTTTTAAGATCATTAGAAAGATTTCAGTCAAGTGTTTCCAAACTTTTAACTTGTACTGTACATAATATAAGTCACATATCAATGATGTCTTACCAAAACAAAGCCCAAATTATCTGACAATATGCAATCCGCATTAATTTAAATGCATGTGGAAAAATGGTCTATTTTGTGTTAGATTTGTAGCGAACTTCATAAGAAACAACACAGACAAAACATAACTGAGAATTTATACGAGACTCCTGAGGAATAGCAATTTCCTCTTCTTTTATCCATGCAAACCACAAGCATGTTGTTAAGAATTGAGATCCGACTAAGGAGTTTAAGCAAGTCAGACGTTTGGCTGGCTGTGTGCAGCAGATGTGCCCAGAGAATTAAGCCAGCTGTCTTCCCAGAGGACACGTGTACAGGTGGCCTTCAGGAGAGAGGAATAAAACCACAACAAACTCTTGAGTCTCGGCTGAGTGCTAAATTTCAAGAGGTATCAAAAATCTGTTTGATAAAATTTAAGTGGGATGTAGTCAGATGTTCCTACATGAAATCTTTAAACTATGAAAGTGTTACATTTTCTTAATATAATATAATGCAATTCACACATTTGTACATGCAGCTTAAAGGGATAGTCAATGTCACAAAGAAACATATTCGCAAGAATGCTTGTAACCAAATAGTTCTTGGCCACCATTGACTACTATAGTAGGAAAAATGACAGTGGTAGCAGAGTTCCAGACTGCGCCTAAAACGGTCGCATCTGCGACCAAAAAAAAAAATTTGCGAGTAGGGTTGGGAATCGTTTGAATTTTATCGATTCCGATTCCAAATCCGATTCTGCTTATCAATTTAGATTCTTATCGATTCCCAGTTTCGATTCCACAGTTGAAGTAAAGCATTTAGATATCAACCTGTATGGTCAATTAGCCTGCTTATTGGCTTGTTTGCTAAAAATATATATATTTATGTGCACCGTTTTGTGTATATTTGCACATCGAAACATGTTTTTTCTGATTTAATACAATTTGTATTATGATAATTGAACTACATCATGCTAGTAACTATAATGAAACTATGGTTAATTTGTGGTTACTGTGCATTAATGCAAATACTATAGTTCAACTATGCTTACTATACTACAAATATCGTTCATTTTCATAAGGGTTTTTATTGAGATATCAGCAGATCACACAACGCGTGTACTTTTCTGAAAATATGCACACAGGAATTGATGAGAGGAATTCAAATTTTAACCTCAAGTATCTGATTCCTATTCCTTTCGATTCCAATCCGATTCCTAGCTTTTTGCAAATTGGAATTGATTTTCGATTCACAACCCTATTTGAGATATTTTGCAGAGATCGCCACTGGCGACCATGCAAATGTACTTGTTTTCCAAAGGAAACGCTGCACTTTTTAAAAAACGCCAGTGTAACGGAGGCCAACGAGAGAGAGAGCCGTGCAGGTAAACCTCACTTCCCGACCCAAAGAGGTGCTCTAGCGGCTGACGCTAGAGGCTTCGGTCTTTAGTCTGAGGACAAACAATGTGAGATTTGAGACACTTAAAACGAAACTAATCGCGGAGAAGTTCAGGGAACGTATCTGTTATAAGACACCACTGGCTCATTTCAAATCCGTTCACAACTAGAATGAATGACAGGCGAATTCTCTTGTTAAGTTTTATTTGAAGTTATCTTTACGTTGTGTTGTGAACATGCAGAAACATGTCATTACTACAAACTAAAATCAACATAATAACATAAGCTCTTTCGTTTTGCTTTAAACTCTATAAACAATAAAATGCAGGCTATACTTTTTCATACAGTATATATAATATATAAATATGGTCTTGACATGCACATTTTATGTTAGTTCAAATGAATTCAGAATAATTTGGTCTGGTGTATTCAGAGTTTAATCAGTCTTCAATCAATCAATAACAACACTTCACTGCCTCTTTTAAAATAAGCAGAACCAAACCTGCTGTCATCTGCATTTGAAGACAGGCAGCATTTGAAGACTATTTGAACACATTTACACACATGAGCAAAACCTATGAGAGGGAAGATGTACACACAAAAGGATAACTAGAGTATGTGATTAAAAATGTAAGTTCATGTTATGTGGCTTTTTTTTGTCTGGAGCCCTGGGTAGTCAAAAGTGCCCCAGAACTGTTTGCTTTCCTACATTCTTCAAAATATCTTCTTTTGTGTTCAATAGAACAATTTTTCCTTATTATGGTAGTCAATGGTGGTTACTTGTTTGGTTACAAGCATTCTACCAAATATCTTTCTCTGTGTTCATCAGAACAAGAAATTTATACCGATTTGGAACAACTTGAGGGTGAGTAAATGACAGAATTTGACAGTAGGGCCACTATCAAGAGCAAAAATCCTACACATATTTAAAATACTAATAAGCTATACTCATTAAAGAAATAGTTCACTTAAATATGAAAATTCGCTCATAATTTACTCACCCTAATGCCATCCCAGCTATATGTGACTTCTTTTTTTTCAGTTTCAAAACAAACTAATAATTTTATATTAAAATGGCAAAGCTCCAATAAGCTCATACATCCATCATCAAAGCAATCCAAATAATTCCAGTGGGTTAAAAATGTATTTTTGTTTCTGAGGAAACTATTATTATATTTAGTTTGTTTAGTGATTGATATGTTAGTATTCATGTAAACAAACAGATTGTGTTTTAAAATTAAAATATGCCATCTAACTCAAATCTCATTGGCTCTTGCATCTCGTGACTTGTTGTCATATGTGTGTTCTGTCAAAATGGTATGAGGGTGAGTAAATTATAAGAAAATTGTAATATTTACGTGAACTATTCCTATAATGGGTGATAGTAATATCCCAAAAACTACGAATGTTCAAAAACTATGATTTACCATGCGACTTTATTACTTTTAGCCGTGTGACAGTAACAGTCAAATACCTCAGCTGACACTTGAGAGGAGAATGCTCATCCACCCACACACACACACTCCAGCTACACACACACATACACACACACTTATTGCCCACGCATTCGACATCGCATGCGCTCCCACATACATTCACACACCAACACAGATTCAACATAACTACAGGTAAAAACCAGCTCTAGATGCACCAAACTAGCCACGAAGACTACAAGATAAAGAAATTGTGTTAAATATCATGTCTGATTGGTAAAGCTGAAGAAAGATTGAGAAAAAACCCTTCTGAGAGAGGGCGAGTGCAAACGAGTGTGTGAACGAAAGAAAGCGACAGATAGAAAATATGAGAGAGAAAAGTGAGGAACACGTAGGTGGACACGCTTCCTTAGACACAGCCGACTGAGCCCTTTGAACAGAGGAAAAAACTGTTGTGAAACACCAAGAGAGGAAAAGCCTTTAGAAAGAGATCAAGAAATTTTTATTTTAGTGACTAGGCGTTTTTGCGTCTGAAAACGTAAACAACATAATGCTGTCAAACAAAATGTTATACCTCCACTAGCGGAAGCATCAAACAAGTCAAAGATCAGCAAAAGATCTGCTTTGTTCAATTTTGGGCATTATGGTTGTTTACATATTACAAAAAAATACTAAACTGCTAAAATAAATGAAAGCATTCAAATCCTGCATTGACAAGAGGTGTACTCAACCTTTTCTCCTGAAGGAAGATAAAACAGATGAAAACTATCCCATGGCAGCCATCTGGAAACACCCTAGCAATGCCATAGCAACCACCAGAACACCCTAGCAACCACTCAAAACACCCTGGTAACGTATCAGAAAATGAACAAGTTTGAGGGGAGTCTAGACGAGATGACACATCTGTACAGGCAACTCTATTATCCAGCCATGTGGGAAAACACTTTTTTTAACAAGTATGCATAAAGTTTAAAAATAAGAATAATTTGCGCAGTATTTACAAAGTACCAGTTGTTTGTTTTCTGAATACTGTTGTATTATGGATAGTAAATAAAACCAGGGGTTTTCTTTGTTTAATTAAAATGTTAATACAATGAAAATGTTTAGTAAGTAAATATTTAAGAGATTTTTTTATGCTCTTATATTTATAGCTTATTTATAGTTTAAATATTTTAAGTTTACACACTGGATGCCCGGATCGCGTTTTATGCTCGGCTCACATCACCATATTAAAATGTTTCAAAACTGGTGAGCCACAGAATTCGTTAATATTACTTACATTAGGTATAAAAATATCAACATAATATTAAATGATTAACAATAATTTGTTTATTACCATTACTTGTTTGGAGCGGTTGTTCTTAGTAAATTAATATTTGTTCGTTAAAAATATATTAAGTAATGCTAATTTCAACAACTTGAAACATGCAAATGTACATTTCACTGCAACAAATGTTGCTTTATTTATTATCAACATTATAAACAATAAAGCCAGATATTCTTGTCAGATCTGGGTTTTGTTACCGGGAGTTAACAGACTTTCACCAGAGTAAAATAGACCTATATGCTTGTTTGTTTTTATCAAGAACATGTAAAACAAAATAAACAAGATAACCATATATCACAGACTGTCAATATACGTTGCGTTTTGTTCTTTTGTTGTGTCTGTTTTCTTTTTGTATTACAGTTCGGCGCAGGTTTAAATGCAGTTTTTATGTATTTTTCTATTTTTTCAACATAAAAAACGATATACAGGATATAATATTAATGCATTATGAATATTTAATGATAATTATAAGCTTGATGTGAAATTGTGAATAAATAAAAACGAAACAAATTACGTCATTATTAGCTTAATTTAAATAAACCAATATTCGAATATTCGTTTTTTTATGAGCTCAAATATTCGAATATGAAATTATTGAAAAATGCCCATCCCTACTTACAATAAATGTTAAACTATGGTTATTGTCATGAGACAATAGTCAATTTGTGGTAACTATTATTTTACTTCAAATACCATTGTAAAACCATGGTAAATCTTTGTAACGAAGTAACATTCTTCCAGTAAACTTCGACTTCTCAGTGCTACTTTATGTTGATATCGACCCGGTTAATTCTAGTTAATTCAGTTAGCAGAACAAAATAGCGGGCACATCGAATATGAACGGCAAACATTCAGCGAAGACTTGCGGTGCAGAGACAGACGCAAATATAAACAAGACTTTATCATCATTCTTCAACAACCCAGAACACCTTAGCAACTTCTGCCCAACCACCTAAAACACCTCACCAATACATTAAAAACACCCAAAATACACTGGCAAATAGACGTTAGCAGTACTGAAATTTTCTTCAGATACAAAAAACAATTTACTATAAACTATTTTGATTTATTTCAAAGCATGGTAAAAAGAAAACGCTGACTGCCCATTCATTTCACAATATGTTACTTGTACAAATGAGAAGCAGGAAGGAAAATATAGTCCATTTACATTTGCCATGTACATTTCTGTAAAGCAGCATAGAAACCACACATGAGAGTCGCTATACACAGATAAATATCATCAGCATCAGCACAAGGCTTCGCATGTCAGGCGATGTTTATGTGCTTATACCAAACTGGATTTGTCAGCTCACCTGACGCTCTTCTCGTAGACTTTAGTGCGGTACACTTCCTCCTGGTCCAGACTGATGGTACAGAATGTGCAGAGGTCACGGAGACGGTTCGGCCCTGAGCTCGGTTTTGCTTCGCCTGCCGACAGAGGACATAGTTTTAAAGATAAGAGACACACACACAGAAGGGACTGTCGACACACCAATGAGCGACTCGTGTATCATGCATGCTGAAATGCAGACCGAGTTGCTTTTCTGCTTTTTATCAAATATATCTAAACCTGTGCACACACACATTTTAAGAACACATTGTTGTTTTCCTAACTTTTGTAAGTCGTTTTGGATAACAGCGTCTGCTGCAAGAAAATGTACTAGATACATTTGTTTTCATACGAAGACAATTATAAATATTCGCGAAAAGCCAAACTGCGCATATTGCAAAACATGTGCACACATGCACAAGCATACACACTTCATCTTGTTCATACTATCATTCACATTAATTTTAGAAGTTATTAATAATGTTGAATATTGCACACAATTTGTCAGTTGTGGGGTCGTCAATGTGAAAACTATCAAACACTAACGTGCACACGCGCACACACACACTTGCAGGAGTGGTGTGGTGATGCAGAGGCTTGAGGAGGATGTGGCTGATATACGTGAAGCTCATCTCAGATGTGGTTACAGACGAGAAGCATTAACTTCCTCCCAGCATGCACCGGGGCTTCCAGTAGAGCGCTGATTCAAAAGATCAAATTCAAACATGCATAGATACACAACCACATATTAATGTATCGGGGGGGCAGATGTAGGCATGATTCTGACCACATCAAACCTTATCAGGATTACACAGCTAAAGAACACTCAAGATTAATGAACATATATGAAAAAGCCAGTTGTTCGGTGTTTTATAAGCCATGGATTTGCATTACATAACAGCTAAAATACAAACAAACTTGATCTGTATAAGGTTTACATTTCAATGAAATGTTTTATGTTATGCAATGCGTTCTATTTTGTGACCATCAAAAATGTATAGATATTTAAATCTTAATATTATCTGTTGTGTTTAATTTCATTAATGTTGATTTAAAAAAATAAATTATAGTGTGAGATTACTATGAGAAATGAATGCATTTTTACACTACTTCAATGAAAATGTGGGGCCTTAATTGTCATAAAATAATGTCACAACGAAAAAATCCATGCCAAATTTATATATATTCTTTTGACCTGGACAGGACATTTCACAAGATAAGGAGATTGACTCAATAATGGTTTGATGCACAAAGATCTGCCCTAAAACAAGTCATAAAAAACTAGAGATCCATTTAGTCCAGATAATGAGTTGGTATGGGCTTTGTGACCAACACACACACACAGAACACCTATAGCAAATGCATGTCTGTTTCCGACACACGCACACGCACACGCGCGCACACACACACACACACACACACACACACACACACACACACACACACACACACACACACACACACACACACACACATCTTTCCTTGAACCATTCAGAAAACAACAGCAAACGCTGAGCAACAAATAATGATGCTTGGAGTCGACACAGATAAAGCACAGAGGAAACTCAACTCCCAGCGGCACATTGCCACAGGGAGCCGTGACATCAGGCAATGCCCTACGGTTAACCCTTCTGCTCACACACACACACAGGTGCGATCGAGACAAGCTAGTGTGTGTACTACTACATGCTTAGCAACGGAAGTGAATGCAAACCGCAACCGTGAGGCCTGAACAAACAAACGACGCAGAGCTTCTGAAATACTCACACACAGAAAACACTGGAGTTTGTTACAGGGATACACACACTTGCCCTCATTTTCTCACCCATACAGTGACAGTTACACAAACAAACTGAAAACTGTACCAACCTGAACGATTCAAGTTATGACTGTAATAAATAATATATCATCTGTGGAGAACTGCACAGGACGCTTGGAATATTTTCTGCAAAACTGGTGTGACAGTCACTCATCACAACCCGTCCTCTGTCTCTCACGTGATTCTGTTACATTTTTGGCTAATCTGATGATCTATTCAGTCACTAAAAGTGTTATTTTTATTTTTGCTCAACATATATTACAATATTTTTACAAATTATACAGACCAGGCTCGAAAACCTGCTACATAACAGTCAGGTTTCATTATTAAACAAGATTTAGTTTTGGACTCTATAAAAGCAATGGCCAACACTTACAGGAGACTAGCATGCCTATAAGAAAGTTAAACTACTTACCCAAATTAAAAAAAACTATCATTATTTCATCAAATACTAAATAGTGCTGCAACTAACGATTATTTTGATAATCGATTAGTTGGACGATTATTTTTTTCTATTAATCGGATAAAAGTTTAATTAGATTTTTGCTTATACAGTAATGACTAAATCAGAAATGCGAAAAGTATACACAACTGAACTCATTAACCTTCTCCCATAATGTTGTGGGTGTCTCCCTAATTAACACACCAAGGCTGATGAGTTGATTCAGGTGTGTCATATTCGAAGCAGCCGACAATAGTCTCTCCCAAACGTGGGAGGGAGGGGACTGTTGGCCAAGGAAATCATTATTTTTTTGTGGCATGAAATGTCAGATATTTGTCATTCAAATTAAGTGAAGTATATTAAAAGTATCCAGAAAAAATAATACGTAAGTATAGTACAAAAAGTGTACTTCGTTACTTCCCACCTCTGATATAAATAAACCCCCAAATCACGGTATTTAGCATATTATGTACTTTGCAAAGTGCAAACGCCACAAATCTTTAATTTTGACATTTAAAACACCTCTCTCCTTTAAACTTCAAAACTGTGCGGCTTTAAGAGATGCATGCAAAACACGTCTGACTTAAAAACTGCGCACCAAGCGCTGCACGGAGAGACGCATGAACGGAGAGACACGTTTGACTTTAAAACTGCGCACCTCGCGCTGCACGGAGAGACACGTTTGACTTTAAAACTGTGCACCTCGCGCTGCACAGAGAGACACGTTTGACTTTAAAACTGCGCACCTCGCGCTGCACGGAGAGACACGTTTGACTTTAAAACTGCGCACCTCGCGCTGCACGGAGAGACACGTTTGACTTTAAAACTGCGCACCTCGCGCTGCACGGAGAAACACGTTTGACTTTAAAACTGCGCACCTCGTGCTGCACAGAGAGACACGTTTGACTTTAAAACTGCGCACCTCGCGCTGCACGGAGAGACACGTTTGACTTTAAAACTGCGCATCTCGCGCTGCACGGAGAGACACGTTTGACTTTAAAACACTGTGCAGCTCGCGCTGCACGGAGAGACACGTTTGACTTTAAAACACTGTGCAGCTCATGCTGCACGGAGGGACATTTAAGCCCAATCCCAATTCTATTTTCTACCCCTCGCCCCCTCCCCTTGAAACAAAGTGGCAAGGGGAGAGTTACAAATTTTCCGCTAAGAAATGGGACACCACTACTACACTGGTATACGTCATCATACGTCGTTGCTAGCGCCTAACGTTATGTCAGAGGACATGCGCAATGCACCGGGTATATGACGTAAAAATATATTTTTGAATATCGTGCAATCAGTGCTGTCCGTTAGCAAACTTTAGCGATTTTTTTGCAAACGTTAAAATAACATCATCGTAAATACAAACACAAGATTGAATGTAACATACATAAAATGAAAAATTGTCATAAAAATCCTTATTAAATGGCAAAAATTACTTGCATTTGGGTCTGCTTGCTCGAGTGAGCAGCCATGTTGGAAATTTCTCTTAGCCCTTTGTTTGAAGTGAGGTCCCGAAAAATCTTCGTTTGAAGGGCTATCTGGCCCTTCCCCTTACCCCTCCAACCAAAAGAGAATTGAGACACTAGGGGAAAGTGTAGGGGTAAGGGGTAGAATTGGGATTGGGTCTTAAAAGGGTAGAATTGGGATTGGGCCTTAAAAGGGAAGAAGACGCGCTAACTACGCAGCTCGCAAGTGACGTCACAGACCAACTAATCGATAATGAAATTCTTTGACAACTATTTTCACTATTGATAATTATCGATTAGTTGTTGCAGCCCTAATTAAAAATCACACATCCACACATGAAAGCAATTCAGTTTGTAACTGTCTAAATCAATATCCATGAATATTTTAAGTGTGAAAAACAATCATTTGCAAAGCATTAAACTATCATCGCATCCAACCTGATCTCAACGGAATTCGTAACTATTTTACGAGGTGGCTAATTCCTATGAATTCGCATGATGTGAATCGTACAGAAACGTACGATTATTAGATTAAAGGTGCAGTGAACTAGGACCACAATTTTAACCCGAGCTTTTGTTATATAAGAGGGAATTGTATTCAAGCGAACATCCTGTAAGTGTCAGACCTGAAAACGCCATTGTTAGTGAAATAACAACTGTTATCGACACGAGGCTCAGCGAACGGCAGGTTCTGGAATGCCGAATCTATCTATGTTGAACACCGCCTCCACAGAAGAATATCAACACCTACTTCTCGAGCCCTGCCCACTGGTTTGCGCATGACAGTACTGAACACAAGCTGCACGGAACTAGATAGAGCGAGTGTAAGCATCATGCCGTTAAAGATCGCAAAATATTGTGCAGTGCCTGGTTGTGGAAGAAAACAGGTGCTGCATAACCTTCCTTCGGATTCTGACAGTAGGAATGCGTGGTTGAAGTTCATTTTTAAAGACGTTCCAGCTCACGTGGGGAAAACATTGAGCGTTCGTTATATCACTAAACACCATACAACTATAGGCTATACAAACTATACGCAAAGCCTTGCCATCACATCCGGAAAATAAGTCCGTAAATTTGAGTAAAATCACGTTACATAACGTTACGTGTCTAACCAAATTCACAGAAGGCTCCAACTAAGTCAACTACACAAGCTGTTATCCAATCATAGCAGTGGGCGTTTACTTCCAAGTCTTCTATGCGGCCCGCCCTTAAAAAAACGAGCGTTTCTCCAGCCAGCCTCAAAACCAGGATAGAAAATAGCCTATTACTTATTGATTTTGATGTTTTCGAATGTAAAAACCACGCAAACGTCATAAGTAGACATCAGACAATAGTATAAAACAATAAAAATGGCCAGTTCACTGCACCTTTAAAAAAGAATACTTAAGCCCCTCCCTAACCCCACCCCTAAACCAAACGTCACTGGCACGAAATCAAATCGTAATAAAACGTACGAATAAAATCGTATCAATTCACACGAATTAGCCACCGTGTACAATAGTCCCGTGAGATTGTGTATCGAAGAGTGTTGCATGTCTTCACGTACAGTATGAACTGGTTGAGATAGTAAACGTAAAGGCTGTTAAACACAGCAGTCGGTTCAGTGTTGACTGTGTAAGCACAACATGTTAGGGGCATGTGAGGTGATGTCGCCAATCGGCTTCAGCTCTTTAAAGAACTATTAATGTCTAATCCCAGAGCCATGGACTGTGAAGACTAAAGCGACTCTTGAGCTGTGGGTTAAGCTCTCTTGCCCTGAATCAGTCCCATTCGCTCTGCTTTGTAATACTGCATACTAGGGGTTGCACGAACAACGTCGATGCGACTTTTATCACAGAATAGTCGACTTTGTCGAAAAAATCTGAGGTCGTTCAACCCCTACTGCATACATGTACTGTATACAATTTTGTGAAAAGAAAGAGTATGTGAAATAGGACGTATTACATATATTATATTATTATTATTATAGTATACAACAATCTTAGAAATACAGTTATTACCTCATTCTGATGTTGTGGAATTTTGCAGTGAAATGACTGATAAACTGTGTAACTGACTGCTGTTGCCCCAGAAAACATCCGGCTTTCTCTGTCCTCTAAAATGTTATGACAGGCAGTTATTATTAAACCCTGCACATAAAAAATACTGTAACATTTACTATAGTAAACTAAACTGTAGTGAAAATACTAGACATTAGGGTTTTTGAACCTTAGTATACAAGATATTAAGGTATAATACAGTATTTAATACAATTGATCAATTTACTAAATCTATTACCTAGAGTACTAGAGTAGTTACTTTAACACTAAACTCTTAAAAAATTGGTGCTTCAAAAGGTTCTTCAATGCCATTTGGTTCCATAAAGAACCTTTAACATCTGAAGAATCTGTCTGTTTAAAAAAAGGTTCTTTGTGGTGAAAAAAGGCAGATTATAAAAAGGTAAGAAACAGATGGTTCTTTAAAGAACTTTTGACTGAGTGGTTCTTTGTGGAAGCAAAAATTGTTCTTCTATGGCATCGCTGTGAAGAACCTTTTAAGCACCTCTATTTTTAAGAGTGTATACTTATTATAGTAAAACTATAATATTCTACAGTATACGACTATTTACTGTAGTATGATACTGTAGGGTGATAAAAAGGAAAATACAAAAATGATAATCACCCTGTTTTTGTAATAATGTCTGGATGTATGTTACATTACCAGTTATTGATTTTGCAGTTTTAATCCACATTTGTGTAAAAACGCCTTAACTTTAGGCAGTCTAAAGTTAAACACTTTAAAGTTTTAAAGTATATGGCAGAGTGCATTGTGGGATACTGTATCATGTATCCTATAAGCAGGCTCAGGTATACTCTGCAGAGTGGAATGTATTTAAATCTGTACTAGACCTTTGTTAGTTAAGCAAAACGCATAAAACACTCAACTCAAGCCAAACGCACAAGGGGTGAAGCATGCAAATAGAAGTGTGTGACATTCCCATTCTGTGCAAATCTGTGAGAGCAGATTTGGTGTGATCTGGCCATAAACCAAGTGCATTGTGGGTCCAGTATTATTAGCAGTATGGTCAGCACGTAGGGTTAGTCCAGGTGATGAGGCCTTTTAGCCCTTCTAATATTTGTCTTAACTTTATATGCTTGCATGATAGGTAGACGATAGATAGATAGATGGTCGCAGGAACATTGTGGCCAGTGTGAAGTCATAAGAGTGTGTTGTAAGATGGTTGTCATTGAAGCAGATCCTTATAAAGTTCCTCTTTGCTGGCTGCTCTTGACATGCTATTAAATGCCTCGCAGTTCTCGAACACATCACAACATCAAAACATTTCCTCCTGCTGTTTGTATATGTGCAGACACACCTGCGCCGGTGCTGGTGACCGCATGTAAATGTGGCCGTTTGTGCACAAAAAAAAAGAGGAAAAGAAAATAAGATAACATCAGATAAAATGAGTGCCCTGTAACCAATAAGGGTATGAATTAGTCCACTACACTTTCCAGTTGAAACGTGTGGCTGAACATAGCAGATATTGGAGTTGCAAGCCCACTATAAAGCAGATTTTCTCAACAAGATTGTCACCAAGATGCTGGTGGTTACCAGGGCAGTGCTATGCAGTTGTTTTCAGGGTTTTTAGCCTGTTGCTAGTGTGTTCCTGGTGGTTGCTAGATGACGTCTTATTGTCCTACAACACAAAAAAGCCAAGTCTCTATAATGGTCCCTGGATATGGCTTGTGTTGCTGCTTTAATGGAAAGGATTTAGTCATTTTGTCATCCGACAGGTCACCATGCACAATGTTTATCTCTGCAGCACAAACAGTGTGGCATGAGTTATGAGCAAAAGTTTAAGATTCACGCAAGCCCAAAAATAATCTGACATAATGCGTGTTTATTTTGCAGTACAATCTGCTGAACTGCAGACTTAAGGATGAAGTATAGTTCCCTTTTTACACGTACACGAGGGATAGCGCACTGTGCGTGTAACGAAAATTTCGTCAACAGAATAGTACGCGCACCGCCGGAATTTTTTTACCTCGCGTACAAAGTATGCGCAGGTCACGCATGCGCTTTCCATTTCTTGCAGTAATTAGTTTGACCACCAGGTGGCAACCGTGTCCCGGGAGCATCGCTTCAAAGTAGTAGAAGAAAACCTGACCCCTGTAGGCACGGAAAGGTATTGCAATATGTCGTAATGTGCAGGCATCAAAACCCGTGTGTACGCGTATGAGTCGAAGGACGCGTTCACGTAAAAAAAGAAGCATGCCACAGGATTTAAGTGTTACACTTAAGTGCACCTTTTGGTTGAATAAAAAACAATAGAATTGATTAAAACTGTTCGAGGTAAGTAATGAACAAAAACAAAAGTGGAACAAACATCAAACTTTTGTGAATGACAGGCGTCCCAATTCTGTGGAAATCTACAGAGCTTTCTGTTGAATTCCGCTTGCGCAGATTCCTACACATGAGTAATAATATGAGCAAGGTTGATGCAAGGTTTTACAAATTTTACACTATCAGGCCATACAGTTATTTTGTAGCCTTAACATCATATATGTCAACACTTTATGACATCTTATCCAGATATTTAAGAATAAAAGAAAAATTCTGTCATCATTTATCATTTGACTTTCTTCCGCAGAACACAAAAGAAGATATTTTGAAGAATGCTGGTAACGGGCCCCCATTCAATTGCACTGGTTTTGTGTCCACACAATAGAAGTGAATGGGGGCCAGTGCTGTTTCTTCAAAATATCTTTTGTGTTCTGCGGAAGGAAGAAAGTCATAAAGGTTTGTAATGACAAGTATGAAATGACAAGTTTTCTCCTCAAAATATCACCTTTTATGTTCCACAGTAGAAAGAGTCACATACAGGTTTGGAATGACATGAGGGTGAATAAATGATGACAGAATTTTCTTGGTGAACTATCTCTTTAGGTGACCCTAGCTGATGAATATTAATTGTATTTGCGGTAGTAAATCAATCACACTACAAATGCTGCACTTGCTGAATGTTTTATTTGGGTTTGTAGTGGCTGTAAACCCATTTGTGGTTATGCTTTGACATACGTGTCGACATATGCACTGTTTACAGCTCTTATGTGGACAAAGCCATCACTACAGCATGACGCACTGCACACAGTAGCCACTGCGGCTCAACTCTGCACTACTCGGTCATAACAGTCATTCTGAAACTGTAGTGTGCTTTTGTGAATGAAAAACCTATTGACTTACATTCATTCACCCCACAGAGCACTGGGCAGTTGCCTGATTATCAAACACATAACAGCTGTTGTCAAACACAAACATATTACAACAAGACAAGTTAATTCCTACGTTTCTTTTATAAAATATGTTTCAAAAATCGGTGATGCCAGATACCAACAATGCCACATATCCAGCTCAATATAGATCTCAAAGACTTTACATGACTCAGAGATTGATCAATCTCTCTGTGTCACGCAGTCCCATTTGAGTTCCAGATATGCTCAGATAAGATTTGATAGCACGTGATCGTGTCACGGGAGATGTTTCCGATCACATTCTATTTACATTCAGTCTGTACCCCCCTAAAAATATTTTATTCAGGATTGTAAGGAAGAAAGTAGGAAGTGGTTGTGTGACAGTTCAGTGTGTGTGATCTAGACAACATTTCGGAAGGCTTTGACATTTCACACCATTTTTTTCCAAAAAGGTTTTTCCAAAACTTTTATGTCTATCATCAAAGAAAAGGTATGAGCAAAACAGCCAGTCTATATAGCAGAACTCATTTTTAAGGAATTTCCCAATTCCTCATAATAGGCATTTGTTAATTTGCACTATAATAGATGTCAGATTATATACAATAAACTTTTATGCTTTTAAATGTCAACTTCAATATAAACCTGCTACTTTAAATTACACCCAGGTCACAAACTTATTCTCTGCATCATCACTTTACTCAGCACTATCGGAATTGACTTGAGGTTGGGACTTTCAAGCTAGCTAAAGGCCTCAAAAGTCCCAACTTCCCACCGACTTCCAAAAAACGTCCTCCTGTGTGTCTAAGTAAAATACCCCCATATCTCCAATGTAAACAGCTGTTTCAGTACAGTGGTATAACGCAGGTTATTGAGCGGTTACTGTAATCATAAAAACCCTACCCTCATCCAGGTGGCAAGATAAAAGGAAATGTCTTTTACGTGATAAGCGTTCCGTCTCATACACCGTTTGAAAATGTTCATAAAAGCTGTATGTAAGAGTAACATGGACAGATCTATTATGAAAGTGCTTTATTTAAACTGCAAACTTGTAGTTTGGCTGTGAATTTTTTTTTACAAATTTCTTTATAATAATAAACATCCCGTCGCAGGACATCTTTCGTCACACTTATGTAAATGTTTTTCTTTTTGTTCTCCAGTAAAAACGAGGTGTTGTGGTACTTCACAGGAATTATGCAATATCGTGGATATGATGCTGTCAGTGAGCTTAACACCACATTCTGATTTACCACGAACTTACTTGCAACACAGAAGGTTTCAGTTCATTAATTTTTTTGGGTGGGTGAGGGGTAGGAGACCTTAAAAAACGTAAGCACCAATCATTTTACCAGCTTAAAGATCTAAGCATAGAAATGAAGTTTAAGTTTACACATAAATCAACTTTTTGGAAACTTCCTGAGACATATAGTGAATCGTCACCTTATTTATAAGTTATAGACATAAAACATCTATTAATTTGCCTGAGAGTTTCAATATCACTGGTCATATCCCTTACAAGAAATTATTAGTAAAGGTACCGGAAGGTAATACTACAGTATATAGTACTCAGTGATTACCATATATCATGTATCATGACATTTAAGTGCTACTAAAAAGAATACTATGGCACTTAATATAACAACATTAATAAAGTGGTTGTTACTCTAGTAAAATATCAAACAATTAATACCTCCGTTTATTTTTGAGGTGGCTACATGATCCCATTTCGATTTAAGTAGCCTAACTGTAGTATAAAAGTACAACTGTATTATTTATTCATCTTATGGTGACCGTTTTTGTTACATTTTTAAATATAAAACTCAACTAACGTTAAAAGTAAAATCATGCTTCAAAGTTATTTCATTATAGACGTCATACTACACTTAGTACATAGTCAATATACTATCATACATTTTTTATATCTAATTTAAGCAAATTATGAATATTGCAATTATATGTCGCAGTGCTCGTGCATTTAAAGCGATGCAACAACTTCCGTCCAGCTCAGAATGTGTCAGAATTTCAGCGAGGATCCCGCCGTCTGTTTCACGCCCTCAGCCCGGGTAAGAATGAATCAAACAACCGCCCATTACCTTCAGTCACATGAAGATTGCTTGAGGTAAAGTGGCTAAATAAAGAATTTCACACACTTACCTGTTTAAACGAGTAAACAACATGGTTGTTATGAGGGGGGATCAGGCTACTGAGCACGTTAGCACCACGGCTAACTCACTCATAATCTGTCACTGCTGTTCAGTACGTGACTAAGCCGTAAAAATAAAGCAACCCTGAAAACTGTAAGTGTGAACCATGTAATGTGCCAAACAGCGTTGGTTTCTCAGAGCCTCATCCACTGGCGCTGAATATGAGTGTGTGCGTGTGTGTTGCTCGTACCGCGCCCCTCTTCTCCCCCGTGCCCGATCATTTTCGTCTCTTTCTCTCTTAAAGCCGTCTAAACACACGCATACACACACACACGCACTCAAACCTCGCCGTTCCACTTACAGATCTTTCCTCGGAGGCTCTGCAAAATCCGGATTTTCGTGTCGTCTTCTTCCGCCATGGTCCGAGTTTCGTCTCTGTACAGTACATTCAACACTTATCACATCCGTTTATGAATGCAGGCGCGCGGACGGACGGCCCTCCGCAGCGTCACCGGCGCAGCGCGATTGGTCGCAACGCTAGACAGGGGATTTGTGTGAATCAACTCTCGCAGGCAACATCATTTAGTCAAAACAAACGGAAGCCCTGGTGGAGGACGAGCGATAGAGCAGATGAGCCGAGCAGGGGCCCCTGAATGAAAGACTGGAGATCATGATGCGTTTTAAAACCTATAGTAAGCTGCCTACCTAGACAACATATTTGAGGGCAGTTCAGATATGTCAAGCATATGCAAATAATTTGTTATTTTTAAGTAGCTTTTTATGTAAAAATGATATGTAGCTCTTAATGTTTTATTTATGTCCAAATTTTATTTATAAATATCCAAATATATTAATGGGTTATTTCGTTGTAGTTCTTAATATGTATTTTTTAAATACGTATTTACTGATATTTATATTATTGACTGAAAATTACATATCGAACCTGTATATTTTATTTAATCTAGTTTATTTTGGTGGAGAACCATCTCTAAAGGTAGCATTACCTTATCAGGTCAACGTGCCATAAACGTAATATTGTTCTGTTGCTGTTTCTCACTCAATGGTGGGACAGGGTTGTCAACATTTATCACATTTATTATAGGGCATTCAAGCTATACATTTTATCAATATGTGTTCCCTTGGAATCAAACGTAATTCCCTTGTTTTACTAACGCAATGCTCCAGCAATTGCTCTACAGGGGACTGGGTCAGAAAATGCCTAGAACTTTATTATGTGTATCAATGACAGTAAAGCTGCATGTGATCCCTTAATTTGGCTCTCTGTCGCCATCTCTGTTAAAAACATAAATTTGCAAGTTGGAATTGTTTTCCTTTAAGCGGAGGTAACACAAGCAGTTTCTGCCAATCTTATATTAATCTTGAGTACCTATAGAGTAGTACTGCATACTTCGAAGAGTATTTAGTTTGATCACATTTATAAAAGACAGATACAGCTGTACTATTATTTCCGAAAACAGGCGAGCCCCTGGAGGCGTTCAGGGGGGCGGAACTAAAGCACGAGCACACAATACATCATCGCATAATCCGTGCATAACTGTTAATTTTCTATAAATTTGTGTTGTTTACATGATGCACGTACACGCCAATTGCCAACAAAACACACACATATAACTCAGTTTCACTTATGTCCGGCATCTTTTAGCGCTGGGACCGCTCCATCTATCAGTTTCAAACGATCTCCAAATCCAGCGTTATATCCACCTTTTATATAACATTCCTCACCCAAATGCAGTAAACAAACAATCACATTCAGGTTCCAAAGCAATTGTACTGACAGGTACGCCCACCTTACTTGCGTATACATTTGGGCGGTCTTAGTCAAGTCATACCACGAACTGACGTGGATTTGTGGGGGTGTGGTTACACGAGGCGTTTCAGGCAGGTCTGGGTGAGCATTCGCTTTTAGATAGAATGCATCTTTTGTTCCGACACTTTAATTTTTGCAATTTTATGTGTCTAATACATGCATGGGCAACTTATTACGCACCAAAAACACAGAAAAACACGTGTTCGCGCCATATGACCCCTTTAACATTGTAAAGAAGTCAGAATGCATGAAACTGTGTTGAACCACCCCTTTAAATGAGTTGTGCTTCGGCACTGTTCTACTGTACAGATTCAATTAAATTTTATTTATATAGCGCTTTTCACAATTTGCATTGTTGCAAAGCAGCTTTACATACATCATAATAAAAAATTACTAATAATACTAGAGGAAAATGAAAGAGAATATACAGTATTAAGATTCATGGTGTTATTGCAAGTTTTTCTCTATGCAGTGCACACTGATGTCAGTGGATTGTCAGAAACTATAAATTATTCAATCGAAGTATGTTTAATTTAGTTATATTATTCTATTAAATATTGTAATCAGGACTGGGAGCCTAAAATTACAATATACTAGAACAATTTGCAATAATAATATAAGTATATTTAATTTATGTCAGGGATTTGAGTAGGGGAAGAACCCAAGCGCAGGCAGGCGGTGGTGAAGGGGTTAACAAAATACTTTATTTAAAACGAATAAACAAAAACACCCTCGGTGGGGAAAAACTGAACTAAGGATCTGTACAAAACAAAGACTTCCCACGTGGAGGTCAAACGTAAAACAAGAACAGCAAATAACCTAACTGAAAATCACGACCAAACATCTTACAAAAGCACAGCAGGGTAACTAAGGCAAGGCAAGGCAAGGCAAGGCAAGGCAAGGCAAGGCAAGGAAACAGGACCACGAGCATACGAGGGATCTACATAAACAGGGGCACAGAAGCACATTACAAAAAGTACAACGATTCCGCACAAGACAGCAAACACACGGGCATTAAATAGGGAGACAGACAAAGGAAGATAACGAGGGGCAGGTGAGGAACATGAGACACGGCAGGAAAGCAATACGGGAGACGAGAGGGGCGGGGCCAAATGACAGACATGAGAAAGCACATGGCATGTCAATGATAAACAAACCATGTCTTTTTCACACTAAACACAAGGGTTCTGTCACGATCCTGCCACTAGACTAGAAAATCCTGAACAAGGAGGCAGAATCCTGACAAATTTAGGTATATTATTATTTTAAATATTGTTATCAGGACTGGGAGTCTAAATTACAATATACTAGAACAATTTGCAATAATACCAAAACGTGCGGAAAGAATATATTTGTTAAAATATTTGAACGTGCATGTGTGTTGTTAAACGCAAGTTTTTAGATTTGTGGATTAAACTAAATCAGCAGTATCCCAGTGAGTAACGGTGGCAAGGAACCAAAACTCCACTAAAGATGTATATGTGTATAAGAGTGGAGAAAAAAAGAACCTTGGGAGAGGCCAGACTCAACCGGGAGAGCCAGTTCTCCTCTGGCATATTAAAATAGCACTGCTGAAACTACAGAGAGAATAATTACTGTAAACTATGAGATTCATCGGAAATTGTTGAATCCAGCCAGGCTGGTTAGTGAAAAGAGGAAAGAACTAGTGAGGATAGGAAAAGAGATATTTAGGTCTGTCCAATATTATTCTGGTTCTGGATGACTGTAGGTTGTGGCTGTAGTTGTCATCAGGTGAATTACCCATCATCACGAGCGTCTAGCAGGACTGGGAAGAGCATCAGGCCAGAATCGGCACTTGGACTGACAACTTCTGGTGCCCTCAGGATCCTAGGTTGTGGCTAAAGTCGCCATTAGGTGGACTTCCAATCATCACGAGCTTTGGCTGAACTGGGAAGAGCATCTGGCCAACCGGAGCTTGGACTGATGACCTCTGGTGTCCTCAGGAACCCAATGAAACGGAACATGAAAAGCAAAAACTGATATTAGCTTAGAGGCCGCTCAAAGACAGTGTAAGAAAGTGACATATTATGATGGGTGTGTTTGGTTCCGACAAGCTAAATAAATTGTGGCATAGACTGCTTACGGTGAGTTAAGTGTTATTAGTGAGTTAGGTGAAAGCTAAATTAAAGGCGGGGTAACCGATTTCCGAATTACAATTTAGACAACTGAGTTGGGGCTGAGTACCAAAACAACCTTGTAGCCAATCAGCAGTAAGGTGCACAGGACGGACATTAGCCGAGCCGAGCGCTGACGAAAGCGAAAGATGGGGGTAGGGTGTGTGTTTGTTTTGGTGATTTGAACATAAACAACGGCTAAGAGAAATCGGACACCCCGCCTTTAAAGAGATGAGTTGTTAGTCTAGTTTTAAACTGATTGTGTCTGAACCCCGAACCTTGCTGGGGAGGCTATTCCAAAGTTTAGCAAAGTATGAAAAGGATCGACCACCTTTAGAAGATTTTGATATTCTGGGAACTATTAACAGACCAGAGTTTTGCGACCGCAGTGTGCGCGATGGATTGTAATCTGACAATAGTTCACAGAGATACTGTGGCGCTAGACCATTCAATGCTTTATAAGCTGTTAGCAGGATTTTGAAGTCTATTCGGAACTTAATAGGCAGCCAGTGCAATGATAACAGAATTGGGCTTATATGGTGAAATTTCTTTTATCTAGTGAGCACTCCTGCTGCTGCATTTTGAACCAGTTGTAGTTTATTCAGAAGCATTGCAGGAGATCCCCCAACAATGAATTACAGTAATCTATTCGTGAGGTCATAAATGGATGAATAAATTTCTCTGTGTCTAAAGCAGAAAGCTTGGCCGCAGTTTGGAGAAGTTTCTAAGATAGAAGAATGCTGTACTTTTGTTCTAAGAACTAATGATAAAAATATATATTTATATATATTTTACTGAGGTCTCTTACCTGTTCAGCGATATAGTAGCTGGGACATCTTCTGTTGATGGGAATGACACAATCATGTCAAATTTATGTCTAATTGTACCTGACAGCTCAAATTAGGAATCATTGTCATTTTAGCTTACATAGGAGACAGGCTTAAAGGAGACATACAGTAAACAATGATTATGTTCAATAACTGATTTATGTTCATTTTAACCTAAAATAGTTACGGATTGAAGCCTTTTATTACATTAATACGTGTTGACCTAGTTTCTCTACTTGTATTCAATAACTGATTTTTGTTCATTTTAACCTAAAATAGTTACGGATTGAAGCCTTTTATTACATTAATACGTGTTGACCTAGTTTCTCTACTTATGTACATCCTGTACCATCATGCCAGTGTGTTGTCTATCAGTGAGTGCGTTTACATGCTTAATAAGCTGATAACGTGTAAGTCGTTTTAAATGCGTAAAATGGTTTTCTTTTATCGGTTTTCTTTTAAGCTCATAAACGGTGTAAGCAAAACCCACTCAGCAGAGGTAGTTTTTTGCCTATTACTCATATTTCACGCTGCATGTAAACGCCGGTTTTCTCTGTTTTTTTTATCTGCACATGTCTGACAGCGCAATAGTAAAAGTCCCAAACGGAAGTAATAGTAAATAACGCATAAAAGTCCACTCTCGAATCATGCAGTTGATGTAGAAACGTCAAAATAAAGAACTATTGTTGCATATGCAGGTAGTGCGGACATGAGAAGAGATATAAAAATACAGCTTCTGACAGTTTTCCCGCTGCATTTTTATTTATTAAACAGACTATCGACGGTGACGTCACTGCACGTGAGAAACCCGGCAAGTCTCAAACTTCCATGTAAACGCGATTTTATGTGTAGCCGGTTTATTACTATGCATGTAAACACATGAAAACAGGTTTCTTTTATAAGCTGATTTTTGATAGATATCCGTTTATTTTGTGCATGTAAACGCACTCATTACTGTTGAGTAAATCAGATAACAGACCTTACAGTTAATTTGAACCTAGTCTCGCGTAGCCAAACCTTCATACTGAAGGTCTGGAACTTTTCGCCGCTTTCTTTGGCAAACGCCCGTCCAAGTGGCCCTATGACTGACAGGTAAAGCAACCAATCACGTTTCGTTTTGTGCCGCCTGTTTAGAGGTGTGGAAATGTCCCCGTAGTAACAGACCGGTGTACATTCACGAACGCGTCTCCCGGAAATCCTGTGAAATTCAACCAATCAGATGACGACTTCGAACGTGCTGAAGTGTTTCCAGAAAAGTGTGCATTATGCATCAGACATTTAGCCAACGGTCTGTGGGCGTGACGTCTGAGGCTGAGACTAATTTGAACCAGACTTGGAAATTATTTAGAAATATATATATTCATACTACTTTTCAGACGCTTGAATGTCATGATCCTGCCTCACCTTGTTATGCTTTTCTAGTCTTGTGGCAGGGTCATGACAGTCCCACGTGTTTTGTGTGCCAGCGTTGGTCATTGTTTGACCATGCGCTTGCTTGTCTCGTCTCCTGACCCCGCCCCCTCGTTTCCTCGTTTAGTTTCCCATCAGTGTTTCATTCCCCACACCTGCCTCTTGTAATTAACCCTTGTTAGTTTCCCCTACTTAAGGCCCTCTTGTTTCTCATGCAGTGCTGGTTCATTTTGATTCATCCCCTGACCTTGTCTGTCTCGTTCCTGCCTAGTCTTTGACATTCAGTAAGCCTTGTTAAGTGTCAGTTTTTGTTCTTGTTTTGCCCCCTAGCGGGAAGTGTTTGTTTTACTGTTTTGACCTACTCTTGGTTCTTGGTTTATTTTCTGTTTGCCCCTCGTGGGTTTTTTGTTATTAATAAGTCTTTGTTTTTTAACCCTGAACTGTCTGCATCTGGGTTCTGTACACACGCCGTGACACTTGAAAACGCTAAAGCTTTAACAAGCTGTAAACTACCCTTATACCTTTCATTTTTGCTACACTGAATGCAGGCACTAATTCTTTGGGCCAGACCTTTTTTTGCACAAAAAGGGCAGCATTGGCATCTCTGCTAGATATAAGATGGAAATGGAAGCTTGGAATCAGGATGTTGCATTTGGAATTATGCACATTTTGTGGAAAATAAAACTACCCTTTTATGACACATGTATTGTAGTTGTATTACAAGTGTTACTTGAATGTTTGCATCATTATGACTAGGGCCGTGCAAAAATATCGATACATGTAACTATCGCAATATTTTTTTTTCCGATAGTGTATCGATAGTGATACCTCTACTATCAATCTTTTTTTTTAAATCATGTCATATACATACGGCCAAAAGTAAGTGGAAGCGAACATGGCGAAAAATATAAGAACGCTTCGAGCTCTCAGAGCTGATGTGTGGGTATGCTTTGGTTTTCAAAATAAGTAATGGAGTAATGAGTTATATAAAATAATGCTGTTTGTAGGCGTCGCAAGTCATGACACAAGTCACTTGGCTACTGCAGTGCATTAGACAAAAAGTTTATTAAGAAAAGTAACAATGACATTTATTGTGCTTTCACGGATGTGACACCAGCACATTTACAGAACGGAGGAACCAGGGGTTTTATACTGCTCATGTTCAGTGTTTTAACTGTAATGCACCACAACAGCCAAGTGACTTGCGTGAGCCACCTTATTCCCCTGTGCTACCCACTTGAGGGGCGCAATCCACAGTTTGAGAACCCAAACCTCTGATCTAAAGGTCCATGCATCACATATCATGGCCACTCTGCAGAGGTAAGGGATGTTTTTACACTTATCCTTACAGAAAACCCCCGGTGGTGCACAGCATGTTGTATTTCTAGCTCTACTTTTTACATTTTCTATTTAAAGTATTGCAATATATCGCAATGTGTATCGTATCGAAATACTGTACATAGCAATATATTATATCGTGACCCATCTATCGTGATATGTATCGTATTGGGAGGCACTTGCCAATACACAGCCCTAATTATGACAGGAAACATTATATTTGAGTAGACTGGCAAAATGGATTAGAAATGCAAAACAGATGAATATCTGATAGGCTAGTGGAGTCTGGTAAAGTAGTTGAAAGAATGGAGAACAAAGTACAGTTACCGATGAACGAGTTACCAGATTTCATAATGACGCGGATGAATGAAAACTCTTAAAAGAAAAAAATAATATACTGATCTGCTTTTTGTTGTGGGCACAAACCTGCTACCATATCTGGGCATATGTCAGGAGGGTGGGGTTGATGATGGGGAGAGTTCAAGTCATCTGGCTCTGGTGTCACGTGGGCCTGGATGGGACACTCTGAAGGCTGCATTGTGTGGATGGCTGACAGAAAAATGGGAATGAGCTTCTCAGATGGGTCAGCACTGAGGCCCAAATACAGATAGAGCGAGGACACTGAGAGACAGACTGAATGAATAAACAGAGTCCCTACTTGCATGTCAGCAGTTTCAAGAGGAAAAGGAACTCTTGAGCTCTGTTTCACTCATTCTCTCTCTCGCTCTCCTTGATGATGTGTCATTTCAAATTTAAATGTATGTAATGTAGGCTACTTGCATTGTCTTTTTGGTTTGATATTTTATTAGTTGCAGGAAAATCAGCCTACATTGTAATAGACTTTAGTCATGGTAGTTGCTCGCCATATTTAATTTGATGCGAATGAAAACAAGTCTGTGAGCAAAGTACAGTCTGTTCATTGTGCTGTACTGTTCTGTACACTGTAAAAACAAATCCCGTAAGAAAACTGAATTTGTTCCCCATTTTTCTTGTAAATTTGTGGTCTTTTTCTATAATTTTACGTTTTTTTGACTATATTTTAAAAGATACATGAAAAATCTGCCAAAAACGTTTATTTCAACAGTGTACCTTGGCGCAAAAAATCTCAAATGTGATTGAAGACTGTATAACCTACTGAATTTACTGCATCTACTTTGACTAAAGTTCATAATTATGACATTTTGTACATTTAACAACATTAAAACAATTGTAACATGTTGTAAATTTGTACTAACATATGTCTTGTGTGTTTTATTTTGTTTCAATGCATTTATTAAAATGTATTGTTGAAGGTTGAAACATAAGTACATTCTGGAAAACATTTTCAGCACGAGTTGTTAATTTATGTGTTTGTGAAACAAATAATATGAATATATTGAAATGGTGCTAATGATGGTGTTACAAAAAAGGTACAATCATTTATCAGTTATTTTTACTTTAAGGTGCCGCTAGCTGTTCATTTTACTTGATGCATAGAATACACAATGAGCAATGACATAGGGAAGGTCCCCCTGACTTAGACAAATAAAAACGTATAAAAATAAAACCACTTCTCTTCTCATAGAAAAACATGGAAAATTACTAATAGTACTTCATGTCAGTGAACAAAAATACTCTATTTTTCCATTTTACAAGTTCTCTCGAATTTAAAGTCAATTTGCTAATAATTTCATCTGTGCATTCTTTCCATTTCTCAAACATCACTCTTATTTACATCATTTCAGTGTACTACGTGACATCAGGAGGGGATGCATTTCCTTCCTGTTGTGGGTGGTTCCTCTTTACACAGATGCATTGCTCTGACTTAGGCAACTGTAGGGAGGTTCCTTTGATTACAGGCAACTGTAGGGAGGTTCCTTTGATTACAGGCAGTCTTGACTGAGAGTTTGGAGAGAGTTCTCAGTTGGTTGTACCTGTGCTGTGAACTCAATCCTGTGGACCCCATATCACAGCCCCCACAGAGTCCCTTCTGTGCCCCTCAAATCCAAATCCTTTAGAACGTTCCAAAATGCTCTTCTTCTTGGATGGTCTTTTCTTTATCTCTGCTGAAATGGAAGAGAAAGACTTGTCTGCTGCATAAGGAAAAGATGTTTTCTTGTAAATATTGGTTAGTGGAGGATCATTTCCCTCGGTTTCTCTGTCCATGGGTTCCCGCTTATTTGGCTTGATTTCTGAGCCGGTATACATGTTTTCCCAGGGCTCAAGTTTGATCTGCTTTTTGCGCTCTTTACCTGTAAGAAATGAACTGGTCATTTTACATTTCATGTCAGGATCTTCTTCATCTTTTGCCTTGAAGTGCTTGCTCTCATGCACATCCAACAGCAGTGCTGATTTACAAACCTTTGAACAATACCTGCAATGGTGTCCTTTACCTGACTTCTCTAGGTGTTTCTTTTCATGACTTTTCTTGGTGGCAAGGTAAAGAAACCGTTGAGGGCAGTAGGAACATCTGTAGCGCTTTTCCGTGCTCAGACTATGGGGTGCTGCATCGTAGTTAAAACAGGAGCCATCTTCTGTGCAGCTTTTGCAGATCAATTCACCGCAGCCCTCTGCGTTGGGACCAGCTGTGCTAGATGTGTCTTCAGGGGGGCATTGTTTACCACATATTCTGCAGCATGGCTGATGGCAGCTGATGATGTGCATGCTGAGGGAGGTCTGGCTGGAGAAAGAGCTGTCACAGCTGTGACACGGGAAAGCTTCCCTTTGGCTGCCATGTCTTTGCTCCCTTCTAACCTCATAGTTCTCTGCTGAGATGTTCTCATCTGGAGAAAACTGTATCTTGCGCAAGTCATCATTTGCTTTTGGTGACAGCGGCCTGGTATAGCATCTCACAGATTTTATCCTTTTCTGTTTGCATCGCAGTTTCTTGCCTTTCTTTTTTGGTTTATATGTGTAATAGGGACGCCATAGTTTGTCAGTTTCGGGGTCATTTGGGTCATCGTATGATTCGTTTTCTGCAACCGATGTTTTGACTTCCGCTCTAAGACGTAAACCTGGGCTTCCAATACTGTCCTCTGCAGGACTACTTTGACTTGTGCCCTCTTGCCTCCAGCTTTTCCTCTTCCTTTTCTTTGGAAACAGCTTTGAACCTTTAATTTTACGTCGAACAATTGCCTCATTGCCAATCTTCACTGTTATTTGGCAGAGGGGGAGGACCTGGTTGTCAACTGATGGACCGGGACATGCAGGCTTGGCAATGTATGTTTCCGTCTTTCCACTAGGTGGTGGATCTTGTGTTATACTTTCAGGCCTCGCCTGAAGCAGCTGATTGGCCATGTCCTCAATGGTTTGTGCTGCTGCTGATAGTTCACTCAGCCTGCTCAACCCTTCGAAGGAGCAGACTGATGGTATGTTTAGAAATGGAAGAATATCTGTGCCGTTTTCTGTGTTTTTCTCCGTTGAAGGTGTGTCATTTCCGTGGGTAACAAGCGAGGACCCTGTGTTTCTCTGTATTGCTTTTGAAGAATCTGTGAATCTGTAGCTGAAAAGTGGTGATCCTTTGCCATCAAATCCTGGTACGGTAGACTTTTTCTGAAAATCAGTAGAGATATGTTTTTGAGATTTATCTATCTCAGACGGCATAGGAAATTCTATGCTTTGGTCACATGGTTTGTCAAAACTTATACGAGGCATTTCTGTTGCCATCATTTTGGGAGTGGCCATGAATGTCACTGGCATTGAGAATAATGATTGACCGCTGACAACTTCTGAATTCACAGCAGGCACTGAACTGTCAAAAAGAGCTTGGGGGGAACCGCTGTCCAGCGGTGCACTGAAGGAATCTTCATGGTTCTCGATTCTTTCTGAGTATGTTTGGCTATAAGACTTATAACGCTTCTTTCTGAATGTCATTGGGAGAAGCCTGTAGAGCTTTATGGGATAGACACTACTCTTGAGTCCACCATTTGCTGATTTTTTATTCACAGCCAGTCGTGGATCTATGCCGTGAAAAGACTTCTGGTGATTCTTGAGGATGTAGTAGGTCAAGAAGGTCTCCAAGCAGAAAATGCACTGGTACCGACGGTCCCCAGTGTGCCAGATCTCATGTTTGGTGCGGTACTCAGCCAGAGCAAAAACTTTGCTGCAGTAATGGCAAGGGTAAGCTCTATGCCACGAGTGTACATTCTCGTGTCTTTTTAGGCTGGAGATGGTCACGTAAGCACGTTTGCATACAGAACATTTATACACTCTTGAAGTACTATTAGTGTTTACAGTCCTGTTAACTTGATCCTGAGGCATTTCGAGTGGACTAGTCAACGTGGGGTCCAAACTTAAAGGGAGGTGGAGATCTGGTGGAGGTAAAGAGTGTTGCGCGTTAATTGTGTTTTGTGTATCGTTGGAGACGTGGACCCTTGAAGACTCTTTATTGTTTGTTTCTAACTCAGATGGACCTTTTAGAGACTTCACACAAACCTGCTCATGATTGCGTAACCTTTTTAGGTGCATAAACTTTTTATGGCAGTACTTGCAAAACAAATGACTGACAAATCTCTTGTGTATTTGCATGTGGATGGTGAGTAGCGCCGAGTCGCTAAAGGTCTCGGGGCATTGCTGACAGCAGAAGGTCGGAACACTGGTTGTATTCTGAGGACTGAGGGGAGGTGGCTCTGCATCCTGAAGGGGTGTAACGTCAAGTGGTGGTAACAGATTGAGGCTGGATAGTAATTCTGGTGCTGCATCTGAGGACAACTGGGAGGAAGATACTGGGGCAACAGTAGCCTTTTCCAGCGCAGATGTGACACCGGTGCTGGGCATGGTTGGCGCTGGATCATTTGAGAGGGGTGGAATGACCTTACCGTGTATATGCCGCTTCTTTATGGGGCCAAGTCTATGGTTAACTGAAGTCTTAGCTGGAACCACAGTAGGCACGGTAGCTTTTTTAACATTCCCTTGATTAATCTCTTTGATATCATTAGATTCTTGCCCCTGGCTCACTGCATACGAGTGCTCAGATAAGGCGTGGGCAGGTTCGCTCTCTACAAGTGGTATGTTTGTAGATTGGGGGCTGGATGAAGGATGGCCTTCTTTTAATGCCTCTATAACTTTGTTGCTTTGGTCGAGTGCAGAGAATGGGTTGTTCACTGCTCCAACCTCTGTAATGGAGAAAGCATTGGTGATTCTCGGGACTTTGGAGCAGTCTGACTCCTCTGGCTTGAGGGTCTCTTTTTTCAGTATGCAAGTGTCTTCCAACTTTGCTTGACTGTTTGCTCTTCCTTGACTTGCAGAGGCTTGGCTTTGCAACAGGCTTGAGTTCTGCCTTTCAGAGTCCAGCAGTTTCTCCAGAAAAGGAATTCCTAACCGCTTGCCGGCTGCCACCAGAGACTTGCTGTCCTCTGCACTGCTCGACTCCACTTTGGCATTGTAGATAAAGTTTAGGATGTTCGCAAAGACTTCAGATTTCAAATCTGTTAGCTCCAGCACCTGGCTGGATGTGTACACGTCAGGAGTTTTGAATGCATTGTGAAAGTATCCGCTTGTGGCTGCCAGTATGTTTCGGTGAGCGCGAAATTTGACGTCCTCCACGACAATTATTACGTCACAAAAGAGACCTTGTGAACGCTGTTCGCTAAGACGACTGAGGACAGATTGGGGATGGGAGCTGTCCATCAGGCCAAGAGGGATGGGGTTGACCACAGTCATCTGCAGAGGGGAGACACAAAATATAAACAATAATTTAAATCTGTGGGTGGGTGAGTCGGGACTCGTGGGCTAGCTTTTTTAATCTTCAAAAGGCCTATATGTTTTTATTATTAATTTACTTAATGAATGAGTCTTTCTATTTAATTACATTGTGTTAAATAAATACTGAGTGATTTAATCACTACTTAAAGTACAGTAGAACAAGAAGAGGAGACCAAACTACAGGGTGGGGACAATAAATGATACTATCATAGTTAACCACTAGATGGCAGCAGGACTTAAATAGTAAACCTCTTGGTCCATCACATGGCATGACTGTAAAGCAGCAACCAAGTGAAGTCATAAAAATAATGAAGCATAAAAAAGGCCGACAAACATTAGGATAACAAAAGGTAGCAAACTTTCTTTTCTAATACAACATTTCTGACAAGCTTATTCCAAATAACCACCATCATCATCAACTGAGACAGTTTGCAGAGAGAATCTGAAATAGGATGAGACATTCTTTATTTTCATCCTTAATATATCTGGTTCAGCAGCTAACACGGCAGCTTGTGGGGGGTGGCTTACCTATCAGTATGTGAATATAGTGCTGCTCTCATAGATTATCTGAGCTTTTTACCACTTCATGTCATAAACAGAGATATAACAAACATACAAACGTGTTATTTTCCCAAATAACCAGCAATTTACATACAGTATAATATTACGTAAATGTAAGACAACTCCGTACAATTTTAACATTATTTGATGTAGTGACTCTTGGAAAGTAGTTAGGTTGACAGTAAAACATTAAACAAAATGACCACTAACAATACCAGCACCATTATAGCAAGTACTTGAGTAACATGAATGAACAGACAGATGTGACTGAACTCAAGAAATGGCCAGACCATTCTCTAGTCTAGTGACCTCAGCTCTAGAGCTTGTGTGGGTCGCATTGCTTTGTGCCCAACCAAATAAAGACTTATGATCTTAAACTTAAACTTTTAATTATACCAAAGACATTCAATTATACGGTGCTGGAACATCAATTCTTTTGGTATTGTTTTTCTGATGTTTGATTACACAAAATTTATGATAGACGTTTCTATATTTCATAAAATGGCACAAAAACTGTGCCACCCTGGACCCCCTTGGATTTTGGGGCCCCCAGTTTGAGAACCATTGTCAAGAGCATTAAAACCTGCTAGATCAATATCTGATCCACCAGCATTATTACATCATTACAGCTCCATCGAACTGCTGTTAGCCTGTTCTTTGTCAAGACAGTGTGTCCTTACACTTTCATTTGATAAATACTGATTTATCAAATGAGAGTGTCATTACAGTATATGCATTATTGCTATTATTTGCATTAATATAATGCAATGTAAGTCGCTTTGGATAAAAGCGTCTGCCAAATGTAATTGTAATGTAAATGGATGAAACTGATCTGGAAAGGCCCTGAGACTTGATCTGTTACAGATCTAGCAGAGCTGATTCCCTTTTCTTTTGCCTCTTCCATCATTAAAGACCACGAGTCTTCAGATAGAAGCAACTCTTTCTTCTATGACAAAATAAATAGGGTCTTTCAACCATGAAGTGTACTAGAGTGATGGGATGTTGCTGGTCTTCGCTGTCATGAGCACACAACACTTATCCAGCTGAAATATCAGGTTGATTAGCATAAGAGACCTGTGCTGCTCCTCCATCTTCTAACAAACATGTTGCGTTCTGCAGAGTTTGCCTTGATGCAGAAAAAGTCATCCTCAGAAACACGACTTGGTTTATTTATTCCAGGTCTAGAGTCGAAGTACTGACTCTAAGCATAGCTTTAAAAAAAATAATGCTAATAACAAAGCTGACAAAATTAGTTGTCCTGACTTAGGAGCACAGTGAAACGATAAAGAAAATAAGATGTAGAACCAAAATAAAATGGGGCACAAACAATGCTGCAAGTGCAGATGAATTTATATCATAATTTGAGTTACATTCACACTAATGGTCAGCTGATGCTGTAATCACTAAGACAACAGTACATCATTTATAGACCAGTTATAATCTTATCTTCAAAAGCTAAGTACCAACGGCTAATTCCATGTTTTATTACAGACCAGAATATGTATCATATATGTATTTGAATTATGGTTTCCTTGTTCAGAAATAAGAATGTATCAGGTGCACTTGAAGGCAGCAACAGACAAAACACAGTTTTATACACAAACAAATCACAGGTGAACACAATCAAATAGTAAGAAAACATCTCACAGAAACAAGATAACATTACATTTTCAAATAAAAAAACATATTTTTGTATCAAATGTAATGGAGACAATGCAAAAAACAAATCATAGCCTGACATTTTAATATGTTACTATGCATGTATTAAAAGCTCTTTTAATAAACGTAATGAATATGCCAGCAGCTAGAAAGCAAAAAAGAAATGCACACAGAGAAGAGAGAATGGCTGCATGTAGATGTTACATGGACTTTCAAAATAAATGCAAGCATTAAGGATGCCCTCAATCATTTTTTTTAGTTCGTATTTCAAGATGTCTGAAGATCTCAGCTTTACTAGGACAGGACTGTATACTTTGTCTTGTGGATCTAAAGTCTAAATATCTCAGCGCACGTCACATTATGTCATTCGTGTTAAGTCATGGGTAAACATAATTTAACACATTATGCATGCGTTTCATATAATTGAACATGTATGTTTGATTTTGAATAGAAAACTGCATTTTAAATTTATCTGTCATCGGCCCAGTGACTCGGTGCATGATGTTCGCTTGACTCATTCGTTTTGCACTGACTGCATCACAATGAGGAAATGAACAAAGGGCAGATTCTCTATCTCTCTTTTTTGTTCTCAATATGTGAGACTGAATTTCCTGAAGGTAGAGAAACACCTTAGAAACATTTGGCTGACACTTTTCTCCAAAGTGACTTTTACTAGCCAATAACCTGGTCTAGCTGGTTACCACGCTGTTTTTTTTTTCAGCAAGGTAAAACATTATGGATTATGGTTGGTTGTTGTTGATGTGTATGATGATATCAAACTGTTTCACGAGGTTGTGCTGCGTCATTCGCTTTGGACATTTGCTGCGGATGCATTCTAGTGCATACTTCCTATAAACGGTCTGCATTGTGCAGGCGTTGATTTTTTTTATCGATGCACAAGGGTTCGGTCAGTACCCAAAGCTTTGCATGCTTCTGGTTATTTTCTTACGACAGAGCAGCCATTTTGAAACTACAATCTTGATATGAAGCAAAATGGCCGCTTGTGCACGTTCTTTGGTACGTAGTGACCAATCATGAAATAATGTTTTCAAATGATCGGCTATAGTCTCAATTTCTGAACAAGCACCAAAATAGCAAAACTAGTTCACAGGAAGGTTTTCTCATGCTGTTGTGTTGTCGCTCTGATGCATTAAACGTTACTCATAAACATTACTCATAATGAGACTGGAAACGACTCACACACATTAGACATCCACCGCATTCAATCTGCCACCTCACAAAAATATCATGAGACGGCGTTATTTCTCAGGCAGTACTCTTGCCCTAAATTCAACCTCACAGCTGAAAAAAGTCTGCACAAAGACGCATGGCAGATTTATCGATGTGCCCCTGATCTATTTTAATCCGAATGGGGAGAGGCAGACCTTGGTTTTAATCGCCGGGAAAACATCCGCCTGTTCCCTGTCTGACAGGCCTCTGTTGTCACGGCAACATGCTGTGGCGCAGCACTTATTGGGATTTGGATGAATGGCGGATGAGCAGACAGTTGCGTCTTCCGCGTGGAGAGAAACGGATCTAACGGAAAGGAGAGATGGGTCATGATGGGTGAGAGATGGCCGTTATCTGTGTGTATGTTAGAGGAGTAGTATGCAGACAAAATCACAGAAGAAACTAGACGCTAATTCGTGACGAAGGGCCCCTTCATCTTAAATAACAAAAATTAGGATCCGTTATTGTGTTTGCTGGTTTTCCGTTCTCGCTTTGCATCGTTTACTATTAAATTTTCATACAGGTGTAAAATTGCATTTGTTGTCCGTGGATGTCTGTCTGCCACACCCTTGCTTGACATAACTTACCATACCGGTTGCAACATAGTGAGCGAAAGAGTGTAAAAATAAAAAATCCCTCAAAACATTCAGCTCAAAAAGAGAGAAACAACTGTACGAGTACGACACGTCCAGTCAAACAAAAAGCGAAAACATTTCCTTTCATTATTACAGATAAAACCACATCAGTCGTCTTGCGCTGCCCTGCAAAACCGTGCTCGACTGTATCTGCTCGAAACTGGAGGGTGAAGCATGCTGAACGTACCTTCATTTCAGTGAATCAGAGAAAGCGCCTCAATGGACGGAGGGCGGAAAACATCGTTCTCGCTTTCATCCGCCGTCCCTGCGATCCACTGATGGCTGGAAAGAGATGTTTCGTTTGCAGGCGAAAGTGTTACATCTTTTTTTTTTTAGATTCAACTCGTCAGCTTGCTGCTGCGTTCACAGCCTCTCCTATAAGTCTACCCTGCTCTCTCTCTCTCTCTCTCTCTCTCTCTCTCTCTTGCACACGCTCTCTCTTTTTCGTTCACCCCAGTCCCAATGCCCTCTCTGCGTGAGACGCCCAGTCCAGAGGTGGCAGGGGGCATCAGTCTGCTGCGATGCACCCTGCTATAAGTCGTACCAGACTTTTTCTAGCTGGCCACCGGGGTCTGTTCTCCCACTGTGGAGTTTATAAATAGCCGGGCAGGGCAGCTCCACTGCTGTCTGTACATTATTAGCAGCGGAAATGAGATGCTGCATGCTAGCAAAGATCTGCAACTTCATTACCCACTGCAAAACAACGGCGGGAATGAAAGACCGGATTAGCACGTTAACATGCGCGCGGATGCAGGACAGCATACATGGTGTGGTGTGAGGTGGATGCATTTGCAACAACGCAACTCACAACACCTTGTTTTCGCAGGGCAGGGTTTGGCATTTTCCATCGTGTGTAATAAATAACGTGTTGTTGTTTCTAATGCCCCCCCAAAGAAAAAAACGATTGCGACGGGCTATGAATATAAATTCATATGCACTCATATTCTGTGTCCCTCACCCACGGCGTGCTCTTTGTCTGTTTCACATGGAAAACATTGGGTTGGTATGTATATGCACATCCGAATGAAGGCATTCCGTCAAGTCTGCTGCGACATCTTTATATGTGCGTGTCTGTGGCGATGGGTGGGTGGTTTTGCAAGAGAAGGAGAGAAAGGGTGAGAGAGCGCACAGGCTGCTTCTCAAATGCTCATCTCGGCTATCACACAGAAAGAGCAGGCGGCAGCCGGGATGGAGCGCATGAGCAAGCAGAAAACAAAATGGTGACTCAAGAGGAAAACAATAAGAGTAATCATGGAGAAATTATGAAACAGCAGTAGTAAGTCTAGGATGTAGCAACTGAGAGGTGAAGGGAAAGATGCTGGATGACTATGGGTTCACCTTCAACATGGCTGCTGAAGGATGCCGAAGGATGTGGCTGCTCTGCCGAGAGTGTGAGCGAGGGAGGGAGGGAATTGGAGAAAGGGAAGAAAAAGGAGGTGGAGCTAATTCACATTGCATCCGCAGGTTATTACGTTTCATGGCCCAGACTGGGTCATTATTATGAAAATGAATACAGCGAACAATTTGCACAACCTACTATGTTGTGTGAATAACATAATGAAAATCAGTATGTTGCTTTTTTATTAACATGCCTGATAAAAATTTACATTTTAAGGGAACATGATATTGGTCCACAGCATCTTGACATCTTGCCACTACTGAAAATACTTTCGTTTTTAGTTTTGTCCGCTTTGACAGCATGCACTTGAGCTGGTTTGTGTACTTTGTAAAAAACAAAGTTGGGTTTTTTTCAACCCATCGTTGGGTCAGAAAGAGAAAAACCCAGCCGTTGGGTTAAAATAAGCCAGAAAATGTATATTTGACCCAACAATGAATATAACCAAGCATGTTTAGAATGTTTATGTATCTGAGCATGATCTAACAAGCAACAGCATCTTGATTACTGCAATGAGCTTGCATTTCTCTTAGACAACAATGAACTTAAATAGAGAACAAATGAAAACCATTGCTTAAGTCTCCTGCGTCTCGGATATTTCTTTTGAGAAAAAGCAAAAAGAATGAAGTGTCTCTTTAAATCTTACGTAAGGCTGCTCCCAATGCAGCTGGTGAACCCAATGCCCAGATAGCAGTGGTTATTTCTGGAAACAGGGCTGAGTGCAGATTACCTGAGAGCCGTGAACACAAGCAGCTGTAACACAGACTGTATTCACTAGTGTCCTGATGTGTCTTTTGAGATGGCATTGTGTTTTTAAACGCTCATTTGTACTAAATGCCCTTTTATACCAAAACAGGTGTGACATAGAATTTTGGGGTTGCACGTGGTAAACCCAGGAATACAATAAAATTGGTTTTTAGACCTTGAAAAGTCAAGGAAATAAAAAAACATAGATATAGTTATAATTAATATATTTTTATAAAATAATATATATAGACGTACAGTATATGGATCACTGCGATGGGTTTCCTACAGATGATAAGCGAATTTGGAAAATGCATGGATTATGATTAATTAGAAATAATTGCCACAATATACATGTTTTACTAGCAAGCCCAAAACATCATGGTCAGAAACTGTTCATTTGTGGGGCGGAGTGTATGGATTATAGCACACTTTGAAATACAATGTTGTAGAATGTTAACAGTGACAGACAGGCCTCGATTTGAGGGGGAATGCTAGGGGATGGCATCCCCCTTGTTAAAAAAATGACAAAAAACATCCCCTCTGTAAAACCACCATCCCCCCTAACCATCCCACTTATAATTATATTTTAATTACTATAATATACATATTATAATGCAAATCGTCTGTAAATCGTCAAATATTTGACCACACCATCCCTCTTAAAATGTTTTTACAATTCAGCCACTAGTGACAGATTATAACATCTATTATTAATTGGCTGTAAAGTCAAATAAATATGCTGAAGTGAAAAAGTACTAATCGATTATTAATCGTAATTAAAACTTTGAGCAAAATAATTGTGATGATCATTTTACCCATTATCGTGCAGCCAATTCTTTAGCAGCTAAATACTACTGTTTGTGAGTGTTTCCGAAGAGTATTTCCAGCATGCTCTGGGTGACGGCTTGCGTGATTCATTGAGCAGCAGATGTTAATGGCTAATAACTACTTCCTATAAGACAGAAAGTCTTTCCCAAGGGGAACGGAAGCAAATCTGTTGAACCACATTCCAATCTCAAACTGTACACTAAGAAAGCTCATCGAATTTATCATAGAAATGTATTCCATCAAATAAATTTCTTGTAATTTATGAATTTATCTGGCGGTACAAATAGACATTATCGTACAATTATTTGTTAAAATCCTAATTGCAAATAACTGGACAAGTCGTGGTCAAAATAGTATTTGTCGTAATAAGTGGGAACAGAATATATAAACTCATTAAAATATGTAACAAGCGCCCCTATTTTTCAGCATTGTATAGACTGCTAAAACAAGTTCAGAACATGAATGTGGAGTGTTTTAGCTTTTAAATGATGCATAGTTTTTGATAGTTTGAATATTAAACGAAGGTAATAAAAACGCAGACACTTTATAAAATGCCTTTCCGGCCCACTCATGGGCCCCATGCATGTTGAGGGGTCGATAAAAACATTAATTTTATTATTTATTCATTTATTTAGTATTTATTAATAATTAAATATATAATAATTGTTCAAAGATTACAGTATTTGTTGCTTTCAAAATGAATCTACTCTGATATTTTGTGTATATTTATAATATTATTTCTAATAATAAAAACTCTGTGGTGTGGGTGACGCAATCTTTTTGCAGCGGACCGCATCTTTTTCCTGTATGTTCTAGTTGTATTCGCACATGACATTAAGCAGTTAAAGGCGACGAGAGAACTGGACCATAAAAGGACAGATTTTATTTCTGTTTTACCTCAGGCCGTTTCCTGTTACCTATTAAGCGCTTTCAGTGGTTAGAGCATAGCGTTTGCAACGCCAAGGTCATGGGTTCAATCCCAGGGATTGCACATACTCGGAAACAATTGTATAGTATAATGCAATCCAAAGCATCTGCCAAATGCATAAATGTAAATGTAAAGTAGCCTAAATAGTGCAATATAATTGAACCAAATCTTTACCGTTTAATGAACAAAATAGTTTGAGACTACAACTTTAAAGCAAATCAACAATATTTACTTCAATTTCCCTCCAAAAGAACAGATGCGTGAACTCTACAACAACACAGCGTGCTGCTTCTGAATAACCCTGAGGTGCGATGGGCTCGTGGTTCCTGCCACATCACACTCATTAATGGCTCATTACAAGTACGCAGTGAACGCTCTGTGCCAGCAGTTAGCACACAAATGCTGCATGACTGAAGTGCTTTTGTTCTTTGTCATTTAATAATACATATGTGAACTGCGGCCTGTCAGCTCTGTTTCCTCTACGAGAACATCAGAGATACTAACAGAGACCTATCTGAGCTCCGAGGCCTTGTCAAAGCCAGGCCTGTGTGCTAGTTATGCTAACACTACGCCCACGCTCATCATATGAACCTTCCGCTCAAGACCATCTTGGCCTGAGTTGTAAAGTAGAAAAAGAAAGAAAACAAGCTGAAGACTTCGACGAATGGCTCTGATGAGCGAGATGAGGCCTAGCTCCCTACGTGGGCTGCTGTGTTTCAATATGAATTACTGAGGGGAAACTTTGCAGCTTGTGAAAGCCATATGAATATATGAAACTTCAATATGAGCATATGAAAGAAAATGAAGGTTAAGATTAGGACAAAACAATGCAATAACAAATGTTAGTTGCATGATAGCAGTATTTTGTAGTCTGGCTTGAGCAAAAGCAAGAAGGTGCAGCTTAACATTTCTAACAACAATGATACTCAAAAGATCAGAGGAAGATAAAAATGACGTTACCAACCTTCCGGTTCTTCATACTGCTCCTCATAACCAAGATCGTGTTTCCTCTGGTCCCAGCTGGTGCGATTAAAGCCGTCTTTGAGAGGAACCACAGTGTTGTGCCCCCTGGTGGTCATGGTGGAGAAGATTCAGTACGTGACCCAGTTCAGTTACGCCTCTTGTGTGTAATATACAGTGGGATCAACAAGTTTCAGACCAAAAGTATGACTTCTGTCTATTTTGGATTTTCCAATTTTATACAAGTTATGTGAAAAACACCAGAAAGGTTCACTCTGTGTAAATGTTTTTCCTTGTTTTGCTTGACTGACAGCATGCACTTGAGCCAGCGTGGACTACATGATTTTATGCACAATGTAAATCTAGACATTTTTATTTGCATTTATGCATTTGACAGGTACTTTTATCTGAAGTAATTTATTTGATTCATGTCGATTCCAGAACTCGCCACAGTATGGATAGCATCTTGTATGCTTCTATAGAGATCTGACCTTTCATGCAGAGGGTCGACATGGAAAATGTCACAGATTTTATTTTTTAAAGTAGTGCAGAATCTATATAATATTTATTTTGTTACTTTACATTACAATGTTGTATTTCCAGGTATAAATTAGTTATGCCCTTATGCACCCCACTGCATATTTTTATCCTAATACTTATTCTAGTGCAACAAGCATTTTATTTCATTCTGCTTGCATTTAAGTTGTTCCATCACAGTTAGTCTCCTCCTCGTTGGAACATCATCAAGAAAAACACACTGCTTTAGTAAAGAAGCGGCTCCAGAATGTCCATCTGGAAAGATTCCCACAGTAGGCTATATACTCGGAACAATCCTGCGCACACAAACACGCACTCGGCGACACTTGATCTGCTCACAGTTTCCACAGCGGAAAGCCTGCTAGTCAGTATTAATGGACGACAGCGCCCACTTCTCTCGGTATGGTTAGTAGGATGAGTAAGAGAGCGAATGAGAGAAAGCTTTAGCCGGTCTTTTTATGTACCTGATCTAGTCTTCCTCCTCCATATGTGAGCTGTGGCAGATGTCAACAGTCTGGCCCGTGTGAGATCGGTCTGTTCTGCTGTGCATGAAATGAGACCGGAAGATAAAGAGAGAAAGAGAGCGTGTCAGCAGCACTGTTTGTCCTTCAGGGCCTGATCAGCTGGTCTTTCTCCGCAGTGCTTCCTTTGTGCTCGTGTGCGTGTGAATGTGTGTGTGTTAAAGTATCAGGGCCTGCCAAAGCAGCGCCTCTCTGTTATTCTCCCAGCCCAGCGATCCTACCAGAGGCCTCAGTATCTAATGCGTCATCAAGCCGCTTTCCTGATCCAAAGAGAGAGAGAGAGAGAGAAAGAGAGAGAGAATTTTGTCTAAACATCCATTAGCATTCATCATTCTGTTATTAGTGGTGCTTGCTAAGTGAACTCATTTCACACCCTACACGCTACAGACATGACTAATCGTGTGTCTTGTTGAAGAGAGATGTGCTAAAATTCCCATTAGCTTACATTGCAAGAAAGACCCGAGCCAATTTTAGACATGCAGCAGATGAGCTTGTTGATGCAATACGGCTGCCGATGCATCATCTAGGTGGTGGTGGAGGTTAAGGAGAGTCCCTGGTTGGTCAATGTACAAAGTATAAAAATGTCACAAAGTTATGAATGTCTTACCTACAGTATAGCTTTTTGTCTCTGTAAAGATACAGCGTTAAAACATTTTTTACATCGCCATAGAAAAACTTTTTGGCTGGATGGTTCCAAGAAGAACCTATAACATCTAAAGAACCAACAGGTTCTTTGTAGTGGGAAAACGTAAGAAAAATGGTTCAAGTGTTACATCAAAACATTACACAAGCCACACACAAAATAAAGGTGCTTAACAGGTTCTTCACAGGGATGCCATAGAAGAACCATTTTTGGTTCCACAAAGAACCATTCAGTCACAGGTTCTTCAAAGAACCATCTCTTTCTTACCTTTTTTCGCCACAAAGAACCGTTTGTTAAACAGAAAGGTTGTTTGGAAGTAAATGTTCTTAATGGAACAATTTAGACAAAAAAGGTTCTTCTACGGCATCATGAAACTAACTCATAATATACATCTCTCGTGTTCACAATGACATACATCACTTGTGTGTGTGTGTGTGTATATATATATATATATATATTATGAGCAATTATATATATATATATATATATATATATATATATATATCATCATTGCTCATAATATCATACACTATTAAAAATAAAGGTGTTTAAAGAAGTAGTTCACCTTCAAAATGAAAATTCTGTCATCAATTACTTGTCATTTCAAACCTGACTTTTCATTTCGAAGGTGAACTACTCCTTTAAAAGATTCTTCACAGCAATGCTATAGAAACATTTTTGGTTCCACAAAGAACCATTCAGTCAAAGGTTCTTTAAAGCAGTTCTCAAACTTTTTCGTTGTAAGGCCCCCTTTGTGTAGAGTGCATCGTTTTGCGGCCCCCCAAATAAAGACTTATAATCTTAAATTTAACATTTTTATTTAAACAAAAACATATTCGGTTATACAATGCTGAAACATCAATTCTTTTGTCTGGTGGTCTTATTTTTCTGATGTTTGATTGCATAAAATCTATGATCAATTTCTATATTTCATAAAATGCCACAAAATCTGTGGTCCCCTGGATCCATCTCGGGGCCCCCAGTTTGAGAACTATTACTTTAAAGAACCATCTCTTTCTTACTTTTTATAATCTGAAGAACCTTTTTTCGCCACAAAGAACATTTTGTGAAACAGTGGTTAAAGGTTCAAGATTTCTTATGGAAACAAAATGTTCTTCTATGGCATCGAAGAACCTTTTGAAGCACTTTTTTGTGTAGGTAAAATTAACTTTATCATTTTCTCTTTACACTTTAAGGGTGTTTGTGTAAAAAACTGTAATTTTACAGAAATGTACTGTTTCGTTTTTACAGATTTTTCACATATTTTTAAAATCCGGTAAAAACTTTAAAACACTTTTTCTATAAAAGACTGCAAATTTACGAAAATATGTAATTTTACGTGAAAAGGTTTAGTTTAGTTTATTCAAAGTTTGACAGGCAGGACACTACTGGCACAACGTCCTGAAATAAGTCAAACAATAACATACTCAAAACAAACGTGTGTACTTCGTATAAAACAAGCAAAAAAATGGGTGCAATGAGATAAATAACAAAGATAATATTCATAAAATAGCATACATCAAACATCCATGAATTATTCATAAAACAATTTAAGAGCGCGAGGAATGAAGGACAGTTCATCCTTTTGCTTACTCCTGGGCTCAACAAATTCCCTATGCAGGTGTAGTAGGTAAGCAGGTGTTGGATCCACAGTCAAGAAACAATGCAGTGGTGATGAACTATCCTTAAGTAATTTGGTAAAAGTACGTGTTGTAGCCTCATCACGCCTCTCACTCAGTAATGGAAATGTGGCAGTTGAGAGATTTATTATCTGGCAACACTGTTTTTGGATCCTCTCTCATCAGAGAGACCTTTGGGTAGTCCGCCCCAGACTGTGCTAACATATTCAAGAACTGGTCGAATAAAAGTCAAATAAATATGTGATAGAATATCACAAGGAAGACCTGCTTTTTTTGCAACACGGAGATAATAGATTCTAGGGCGCACCTTCATAATCATGTACTTGAATCAGAAGACATTTGAACTCCAAGTAGCTTAAAAGTGGAGATTGCCTGTCCTGAAATGACAGGTGATGAAGGGCAGGGAATGTTATCACCTTTCCTGGCACTGATGAGCATGTCCACTGTCTTAGTCCCGTTCATTTCTAAAGTAAATTCCTGTCCCCATTCCACCACTGTATCCAAGGCCTTCTGAGTTAGCCCAGGTAAAGATCCCATTAATAGCGATTGTTAAATCATCGGCATATTTCATTGGGATTACCAAAGAAGGCAAACATGAATCCAAGATGTTAATGCAGATGACAAAAAGCAGAGGGGATAAAAGTCCACCCTGCGGAACACCAGCAGGAATTAAAAAGGAATTGGACACATTGGAGCCCCACTTCACCTTTTGCTCTCTGTTACTTAGATAGCTTCTTACACTAAGCCAAAGTGGTCTTCTAACAGTCATGTTGGCTAAAGCAGGAAGCAATTGACAGTGATCAATTGTATCAAAAGCTCGAGTAAAATTAACAAAGACAGCATGAATATCCAATTTGGGGTTGCTATTAAGTGCATCGTGCCAATGTTGTAAAATATGAATCAGAGCAGTGTCAGTTGATCTATTCGCCATGAAGCCATGTTGCAATGGTTCAATTTTATCAGCTACGTCTTCCAGAATGGCATCTCTAAGAATTCCTTCATACACTTTCCCAACATAAGATAAGTAATGAAATTTGGCGATAATCTTCTGGAAAACTGGGCTTTGCTATTTTAGGGACAGCCTTAACCAGCTTTAACCACCTTAACCAAATATTGTGTACCATGCACGTTATAAAGATATCACATAGCACTGGCGCTAGCTCCTCATAAAAGGTCTTTAGTACCCAAGGAGGAATATCATTAGGACCGGACGCCTTTGCTGCATTTACCTTTATGAAGTTTGGTCTTGACTTGTCCTATACTCAGAAGAGGAACATGACTTCTTCCTCAGACAGAGAGGTATGGCTCACATTATCCCATACAGAAGTGAAATGCTTAGCCAAGGTATCAAAACTGTTATTTTATGGTTTTTACTGCCCCCCAGCTGCCGTAAATTACCATTTTTACTATATATTTTTTTTACAGTGAAATCTAGTACAGTGGAACCACCTAATTTTTTTATTTTTATTTTTGTATTGTTTTCTTGAATGTGAATTTCTAAAGATAAAAAGTTCTGCTTAATGAATTAATTAATGAAAATAAATTAAAAAGTAAATGTAAACTCAAAGTTTGAATATTTTTCTATATTTGATTTGTCTGAGGGTCCTTACATTCTTGTACTCGTATTTTTATTTGTCGTTTACTTGATGTTTAATAAATTATAATTATATTTGCTTCCGCAATAACGTTTTGTCATGTTTTTGGCAAACATGAGGGTTCATAACATTTCTGAGCTGCAGCATTCTCAAAAAGTAATGTGGACTCAGCATGTTTAAATATAATTGCATTAATTCTTTCAATTTCACTACAGTAGACAGCTATTCAAAAAGTCATTTTTTGCGCACCTACATGGGTTTTAACAGTTGCACACCAACCACTGCATGGAAATAAAAACCGAAGACCGATGTTGTCAGTTTATACATAAAATGGTTAATTAGTAAAATCAAAGTGGCATATGCAAGGAAATGTTGACATGTACTTATTTATTTATCGACTGATAAATAGTGGAATTGTATTTTAAACAAGTGGTCCCAGTGTAATTGTAGTTAAGTCAGTTAAAGTCAAAAGACACTTTCTATCTTCATATTGTACTGCTATTGTTCTATATTTGTCCAGTATTGCACAATTTTAAGAATTTTTTGCTAGAATTAAAATATTTTTTATGTAATTTTTAAATTGACTATGTAGTTGAATATAAAGCAGTGTATATAAACTAAACTAAAAATTAAACATTTCACTTAAGACTCTTGCTTGGTTAACAAAGTTGCCATACTGAAAATAAAGAACTAAGTGATGTAAAAAGGATGAATACAATAGAAAGTACTACACACATCTAATAAACATACAGTGCATGCTTTCACAGTAAGCTCAAATAAATGTTTTTCAATGACATTCTGTAAACATTATTAAGTGCTTGATCTCTCTGCTGCTTTTGACACTGTGAACCACCAGATCCTGCTGTCCACTCCAAACTGGGCATCTCTGGAACTGCACTCAACTGGTTTAACTCTTATCTCACAGGCAGATCCTTTGAGGTATCCTGGAGAGGCGAGACTTACAGATCTCACCAGCTGACAACTGGAGTTCCTCAGGGCTCAGTTCTTGCTCCTCTCCTCTTTTCAATATATACCACCTCCCTGGGTCCAATAATTAAGGCACATGGGTTTTTTTATGCAGATGACACGCAGCTTTATTTCTCTTTTCAACAAGATGACCCCACCATCTCTGCCCGTGTCTTTGCCTGCCTTCTGGACATCTCTTCTTGGATGAAAGAGCATCACCTACAACTCAACCTCTCCAAGACAGAACTCCTGGTTATACCAGCCCACCCATCAATTGAACACCACCTTACCATTCAGCTCGGATCCTCAACTATAACACCCACCAAGTCTGCGAGGAACCTGGGGGTGATGCTCGACGACCAGCTGAAATTCACTTACCACATCGCAGCAACCTCTCGAACTTGCAGATATGTGCTCTACAACATCACGAAAATCAGGCCGTTCCTGTTGGAGCATGCCTCTCAGCTGCTAGTCCAAGCTCTGGTCATATCAAGACTGGACTACTGCAATTCTCTACTGGCCGGCCTTCCAACCAATGCAGTCAAGCCCTTGCAAATGATCCAGAATGCAGCTGCTCGTCTAGTTTTCAATCAGACTAAAAGAACCCATGTAACACCCCTCCTGATTTCACTTCACTGGCTGCCAGTTGTCACCCACATCAAGTTTAAATCTCTGACACCGGCCTTTAGAACGATAACGGTAAATTCGCCAATTTACCTTAACTCAGTGCTCTAGGTCTCCATTCCCTCCCATTATCTTTGGTCTGAAAATGAGCGATGCCTGGTTGTTCCATTACAGCGAGGCACCAAATCGCTTGCAAAAACTTTTACTTATTCGGTTCCCCTGTGGTGGAATGAACTATCAGCCTCCACCCGAACTGCAGCATCCTTCACAACTTTCAAAAACCAGCTCAAAACATACCTCTTCCGCATTTATTTGACTAACCAATAACTGTCCAAAAAAAATAAATCTTGTTGTTCATTCTCTCCTTTGCTTACTCCAGCTTTAATCCTCCTAGTAGCATGGCCTTGTAAACTAACGGTACTGTTTAGTGTGTTGACGAAATGTTTATATGCTCTCCTACTTGGGGCAGTCGTGGCCTAATGGTTAGAGAGTCGGACTCGTGACCAGAAGGTTGCCGGCTCGATTCCCAGGGCCGGCGGGTAACAACTGAGGTGCCCTTGAGCAAGGCACCTTACCCCTACTTGCTCCCCGGGCGCTGCAGTGATAACTGCTCCAGGTGTATGTGTGTTCACGACTTGCTGTGCGTGTGTTCACTACTCTCTGGATGGGTTAAATGCAGAGGTCACATTTCGGGTATGGGTCACCATATCTGACTAATCGGTCACTTTCACTTGTAACGCGCTTTGGATAAAAGCGTCTGCCAAATGAATAAATGTGAATGTAATTAAGTGAAGTGAAAGTGAAAGTCTGTTGATATCTCTGTATACAAAATGTATGCCTTTTACTTTAATATTTTGCTGAAAATGTATTGTATTAAATATTTTTATTTTGTATAAAATAAATTGATTAAAAAAAGCTAAGGCACGAAAAACGTTTACTTGAATTGGGTGAATGTTTTGTCTGCTTACACAGATTGCAATACTTGTGCGCCATCTGCTGGACAAAATACACATTGCAGAGTTACAACTACAGTCTTAACAGTCTCAGCAATACCAAAAGTCATGGTAAGCCAGTTAAAAACAAACAACAACATTTCTAATAACATTGTGATAGAACTATTTAATCTCTAGAATACTTTAAAATACAGGAAAGTAAACATTTTCGATGAATACTTGGATATGAATTAGCTATAAATATGACTGTTCTAAATATATTATCACAATTAATGCTTAAAAACATACTGGATTTAAAAGAATTTGGTTTGTTGAAATATATTACATATTTGGAGCAATATCGGCATGTACAGCACAGTAGAATAAAAGGTGAATCTGAGTTCAAACCATAAAAAATGAATTGAAATGGAATACTGAGAGATTAATTGATTTGCTGTAGAACGGCATTAAAATGTTCATGGAGATGCAGCAGGATTGGGTTTATCTTCTGTCGGACAGGACAGTTCTTGACTGTAGTAAAACATGAAGAGCTTCTTCCAGCCCATGGCCTTGACTAGCAACTCCATATCTTCAGTTATCACACCAAAATAACTCTGCATAGTCTTTTTCCAAAACTCATCTGAGTTACACAACTGGACACACACACAAAAAAATATACACACATAACACAAACTGCACAAAATAAAGCATAATTGTTAAGTTTTCTGTCAGCCAAATGGAAATAAGTCAGAGGGCCACACAATTTGCGGTATCACTCATGTTTGTGTCACAAACGGGCTTTAATACCTCTTGAAACTTTAACAAATCTCTACACAAGAACAATGGTAGTAAAGCTGAGTCTAACAAACACTGTTAACACATTCAAAATGTAGTTTTAAGTGTTGAATAATGTTCTTACCTTCCTAAACCTGCTTGAGGTTTGGCTGAGGTGACCGATATCCTGGAGGGGCAGGTAGGAAAGGATTTTAAGGAGTAGCTGGTCAGGTAACCGCACCAGATAGTCAAAATGTCCTCGGCACAGAGACAACGTGTATTCCAAAATCTTGGGTCCAAACACAACATCTAACTGCTCTATGGAAGAAACATGGTGATTTTCTTATGAAGCCGCGATTACAAGCCACTGCAATGTATAACATGTTTCATTTTGAGCTGGAAAATAACTCTGTAATACTCTGGAATGTTGAATCCTCTACAAAGTCAATGTGGGACTGTTTTATCTCTCCTGGTGGTGTCCCTCTGAACACACCCCGGATTGAAATCTTCCACCACCTCCATATAACCTGTTGGAAATAGTAAAAATATATATAAATTTAAAAAAAAAAAACACAGCAATGTTTTACTGTCAACCATTTCAAAACTTTGCATAAATCAAGAATATTTTGAGTTACTGCAAAATTCCCCAGCTTGTTTAAACATTTATATTGAAGTGATGAATTATGTGTCCATTTGCATTTTAAATATTAAATCCTTGAACTGTTGAATATTACTCTACCTCCTTTTGTGTGATAACAAGTTGGTAGAAGTCTTTAGAGGGAGATGGACCTTGTCCATAGGTTTCAAACAGTATTTCATCCAGCAGAGACGCCATTTTTGGACGCTCGGCGATTGCCATGACAACAGCGAAGTCCACACCGTTCCTGTACCTACCGTTATATATATGTATTTCGACCCGTTTTTGACATAAACACATACAGCTATATAATTAGCTAAATGTGTTTAAACAAAAGTTTGTAAACCTTTGTGTGACGTTGGCTGAGGTGGTGGTGGGGGGTTCACGACCTGGCGGATTGATATGAAATCCTGACGTATGTTACGAATGGCCTAGCGTTATATTACTAAGAGTAAGGTTGATGTTGCCACATCCTCGTCAGAATTAACCTCGAAGGGTGTTATTACGGTCGTCAATACGATTGTTAAGGCAAGGCTTCCCGGTTGCTGTTGTCGTAGCTGCTGTTTTTGTTGTTGTTGCGGGAAGTAGTGCGGCGGCGGAAGCAGCGAGAGCTGTGTGAGCGGAATGTGATTCGGCAGTTCGCAGGTCGCTCAGCTGATGAAGGTAAAGCTGCTGCTGCTGCTGCACTGTGTCTATCAGCTACTACAACACTGCAACAAATAGGTAATTACAACATCAAAAATACACACATGTACGTTTAACTGCAACGCCAGGGAGACGTCTTGCATCTTATGCGCATCGGAGCCCTTCGTGTGAGTCGGCTGTCGCGTAATATGAGTGAGAAAAGCCAGACGAAAGAGAAAATATGGTTTCCAGTTGTCATCTCTTGAGCCCTTTCCTGCCGTCCTTGTTTCTTTCTTTTCATTTATTTCTGTGCTCGATACAAGAAGGCCACCGCTTTTGCATCCGCTTTTGTTGCAGAAACAATAAAATATTGGAATCTTGTTTAATGACGTTAATTGACCGCGAAAGCGAACTGAGACCTATTTATATCCCCTTTGAAATAAATATACAACATTATAAGCATCAGCTGAGAGACCATCAATAATACATAGCAGCTTAACGAATATATTATCACATTTGGTGGGTGTTTTGTTAGTATTTTAATGGGTGGTTCTGTATAAAGCTGTGCTAAAAATAGTACTACTGAGTCACCAATTTGAAAGGAAATGATAAATTAATCCAAGTTTGTCTAATGTTACTTATTTTTGTATATTGTGTAACGTCAATTACGCCTGATTTCGTGCATGATGAGTGTTTTTTCTACTTGAGCCACCCAGGCCCGTTTAGGTTAAATGTCGATTAGTGTAGTTTGCTGGTGGTGGTAGTTTGTGGTAGTTTGTTTACGTCTTCAGTCAGTCACTCTGACCTAATCTTGCCCGCATACACGTCGACAGGAGACCGGCTTTGCTCTCCAGCTTTACCATATGTAGGCCAATTACTGACAACAACGGTACAAACTTGATATTTTTCACTCTTTTCAAGTGTATTGTTCATATTGTGTTTTGTTTTCGTTGTTGAAAATAAGTGTTCCCATTTCTTGATAATTGCTTGTCACGCTTCGTTCCTTCAGCAGATTAGCATCGGTTAGCCATGCGAACGTTTTAGCATAAAAGACAGACGTCTTAAAATTTAAACGGGACGTGTTTCTTGATTTCAACACGCGAAACTAGTATAAACTGTAAGTTGGTGTGAAATGTGTAGTTGGTTCATGGGCAGTTAGATACAGTAAGTGTTTATCTAATTTAGCATGGCTAGCACGGTGGCTGTACGTTATCTGAACGCGATTACCAGTTTCACTCAGTGAAGATTTTTATGTAATTCACAACAAGTCATTCTACGTTCCGTTTCCTGCTATTTGGTGCACATAGAAAAACTTGAAATGTACTAATATTTTGTAGACATCTATTACATTATGCTTTGGGTTAGCCAAAGCCTCAGTGAAGGGCCAGAAAACGCGAGACCGGTGTGTAGGGCCTCTTACTGACAAAATCAACTTATCATACTTTTTTGTTTATTCGTAAGGAAATAAATGATTATATCTATTCATGATATGATGTCTCAGATGGCTTACTCGTGTAAATACACAGAAAGCGAATTTCGGTTGATGGGTGTTTTTCACGGACTGTACAAAATAAACAAAAGGATCTGCTCAGGCCTGTGTTTGTGAACGGCCTTCATAATCATGTCGTATTTTCATGCCAACAGTCAAAATACATACAGCAGCAGTATTAACTGGTGGGAAACTTCATCAAAAACGATGTCGATTGGAATTAGCGTTATGGTTTGAAGTGTTGTTATCGACATTTGACGGGATTAAAACCTTAATCATCGTGCGATCAATTCATAATGTCTTCTGGGAAGTAAGAGCCCCAGTGATGTGATCGGGGGGATTTTGACATGTTTTGGGCCTGTTCGTGGATTGGTGATGGAAATAGTTAGGAGATTTGCCTATGCTTCTTTGTGAATGTTTTGGGGTTGCTCGATGTCTAAAACTTTGAATGTCATGGACGTGGCTTAGCCTGCATGAGTGCAGTGGTGTCGTTATAAAGAAAATGAAGGCCGAATAAAATGAGCTTTATTTATTTAATAGCACGCCTGGATGTATAATACTCAACACATTAGGTCTAGATGTCAATCTTTATTCTGCTTATTTACTCCGTTTTAAAATCGTATGCTGTCTACCAAGATAGCATTGTGGGTGTCAGTCGCGCTTCGCAGGTTCGGTTCGTCTGTACGTATTGCATGTGCTGTATTGAATGCACATACGTTTTCTAACGAGTGCATTATGGATGTTATTATTACTTTAAAACGACATTTCAAAGCGAGCCATGAACATGTGCAAAGGTATAATATAAAATCAGTAGTAACGCTATAATCTTTTTACATCTAATGGTAACCATATTAATATCTAATAATCTGAATAGGAATTATACGATAAATACATTTAAAATTTGTTGCAATATTATTAATGCTGTGAGTTTGTTTTGTTAGGCTAAAATAATGTATGTGTAAGTAAATTTGTTCAGAACCTGGTTTGGTAATGTATAAAAAAGACTTCTAGGGCTCATACAGCAGTACTGTGAACCTATTTAATATTCCTTATAATGTTTCTCATCTCTTTAGTTTAGATTATATTCTTTCTTTTTAGTTTTTATAAAATGCCTTGCATACCAGAGAATGATATTTAATAGTGGTTTTAACTATATTCCTAAACAAAATGGCTGCCTCCTAGTCTGCAGTTGTAATTGGATCCCTCTGTGATACTGATTTTTATTTTTATCATTTAAAGAAATGGCCCATTTTATGAAGAGACTAAAATAAACCTTTCTCACCCCTTCCCCTCTCCCTGTTATTGCCCACGTTTTTGTCACCCTAGGCTGCTGGTTGGGGTATTTACACACGGCTGGTAAGTTCCCATAGCGCCTGCTGTCATTTACATGCTGATGAGAGGGGTTGAGGGGTGAGGCAGTTGGGCTTGAAAAGCTTTTAGGTTGTTCTGACCCTGTATGGTGTAGGTCTGTAGAATTTAGATTTGGTGTAAACAGTTGGAAAACATTGTTTTAGAATGCCGATAAACTTAAGTAGGTCCTAAACGGTCCTTTGTTTTGCTTTCGTGTTTTACACTATTTCCAAATTGTTATTGTGTTTTATACAATTTCCATCCTGTTGGCTTAAGAATGCGCTGCACAGTAGCTCATTTTAGCCATTATTACTGAATATTGACACCCAATTAGGTCTGTAGCTATCGATTATTTTAGCAATCGAGTATTCTATCGATTTTTCCTTCTATTAATCGAGTAGTCTGATAAGTACTTTTTCTTTATTAAAGAGCAATACTACATATAGAAGAGATAGTTTACCTAAATTAGTTTTATTTTTTCAAAGTTCTGTTTATTATAATATGTTTGTCCACATAAAACTACTGTAGTTAACCGGACTTCTGTTTTGGCAGGTTGTCTTGTAGTGTGTGATAGCTTCACTTCACATAGCTTCACTCAGTAAAATGTTCTGAAATTATCTCTGAGCAACTCTGGAGATGAAGTTCATGTCCTCATTAGGGCTGTGCAATTAATCGAAAATAATTGTAATCATCAATTTTGGCCTCCAACAATTACAAAAACATAATAATCGACGTAAAACGATTATTGTGCCGCATCCCATTTTGCAAGGATCATCTCTTTTCTTGTGGTATAAATCCACAGCGCACCCCCTTCTTTTACAGTTGTTCAGCTGTGTTATTTCTTTACATTTATTTTTCAGTTGAATTCACAGTTTAAAAGCCAAGTTTTTTTTTTCTATGTTGTTTTAAAACTTAGTGAGTAATCATGTTAAATAATCGGGATCTCAATATTGGCCAAAATAATCGTGATTATGATTTTTGTTATAACCGAGCAGCCCTAGTCCTCATACAGCACAGGCGCAGACAAATCCATAACAATCACGCATGTAGCACGTTAAACTGTGCAGTTCATTCACTCAGACACGCAGAACAGCCAGATGGCATGTTTAAATAACAGAATTATTTAGTTATATGGACTCAATGCAGCCGGAAAACAAGTTTCACTCGCAAAATAGACTAAAACTAAGTAAAATAGCGGTGCTCCATTGATTAACGTCACACAGAAACAAGCACAACAATAAACGCACTTCACACAAGCAAGCAGCTCTGTTTAATGCACCTGTCAAACTGTATCACATGCATGCCAGGGCTCTAGAGTGCGACCAATTTGGTCGCACATGCGACCTAATTTCTCAATGGTGCGACTAAAAAAAATCTTAGGTCGCACCAGTGCGACCAGCCGTTCGAGGGAGGAAAAGTCTCTCTGCTAAAGTCTCCCTGTGGTTCAACAACAGACACATTAGGCCCATATCGTGGTGTAAACCAATCAGATATAGTGAAGGGCGGACCCCCCTCTGATTGGCCGTGGTCCAGATATTCCTGTACGTGTGTGTACGTTTGAAAATGCTGTGCTGCAGTCGGACAGAGAGGTGAGTAGCCTAGGCCCGTCAGATAAACAGAGTGGATGTAGCCGCGGATGATGAGAGAAGATGAAAAGAACGATTGACAACTTTTTCGTTAAGAATGTTAAGATAAGGCCTGATCCGTCCGAAAATCATAACCAATGCTCTGACACGCTAGACTGCGACTAAATGGTCTCATTTTGCGACAAATTTTCCTGCCAATGCGACAAGTTTTTCTTAATGGTCGCACCGGTGCGACTGTCAAACTGATCAATATATAATTTTTGCGTATTATAAATTTAATGTGCAGAAATGTTATATTGTGCAAGCTGCGCATTCAGTCACTAATTTTCGTCTCCCCTCCTTCAACCATTCATTATCTATCAGTGCCCCGCCCCCAAAGACGTAATTCGCGGGTTACGGGTAAGAGGCGAAGGACCGGAAGAGCAGACGAGTGAAGCGCTCAATCTTGCAACTTAAATAAATATGCAGAATACAAGAATTTCCCCTGCTAAGGTACAAAACAGCAAAGATAACGAAATGTGTTGCAAGTATTGTATGCATGTGAAGCTAATGCAGGAAGCATGTGTTTAAACTTTATGCACTAAACTATTGTATAAAGATCTCTAACAATACTGCAAAGCATACAAAACGTTATACATCACGCTAAATACTATTTATTTGTGAGTCGCTATTGATAGAAGCCAAACGTGTATCAATGCAGCTTTCATGAAGAATAATCACTAAAAGCCTTCAGGTCTCGAGGGTTGTTTGAGATATGCGCATGCCCAGAGAGTCAGAGCACAAAATACTAAACGGAGTTCTCTTTCACGCCTTCTTACTCTGAAACGGACATATTAACTCAATATAACCTAAAAATTCCCATATTAACAAGAAACCTTGTTAAGGTATTCAGTTTGTTTCGTGACCAAACAGTTGGGAAACAAAACACGTGTTCCAGTATATTGCGCGAGCTCTTAAAGGGGCAGCAGCATAATAAAGATCTCTGTTTATAATGTTCATCAAACAACAACGGATGGGCCCAAAAACACTCACTGATATTAAAGGAATTGTGTTCTCTTACAGGAGTCGTTCACAACAAATAAAGGAAGAAAGTAGCTTTAAGAAAGATGTGCTTTAAATATGGTAAAGTGTTGAGAGAGTTTACATATACAATAAAAATAATTCAATCATAAACAATGATTTGTATTAATTTCTAATTGATTTTAGGGCTGAAACGATTCCTCGAGTAACTCGAGTTATTCGAATACAAAAAATCATCGAGGCAATTTTTGTTGCCTCGAAGCCTCGTTTAATCCATTTAACTACAGTACACACGGAGCACTGCGTTTCCCCACGGACCGTTATTACTGACACACAGCCCGCTAAACTCTATACATGTTACAGGGCTCTCAAGTCTCACGCATTCACCGTGAGACACACGCATTTTAGTCTGCTCACACGCGTTTCTCATGCTGATAAATAACTGATAGTTTATAGGGCTGTGACGGTTGCCGTAACAACCGCACCACCGCGATGGTAAAGTGCCATGACGGTGGTGAACTGCCACCGGCGGTAGTGCACGTCACTCTGACAAATATAGGTGTAATAAATATGAGAGTTGCGATAACGATTGCTAGTTGTAGCCTTTCAGTTGTGGATGGTTTTATTTAAAATATTTTAAATTAACAGAAATTATTGACATACGTTTCCGTTGGTGCGTTCGAGCGCGGGCCTGCACGGCAAAACCCAGGTTATTCTGCGGGTTTTGCAATGGATCTTGTTGTGAAATGAACAGATACGTAAAATCAAAACTGGCTATGACCCGCTTGCTTAGTGTCGGAGCGCGCGCAGGTTTTGCCGTGGTTGCGGAGAGACATCTATTCATTTGCGCTCCTGTGCACATCTTCTGAACGCGCATTTAGTGCAGCTGTACACATTTTAATCTGGACAATGTCAACAAGTAAGTTTCACATCAACGAGTCGGAAAAAGTAAAGTTTTTATGGCAATCTGAATAGGAAAGCCAATGTAGGTTTAAACAGTTTGTTTCAAATGGAATTGTTAAGGACTGTAAGGGTTAATACGCCACTGACTGAAGTTACTGCAACAAGAGCTTTTTTATTTAGTATTTAGCTTTCTTATATCATTTAAGTTTTCATTATTTACTGATGTTTATTTAAATGTTTTATATGCTGTAGTGTGCCGTTTCACTGATGGATTTGCGCGTTAAACATTGACGGATGTTTCATCCTCATTTATTTCAGATATCATATTTCAATTATTTAACAATTTCAAGTATTTAAATAAGGTCTATATTTCTCTTCCACTCGTCATGTGGTTGCTACACGCAAATATAATAATATAAATATTATTTATATAAATAATATATATTTCTCAACCACCGCACCACCGCGGTCGATTTGTCTATTACCACCGCGGTGGTAAAAAAACTGCCACCGTCACAGCCCTAATAGCTTATTGAAATGGTGAACTGATATTTTACTTAGTTTTAGTCTATTTTACGAGTGAAACTTGTTTTCCGGCTGCATTGAGTCCATCAAACTAGATGCGGACTAGTGGACACCGAATCCTGTTATTTACACATTTCATCTGTCTGGTCTGCGTGTCTGAGTGAATGAACTGCACAGTTTAACGTGCTACACGCGTGATGCTCATGAATTTGTCTGCGTCTGCGCTGAATGAGGACATGAACTTCACCTCCAGAGTTGCGCTGAGAGTTTATTTCACAAACATGTTATTGTTTGAGTGAAGAAACAGACATACTAAAAAATAAGCGTCTTCTGACAACCTGCCAAAATAAAAGTCATAGGCTATTGTTTGAAATTATTATTTCCATTTTTATTCATGTTTCTTATTTATATATTTGTATTATATTGCATTTTGAATTTAATATGGCAATGGAATGTACTAAATGGGTTTAGTTTTCACAGATATTAATGTATGCTATTTCAGCAATAAAAACTAATTGTTCTAAAAAGGAAACAAATTAGTTGTTTTACTCATTTTAAGAGACCTGTCTTATTTTCTCTTGTATATTTAGTATTGCTTTTTAATAAAGAAAAAGTACTTATTATCCGAATACCCGATTAATCGATGGAAAATCTGTAGAATACTCGATTAGTAAAAGAATCGATAGCTGCAGCCCTAATTGATTTATTAATATATTAAACACATTTTAATGAAGTTTTAGTGATTCTTTTTTCTTACCTCACCCCACAACTCTGGTGCTATCAAATTAAGGGCTGGTTCTAACTTTTGTGCTGATGCACCTAAGAAAAAAAGTTAGGCGCACCAGTGCAACCAGTGCAAAAAGTTAGTCTAGAGCCCTGCATGCTACACTGGGAAATACATATATGCCGCACTGTACAGCCCTGTTAGGCACGCATGTGTTTAAAAAGCCACAAAGACCGCTTTCAGCCTTTATGGGATGCGTGCTAGTCAGACAGGATAAACTTTGCCGGCTGAAGTCCTAAAAGTTTGCTTTAAAGATAAGGAACGTACCAAGCACAATGTTCTTTCACCATTCTCTCTCTTACACAACACACAGTCTTGCTGTTGTCAGAGCAGAAATGAAAACCTCTGCCCTCGGTATATTTTTCTGTAATTTATTCTGCAGCGTCTTCTGTTTACATAACATGTGCAGAGTTTAGCGGGCTGTGCGTCAGTAATAATGGTCCGTGGGGAAACGCAGTGCTCTGTGTGTACTGTAGTTAAATGGATTAAACAATGATTTTGTGTATTCAAATTACTCAAGGAATCGTTCCAGCCCTACACCCAATTTCACATTATAGAAGTCCTAGACCACGTTGTTTTTCTTGACTGTTCTGTTGTGTTAAAATGTGTTGATTTTAACAGGTAACGAGCCAGATTTAGTAAACAGGGCAAAATAGCGCGAGAGCAGAAAGGGAGTGGAATTTTCAGCAGGTGATTTACTAAAAAACACAGGTTCAGTGTCTCATTCCCATAATAACCAACACAATATACTAAGAGCAGCGCAAATTAACGCAGGGTTTAGGACATGCTTTCTTGGGCATTAAATAAAGACACAAATACCAGTTCAATGTCAAGTGCAAACCTTAGTAAATTGTGTTGCGTGGTTCATTTAAATACTCTCCTGCCATAAAGTTTGCGTCTGAAGGGGAAACTCCTACAAATGCATATGCAATAAGACATAAGACAAAAACATCTGTGTCCACGTCTTTTCAACGCTAATTTTCACTGCGTGTCTTTATTAAATACAGACAGTAGTTTTTTTACGCCAAAAGAGGTGTTTTCGCTATCGCAAGCTGGCCCCAAATGTTCTAATAATTAAAAATGCGAAGAGGTAAGTACTTCAGTGAAAGCATTTATTCAGTTTCATACATTCAAACTGAATATTCAGTCATGTTGTAATGCACTATAAGTTTCTCTTATGTGTTGGGGTTACTTCTACTTCTCATTTGAAAGGTCTCTCAGCAGCATTCAGGATCAGTTTTAGTTTTCGGCATGTGATTGTTAGCATCAGCTCCCATGCCTAAATTCTGTTGCGTTACGAGAAGTAAAGTAATTAAAGCCATTTGTTCTCCTTCCAGACTACAGTCACTAGTAATGCCGGCCATATAAAAAAAGACAAGCATTTTTATGAGAGACGAAAACAGAATATTTATTCAAATCAACAGCAACATTAATTTAATACTGCATGTAATGCTTTAGAAAGGATGGTAGGTTGTAGTGTTGTCACGGTACCAAAATTTCAGTAGTCGGTACCGATACCAGTAAAATTTCACGGTTCTCTGTATCAATTTCGGTACCAAAGCAAAACACCAGCATTTACACAAGATTACTTACATTAACAGGGCTCTAGACTAACTTTTTGCACTGGTTGCACTGGTGCGCCTAACTTTTTTTCTTAGGTGCACCAGCACAAAAGTTAGGTGCACCCAAATTTTCGACTGCATTTAACACAAGTACAAGTTTTACAAGTTCACTTTTTTTTTAAATCGCTGTCCATATAGGCAATATTGACTTGTAAATGATTAACTAACAATCTGGTCAACATAAAGTTCTTTATTTGAAGCACAATTCTACAAGAAAGCAGGGCTCTAGATTAACACTTGAGAGAGGTGGCACTGGTGCTACCAAGTTATTCAGTTGGTGGCACCAGCCCTTAATTTGATAGCACCAGAGTCGTCGGGTGAGGTAAGAAAAAAGAATCACTAAAACTTCATTAAAATGTGTTTAATACATTAATAAATCAATTAGAAATTAATACAAATCATTGTTTATGATTGAATTATTTTTATTGTATATGTAAACTCTCTTTCAACACTTTACCATATTTAAAGCACATCTTTCTTAAAGCTACTTTCTTCCTTTATTTGTTGTGAACGACTCCTATAAGAGAACACAATTCGTTTAATATCAGTGAGTGTTTTTGGGCCCGTCCGTTGTTGTTTGATGAACATTATAAACGGAGAACTTTATTATGCTGCTGCCCCTTTAAGAGCTCGCGCAATATACTGGAACACGTGTTTTGTTTCCCAACTGTTTGGTCACGAAACAAACTGAATACCTTTACAAGGTTTCTTGTTAATATGGGAATTTTTAGGTTATTTTGTGTTAATATGTCCGTTTCAGAGTAAGAAGGCGTGAAAGAGAACTCCGTTTAGTATTTTGTGCTCTGACTCTCTGGGCATGCGCATATCTCAAACAACCCGCGAGACCTGAAGGCTTTTAGTGATTATTCATCATGAAAGCTGCATTGATACACGTTTGGCTTCTATCAATAGCGACTCACAAATAAATAGAATTTAGCGTGATGTATAACGTTTTGTATGCTTTGCAGCATTGTTAGAAATCTTTATACAATAGTTCAATGCTTAAAGTTTAAACACGTGTTTCCTGCATTAGCTTCACATGCATACAATACTCAAAACACATTTCGTTATCTTTGCTGTTTTGTACCTTAGCGGGGGAAATTCTTGTATTCTGCATATTTATTTAAGTTGCAAGATTGAGCGCTTCACTCGTCTGCTCTTTCGGTCCTTCGCCTCTTACCTGTAACCTGCCAATTACGTCTTTGGGGGCGGGGCACTGATAGATAAGTAAATGGTTGAAGGAGGGGAGACGAAAATGAGTGACTGAATGCGCAGCATTCTGCACATTAAATTTATAATACGCAAAAATTATATATTGATCAGTTTGACAGTCGCACCGGTGCGACCATTAAGAAAAACTTGTCCCACTGGCAGGAAAATTTGTCGCAAAATGAGACCATTTAGTCGCAGTCTAGCGTGTCACACATTGGTTATGATTTTCGGACGGATCAGGCCTTAACTTAACATTCTTAACGAAAAAGTTGTCAATCGTTCTTTTCATCTTCTCTCATCATCCGCGGCTACATCCACTCTGTTTATCTGACGGGCCTAGGCTACTCACCTCTCTGTCCGACTGCAGCACAGCATTTTCACACGTACACATATGTACAGGAATATCTGGACCACGGCCAATCAGAGGGGGGTCCGCCCTTCACTATCTCTGATTGGTTTAGACCACGATATGGGCCTAATGTGTCTGTTGTTGAACCACAGGGAGACTTTCGCAGAGACTTTTTTTCCCTCGAACTGCTGGTCGCACCGGTGCGACCTCAGATTTTTTTTAGTCACACCATTGAGAAATTAGGTCGCATGTGCGACCAAATTGGTCGCACTCTAGAGCCCTGATTAAGGTAACTGTATATTAAAATAATAAATGCAACAGATATATTTTTCTTTAGTTTAAATGTGGCTTTTTAAACCTAATAGAGTTATCTATCCAAGACATACACATTGCTAGTCATACAGTTAGTATAGTTTTCTAGCACATAGATTTCAGATAGGCCTATATAAAATAGGTACTGTAAACCCCATCCTGTCCTCCCCTTTATTTTACCCCATTACAGTTATAAAAGCATTAAATGGTTAATAAGGACACTTGACTGGATTAGCATTGGCGCTAACAAATTAACACTCAAACAGGGACGTTTAATTTAATGTAACCTTTAATTTAACATATGCTACAACATTCATAATGCAAATGCGAACAGAATTTGAAACTTACCGCTTGAATTGTTACTTAAATCTGGATGCTTCCTCCTTTCACCACAAAACTGTTTGTTTTCTTCGTGATATGACTTGAATCTGAAGTATTTCTGCGCGCATCTCTTGTGGATCGGAGCCGCGCTTATCTGCTAATCACGTTTTATTGCGTCTATGAAAAGTTTCCGACTGACAACCTGTCAGACAGAGCATCAGTACCCGGTTGACCCGGTACGTCGGGTGCTACCGGGTCTTATGAAAATTAGGTACTGCCAACTTTTTTATTTTTAGGTACCGACTTGGACCCGAAGTACCGGGAGTTTTGACAACACTAGTGCTGGGCATTGTGACCATAAATTAATATTGTGGTATTTTCCAGATTTATACCGGTTTCCGGTACATGACAGTATTTTTTAAACCACATTTTCTACTGATTGAGAGAGGAAATACTGCAGTTGATTGACTTAAAATGCCCTTTTATATTGTCATGGTGAGTGAATATTGTAGAAAAATAGTATTAGTATTATACTGGTTTGTAAGGCCAACAAAACGATGCTGTTTATAAAGAGATGGCAGTCATGATGAAGTGAAGGAATCAAGATGCATGACAGTTGCATTCAAAATACAGAACCTTTTAATTGTGCAAATTTCGCAAACAACTTGTAACTACACAATTTAACCAATCCCCTTCCCCTATAATAACTGCAAAGTTTAGACTTCTTTAACAACTGATTAGCATGCAAAGGTAATTTGCATACATATTTAAGCAAATAAATAGAGAACAAAGGCTTGAAATTAACTTTTTTCCATGGTAGCACTGGTTCTCCCAACCTCATGAGTTAGGAGCACCCACCCAAAAAATAATACCATGGTCTGTCTGAATAGTTGAATTCAAAACAGTAACAATTTGAACATTATAACATGCATGTGATGTCTGGTGTGTTTTACATAGTCACAATGGCTTCATGATTTCCTGAAATCTTTTTTAATCCATAATACAAAGGCTTAAATTAGATATGTGAGAGGAACGCGATCGCATCAAGCTGTCAATCTTCCTTCCTCTATTGACCCTTATTTCTCATCATACCATACAGAGACACCGTTAAAACTAAAAACACATCATCATATTATAGGTTATATTGAGCAGGTATGAGGGGAACATGATCACTTTATGAAGATGTTTGCTTGTGAGTGTATTTAATAGGGCTGCAACAACTAGTCGATAAAATCGATGAAAAGCAAATCACACCCACACATCAGCTCTGAGAGCTCCAAGCGTTCTTAAAATTTTTGCCATGCTCGCTTCCGCTTACTTTTGGCCGTATGTATATGACATGAGTAAAAAAAAATATCAATAGTAGAGGTATCACTATCGAAAAAAAAATATTGCAGTAGTTACATGTATCGATATTTTTGCACAGCCCTAATTCATACTAGAAGTGATTCTAAATAATCTTTCCGATTAAAACATGATTCATTATGAAATGCTCTTAACATGCTGATTATTAATGCTAGTAATATTATTTATATCATCAGTGGTAAACGTAGATCAGGGCTCTAGAGTGTGCGACCTTATTTCTCAATGGTATGACTAAAAAAAATCTGAGGTCGCACCGGTGCGACCAGCCGTTCAAGGGAGAAAAAAAGTCTCCACGACTCTGAAAGTCTCCCTGTGATTCAACAGCAGACACACATTAGGCCCATATCGTGGTCTAAACCAATCAGAGATAGTGAAGGGCGGACCCCCTCTGATTGGCCGTGGTCCAGATTTTCCTGTACGTGTGTGTACCTCGCGTTAACCGAAAATTCTCTGTCATTGACAGATTTTTTTTTACCAGTGACGGAAAAATCTGAAGGCCGTCCGTCTGTCATTTTGACGAATTACAATGAGGGCAATTTTTAACTCCCCGTTTCCCTTCATTAGAGCGTGATATGCATGTTTTCACCTGTCATTGTTACTGACTAGACATGTGATGCGATCTGGGAAAACCCGTCGGATGTCGCGCTGGGACACCTATAAAAGTAAACCACATAACATGAAGAATGAAGGAGTATCAATGCACATTTCCCGCCAGTCCTGTGTAAACTACGGCATGCAAAGTTTTTTATACAATGTTTTCGTAAGATGACAGTGCTCCCCGTCTGCAGCACCGGGAGTTATCCGATCGCAAAACATACAAGGGATGATCAAAAGTCCAGACACTATGCACATGATAAACAATTGTAAAACTTGCTTCACTGCTTATTAGTTGTTGTCTGTAATGTTTGCTAGTTTCCTTGTGTAGTGATAATGGCAGAGCTCTCGTTCTTTAAGTGTGCCCTGCACCATTTTATTCAAACGGTTTTGTACAGTATTTTTATAGACTTCAACACTAGGAAATATTTTTTTATTAAATTGTTATTAGAGTAAGTCTTTTACCACTGTAAAGTGACTTTTACTTGTGATACTGGACTGTTGTGCTTTTATTTTCATCACTTAACTTTAAACCCGTTTCCTCCAAATTCCATTCCTGAAAATCATAGCGCTTCAGCCGACCTCAGCCATAACTTTTGTTACATACACAAGGTATGAGCAAAATAAAAACTGATTTGGAAAGGGCTTGAATATGGTATCAAAAACTGTAATATATACATTTTCATCATGTGTTGGGTTTTCCCAGATCGAATCACATATGAACATAAACATTAAAACATGAAATATATAGATGAATATAAACAACAATGGCTTTATTGGGCATTCAGTTGTATTAAAATACAACAAGTTCCGAGACGCAAGTACAGCGTGATGACGTCACGAACATACTAATTACCACATAACGCCACCTTGCACCATAGTGACAGGTAATAATAGATTATGACGGATTTTTTACGAGCCTGTCAGTCAAAATGACGGACAATAAAAAAGTCTAGCGCAACTTCTGGTGTGTACGTGTGAAAATGCGTGTGCTGCAGTCAGACAGAGGTGAGGAGCCTATAGGCCCGTCCGTTAAACAGAGTGGATGTAGCGCGGATGATGAAAGAAGCTGAAAAGAACGATTGACAACATTTTCGTGAATAATGTTAAGTTAAGGCCTGATCCGTCCGAAAATCATAAGCAATGCTCTGACACGGAGCCATCAACCTCCCAGGTTATGTCAAGCGCTGGTCCATTTATCTTGAGATGTTTTAAGTTTATATTTCAGTTCAGTCAAGCACTTTAAGCACCAACACTTTTTCAGTAAGTTACCTTTCTTGTAGAATTGTGCTTCAAATAAAGAACTTTATGTTGACCAGATTGTTAGTTAATCATTTACAAGTCAATTTTGCCTATATGGACAGCGATTTTTAAGAAAAGTGAACTGGTAAAACTGCGGTATTAAATGCGATGCGGTCGAAAATTTGGGTGCACCTAACTTTTGTGCTAGTGCACCTAAGAAAAAAAGTTAGGCGCACCAGTGCAAAAAGTTAGTCTAGAGCCCTGTAGATACAAGACGTTATATAATCCGTCACAAATCTATACTGCAAACAGTAAACTGACTGACAGCTAAAAATGTTTTATTAGGCTACTGCTGCATTTTCATTTACTTAAGCGATACAGTAAGTGTCCATTTATTTACCTGCTCTTGGTGTCTGTAGGTCTTCATATGCGATGCGGGAGAAGCAGCACTCATGGTGCGGAAAGGGGTAAAATGAAGCGCGTTTGGTGCTAAATAAAGATATTAGAAGATATAGCGGAAAAATATAATCAACATAAATGTCCCTGAGTGTGCGTGATGCAGCTCAGTTATTATTTTATTTTTTTGCTGCTTGTCAGGGGCAGTGCGTGCGTCTTTTCTGTACTTGGACTCGGAGCAGGAGAGCGAATGTTGCCTTTTTCACCACCCTGGGAGCATTTAAAAATGCAAAATTTGTATCTGCATTTCAGGTGGTTGACGCGACATATTTTCCGACACGTGCTCTCTGTCCGCTGGTGAGAGTGTGCTTACTTGTGCAGGGTTTTTCCTGTATAGAGAAATTGGAGGGGGCCGCCTCAGTCAAATTTCGTGCCGCCTCCGACTCTCGGCAAAATTATATAGAGTGTCTACTGTCTTCACAAAAAACACTGCGGGCATTAAAGCGGCCCTAACACATGCGGTTTCTGCCAATTTCATATTAATCTTGAGTACCTATAGAGTAGTATTGCATACTTCGTATCTTCGAAGAGTATTTAGTTTGATCACATATATAAAAGATAGATACAGCTGTATGATTATTTCCGAAAGCATATGGCGCATGCGGGGGGAAGGGTATGCTGAACTAAAGCACGTGCGCATCCATTGCCAACAAAACACAGACATCAGTTTCACTCACCGCATGCGGTTCATGTCCGGCATCTTTTAGCACTGGGACGGCTCCATGTATCAGTTTCAAACGATCTCCAAATCCAGCTTTATATCCACAGTTTATATAACATTCATCACCCAAATGCAGTGAACAAACAAACACCTGAACTTCACGAACGTATGCTCTCTCTCGCTCCTGCACACAAGTGAAAGTGACGTCTGCGCATGCTCCTTCTCCTGCTGTCCTTGCTGCCACGTGGGCGTGCCGCGTGCTTTTCCGGGAGAATTGTCCAAGAAGGGACTAAGAAAAATTGTTACGAAATAGTTTTATATGTTCAAAAAAAACTTTCCGAAACCTGTATGATCGCTGGGGGAGTGTATCAAGCACAGAAATACTTTGTAATACGCCCAACTCGGTTTTTGACAATTTGACCATGTTAAGCATGAGAAGACAGTACGTTTAACATTGTAAAGAAGTCAGAATGCATGACACACCATTGTACCACCCCTTTAAACAAACTGTCATTTGTAACTGTAGTTCATTCATTACGCCACAATGGAGGCGCTGTTTCGTTATCAGAACAGTGAGGCACTGAAGAGTTCAGTAGAAGAGCTTAGGAGCTGTGTTAGCTGTGTTTGACAACTGTTCATGTGTTTTACGGTAAGGTTAAGGTTTCTTAAATTAACATGCTGTACATCATTGTAATGTATTTAGCTGTGAAGTTGGCTCGTTCAATCAGCGTTATACTGTACACAGCGAGTTCGCCAGTATGAACGCACATCGTGATCAGAACAACTTGCAAACAAATTACTCCTTTGAACCGATTCGTTTAAACAGAATGTAAGAGTGAATAATTCAAAGCTCAGTGAACCACAAGAGAACGTAGGATGTGAATGAACTTTGAAGCAAAAATGGTGGATCGGAGCACACTAATTTAATTTGAAGTGTCAATATAATTTTTACGGACCCTGATTGGTCAAGTTGGCTTATAAGTGTTTTACCTAGCGGCCACCTAATTTTGTTAATACTCTCCATGATTGGTATAGAACAAAGGCAAGCAGTAATTATTATTAGTGTCAGGGCTGTACGTTAACTTTTTTGCACATACAGTGAGGGAAATAAGTATTTGATCCCCTGCTGATTTTGTAAGTTTGCCTACTTACAAACAAATGAAGGGTCTATAATTTTTATGGTGGGTATATTTTAACTGATAGACACAGAATATTAAAAAAAATCAGGGGAAAAAAATGTTATATAAAGGTTATAAATTGATTTGCATTTCAGTCAGTGAAATAAGTATTTGATCCCCAAGCAAAACATAACTTTGTACTTTGTGGAGAAACCCTTGTTGGCAAGCACAGAGGTCAGACATTTCTGATAGTTGGTCACCAGGTTTGCACATGTGTCCGGATACATTTAGTCCACTCCTCTGTCAATCTTTAAGGTTTCTTGGCTGTCGCTCAGCAAATTGAAGTTTTAGCCTCCTTCACAGAGGTTCTATAGGACTAGGGTCTAGAGACTGGCTAGGACATTTAATGTGCTTCTCCTTAAGCCACTATTTGGTTGTCTTGGCAATATGTTTTGCGTCTTTGTCATGTTAAAGGCTCATCCATGACCCATCTTCAGTGACCTAGTTAAGGGGAGGAGGTTCTCGTCCAAGATTTTACGGTACATGGGCCCGTCCCTCAGCCCCTCAATGCGGTGAAGTCATCCTGTATACCTGTAGCAGAGAAAAAGCCCTAAAGCAGAATGTTTCCAACACTGTGCTTCTCTGTAGACATGATGTTCTTGGGCTCATAGTCAGCATTTCTCTCCCTCCAAACACAGGAGTCCATTTTGGTCTCACAGCAGTGCCAGCACTTTCGCCAAAGCCTTTTCTGAATCATTTTTATGTTCATTGTCAAACTTAAGACGAGCCAGGCGGGCCTTCTTGGGCAGGAGGACCTTGCGGGTGCTTCAGGATTTCAGTCTACTGTGGCATAGCGTGTTACCAATGTGTTACCAATGTTTTGCTTGCTAACTGTGTTCCCAACTGTCTTGAAATCATTAACAGGCTTCTTCCGTGTAGTTCTGGGCTGATCTTTAACATTTCTCATGATCATCTTTACCCCATTGGGGAAATATTGCAGGGAGCTCCAGAACAAGGGCATTTGATAGTTATTTTGTATATCTTCTATTTCCAAATAATCACACCAACAGTTGTCTCCTTCTCACCAAGCTTCTGTCTGTAGCCTATTCAAGGTTTGTGCAGGTCTCCAATCTTGTCGCTGACATCCTTTAAAACCTATTTGGTCTGGACCATGGTGTTGGAGAGGTTGAACTGGAAGATACAGATTCTGTTGGCAGGCATCTTTTATATACATAACAAGCTGATTTAGGAGTACTTTCTTAAAGTGACAGGACTAATCTGTGGTCCATATAGGCACATAACCAATCTGTGGAGCCAGAATTCTTGCTAGTTGGTAGGGGATCAAATACTTATTTCACTGACTGAAATGCAAATCAATTTATAACCTTTATATAACATTTTTTCCCCTGATTTTTTTTAATATTCTGTGTCTATCAGTTAAAATAAACCCACCATAAAAATTATAGACCCTTCATTTGTTTGTAAGTAGGCAAACTTACAAAATCAGCAGGGGATCAAATACTTATTTCCCTCACTGTATTGGCAGATGTGCACCGTATTAAAGGATAGTTCACCAAAAATAAAAATTCCGTCATCATTTAAAAACTATTAAATACCACGTATCATTTTTCTCAAGGATAGAATGGGAGTGGATGGGGTCTTTTTGAAGCTCTAACAAAGTGCATCCATCGATAAAGAACTGCTCGACAGGCTCGTGGTCTTAAAAGAGTCTTCTGAAGCGAATCGATGGTTTGTTTAAGAGAAATATCCATATTGACAGCGCTATTAATGTTATGTCTAGCTTCCGTTCATCTCTCGAATGCGTTGTAATAGTAGGGATGCTCGATCAGGATTTTTGCAGCCGATACCGAATACCGATTTTCTGTCATCATGATCGGCCGATACCGATCCTGATTTCGATGCTTCAAGCTTTATATAACTGATATAAGCTTTTTGGTCACTGTTTGCAAAATAAGATGTAATTTGATAAATATTTTGATAAAATCATATCAAGGCAAATAAAAGTAAACTTCACCTTTTAGAACCATCCCTTTTTAAATATTGCAGTTCTTATTTTGACCACATACTTAAATAAAAATTTATTGCTGTTGCACTCTTTTCTGTGAAAGTAATTTACTTATGCAACATTGCTATATCATTATACAGGTGCTGGTCATATAATTAGAATATCATCAAAAAGTTGATTTATTTCACTAATTCCATTCAAAAAGTGAAACTTGTATATTATATTCATTCATTACACACAGACTGATATATTTCAAATGTTTATTTCTTTTAATTTGATGATTATAACTGACAACTAATGAAAATCCCAAATTCAGTATCTCAGAAAATTAGAATATTACTTAAGACCAATACAAAGAAAGGATTTTTAGAAATCTTGGCCAACTGAAAAGTATGAACATGAAAAGTATGAGCATGTACAGCACTCAATACTTAGTTGGGGCTCCTTTTGCCTGAATTACTGCAGCAATGCGGCGTGGCATGGAGTCGATCAGTCTGTGGCACTGCTCAGGTGTTATGAGAGCCCAGGTTGCTCTGATAGTGGCCTTCAGCTCTTCTGCATTGTTGGGTCTGGCATATCGCATCTTCCTCTTCACAATACCCCATAGATTTTCTATGGGGTTAAGGTCAGGCGAGTTTGCTGGCCAATTAAGAACAGGGATACCATGGTCCTTAAACCAGGTACTGGTAGCTTTGGCACTGTGTGCAGGTGCCAAGTCCTGTTGGAAAATGAAATCTGCATCTCCATAAAGTTGGTCAGCAGCAGGAAGCATGAAGTGCTCTAAAACTTCCTGGTATACGGCTGCGTTGACCTTGGACCTCAGAAAACACAGTGGACCAACACCAGCAGATGACATGGCACCCCAAACCATCACTGACTGTGGAAACTTTACACTGGACCTCAAGCAACGTGGATTCTGTGCCTCTCCTCTCTTCCTCCAGACTCTGGGACCCTGATTTCCAAAGGAAATGCAAAATTTACTTTCATCAGAGAACATAACTTCGGACCACTCGGCAGCAGTCCAGTCCTTTTTGTCTTTAGCCCAGGCGAGACGCTTCTGATGCTTCCTGCTGCTGACCAACTTTATGGAGATGCAGATTTAATTTCCAGCAGGACTTGGCACCTGCACACAGTGCCAAAGCTACCAGTACCTGGTTTAAGGACCATGGTATCCCTGTTCTTAATTGGCCAGCAAACTCGCCTGACCTTAACCCCATAGGAAATCTATGGGGTATTGTGAAGAGGAAGATGCGATATGCCAGACCCAACAATGCAGAAGAGCTGAAGGCCACTATCAGAGCAACCTGGGCTCTCATAACACCTGAGCAGTGCCACAGACTGATCCACTCCATGCCACGCTGCATTGCTGCAGTAATTCAGGCAAAAGGAGCCCCAACTAAGTATTGAGTGCTGTACATGCTCATACTTTTCACGTTCATACTTTTCAGTTGGCCAAGATTTCTAAAAATCCTCTCTTTGTATTGGTCTTAAATAATATTCTAATTTTCTGAGATACTGAATTTGGGATTTTCATTAGTTGTCAGTTATAATAATCAAATTAAAAGAAATAAACATTTGAAATATATCAGTCTGTGTGTAATGAATGAATATAATATACAAGTTTCACTTTTTGAGTGGAATTAGTGAAATAAATCAACTTTTTGATGATATTCTAATTATATGACCAGCACCTGTAAATAAACTGTAAATACTGTGGATTATTTAGACTAAATCTTATCAGCCACTGTTGCTAAATGGCCTAAGCACTAGGGTTGTAACGATTCACTCGGCTCACGATGCGATGCGATTCACAATTCTGATCTCACGATGCGATTTATTCACGATTTACTCACGATTTATTTTTAAAAAATGAGTTGAAACAAATTTGAAATGAACAACTTCCCTTGCATTATTTCTTAAATGCTTCACGTTTCTTTGCATAATAAAATAATGTTTTATTTCAAATAACAAAAGTAAACTGCGATTTTATAACAAATTAATAATAGAAAATGTCTCTTTAATATAAACAAACTAATACTGTCTGTGCTTTTCTTGGATTTTTTTGCATTTAAGAAATATCAGCATCCACGTTTAGGTTTGCAGTGAAAATAGCGGCCCCTGCTGTTCAAAAAATGTATTGCGATTCAGTTCAAGCCTCAACCGAATTGAATCGTCACTCATTATAACCGATTTTCAACCGGCTCACGGTGAATCGTTACATCCCTACTAAGCACACTAAGTAACGTTCTGAGGTGTTCTGAGTGACAGATTTGATGGATTCGGATAGTGAGTCTTCTGAGTTCATTGTTTGACATATCAGTTCTTTTAACCGTTCATTTAAATGAATCCGTTCAAATGAGTCATTATGTCATGAATCGAACATTAGCAGACGTTAACTACACATTGTGTCTGTGTGTTTATGACAGACATCGCAAAAGAAAGAAGTTAACACGGAAACCACTTTATCATTGGATAGGATTGATTTTCATTTATTAAAAGTGTGGTTTATGTTACCTGCGTCATGTGCGCGTCAGAGAAGAAAAGGTAACCCGTTTTTTTAAACACAACTCGCACTCAATTCAGGTAAAAATATTCTCAGAATGTGCCACGTGCAACATAGATTTGGTCTTCCGACCTTTTGTCATTGTGGCTGTTGCTTTTGTTAATTATGTGCGAGAGAGAGAGAGTTAGAGACTGGCATGTTCGACTTCTTTTGGCGCTGCACAGATTGATCAGCATATGACATTACCCACCTTTCTGCGAGAGCGTTTTGTTATGAAAGCATGACTGCTTATGACTGCTTCCGCAGTGCCTGCACAGCATATTCCAATGAACTCAAAATGAACTCACACCCTGTTTGGACACAGCGAAAGTGCACAGGCTCTCTGCTCACTCTTTCACAAGACATGACTGCGGCGCCAAACGTACAGTATGTCCTCGCCTGATGACGTCATCAAATTACGATCTGTTTGTGAGATCGGCCAAGTTAGTGAGTACCGATCGAGTCATTAAATGTGATTATCGGCCGATTCCGATCTGTGGCCGATCGATCGGAGCATCCATAGTGAATAGGGATGTGCACGATTAACCACACTTTTATCACTGATCCTCAAGCCTCAGGTATTTTCATGATAATAAAGTATATTTAAAATGATCATGTTTGACGGGTGTTGCTTTTTTAAATGCACGTTATAAGCGACTCAACTCGCACTGCTTTTAGATTGAGCAGCATTTCTACTGATCCCAGAGCTGTGCTTCACGGACAAGCTACGCATAAATAAAATAATAGATACCTTGCATAATCGCAGCCAGCTCGATTTCAGTAGGATTTAGTGGTTACCGCGATTAATCGTGCACATGTCTACGCGTGAACCAGAGGGTTGTTTGACGATGACGAAAGCTCCCATCAGAGTAGACTCTTTTGGCTGAAAACAAAAATTGCAGCCTTCGTCACCGGAACTTACTGCATCTGCGTCATCTGCTGGAAAACTAGGGGTGTAATGATACACTAATTTGCCGATTCAATACTATCCCGATACTTGTGTGCCGATTCAATATACAGTATATTGCGATTATTGAGTATTGCGATTATATAACTATTGCAACTTGATATTACAATTTATTGTGATTTTTTTTTTTTGCTTATTAAAGACTAGGAAAATACTTGATCATACTATTGAAGAGACTGTATATTATGAAATATTATATTGTTATACATATTAACAAAAACAATGCATCACATCTTTCTGAACTTTTATTTCAGGAGCATACACATACACAGTGTATATTTTAAAGTACCTTGAACCATGAAACTTTCAAGGACCAAAACCCTGAACTCAGTGCATGGCAGAGTTTGCATACCGTTTTAGTCATGTCTAGTGCTGCTTTTCCCAGTAAAGTGTAAAATCCAAAGTGTTTCCACACTTGGGATTTGAAATATGAAGGTGCCGAATTAATTTTCGAGCTTTGATCCTCGACTCGGCCATGATTTTTGCGTCCTCGCGCCAGCTTATAACGGATACGACGTCATCTAATACAGATACAAACATATGCTTTACGCCCTCTGTTGGAATAAAAGTGGTAACTCCACCACCTCTTAGGAAAAGTAAAATAAATAAATTCTGAGATAAACCAATCGATTTTTAAATCGTTTTAAAAAGAATTGCGATAGTTAGGTGAATCGATTTTTCCCAACACCCCTAGGAAAACCCTGATTTTTTTCACTAAAAATCTGATTTACGATTTAAATCGATGCTTCTGTTTGAGGTGCTGCAGTAAATTGGTCGTACTGCTACCTTTTCTAGCAACAGACTTCAAACACACTTTGCAGCGGGGTGTTGTTTGTTCTGCATCTGATGTCACAAAACCGAACCAATTCCAGATGACACTGTGCCCTTCTTGGCATAGTCTGAATTTCATTTTTATACTGGGGGGAAATCCCCCCCCCCTTTACATGATTAGCAATGGGGATTTAAAGATTTTGGGGGAATACATTTTGACACATCCGTTTTAATTTAAACAACACATTTTTCTAATAAAATTTTGTTAATATTAAACACAATAAAAATGACGAAATTTGACATATTTAAATATATATATATATATTCCTTTTTGTTTTTTGCAATATAATAAAATCTAACTGTTTACCAATTACCTACTGTATATAATGTGAAGTTCTACAGTTACAGTGCTCAGCGTAAATGAGTACACCCCCTTTGAGAAGTAACATTTTAAACAATATCTCAATGAACACAAAATCAATTTCCAAAATGTTGACAAGACTAAGTTTTATATATAATCTGTTTAACTTATAACATAAGTAAGGTTTATAATATAATATAATATAACATAATTTTCAGTTTTACTCAAATTAGGGTGATGCAAAAATGAGTACACCCCACTGAAAGTCTCTGGAGCAAAGCTAAATTTTAGACTACATATGTCTAATTTACACTGCAGAGAAATGGTATGCATGGGTGCCGTCCACGAAAGAAGCCTCTCCTGAAGCCCAGGCACAAAAAAGCCTGTCTAGAGTTTGCCAGGGCCCATGCTGACAAAGATGAAGACTCCTGGGACTCTGTACTCTGGAGTGATGAGACCAAGATAAATGTTTTTGGAACTGATGGCTTCAAAACTGTATGGCGTCGCAAAGGTGAGGAATACAAAGAAAAATGCATGGTGCCTACAGTGAAACATGGTGGTGGCAGTGTCCTTATGTGGGGCTGCATGAGTGCTGCTGGTGTCGGGGAGCTGCATTTCATTGATGGCATCATGAATTCACAGATGTACTGCTCTATATTGAAAGAGAAGATGCTCCGTGCCCTTGGTCGTCGTGCACTTTTCCAACATGACAATGATCCTAAACACACATCTAAGGCCACTGTTGGATTTCTGAAGAAGAACAGGGTGAAAGTGATTCAGTGGCCAAGTATGTCTCCTGATCTGAACCCAATCGAACACCTATGGGGAATTCTGAAGAGACAAGTTGAGCATCACTCTCCAACCAGCATCCAGTCTCTAAAAGAGGTCATTCTTGAAGAATGGAAAAATATAGATGTTGCAAAATGTCGCCAACTTGTTTATTCTATGCCTAGAAGACTTGGTGCTGTCATTAAAAATCATGGAGGCCATACAAAGTACTAGATGTAGTTTTTTTGTTGTGGGGTGTACTCATTTTTGCATCACCATAATTTGAGTAAAACTGAAAAATGTGTAATCTAAGTTATATAATTAACCTTACTTTCATGTTAGAAGCTAAACAGATGTTATATTAAACTTAGTCTTGTCAACATTTTGGATTTTTTATTTGTGTTCATTGAGATATTGTTTAAAATGTTACTTTTCAAAGGGGGTGTACTCATTTACGCTGAGCACTGTACTCTACAATTACTATATGCATAAAATTAGCCAAGTTACAAACTAAGCAGTGCTTTAAAAGAATCATATATGGTACACAAACAACAGGCTTTGTGGCAGTGGGTCTGTACATGTAAACGGGCTGGAATGCGCTTCAGGACATGGGCTAGAGAAATGTACTTCATCAGATCATTCTCTGATCTATGGAAATTCTTCAAGTTTTTTGGGACAATATATCGCGTATCTTTTATGCTCAGTTTCTCAATGAATTACGGCTAAATGCCGCCACATCCGAAAGCCAGAGGGCGATCTTGCGCAGATTCTCCGAATATGGGACACAGAAGAACACGCGTATAGTTCAAGGAAATGCCAATGGTCATATTCTATCGCTGCTCTTCAAACCTTTTCAGGTATTTTCATGATAATAAAGTATATTTATAATGATGATGTTTGACGAGTGTTGCTTTTTCAAATGCACGTCATAAACGATTCAATCGCGTATTGATTTTAGATCAATCCGTACTTCCTACTGATCAAAGAGTCAGTTTACGGAAGAGCTGTGCATATAACACAGAATCGACTTAGACAGGTATAATTAGTGTGAATCGATATATATCACAGCCCTAACACAGACACATAAACAGCAGAATGGAGGTGCGGTGTCGTGGTGATTGATGGTTAGTGTTGTTCTCAAGCACTGAACTGAGGAGGACACAAAGACACCCTCCGGCCATTTCTCTGTGTATGTTCAGGATGTGTCTTACCTCGTGGTGTTTCGTAATGCAGACCAAATATCGCCTTTAGCTTAATTGCATCATATATTACACAGAAAATGGACACATAATGCAGATTAGATTAGCCTAAATCCTTTATATACGGTTTTCATGAGCATTTGTTCTTTTCTCCTTCTCTGTCCCTGTAGAAAGCTGTTATTGTATTGATTCTCGCGTCTCTGTCACCTCTACATCCCTCTCTGGATGTCTTCATGGGGCCTTTGTGCGCTGGTGCTGTGACGTATGTTCATTTGAGACGTAAGGTCATTGATCTGCTATGGGCGGCAGAGCCGGGCTGCTGCACATATGTGATTCACCACACAACACTAAACCCCTATTGGTTTTTTGCAAATTAAATGGCAGGGGCATCTGGTCCTGTGTTGTTTTGACCAGAGTGTGGTGACCGACTGACTGGTTGTTTGGTTAGACAGCAAGATTAAGGTGACTTTGATCACCAGTCAGGTGAAGTCTTGACGATTAGTGGCTTTTCACCAATAGAGTATGATGTCATCATGACATGATACTGCTGTCATACTATGTTATTAAAGCCTTTTATGTCGTTCTTGATTCATATGGAATGGAGCCTATTCATTAAATAAGGTCACCACCATGTTGTCAGGTTTATAGAGTAATTGTTCCGCCTCCAAGGGTCCAAGTTGGAGTCAAATCTGGATCATGTTTGTGATCATACTTCAAATTTAGGTCGCTATTGGAGACCTTACATTGACATGTGGTTGTTAGGGGTGTGACGAGACACTTATCCCACGAGACTGGGTTCACGAGACGAGATTTTTAGACTTTTTAAAAGAAATCATCAATGATGAAATACAGTGCCCTCCACTATTATTGGCACCCTTGGTATATATGAGCAAAGAAGGCTGTTAAAATAAATCTGCATTGTTTCTCGTTTTGATCTTTTATTAATAAAATTGACAAAATTCCAACATTTCATTGAAGGAAAACAATTTGAAGTACGGGCAATGTCACATTGTGAAAAAAGTCTTTCATACATGTTGGCCACAATTATTGACACCCTTGTATTTAATACACTCCGCAACCTCAATTTATAAGAAAAACAGCTCTGAGTGTTAGGGCTGTCACGATTATTAAATAATCGTCTTATCGCGATTGTTTGGCCTCATCGCGATGGTTTTTCAGATCATCGCAATTATTGCACATCTCTATAGAATACACTAGGGGGAGCTGTAGTGCCTGCATATTACATATTTTAGTGTATTTATTCTAACTAAAGCATTGTAATACTTGTAAAATGTACCACCACAACTAGGGGTGTAACGATACTTCGTATTACGATATTTTGCGATGCAAAAATGTTACGATGCGCATCGTAGATAGATGTGGATATTTTACGATAATTCTATTCGTTCAGCGGTCTAGACACTACCTACTCTGCGCCAGCGCGTCACGCGTGCTTTTTTAAAATAAACATACATGTGCATAGATATACAAATTTCAACCGCAGCTGCTGCATATTAGAAGCAATAGCAGTACTCAATTTCCAAAAGCCAATAAAAGATCGAATGACATGCTAAAAAACAAGTATGTGATTTGTATGATTGAAGAAATGTAATACAATTTATGTAATATGTCTTTTTGAAAGATTTTTCTCATTCATTACTGTCTCAAGCAAAGACAGCGCAGCTTCAAAGACACACGAGCCAATAGCGCTTGAGTGTGAGCTCTGTCAGAGCGTTTAATTGTTTGAATGTACTGAATGAACACGCCCTTCACTGAACTAATGAGTCAATTGAGTCAAAATGAGACTGAAAGAACTGCTACATGTCGTTCATCGTCTAATATTCTCTTTGTTACCACAATGCATATCCAGTAGTTACTCAACTTTTCTGAAAAATAAAGGTAATGACCTGGTTTAATTTAATTCCAAGGTAAAGTAAACTATGTCGAAACTACTAAAAATAGACTAAAACTATGATAAATTGGGATGACTAAAGCTAAATTGCATTTTAGTCAAAAGACTGACTAAAACTAAATCAAAATTTGCTGTCAAAATTGACACTGATCTTAATTCTAATTTCAGTTAAGCCTTAAAATGTGAAAATTCTTTATTAAGTTGTATGTGCAACAAAATAAGTTACTGAAAATGTTAATATTTTGAAAATAAATGTTATTTGAATTTCAGTTTCATTTTTGGATTTTGTTCAAAATATCGAGATGTGTGTCGTATCGTGAACCCAGCATCGAGTTATGTACCGAACCGTGAGATGAGTGTATCGTTACATCCCTAACCACAACACAATAAAAACTAAAGCATATACCATAAAAATAACCTGCAGTACAAATTAATATTATTTAAACTAATCTCAGTGTGAAAACCAGTCTACCAAAATTTCATTAACATAGAAGTAAAATTTTATTGTAGTCTTGTAAGTGAGAAAAAAACAGACTAGAAGCTTTTCTATGACTGATAGCATTTTCATGGTGGCTTCACTCCTGATCAATTTACTTAATTTGCAAGTATTTGGCGGTTGTATTGAAAAGCCTAAACCATAAATATATGATAAACCAATATTTTCCGATGTATTTCCAAGAAAAAAAACATGTTTTTTAATATTCAGAACAATATGGTCGTTTCAAAGCTGAATAAAAAATGTATGAGAATTAAACGTCAAAGCTCTAAAACAGACAATTAATCGTCATAATCGCAACGATTTACTAGACAACTAATCGTCAGGCAAATTTCATAATTGTGACAGACCTACTGAGTGTTTTCTATTCAGTCTGATGATGTTTGAGAATACATTGAGAGTCATCCCAGTCCATTTATCCATAAAGAATTTCTCCAGATCCCTCAAATGTTGGTGCTCCTTCTTCTTCAGTTCACCCACTCATTTTCTACAGTGTTCAGGGCAGGGAATTGGGATGGCTATGGCAGGATCTTGATTTTGTGTTCAGTCACCCATTTTTTGTTGATTTGGATGTGTGTTTTGAACCAATGTGCTGATGGAAGATGTAAACACGACCCATTATAATATTTCAATAAGTGCAAGTCAGGTTTTGATTTTAATATCTGTTGGTATTTGATATAATACATGATGCCATGTATCTGAACAAGATGTCCAGAACCTCTGGTATAAAAGCAGGTCCACAGCAATGAAGATCTGGTGGTATATTTAACTGTGGACATTGGGGCACTTTTTTATCACTGTATGCACCAAACCATGTATGGTGCATACCTGTATGCATCTTGTATTTTTACTTCCAAAAAATATCTTTTTCATTTCATATGGCCATAGACCCCAGTAGGGATGAACGATTATAGATTTTGTTGGTATGATTATTGTCTCAGGAATAATCACGGTTGCACGATTATGCCAATTATTATGCATTCATTAATTTCTACATTTTTTCTGGCCCTGCCTACATTTAATCTTGTCCTACCACAAAAAAGTAATAAATAAATAATATTGTCTAGTTATTTATTTGTTTTTATATCTGTTTTCTTAATAAATAAGGTTATAATACCCTAAGACTATTAGCCTAACTCATTTATATATATATATATATATATATATATATATATATTGACATGTCATATAGTCAAAGACAGTGAATCAGTAAGTATTAAAATTAGTACAAATGATCAAATTATAAGCAATAGCACAAATAAATGTAATAAAGCAAAAACACAAATTAAATTAACAGTGTTTTTCATGCGTTTCAAGTTGGTCTAACTATGGTTATCAGGTACAGAAACTGAATAAAGGAGTCAAATGTAAAACACTTCATATTCTTCACAGTATAAATGAAATATATATTAAAGTTATTAAAGTAAATCAGTCAGGAGTGGTGTGTGTTTTGTCTTCGTTTTTTGTTGTTTGATGAGCATTAAAACAGATATGTTTATTATGCTGCTGTCCCTTTAAGAGCTAGCGCGCACAGATCACATGTTTTTGTATCCCCACTGATTGCATTTGTAACAAACCATAATGGATTCAATTTAGCAACGTGATATAGAGCCCATTCGCTAAATAATGTACACATCCTATGAGCCGTCCTCGACGCGACGCTCGTCCGGTGTGTGACTCTACACTGCGTTCCAAATTATTATGCAAATTGGATTTAAGTGTCGTAAACATTTAATTTTATATTGTTCAATTAAACTTATGGATGGTATTGTGTCTCAGTGCTCTTTGGATCACTGAAATCAATCTCAGACACCTGTGATAAGTAGTTTGCCAGGTGAGCCCAATTAAAGGAAAACTACTTAAGAAGGACGTTCCACATTATTAAGCAGGCCACAGGTTTCAAGCAATATGGGAAAGAAAAAGGATCTGTCTGCTGCCGAAAAGCGTCAAATAGTGCAATGTCTTGGACAAGGTATGAAAACATTAGATATTTCACGAAAACTTAAGCGAGATCATCGTACTGTGAAGAGATTTGTGGCTGATTCAGAGCACAGAAGGGTTCGTGCAGATAAAGGCAGAATGAGGAAGGTTTCTTCCAGACAAATTCATCGGATTAAGAGAGCAGCTGCAAAAATGCCATTGCAAAGCAGCAAACAGGTATTTGAAGCTGCTGGTGCCTCGGGAGTCCCGAAAACCTCAAGGTGTAGGATCCTCCAGATGCTTGCAGTTGTGCATAAACCTACTATTCGGCCACCCCTAACCAATGCTCACAAGCAGAAACGGTTGCAGTGGGCCCACACATACATGAAGACTAATTTTCAAACAGTCTTGTTTACTGATGAGTGCCGTGCAACCCTGGATGGTCCAGATGGATGGAGTAGTGGATGGTTGGTGGATGGCCACCATGTCCCAACAAGGCTGCGACGTCAGCAAGGAGGTGGCGGAGTCATGTTTTGGGCTGGAATCATGGGGAGACAGCTGGTGGGCCCCTTTAGGGTCCCTGAAGGTGTGAAAATGAACTCTGCAAGGTATGTAGAGTTTCTGACTGAGCACTTTCTTCCATGGTACAAAAAGAAGAACCATGCCTTCCGTAGCAAAATCATCTTCATGCATGACAATGCACCATCTCATGCTGCAAAGAATACCTCTGTGTCATTGGCTGCTATGGGCATAAAAGGAGAGAAACTCATGGTGTGGCCACCATCCTCCCCTGACCTCAACCCTATTGAGAACCTTTGGAGCATCCTCAAGCGAAAGATCTATGATGGTGGGAGGCAGTTAGCATCAAAACAGCAGCTCTGGGAGGCTATTCTGACATCCTGCAAAGAAATTCAATCAGAAACTATCCAAAAACTCACAAGTTCAATGGATGCAAGAATTGTGAAGGTGATATCAAAGAAGGGGTCCTATGTTAACATGTAACTTGCCCTGTTAGGATGTTTTTGATTGAAATAGCTTTTGATTTCAGTAAATATGACCTCCTAATGCTGCAAATTCAACAAATGACCATTTTCAGTTTTTTACAACCTATGAAATGTTTTCAAACTCTGTTGTGCATAATAATTTGGAACAGTGCATTTTGAGTTTTTCATTTTTTAAATAAATACTGTTGTCAGTGGGAGGTTTGTTCAATAAAATTCCAAATGTACCCTAACTGTTGATTACTTGAAAATTATACTGACTGTCATTTGCATCGACAAATTAGGAAAACCAGAGAAAGATATCATTTGCATAATAATTTGGAACGCAGTGTATTAACTAACAGGCGGCTTTGTTTGTTTACGTTGCACTGAAAGCTAAACTGTCACCGCTACAGCTTTGATTGTGAATGTACATAAGATTGGCTGTTTGGTCTCTCTGCCATGTTGTGTCGTGGCCTCCATGTCTCTGATAAGCACGGCTCTTTAAGATGGTGCAGCGCTGGTGTAACTTTGTTTTCGTTTTGTGCAAGTTGCAACAGTTCCGTTCCGTGCAACAGAAACACACGGTGTAACGGAGCCTTTGCGATTGGTTAACCGTGACGTTTTTAAGCGCGGTTAATAGTGAACCTCGGTAATCGCTGCATCCCTAGACTAGAGCTGTAATCGGGCCTTAAAAGTTAGGCCCGACAGTGCCCGAGCCCGACAGAATTCGGCCCGAGCCCGACAAGTACATTTTGATTGACAGCTTTTTAAAAGCCCGAACCCGTTTACAGCCCGACACTAGGCTATTCAAATGTGCGCACGCTCACAGCTTTTTGTCAAGAATGAGTCATTTATACATGTTTTAACATAATTTATTAATGACTAACGTAGGCTATAGGCCACTTGGATGTTGGAACAAAGAAATAAAATGAGTCCTCTGTAACAACGTAACATCTCACATATCCCACTGGCTCATTATTCTCATTATGCACATGGTCAAAACTTTTCCTCACCTCAGACTTTGCTTTAGTTGCTGGTGCAACCAAAACGTAATCGCCAGAGGCAAGCCTCCATTTCACCTCCTCAGCCAACCCGTTCTCACTCCCGACTCGTCACATATTTACGCTCGGTCAGCGCCCCACGGCGTCACTTTTGAACGCGCAGGGTACCCCTTTAGCGTTGTTTTTCGACGAACAGGGAACTGCGTTGCTGTTTTCTAAATGCTGCAGACCGAGATGCGTGCAATTATTAGCATTTCATAATTATTTATGGTTTTAATATTTTGTAGCACCTAACCTCACCCTAAACCTAACCCTAACCACTTCACAGCCATATAAAACACAACACGCGAATAAAAGTACAGTCACAGGTATTTATTACACAAACTGACCAAAAGCATTACAAAATTAAACAAACAACTTGTTTCGCATACCTTTTTGCACCAAAACCTCACGATAACATTACAATGGAGATGCCGTGCGTGTCCGTGAATACATGAACTCGACTGAGGCTCCCATTCAAAAGATAAACCGGAACAGCTAGATGCAGTCGGTTGCGGGAGCCAATACCGTTTCACGTTCAAAGCCAACGAAATGACGCGATCGGACACGAGACACGGGAAAGCCAATGGCATCGAAGCTGACGTAACTTCCTCTGGCGGCAAATTTTGAACGTCGTTCTTCACTGGATTTGAGATTTACGGCGGACGGTGATCGCTTTCGCATCTGTTCCTCATACAAATCGATCGTTTCGCGCTGGTACCCTTGGAATATCTGTATTTTTGAACGACATTGTGACTGCTTGTATTATGTGTTTTATATTACGATAAATAAACTGTTTTAAACATTCAATAAACATTACTTGCTCAAACTGTCTGAATAGTGTCATGTAAATGCAATTATCCTGCCTAAATTAAACCCCGAAACATCATCATTGCAAATTATATCTAATATACATTTTCATAATGATGGTGAAATTCGCGTGCCCTTCACGTCTGAAAAACGACGTCAAAGGAGTACCCTGCGCTTTCAAAAGTGATGCCGAAGGGCGCTGACCGAGTCGGGAGTGAGAATGTGTTGCAACCCTCAGCATCCATTTTTGCATCTTTGTCGCGCTAATCGGAACGCATCACATGACCGCTCATTTACCGCGCAAGCCCGAGCCCGTGTAAAATGATAGAAATTAAGCCCGAACCCGACCGGGCAAAGATCTTCAGCTCTACCCTAGACCCCAGTACTATTTGAAGTTCCAGTATGGCAGATTCATATGGTGGAGTTTAATTTTGCATGAGAGCAGAAGATTTGTTTCTTGAACGGTGTCCCAAACTACTTGTGGTGATGGAGGTGCTGTTTTCCTTTATTTTTATTTGATTTTTTCTGACACTAAAATTCAACTTTTTTCTGCAATTCTCCATCTGTGATCTTTGAAAAGTCTTTGGCCACACAAAATATTGTCTTTGCTGTGCATTATGACAATATAGACACACATTCTCTTTAAGGCAGATTTGCAACATATCCAGTAGTGCTGGGCGATATACCGGTTCATACCGAATACCGGTGTGTATTTTTGTTATGATATGAATTTTTCATTTGTATGTCGCTTAAACAACGTGCGGAACGAGGCGTGACACTGTTTCAGTCAAGTCCGTTTTCACTGTTGCACTGTGACCGGCCATTAACACAGAATGGGTCTTTCTACCCAGCACTGCTGTATCATCATTTTTCTATATAAACATGCGCTAAATGGAGGCGTTTGGATGTTCACGTGCGTCTCACGCATGAGCGGTAACGTTACATATTTGGTTCAAGCCGCAATGGGAGCGCGCACCGCGCTTGCTGAACAACAGATGACTGTAACACAGGTGTAGCAATTGCAAGTTTGCATTACATTATATTAATTACACTCACGAGCAAACATCTTCAAAAAGCGATAGTGTTCCCCTCATACCTGCTCAATATAAGCATGTAACATGATGTGTTTCTAGTTTTAAATGTTTCTCTGTATGCTATGATGAGGATTGACAGGAAGGAAGATTGACAGCGTGATGCGATCGCTTTCCTCTCACATATCTAATTTAAAGGTGCAGTTTGTAACAATTTTGCAGTAAAATATCCGAAAACCACTAAGCTGGTGTTATATATTTTGTTCAGCTGAGTACTTACAATATCTCAAATGTTTCCAACTACTTGTAAATCGTGAGAAAATCGGCATTCTAAACAGTGACAGGGGGCTGTACAGTCGCCTGTCAATGTCGTCATATCCGCGTTCCCTTTTGTTACCGCCTTTACTGATGTAGAAACCGCATGACAACAGTGTCGTGGACAAATGCGGAACTAGCGTCTAGCAAGCCACTAGCTTGTTTCGAGCAGTCACTTATTTATGGACCACAATTATACTCAACAATTATAAAACTTTACCTCGTCTGCTAACATGATTTCTTGTTCCCGTCTGATTGATGGCCATCAGCAGTGGAGTTGATGACAACAGATCTCATCATTCAACACTCCTTCACAGCATCATCCAGCTACAGCATTGTTGTTGTTTTGATCGTGCACCCTCTAGCGGCGGTTTTTACAAACTCCACCTTTAAGCCTTTGTTTTATGATTAAAAAATCTGATTTCAGGATATCATGAAGCCATTGTGACTCTGTAAAACACAGCAGACATGACATTAGGGCTGTGCAAAAATATCGATACATGTAACTAGGGCTGCAGCTATTGATTATTTTAGTAATCGAGTATTCTACTAAATTTTCCATCGATTAATCGGGTATTCGGATAATAAATAATTTTTCTTTATTAAAGAGAAATACTAAATATACAAGAGATAATAATACAGGTCTCTTAAAATGAACAACTAATTTGTTTCCTTTTTAGAAAAAAAAAATTTTGTATTGCTGAAATTGCATACATTAATATCTGTGAAAACTAAACCCATTTAATACATTACATTGCCATATTACATTCGAAATGCAATATAATACAAATGTATAAATGTGACCCTGGATCACAAAACCAGTCTTAAGTAGCACGGGAACTTTTTCAGTAAAAGACAAAAATACATTGTGTGGGTCAAAATGATCGATTTTTCTTTTATGCCAAAAATCATTAGGGTATTAAGTAAAGATCATGTTCCATGAAGATATTTTGTAAATTTCCTACCTTAAATATATAAAAACTTTATTTTTGTGAGTGGATGGTCTGCCACAGTGCCCCTGATTAACAACTTCAAAGGCAATTTTCTCAATATTTTGATTTTTTTGTGCTCTCAGATTCCAGAGTTTTAAACGGTTGTATCTCAGCCAGATATTGTCCTATTTCTAACAACTCATAATCAATAGAAAGTTATTTATTCAGCTTCAGATTATGTAAAAATCTCAATTTCGAAAAATTGACCCATAAGACTGGTTTTGTTGTCCAGGGTCACATATTTTTTATTTTATAAATTATAATCAAATATCATATAAGAAATACTTTTAATAACCTAACTTTTCTTAATCTCAGGAATATCATTCTCTTCTCTTCTTCGCGCTGTTCCCTTCAGGGGTCGCGCGAATCATCTGCCCCATCTCCCACATCCTCTTCTCTCAGACCGACTACCTTCATGTCCTCCTTCACTACATCCATAAACCTCCTCTTTGGTCTTCCTCTTGGCCTCCTGCCTGGCAGCTCTAACCTCAGCATCCTTTTACCGATATATTCACTCTCCCTCCTCTGAACATGTCCAAACCATCTCAACCTGGCCTCTCTAACTTTGTCTCCAAAACATCTCACATGTGCTGTCCCTCTGATGTACTCATTCCTGATCCTATCCATCCTCGTCACTCCCAAAGAGAACCTCAACATCTTCAGCTCTGCTACCTCTAACTCTTCCTCCTGTCTTTTCTTCAGTGCAACTGTCTCCAAACCATACAACATCGCTGGTCTCACTACTGCCCTGTACACCTTTCCTTTCATTCTTGCTGGTACTCTTTTATCACACAACAGACCTGACACTTTTCTCCACCCATTCCAACCTGCCTGCACACGCTTCTTCACCTCTTTTCCACACTCCCCATTACTCTGGACTGTTGACCCTAAGTACTTAAATCCTGCACCTTCTTTACCTCTTCTCCCTGTAACCTCACTGTTCCACTTGAATCCCTCTCATTCACACACATGTATTTCTGTCTTGCTGCGACTAACCTTCATTCCTCTTCTCTCCAGAGCAAACCTCCACCTCTCTAGACTTTCCTCCACCTGCTCCCTGCTCTCACTACAGATCACAATATCATCCGCAAACATCATAGTCCATGGAGATTCCTGTCTGACCTCATCTGTCAGCCTGTCCATCACCACCGCAAACAAGAAGGGGCTCAGAGCCGATCCTTGATGCAGTCCCACCTTCACCGTGAACTCCTCTGTCACACCACCGCACACCTTACCACTGTCCTACTGCTCTCATACATATCCTGCACCACTCTAACATACTTCTCTGCCACTCCAGACCTCCTCATACAATACCACAGCTCCTCTCTTGGCACCCTGTCATACGCTTTCTCTAAATCTACAAAGACACAATGCAGCTCTTTCTGACCCTCTCTGTACTTCTCCATCAACCTTCTCAAAGCAAATATCGCATCTGTAGTGCTCTTTCTTGGCATGAAACCATACTGCTGCTCACAAATGCTCACTTCTCCCCTTAGCCTTGCTTCCACTACTCTTTCCCACAACTTCATTGTATGGCTCATCAGCTTAATACCTCTGTAGTTTCCACAACTCTGCACATCTCCCTTGTTCTTAAAAATCGGCACCAAAACATTTCTCCTCCATTCCTCAGGCATCCTCTCACTCTCTAAGACCTCGTTGAACAACCTAGTTAAAAACTCTACTGCCATCTCTCCTAGACACTTCCATACCTCCACTGGTATGTCATCCAGACCAACCGCCTTTCCTCTCTTCATCCTCTTCAAAGCTCTCCTAACTTCACCCTTGCTAATCCTTTCTACTTCCTGCTCAACAATATTTGCCTCTACTACTCTTCTCTCCCTGCCATTTTCCTCATTCATCAGTTCCTCAAAGTACTCCTTCCATCTTTCCCTCACCCTCCTGTCACCTGTTAACACATTTCCATCTCTATCTTTAATCACTCTAACCTGCTGCACATCCTTTCCATCTCTATCCCTCTGCCTCCCAACCGATACAAATCCCTCTCACCTTCTTACTATCTAACCTTGCATACATTCCTCATAAGCTTTCTGTTTGGCCTTTGCACCTCTATCTTAACCTCACGCTGCATCTCCCTATATTCCTGTCTACTTTCCTCGTCCTCTCACTGTCCCACTTCTTCCTAGCTAACCTCTTCCTCTGGATACTCTCCTGAACTTCCTCATTCCACCACCAAGTCTCCTTGTCTTCTTTCCTCCTTCCAGATGATACACCTAGCACCTTCCTACCTGTCTCCCTGATCACTTTGGCTGTAGTAGTCCAGTCATCTGGAAGCACCTCCTGCCACCTAAAGCCTGTCTCAACTCTCCCTGAAAACAACACGCACTCTTCCTTTTCCAACTTCCACCACTTTGTCTTCTGCTCTGCCTTTGCTCTCTTCATCTTCCTCACCACCAGAGTCATCTTACACACCACCATCCTATGCTGTCTAGCTACACTCTCTCCTACCACTACTTTGCAATCGCTAATCTCCATCAGATTACAGCGTCTACATAAAATATAGTCCACCTGTGTGCTCCTGCCACCACTCTTATATGTCACCCTGTGTTCCTGCCTCTTCTGAAAGTACGTGTTCACCACAGCCATCTCCATACTTTTAGCAAAGTCTACCAACCTCTGTCCTTCTGGGTTCCTTTCCTGAAGACCAAACCTGCCCATCACTTCCTCATCCCCACTATTCCCTTCACCAACATGTCCATTAAAGTCTGCGCCTATCACCACTCTCTCACCTCTGGGAACACTCTGCATCACTTCCTCAAACTCGCTCCAGAATCTGTCTTTCTCCTCTTGCTCACAACCTACTTGTGGAGCATAAGCACTGACAACATTCAACTTCACCCTTCAATTTCAGCTTCAGACTCATCAACCTATCTGACACTCTCTTTACCTCCAGAACATTCTTCACAAACTCCTCCTTCAGGATCATCCTACTCCATTTCTCTTCCTGTCCGCACCATGATAAAACAGTTTAAACCCCGCTCCAATGCTTCTAGCCTTGCTCCCTTTCCACCTGGTCTCCTGGACACACAGAATGTCGACTTTCCTCCTCTGCATCATATCTACCAGCTCTCTGCCTTTACCTGTCAACGTACCAACATTCAAAGTCCCTACTTTCAGTCGAAACTCCTGCCTTCCTCTTCTCTCTCTGCTACGGACACGCCTTCCTCCTCTAACACACCTTTCTCCTCTCCTTCTTCGACCAACAGTAGCCCAATTTCCACCAGTGCCCTGTAAGTCAACGGCACCGATGGCGGTCGTTGTTAACCCGGGCCCCGACCGATCCGGTATGGAAGTCATGTTAGTGATTCGCATATTTGATTTGGCAAAAGTTTTATGTCGGATGCCCTTCCTGACACAACCCTCTCTATTTATCCGGGCTTGGGACCGGCACAAAAAGTACACTGGCTTGTGACCTCCTGTGGCTAGATTTTTTTTTTACTATTTTTTACTATTTTTTTTTACTATCAAATAGTAATATATGTCCACATAAAATACCAAGTAAACCGGACTTTTATTTTGGCAGGTTGTCTGAAGACGCTTATTTTTTAGTATGTCTGTTTCTTCACTCAAACCATAAAATGTTCATGAAATAAACTCTCAGATCAACTGGAGTTGAAGTTCATGTCCTCATAAAGCGCAGACGCAGACAAATTCATGAGCATCACACGTGTAGCACATTAAACTGTGCAGTTTATTCACTCAAACACGCAGAACAGCCAGATGACATGAGTAAATAGCATGATTCGCCATCTACTCGTCCGCATCTAGTTTTATGCACTCAATGCAGCCGGACAACAAGTTTCACTGGCAAAATAGACTAAAACTAAGTAAAATAGCAGTTCACCATTTCAATAAACTATCACTTATTTATCAGCATGAGAAATACGTGTGAGCGTGTGAACAGAGTAAAATGCGTGTGTCTCACAGTGAATGCGTGAGACTTGAGAGCCCTGTAACATGAATAGAGTTTAGCGGGCTGTGCGTCAGTAATAACGGTCCGTGGGGAAACGCAGTGCTACGTGTGTACTGTAGTTAAATGGATTAAACAAAGCTTCGAAGGCAACATAAATTGCCTCGATGATTTTTTGTAATCGAATTACTCCAGTAACTCGAGGAATCGTTTCCAGCCCTACATGTAACTATCGCAAATTTTTTTTTTCCCGATAGTGTATCGATAGTGATACCTCTACTATAGATCATTTTTTTAAAAACATGTCATATACATACGGCCAAAAGTAAGTGGAAGCGAGCATGGTGAAAATATTAGATGTGTGGGTGTGCTTTGGTTTTCAAAATAAGTAATGGAATAATGAGTTCTATCAAATAATGCTGTTTGTAGGCTTTGCAAGTCATGACACAAGTCACTTGGCTACTGCAGTGCATTAGACAAAAAGTTTATTAAGAAAAGTAACAATGACATTTATTGTGCTTGATGTGACACCAGCACATTTACAGCACAGATGAAGCAGGGTTTTATACTGCCCATGTTCATTGTTTTAACTGTAATGCATCACAACAGCCAAGTGACTTGCGTGAGCCACCTTATTCCCCTGTGCTACCCACTTGAGGGGTGCAATCCACATTTTGAGAACCCAAACCTCTGATCTAAAGGTCCATGCATCGCACATCATGGCCACTCTGCAGAGGTAAGGGATGTTTTTACACTTATCCTTACAGAAAACCCCCAGTGGTGCACAGCATGTTGTATTTCTAGCTCTACTTTTTACATTTTCTATTTAAAGTATTGCAATATATCGCAAATGTGTATCGTACCAAAATACATAGCAATATATTGTATCATGACCCATCTATCGTGATATGTATCATATCGGGAGGCACTTGCCAATACACAGCCCTACGTTGTACTAAAGTGATAATGTACAAATTTGGCAGATCAAGAATGTATTTTTACACTGCATACGAAAGCAGCACGTTCGCGTTGCTCTCAGCACATTCAGAAAGGGCGTCTACAGCACCATGCCAAAGTCCGTTTAATGAAAGTCATGCCACTCTGCGGCCTTTCGGACAGCTATTTACGTCATAACGAGAGTGCCTCCAAGCGTTCTTATATTTTTCGCCATGCTCGCTTTCACTTACTTTTGGCCGTATGTACAGTGAGGGAAATAAGTATTTGATCCCCTGCTGATTTTGTAAGTTTGCCTACTTACAAACAAATGAAGGGTCTATAATTTTTATGGTGGGTTTATTTTAACTGATAGACACAGAATATTTAAAAAAATCAGGGGAAAAAAGTTATATAAAGGTTATAAATTGATTTGCATTTCAGTCAGTGAAATAAGTATTTGATCCCTGAGCAAAACATAACTTTGTACTTTGTGGAGAAACCCTTGTTGGCAAGCACAGAGGTCAGACATTTCTGATAGTTGGTCACCAGGTTTGCACATGTGTCAGGATACATTTAGTCCACTCCTCTGTCAATCTTTAAGGTTTCTTGGCTGTCGCTCAGCAAATTGGAGTTTTAGCCTCCTTCACAGAGGTTCTATAGGACTAGGGTCTAGAGACTGGCTAGGACATTTAATGTGCTTCTCCTTAAGCCACTCTTTGGTTGTCTTGGCAATATGTTTTGCTTCTTTGTCATGTTAAAGGAACATCCATGACCCATCTTCAGTGACCTAGTTAAGGGGAGGAAGTTCTCGTCCAAGATTTTACGGTACATGGGCCCGTCCCTCAGCCCCTCAATGTGGTGAAGTCATCCTGTATACCTGTAGCAGACAAAAAGCCCTAAAGCATAATGTTTCCAACACTCTGCTTCTCTGTAGGGATGGTGTTCTTGGGGTCATAGTCAGCATTTCTCTCCCTCCAAACACAGGAGTCCATTTTGGTCTCACAGCAGTGCCAGCACTTTCGCCAAAGCCTTTTCTGAATCATTTTGATGTTCATTGTCAAACTTAAGACGAGCCAGGCGGGCCTTCTTGGGCAGGAGGACCTTGCGGGTGCTTCAGGATGTCAGTCTATTGTGGCATAGCGTGTTACCAATGTTTTGCTTGCTAACTGTGTTCCCAACTGTCTTGAAATCATTAACAGGCTTCTTCCGTGTAGTTCTGGGCTGATCTTAACATTTCTCATGATCATCTTTACCCCATTGGGGAAATCTTGCAGGGAGCTCCAGAACAAGGGCATTTGATAGTTATTTTGTATATCTTCTATTTCCAAATAATCACACCAACAGTTGTCTCCTTCTCACCAAGCTTCTGTCTGTAGCCTATTTAAGGTTTGTGCAGGTCTTCAATCTTGTCGCTGACATCCTTTAAAACCTATTTGGTCTGGACCATGGTGGTGGAGAGGTTGAACTGGAAGATACAGATTCTGTTGGCAGGCATCTTTTATATACATAACAAGCTGATTTAGGAGTACTTTCTTAAAGTGACAGGACTAATCTGTGGTCCATATAGGCACATAACCAATCTGTGGAGCCAGAATTCTTGCTAGTTGGTAGGGGATCAAATACTTATTTCACTGACTGAAATGCAAATCAATTTATAACCTTTATATAACATTTTTTTCCCCTGATTTTTTTAAATATTCTGTGTCTATCAGTTAAAATAAACCCACCATAAAAATTATAGACCCTTCATTTGTTTGTAAGTAGGCAAACTTACAAAATCAGCAGGGGATCAAATACTTATTTCCCTCACTATATATGACATGATTAAAAAAAAATATATCGATAGTAGAGGTATCACTATCGAAAAAAAAAAAATTGCAATAGTTACATGTATCGATATTTTTGCACAGCCCTAGTACCATGGGCATACAATAAAGCCAGCGTCTGTTCGTCAGCATTGTACTTGACAACAGCACATTGCTTCTCGTGTTGCAGGCAGTCTCGCTTCACGGCCCGACCACCACTCGCTATTAGATATTGCTCGTGGGGATGAGTTTATCTATCTCAGCATACAGACAAACACGGACAGAGCCAGTTCATAGTGTAATTAAGCGCACGGAAAAATTTAAACGCAAACCGGAAAACCGCAATTCACTTACACGTATTGAACCGTGGAGGTCGTACCGAACGGTTCAATATTATATTGAGTATTGTGGCATCCCTAACTCACAAAAATGCTCCCAAATATATTTTGAGGTCACACGGGTTAAATTTATGGAGCATATGAGAGCCCAACACCCCATCATGTCAATTGCGTGAGGATATTGTTTTCTCGCAAGACCAGTCGGATCTCACGAGATCTCGTGCCACAAGATCTCGTGACACCCCTGGTGGTTGTATCCTGTTATGCATTAGTTTTCTACCAAAAAAATGAGCCAACAAAGTGGCTCCCCAATTATTCTTTTTAGTCCAGAGCCCTGAAGTTTGAATCAGGCTTGCAGCATTTCCCCACCATGTCCAGACTATATGTATTTGGCAAAAATGTGCTTTGAAGAATGAGCAGCATGACGGTTTAAGTCAAATTTCAATGATGGCAATATAGCGAGTGATAATAATGAGTTCATCACAGTTCACAAGGACATTGACTTCACACACATGCACACAGTAATGACCAAACTCAACTAACCTTCCTTTATTTTCTCTCTCTCTGCCTTGTTACCAGTGAATGGTAGTGTCTAGAAAGGGTATGTCCCTTCAGGAGAGAGGTGCCAATGTCCAACCGGCCTAATTCCAATCCAGGGGGGTCACTGCGCCGTTCACAGAGGAACACAGCCGCGGCCCAGCCACTAGACCACACGAACGCAGGAAGGTGAGTTTGCACAGGCAACCTGTCAAACGGTTTAACAAACAAAAATAAACAGTTTGGGTGTGTGGGCTACCCAGAAAACAGTGTATCTTTTTCTGTCTACAATAACAAGTATAACATTTTAAAGTGTCTGTATGCATGATGTCATATTAACATTTAGTCAGTAAGCGAGTCAGATGTTAAATCGGTAACATCTCTGATGGATTTAGCAAGTAATTCATGAAACTGACTCAGATTTAGGGTTGGGTACCGAAACCCGGTGCCATATTATGTATCCGGTATGTAACTGGACCGAATTAAAACGCAGATTTCGGTGCCACTTAAATTCTGACTGAGCCATTGATTGAGACATTTGCCCTCATTCACGTGAACGAAAGTCGGAAACTTCAGATAATACAAATCCAACACATCTCTTATACAATGGTTAAACGGATTGCGAATGATCTGTAATCCGCACGGATTGGAACTTGCATGAGCCGTGGATTCATCATAGTGACAGTTTTAACGCGCACACTTATCTCCCTCCATCCATCTCGGCGAGTTCAGCATGTGATCACAATAAAACTCTTGCGCGCGCGTTTAAAATCAATGAAGCGTGTGCTGCGTGCCGCAGAGCACTGTACCGCATTTGACAACAATCGAGACACAGCAGTGAAAGTGCTAAAACCTTATAGCATCTGTCAGTCTGATCTCTAGACATGCAGTCTGTCAAGCTTTTTACTCTGTCTGCATGTATAGGCATTAGGGATGTAACGATTCCCTCAGCTCACGATTCTGATCTCACGATGCGATTTAATCACAATATTTTTTTACAGAATGAGTTGGGGTAAACTTAAAATGAATAACTTCCCTTTTATTATTTCTCTAATGCTGCACAATTCTTTGTAAAATAAAAATATATTTTATGTCAAATAATAAAAAAGTTTTAAAACAAATTCCAAATCAAATAAAAAATGAATAATACAAAAGTCTCTTTAATATAAACAAACTAAGACTTTGTCTGTGCTTTTCCTTACTTTTCCTTTTTAAAAAATATCAGCATGTCCACGATTACAAAGTTTGCAGAAAAACAGCGGCCCCTGCTGTTTAAAACATGTACTGCGATTTTTATAACGTCTCGTCACATATTATAATCGATTTTCAACCGGCTCACGGTGAATGGTTACATCCTTAATAGGCATATAATTATACTTATTCATTATACATACTGTCTGTTTTTAAAATAATGTACATATAATGTAGCCAAGAGGTCTCTGTAAATGGACTTAATCTGTTGATATATTCAACGCATTTTCTGCCCATTTTAATACAACTATGGTGAGCATTTAGTTGTAGCTGGAGGGTAAACAAGGTAAACCGTAAACACTATAACATCGTTCTAGCAATGTTAGTGTCTAGCAGTGTTAGTGTACATGCTCATTTCACATTCACTTTAATTGTGAATTTGTTGTGTGTTTTTACTACTATTTTTAATTGAACATTTTGTTCTTTAATGTCATCCACTGGTGTTTTGTGGCTCTTTTTCAAAAGTATCAATTTAGGCACCATTTAAGCACCGGTACCATTTAAAAGTATCGATGTGGCACCGGTATCGGAAAAAAAAAAACGATACCCAACCCTACTCAGACTGAAAACTTGTCGCGATTCTCAAAGAATTTGAAATTATTGTATTATATATTGTGGTTTGATAAATTAAGATCCTTTGAGTACATTTGGAAAAAATACCTCCCATGATTTATGTTTAACAACAATCAATTTCAATATATTCAGTTTCATTTTAGTATATTGTTTAATATGTAGATGTTTTGTTGCTAGCTACTGTAGTCCTTATTGCGTTTTGTAATTGTTTCTATTCATTTCATGTCACCAGATGTTCCGTATTTATTTCATCTTACAAATTCACAAGGGTGAAATGCAATATTTTATCCATCCAGCTGTACATTTAGAAACAAGACAGGAAACGGACAAAGTGTATGTCTTTTTGCCTGGAGCCCTGATCCACAGATATTTGCTACTTACCTGTGTTTTTACCTTTAGTCTGGTCCTGTTTTCTGTAAATGCTTTGCAACTGCGTAGGCGATGCTGCAAAATGAATTCCTTTGGAGTAGTAATTTAGCATCCCAATTTGTGAGGATGCTTCCATCCTGTGTGAAATGTCTAGCCAGAAACTCGATTAGTGATTGTGTTGAATTAGGGAAGTGTTGAGTGTAGTGCTTCTGATGTAGCTAGTGTTTTGAGTTTGAGGTGTTCCTCTTGGACTCCCCATCCCACACTGCTCTCTGCTGTTTAATCTCCAACCTCTCCAGATTGCAGCCAGAGCAAGTAAACCAAAAAGCAAATTCCCCACCTGAAAGTAGAAGATCTAATTCTAAGGCATCCAAAGCCCCACCCAGCTCAGCCGCTGGCTCCGCCCGTGGCCACACCTCTCGAAGGTATCCCTTTTTCCTCGTCTTTTGCGTGTGGGTCTTGGTGAACTTGCGCAAATAAACTGTGTCGATGAGTGTTTCTCAAGTCTTTCTCCTTCTGTCTCCTGTTTTTTACAGAAACAGTCTCTCTCTATCTGTCAGTTCACACTCGATTCCAGATCCAGACTTAGAAGCAGCAGGGACTTCAGGCCAGCAAGGGAAACGGGAGGGCAGCAGCACCCGCGCTCTCAAACGCAGCTCCGCCTCAGAGCCCCACATCACCTATTTACCCAGCCCAGCCAAGCGGCCCAAAGCGTTGTCCAACCAGCCTTCCGTGAGCGCAGCCAGTGGGCCGTCGGCCCCCACAGCCTCATCTGAACTTACAGAGCCAAAGAAGGCTCCAGCATCAGTCAGCACTAAATCCAAAAAGAGAAGGTTAGCGGCTGAGCCGGCTCCCGCCACGTCCGGCAGAGCCCTGAGCAAGAAGAGCGCCTCGCAACCTGGCCCCAGTGGGGCCCCCAGCACCCCTTCGCAAAAGCGCAAGAAGGCAGACGCCGCCTCGTTGTCATCGTCGTCCTCCTCCCTCCCCAGCTCAAGCAGCGCGGCAGCACCCCTGCCACCCCGCAGCGAGGCCAGCCGGGCAGCCAAACCCACCAAACTGGCGTCCAAATCGGCCGCCTCAGCCAAAGCTGGGTGTAGCACCGTCACTGACTCCTCCTCTTCTTCTGCCTCTTCCTCGTCGTCCTCTTCATCCTCCTCCTCCGCCGTCACAGGCACCAACAGCTGTGCCCCTCAGGGTGCCCGGCTAAAGCAGGGCAAGGACCAGAGCAAAGTGCGACGATCGCGCTCTGCATCCTCCCCGTCCCCCCGCAGGAGCAGCCGAGATAAAGAGCAGAGCAAGGCTGCTGGCTCCTCTAAGTTTGACTGGACGTCCCGCTTTAACTCCAAAGTCAACCTGCCAAAGCCCAAACTGTCCCTGCCGGGATCAGCTAAGGCTGAGACCTCCTCCAAGCCTGGGCCCTCCGGACTGCAGGCCAAATTAGCAAGTGAGTGTGACTTTACATTGCTGGGTGCGTGACCTCATTATAAGTGCATTACTGTAAACATGAGTTTTCACTTCTTTTTTGCCTTCGCACAGACACGTCTATAATGTTTTCGCTTGTATTTGACAGCGTCACTGTGCTTAACTTTTATTGAGCCGAGAACATTCCCTTAATATTTTTCTTCTAATGATCAAGTTTATGCAGATTCTGCAGTGGAGCTGTGACAGAATTGGCCTGAAGGGCTGTGTGTAGGCGATCTTTTGAGACCGCAATGTATTTTAAGTGTTTGCGTTGCTTGTTAGGTAAAACGAATGCGCACACTTGAATTATTCTGCCGCCAGGCTTCAGATACAACATAAAGCGAGTGTGGAAAAACTTGAAAAACTTGTGCAGGCCAAAAGACTGAAGAAATCGATTTTGACCAGCAAATTGTGGCTGGTGTGACAGTTTTCTTTTTGTCAGAGTGTGCCTGAACGCATAATTTACATGTTAAAATAAAACCTTTTTCTTATGGGGAGGATGCCCCAGACCCCATCCCTTTTTACCTCTTCAGAGTTTGCAGGTCTGAATACAGTAAAACCATGCAAATTATGATGTGCAGGTTTCTTACTCTGATCCTTGAGCTCAAGGTTAATAACTTAAGCACTGTTAAGGGTCTTCACGAGTTCTACTCCTCAGTAATGGCACACTCAGTCCGTTTCTAACTCCAGTAACAGTGGATGGGGTTTGTGCTCTGGTCAAGGCAGGGGGAGCTAGCTCAGGTTTCAATCTAGTACAGTGCCAGCGTGCAAGGCTAAAAATACCAGCCCGCCTCTGCCTTACAGTATTGTATGGACAAGAGTCCTGGCTGGATGTATATGAAGGTAGGAAGGGCTTTTTCACTCTGCATGTGAGCCTTAGTAGAGTTTTGAAGCGTGAGAATGCTCAGAGATGGGGCAGAACGCTAGCATGTGTGGTATCTTGGATGAAGGTGGTTGGATGGTAGGATAGTGATACTAGTTGAATGATTTGTCTTGGATTCACTCGAGTTTGCTGTAAAGCGAGTTAGCTGGAGGTGTTTACCTTGGGTAAGAAAGGTCAGGTTGGGTATGACAGGGTCATTCTGGGTTGGTTAGGAAAGAAAGACTAATGTGAAGAGTCACGATAGGGCATGCGGCCAGGGGGCAGTGTGTTGCCCAGAATAGACCCTTGCTACTAAGGTTTGACCACCAGACTGAAGCTGTTGTGATTCATCTGACTTTAAAGGGAAAGTGCCATCGGTGGTCTTTTTCAGAAGGTTTGATCCGTCATTTTTCTCTTTCTTTATATGGTACAGGTGATTGATTTGACTGTTAATACCATATAAATAATTCTGTGATAATAATTCTTGTAGCTCAGTTGGTAGAGAATTGCATTAGCAGAGTGAAGGTCATGGGTTCGATCCCAGGATGAAATATATACTGTAGCTTGAATGCACTGTTGGTCGCTTTGGATAAGAGCAACTGCCAATTGCAAAGATGGGTCATCCCTACTATTCGGTGCCATTTCAGAGTAGGAACTTTTACAAAAAAAACTCAACTTTCCATGTTTCATCATTTCAGTTGAAGAAGGGCTTATTAAACTATAAGAAAAATATACTTCTCCAGGATATTATGGTGTTGACATTGTTTACCATGTGAGACCATTTGGGACTTCTGCTAAAATCTCAGCCACTTCCGCTCTCATAGCACTAAGAAAACGTTCAAATTTCGGCGAACTGACAGCACTATGGGTGAGCATTGTTAAGTGCTTCTGTGATCATGCCTGTAGTAAGTGCAAAAGTTCACTTTGCTTTTTTCATATTTGTTGATGTTACTTTGAAACGGATAGCCTGAAGTCCTTTAGAGTTGCGGTGATGAAATTTTCCCACCGGTTAATCGATGTGTAAAAACATCGGTTGTGCCGGTGACACCGGGGATGGGGGATTTTGCTGTGGGGTGGTCGAAGATGCGGCCCCGCGCATGACGCATTTTACTTTGTTTTAAAATAGCTTGAATTAATGGTGGGTTCAGTATCTTTCACAAAACTATAAAAATTACAATGACATTTGATTATATTAAACACAGACCTTACAAAACAAATAATCACAGCACACATCAAGCAAAAAATAAATAAGAAACAAAAATAAAAATCAATTACGTTAGATAAGTTGCCTATATTAACAAAATGAGTAATCACGGCACACATTGTGCAACAAATAAATAAATAAAAAACGAATAAGAACGGGTATATGAAACGAAAAACATTTGTTAAATAAGTAAATAAATAAGAAAGGAATACGAAACGAAAAACATTTATGTTTAAATGGCAAAGAACAGGCTTTTAAAAATTAGAACAAAAAGAAAATTAAAACTTAACCGGCACTTGATAACAGTGCTTACATATTCTACTACATGTTTTTTTGCCAGAAACGCCTCCATCGTCAGTCAGCACTTCACTCTCCTCAGATGATGAATAAAATCTAACTCCTGCTGCTGATCTTTGCTGCGACACTTGTTCCGCTTACGCTGAATGCAGCAGCCGTGTTCAGACGCGCAACTGTAGTTTGGTCTTTAACTAAACTAAGTAATTTATTACTATAAAAATTAAAAATGAAGTTGGGGCGGTGCCGCGGTGGATAAGTGTTGTAATCGGTAGGCGGGTGGAAAAAAAGTGCTTCTCCTTTTTGGTTGTCGATGTATGATGTTGTGTTTGAATAATTTGATTCACGTTGTTGATCGTAATCCTATGTGCATCCTGATGCGAAACACCATTGTTCCCTATGGCTCCGGATGTAACAGCCTGGCTGAGATGTTAGCGGCAGTACGTTATCGACCCATACGCATATACCCCATTTTAAGTGACCCCATTTTGCCTATCATTCCGTGCAAGTAAGCAGAAAAACATGCATAATATACTTTGATTTTATTTGATTAATCTAAAAAAAAAAAACACTGAACAGGGTGGACAGAGGTGAAACAGGGTGAAAACAACACAACAGGTTGGACAATAACAGGAGTGACATTTTATGCGAAACTCAGCCATTTCTACTCATATGGCGACCAACAAGCTAGTCAGGGTGACCTCGGATGAAGATTTTTATGTTTATTAACAATATTTCTCAAGATTACAAAAATATTGTTTCCTCTATAAAGAAGCATAACAGAGAGGACATGTTATTCTTTACCATATTAGTGAGCTATTCTGAAATTTTGAAGAAAAGTCATATAAAAGAATGATACTTGCTCTTCTTGTAGATGATTTACCTCAAATTTTATGCTACATCCTGAGAATTATGTGACTAGAGGAGCAACCAGGGGGCGTGGTCAGAGGGGTTACAATCAGAGTAACTGGAGGGACACTCATCTCAGGGACACAAATGTGTTTAACGATTTTAACAATTAAACATATATTAATAACAAAACATAACATATGCTGAGGAATATTAAATATATGGTTTTACAACACCAATGAAAAGTGTAGCATTTATTTGATTTTCTTAGTTACATTTGTAACTGAAGTTAAGCGTGCATGACTGTTGACATGACAGTTCAGCCTACTTGCATTAAAATCAGAGAAATTATTTTCAATTAAATTCTGAGTACATATCATAGTGTTCTATGGTGGAGATGGGTTAATTATATAAGAGAAGCTGTACGAAATTATTCGAATCTTATTTTTAAATAAAATATTCCACATTATGTCTTGAGGACTCAAACCAAATAGTAGGGATGACCCAAATGTAAATGAATGTATAAACATCAACTGATGGATATTCTGCAACACAGTATTTGAAAAATGTGACACCATGCCTGCTCTGCAAACTGTATATCAAAAGCTGAAGGGTTTGAAATTGAATGGTGCGTTAAACAAGCTTGCATAGTGCAGGCAGTGTTTCGGGCCTTTCTTGGGTCTGATGAGGAGCTGATGTTGTTCAATGCAGATGTGTGGTGTGATTTACTCTACACACAGTGCTGGTGGGATGACGTGCATGATGTGTTGGTTTCTGTGGCAACAGTCTCAACACGTGTACAGTATGTCAATGAGCGTCAGACTCAGTGATGAAGTAAATGTGGTTGTTATGGGCACCGGCCAAAGGTCAGATGGGTTAGCGCTGACCATTTGTTCCTGCTGTTTTTGCATCATATTTATTTTTGCCTCGCTATTTCATTAGGTTTACCCAATAGATGAGTCGGGATGTTTCTACCTTGGTCCAGAGGAAACTGGGTGTTTTGTAATGCGTTTTAGGCAGTTGTTGCTATTTATACATACAGTGAAGCTGCACGACGCAGACTTTGTGCTTTTTTTTCGTCTCACTGTATACCTTTTCTCATTTCCAAATTTTTCCAGAACCTGTTGAAGTTCATCCAGAAAAAACATCATCATCTATCCTATTTTAAAGGGGTCATATGGCACGAACACGTGTTTTTCTGTGTCTTTGGTGTGTTAGAAGTTGCCCATGCATGTATTAGACACGTAAAATTGCAAAATTAAAGTGTCGGATAGGGATGGGCATTTCTGATCATATTTCATTTCGAGTACTGGACAGGTTTGAAAAACGAGTACTCGATTAATTGGGGGCGGGGCATTAGAGGGGGCGGGGTGTGTCCCCCATACCATGGTGACACATACCAATTACAACACTGATACGAAAATTTATGTTAATAAAACTATAAGATTGAGTAAATAATTAAATCAACACTGTTAGATTATTAAATATTCACTATCAATGTTTTTGAAAATAAAGTAAACATTTAAAAGAAATAGCAGCGTGAGATGAAACGTCATCTCTGCCCTGTCACATTTCTGTCCGTCAGTGTCTGACGGTAAAGTCTCTTACGCTTGTCTGACATGTCTGTCTGATAGTACCACCTGACATTTTGTGTCCAAATATACTGGTGCGGAGCAGGGTGAGCGTTTTTAATCCATTCTTATGACCTTCAGCGCACGTTCACGTGGAGAAGAGGAGTGCTCGCTTTGCTCCGCGAGTGCAACGCGAGCTCAGCTTCCATGGGAATGGATTGAAAACGCTCGCCCTGCCCCACGAGCGGCGCGAATACAGCACTAACCCATTATAAACAGAAATTCTGTGCCCACTGGATTCAGCACAAAGAGATGCAACAAACATCCAGTTTCTGCCGCTCGCGACAGAGTAAGATGATAACCAGCCTGGTGTCAATAACAGTTGTCATTTCAGTAATAAGGGCGTTTTCAGTTCTGACACTTACAGGATGTTCGCTTGAATACGATTCCCTCTTATACAACAAAAGCTCGGGTTAAAATTTAGGTCTTAATTCATGGCCCATTTAATTCTACTTATCCTTTACCCAGAATCCGTCCAGTATAAATCCATAAGACAAAAGAATTCGCTTACATGAAAGATGTTTTGCAAAGTTGCAGTCAGTCACTTAGAAACAATGTTGTCATTTCAAATGAATGTATATATTTAGGTGCTTTTCATACCAACTACTGACTTTAGAAATCATTTTTGACAAATATGTATGTGATTTTGAGCTCCGTTAGACTCGACACTACTTTAGTTTGCCTAAAGACTAAAATACATCACTAATATGTGAACCGCTCATAAAACGTTGTGTATACTAACTAGTAGTTAATAAGGGAATTTGTGGGCTTGACACGGGCTTCTAAACAGATTTAGAAAATATAGAAAAGGAAGAATATTTAAAATAGTAAATTTATGTGCCCATTTGATTTGTTCATCATAGTGCGTTATGGTATTGACTTTTTTTATTCAAGGATACATGCCATGCTGCTTAAAATTGGTCATCTTATTTATTCAGCATTCAGCATCTTACTTAAACCTCCTGGATCTGAATAAAGGTTTTGTACTGTACCAATCCATCTTGTTCTGTATGATGTATCATTGTGGTGTGCTGGGGAGTGATGTAATGCTCTCTGTGTGTTTGAAAGCCACATGCTGTTCTCCTGTAATCTCTCTGAATGACTCTCTGTCCTATGATGACTGACAGCGCTCGGTGTGAAAGCATCGCTTTCAACTCTCTCTCTCTCTCTCTCTGTAGGTTTGAGGAAGTCCACTAAGAAGCGTAGTGAGTCTCCCCCAGCAGAGCTCCCCAGCTTTCGGAGGAGCACACGACAGAAGACCACGGGCTCTTGCGCCAGCACCAGGTACTCAAGTGCTTGCTTATGAAACGAGAAAACACGATTAAAGGAACTTACGTTTTTTACATCATCGATTCTCGTCACGAGACTGATTGTGACGCAACCTGAAATAACATCTAGCATGTCTTTAGAAGAATATAGCACGCCCATAAAAATAGCTCCGTAGTCCTATGGGATGCCATTATGGGCGTGAAGAAGCGATAAAGAATCAGGCCTGTGTTGTACACACTGTAGTCACGACCCTCTTTCATTCCTATTGTGTGTCCTCGATCTTATTTATTCATTTTTATTGGATGTATTATAGAGCTGAACACACACTCACTCCCTTCACGCTCAGCAGTGTTCTGTAGTAGGGTTGTCACGGTACCATAAACATGTCTTACGATACTATACCAGCTGAAGTATCTCGATACCAAGTAGTATCAACGATGCTGTGCCATATAATTCAAATATATACAAAAAACACAGATTTAGATTAAACATTTTGTATTTACTATAGTAAACTGTATTATACTTTGCACTAGAATATGTTGTTGTATTAACTGTAGTAATTGGATAAATTGTAGCAAATACATTTACATTTAGTCATTTAGTCAAATACTATAAATACTGTAGTATACTTAAATATTTACTATGATAAGACTCAAAAACACTAGTATCTATGAGTTTTAGTAGTTTACTGTAGTAAATACTAAAGTACACTAGATCATTTTTCACGTAGGAACTAATTCAAATGTTGGACAAATTACATTGATACAGCAGTCTTTATAAAGGGAAATATTAGGCTTACTTTAAATGCAGAACTAAAACGGCCAGTAGGTGGCGTCAATTTTCCACTGAGTTAGTGAATCATTTAACCAACTTGTTCAAATCGCCAATTTGAATCATTAACTTGTCCCAGACATTCAAAACACACATTCATTTTGCAGATAAACACCGCAAAAAGGCCGATGTAAGTGTTCAAATAAATATTAATGCGCATATGCAACATTAACTACGGTACTACCGTTTCAAAAATAGAGAGGCATCGCGGGTATTTTGAAGCTTTAGCATCACGATGCTACCGTAGCACCGGTACACCGTGCAACCCTATTCTGTAGTACTGCAGATGGGTGTTTCCGTTCTGTTACTCACTGTACTGGAACTTCCAGTCGGTTCCCAAGAGAAACTGTGGCATGTGTGGAAGGTCCTATTAAATGGATGAGTCTAGCTGAGAAACCTCATTCAGAATGCTTGAAATTCCAGTCAGTATGAAAGCGCATTCACAATACTTCAGATCGTTCACTTACACATTACAAAATGCTGAAACGTTATAGCACTGTACTGCTAATGATTGTTCATTTAAAAATATACTTGTATTCGCTTTTTTCTGTCTAGACAGTGTCGCATGCACAGACCTATAGAGGTTGTTAAGCGGCGGAGGCTCGGAGTGTAAAGAATATGAAATAAAGATGAAGCATGTGTATGTTTTAATGAAAACAAGAAACTTTGTCTTACTCTCTCTCGATTCTTCTCTAGTCGGCGAGGCTCAGGCCTGGGCAAGCGCGGGGCAGCCGAAGCTCGCCGACAGGAGAAAATGGCCGACTCCGACAACAACCAAGACGGGGCCAATTCATCGGCCGCACGCACAGAGGACACGCCACAAGGAGCGTCTGGTAAGAGATCAGCCCCCTGCGCGTTCAACTACCAACCCCACGACAATACACCGGTACACTCATGCTGATGGAAACTTGCATTCTTACACGCTTCAATTTCCCTTTTTGTCTTTCTGCTTCGTAGCGTCTAGCTCAGTGGCTGGAGCAGTGGGCATGACCACCTCTGGAGAGAGCGAATCAGATGACTCTGAAATGGGAAGGCTGCAAGGCATGTTTGCTTTTGCTTTTATTTCATTACAGCCCCGTAGCGCTATAACTGTTTCTAGGTTTTGTAAGAGGTAAAAGTGCACTGTATGACTGCAGATAAACCAAACTCGTATGCATGCGCGCCACTCATGTTTTCTTCAAGAAACCTCATTGTGCATTACGTCTCATGTTAAAAATGCCTCTCGCTTTCTCTTCAGCTCTGCTGGAGGCCAGGGGTCTCCCTCCACACCTGTTCGGACCCTTTGGGCCACGTATGTCTCAACTGTTTCACAGGACCATAGGGAGCGGAGCTAGTGAGTGACCTCAACTATGCGTTGTCTTTATATGTTTACACTTCTCATGACTTTTGTGCGTGTTCTCCTAACCCTCCGATCTTCTCTGTGTCCATCCAATCTTCAGGCTCAAAGGCTCAGCAGCTGCTACAGGGCCTGCAGGCAACAGGAGACGAATCCCAGCAGCTCCAAGCTGCCATAGAGATGTGCCAGCTGCTAGTGATGGGTAATGAGGAGACGCTGGGAGGTTTCCCCGTAAAGAGCGTCGTACCGGCCCTGGTGAGTGCATTAAATCTAGTCTACGTAGAAGCTTTGTCTGGCCACGAATCACTCACTTAAACAGGAAGAGACCAATTCCTTCGAATTCTTTTTCCTCAGTTACCAGTTAGACTGAACACCATTATGGCTTTTGTTCTTTAAAATGGTTAAAAGCCAGTAAGATAATAGATTTTTAAGTCAAGAAAGCACTTGCCAGCATGCATTCCATGGTTAGTACATGATCTGTGGGAGTGACGTCTGAAGTGGCGATCTTAGCATTGTGCCCTTAACCTCACATCTTGTCTTCTCTCTGCAGATCACACTATTACAGATGGAGCACAATTTTGATATTGTGAGTACTGTGGGTGGGCTTGTGTGTCTGAACAATGTGAAAGCTTAACAAGGCAAAATTATGTGAATCTGTCACCTGGCAATAATTCCATCCATTTATTCGCAGTCATTTTCTTTTGACACTTCGAACTGGAGAATAACGTAATGACAGCCCACTGCGTCTTTCTTTTCTGCAGATGAATCACGCATCTCGAGCCCTCACCTACATGATGGAGGCTCTGCCGCGCTCCTCGGCTGTGGTGGTGGACGCCATCCCCGTCTTCCTGGAAAAGGTCAATTTGGTCTCGCTGTTCTCTTGAACCCCGTCTAGCTTATATTGTGGGAGGACAAACATAATTGAACGGGATTTTTCTTCCTCTTGAGGAATAATACATAAGTAATGTAGATTGAAAAATGTTGGTAACAGAACAGCACAGCCCCTAATTCACTTCTATTGTAACCGATGCAAGTGAATGGGGGGCTGTTAACGACATTTTTCAAAATATCTTCTTTTGTGTTCTGTGGAAGAAAGTGAGTAAATAATGACAGAATTTTCATTTCGAAAGTAAACTACTCCTTTAAATGTTATTGTTGAATGGGTGTACTTTTGCATGCTTGTCTATGCGTATTCTCTGAAAACCTGCTTGTTCTCTGTGTCCAAAGCTTCAGGTCATCCAGTTTATAGATGTTGCAGAACAAGCCCTGACCGCCCTGGAAATGTTGTCGAGGAGGCACAGTAAAGCTATCCTGCAGGCTGTAAGCATCAACTGTTGAAGACAAACATTAGAAACAGTGACCGTCTCACTCAAATATAACGATTAGAGTGTCATCCAATCAGAGTTTGTGGGCCGTTTGTTCTCCTGAGCTAACATTGAAAGTGTCTCTTCACAGGGAGGTCTAGCCGATTGTTTGCTGTACTTGGAGTTCTTCAGCATCAACGCTCAGAGGAACGCACTAGCCATCGCCGCTAACTGCTGTCAGAGCATCACGCCGGATGAGTTTCACTTTGTGGCTGACTCTTTGCCCCTGCTCACTCAGAGACTCACACACCAGGTGATATGACCTGAAACATCTCATTTACACTTCATTAACATATGCACAGCACTCCTGTCACATCTGCATCTCTTTAACACCACGTGAGAATATGTTTACTGTAGTGTTACGGGTGTGAGATTCATCCCCGACCGACACATTCACATGACAGCTCAGCGTTGGATGTAACGGTTATGTCATCACCAACAGTGGCGTTTGCTGCATCAGCCCTCTGAATCTTGTTTTACAGGATAAAAAATCGGTGGAAAGCACATGTCTCTGTTTTGCCAGGCTGGTGGACAACTTTCAGCACGAGGAGGTGAGATTATGACACGCACATGCGTCAGCCAATGAGCGCTTTAGTGAAAATTGTTATTACATTTACATTGATTCATGTGGCAGATGCTTTTATCCAAAGCGACTTACAAGTAGGAGAGCATATAAACATTTTGTCAACACGCTAAACAGTACCGTTTGTTTACAAGGCCATGCTACTAGGAGGATTAAAGCTGGAGGAAGCAAATGAGAGAAGGAACAACAAGATATATGTATTTCTTTTTTTGACAAGACAGACAGTTATTATTGGTGAAGTGTGTATGAGGTCACTAAGCCTCTCCCTGTGTGTCGTTCCGTCACAGAACCTGTTACAGCAGGTGGCGTCCCGGGACCTACTGACCAACATTCAGCAGCTGCTGGTGTTGACTCCACCCGTGCTCAGCTCCGGCATGTTCATCATGGTGGTGCGCATGTTCTCCCTCATGTGCTCCAACTGCCCATGTCTGGCCGTACAGCTCATGAAGCAGAGTAAGTCACGTGTAGCGATTCACAAACTTGACATCAGTTGACTAAATAAAAACTTCATGAATTTATACATTTCGATGTTTTTTGTTTTTGAGAAAATGAACCGAATTAATTGACAATCTGCACTCCCTGCACGTCCACATTTTGTCCATTCTGTAGAATGCTAATGCCTGTTCTTGCAAATGTTGGGGAAAAGAGCAAGGGCAGAAGACTAAGGGCATCATGTGACGTGTGTATTTGTGAGTGAAGTTCGAGATGCGACCATGTGTGCGTGTTCTGTGTATGTGTTTGCAGATATAGCAGAGACGCTGCGTTTCCTGCTCTGTGGAGCATCTAATGGAAGCTGTCAAGAGCAGATTGACCTTGTGCCCAGAAGCCCTCAGGAGCTTTATGAACTCACCTCACTCATCTGGTACTTCCTGTTTGCTTTCCTAAACCTTTTCTCGATCTGTCTGGCTCTTATAGTAGCTCGTCGGCTTTCATACTCAAACGATTTTCACTGGCGATGAGCCAAGTGAACGTGCAAATTCACTGCCGGACAAAGATGGCGCTTGGTGAAAAACAGAAATACCCCGGTACACAAGGTGGCACTGCGCAACTTTATGCTTCTGACACTTGCTTGTCACACAGAAGAGTTCATCGGGCTTCCTCTTCGTCATTGTGTGCTCGGCAAGACAGTTTTGTTCCTGAGCGCCACCAAGTCGTGTTACTGTAACTTTAGCAGCTCACAGCAGCCAATCACATTGGTCGGCCAGTTTTTAACGTGTTGCGTCAAACCAAAAAAGGCGTTTAAAAAAAAAGTCAATGTTCACACTCACATTGGCACCCTCAACGCGCGCGATTATTGTCCCGGTGTGGACAAGCCCTTAGACTTAAAAACACCATTCTCTCTCTCTCTCTCTCTCTCTCTCTCTCTCTCTCTATTTGCTATAGTGAGCTGATGCCATGTCTGCCCAGAGAGGGCATCTTTGCGGTGGACGCCATGTTAAAGAAGGGCAGCGCCCAGACCACAGAGGGTGCCATCTGGCAGTGGAGAGATGACCGAGGTCTGTGGCACCCATACAACCGCATCGACAGCCGCATTATTGAGGTACGCTCAGCACTGTATGAATGTTGTTCATCCGGCCTCCGGAAAATCTCGAGGTTTACTAAATGTCTTGATTTGTCAGACTGCTCACCAGAATGGAGAAGATGAGATAAGTCTGTCCACTCTCGGTCGAGTCTACACCATTGACTTCAATTCTATGCAGCAGATAAATGAAGACACTGGCACCGCCCGAGCCATTCAGAGAAAACCCAACCCTTTGGCCAACCCTAACACAGGTACACAAACATTCTGGATCATTTCAACCTGACGCCTGTCAAAGTGTACATCGCTGCGATATTCTGAATGCTAAGAGACAGAAACTTGTGTCACAGTTCTGTCCTAAAGTGGATCCGCTCTCCCATCAGGTTTTAGCTTTATCCTCCCGCTCTGATTGTTTACAGGAGGTCACTTGGAGGTGCGGAGAGAAGATGCTCGTGCTCAGCTGTTGAAAGAGGATCCTGAGCTTGCTAAGTGTTTTATAAAGACTCTGTTTGGGGTTCTGTATGAGGTGTACAGCTCCTCGGCCGGGCCCGCTGTCAGACACAAGTGCCTTAGAGCCATCCTCCGGATCATCTACTTCGCAGATGCAGAGCTGCTTAAAGACGTCCTGCGCAACCACTCTGTGTCCAGGTCGGTTAAGAGCAAAGTGTGCATCTCTCGACCACGTTCAGCTTCTTTGCCTAAATGTCTTTGTTGGGCATGTTAGACTGGAAATAAAATGTTCTAACATTTCTGATAATCTTGCGTCTGCAGTCACATCGCTTCCATGCTGTCCAGTCAGGATCTGAAGATTGTAGTGGGTTCTCTGCAGATGGCTGAGATCCTCATGCAGAAGCTCCCGGATGTGTTCAGTGTTTACTTCAGAAGAGAAGGTATTAGATTGGTTTTGAGTATATGATTATACTAAAGAACGTTAGGAAATCACTGCTTGCGTTTGACCATTTCTTGTACTAAGTGTAGATATTTAGTAGTAGCTACTGTGAAGATTCTTTAGAATGCGGTTTTTAGTTTTCAGACTGATTCATGTGCGTTTGTTCTTCAGGTGTGATGCACCAGGTAAAGAATCTGGCCGAGTCCGAAGCGTTCCTCACCAGCCCTCCTAAAGCATGCACCAGCGGCACAGCTAGTCTTTGCACCACCACCATCACCACAGCAACCACTACAGCTGCCTCCAACGTCGCACCCGACCTGGGTTCCCCGAGCTTCCAGCACAGCATGGACGACTCGCTGGACCTCAGCCCACAGGGGTATGAAACACCTCACACAAGACCAGTTTGCTAGCCTGGTGCCGCACAGTAATTCAAGTTTCGAAACAAATCTCTGTTCTTCAGTAGGTTGAGTGATGTTCTGAAGAGAAAACGCCTCCCGAAAAGAGGACCAAGACGTCCCAAGTATTCCCCACCCAGAGACGACGACAAAGTGGATAATCAGGGTATACGAACTAATTCCTATCTGGAAGAAATAACGTATACATCATCACTTTCCTGGGTTTCTTATAGGGCTGCACGATTTATCGACAATAAACCGCATGCGATTTGGCGTTTGGCACAGTTTGTCCGTGATGTGCTGTTTAATGCTCCAGTGGGCACTCTCACGCACAAACTCCAAATATGCTGCGTCCCAATTCGCATACTATCCGTCCTAAAGAGTATTCGAAAATAGAATTAGTCTGTCCCAAATCGTAGTATGTTCAGAATGATGCACACTCTTCGGCTGATATTACCCACAACTCATTGCGAGTAGGTGGTGTTTAGTGACGCTTCACTGCATTAATAAAATTAAATAACTGAATTAACTAATTTAATAAATATAACAATAGAGTTAACATTACATATGAAACAACGAATGAATAAATGTGTGTGACAGTTAATGGCCACAATGTTGTCTAGGCAACAACGGCCACTTCCGTTTCCTGTTAGTATGTCCCAGGGCTTGCTTATTGTTTTGCTACACACTAAAATGCATATTCTTTTCCGTAACAAAAACAGTGCATACTTTAAGTGCACTGTATAAGTAGGCTAAATTGGGACGCAGCATAGGAAATGCCATCTTTCTAAATGGCATCACTGTTCTTCAAGCCTCCTCTGATATTTTCATGATAATAAAGTATATTTATAATGATGATGTTTGACGGGTGTTGCTTTTTCAAATGCACGTTATAAGCGTTTTCAGATGGCGCAGCATTATCTACTGATCACAGAGCCGTGCTTCACAAAAAAGCTGCGTATAAAAGCATAATCGCTGCCTTTGCGATGACATAATTGCTCTATCGAGATCGACTTAAGCACGATTACAACGGGAAGTGCGATTTATTACGCAGCCCTAGTTTCTTAAGATGATTCTGGGGGATTTAAAACCGTTTGGAGGGACTGCTACAAACTACTGTATCGTGTTTTACGTTTCTTTGGAGTGAGTTTTAGTTTGGATTGTGGCATGTGTGCGCACTACATAGTTGTTATCATAGTCGCCCACTGCTCCGGGTGTACGTGTGTTCACCACTTGCTGTGTGTTCACTACTCTCTGGATGGGTTAAAAGCAGAGGTCACATTTCGGGTATGGGTCACCATATCTGACTAATAGGTCACTTTCACGGTTTTTTTATTACATTGCTTTAATATGGCTGTTTTAACATCTTCTTCGCAGCTAAGAGCCCGACCACCACACAGTCTCCCAAGTCCTCTTTCCTGGCCAGTCTGAATCCAAAGACCTGGGGTAAGCTGGGGACCCAGACAAACAGCGCTAACTCTGAACCCTCACGCACGGCAGGAGTCAGCGGCCTGGCACGTGTGCCGCCCAAAGACTCGGTGTCAAATAACAGGTAAAGACTTCATTTTAAATATCGATCTCTGATTTCATTCTTACGATTTTCAGACAGAATTTTTCATCCTTTTGCTAATAAAGACACTCCTTTACATGCATAATAACATGAGACGTATAGGCATTACTAATTTAGGCAAACCGGTTTTGGTAGTAAACATAGTGTAAACATGAATAGACGTAAAAACAACAGAATTAGCATGCGTATCAGTAGTTTTGGATTACATGTGATTGTTAAATACAAAACTGGTGAATGCAAGGACAGCGTTGGAATCAAATGATTCCCTGTGGTTTGTTTAACCACTTGGTAATATTTTCCTACCAAATGAACATATTGACGTTGGTAGCTGTAAAGTGAACTGTTTTCCTCCTTTTTCAGAGATAAGATAAAGGCCTGGATAAAGGAGCAAGCCAGTAAGTTTGTGGAGCGTTACTTTAACTCTGAGAGTGTGGATGGAAGTAACCCAGCACTGAACGTCCTGCAGAGACTCTGTACTGCTACAGAACAGCTCAGCCTTCAGGTAACGCTGATACACAGCTGTCGTGTCTGTCTTTTATAATGCATTAGACTTCTATTACTGTAGAAACCGTTTACCTGGGATGTATTGAACTCCGTCGTCACACCGCATGCACGCGTTTCAGGTCGACAGTGGCGCGGAGTGCCTAGAGGAGATCAGCAGTATTGTGTCTGAATCAGACGTGTCGTCCTTCGAGATCCAGCACAGCGGTCTGGTGAAGCAGCTGTTGTTGTATCTGACATCGAACAGCGAGCGCGACACTATCAGCAGAGACGAGAGGATCAAGAGGTTCCTGCACGTGTTCTTCGGCTGTCCGGTGAGTTCACACTGTTAGCCAGGGCGCACATGGCTGTGTTTTTTGGGCTCTTTCGGTAGCAGTTTTCGTTCTCTGTTGCTCATTGTTTGGTATGGGATTCAGATACCAGGACAGGAACCTCTTGGGCGTTTGGACCTGACGGAGAACGGCCCACTGCTGGCACTGGTGCACAAGATGAATAACTGTCTCAGTCAGATGGAGCAGTTCCCTGTTAAAGTGCACGACTTTCCCAGTGGAAATGGCAACGGCAGCAGGTATTGTGTCATGTGGCGTTTCAGACCCAGTGATATTCATTCAAGTATATCGGATCGTTTCAACTTGTTTCTTCAATAAACCGAACTTTCTCTCTGTCTGCCTTGCACTTCCTGTGTTTCGGTTGAGTTTCTGTTTTCTGATGTTTGTTATTTGTGTTTTGCAGGGGTTCACAAGCACTTAAGTTTTTCAACACCCATCAGCTGAAGTGTCAGCTGCAGAGACATCCAGACTGCACTAATGTCAAACAGTGGAAGGGAGGACCGGTCAAGATCGACCCCTTGGCTTTGGTACAGGCCATCGAGAGATACCTTGTTGTTAGAGGTACACACACAAATCTAACCACGCTTGACTCATTTCTGTGGTGTTTGACTTGTAAGATGAGATGATTTGATTTGTCTCCTCAGGGTATGGAAGGATAAGAGAGGAAGATGAAGATAGTGATGATGATGGTTCAGATGATGAGATCGATGAGTCTTTGGTATGGAGAACGTCTCTGCTCAGTTTTTATTTTGAATCGTTTTTGAATCGAATTATATGAACTGTTACCCACAATCCATTTGATTTGTTTTTCTAGCTTCAATGCAGTTTTATTTCCAGTGATGAGGTCATATGATGACAGTGTAGCTTAATACTGTTAATACTATAATTTTATTCAGTATTATTAGTCAATATAAAACCTGCAGTGTTCTCCAAACAGTAAGCTATTGTTTAATTCCGGACATGGCTGAAGTGTACACTACCACTAGTGCTCATGAAGATTGAAGTCTTTTTACCCTCCAACTTAACCCCATGAACTTTGAACTCTTTCTCAAAGGCTGCCCAGTTTCTGAATTCTGGGAGTGTACGTCACAGGCTGCAATTCTACATAGGCGAGCACCTGCTGCCGTACAACATGACTGTGTATCAGGCCGTCAGGCAGTTCAGTCTACAGGCAGAGGAGGAGAGAGAGAGCACAGATGATGAAGCAAACCCTCTGGGACGGGCCGGCATCTGGACCAAAACACACACTATATGGTACACAATAAACTACTCGCTCACGCCCTTACAGGCTGCATGTTCATTCGTGTTTTAGGCAGCTTTCATAAATACGATACAGTTTGGTGTTCAATTACTTCTTTACAAAAAAAACCCTCATTTTGACTTGACCCTTTCTACCGGGAGACAGAAACGCAAGTGAATTCTTATCTTTTAAAGTGCGTCAATTCAACCCTGTTACCAAATTTACTTGAAGAAAAAAGATCAAACATTGTTCAAATACAGTACAATACCTTTCGGCGAAATTTGCCGTTTTGGATCCAAAATGGGTCATTATTGTGATTCGTGTAGATCCGATGAGTTTTTGAAAATGGGGTTGAGGGGGGTCTGTGAGTCTCTGGACGGGGTCGCGGTGAATGAAATTATGAGAATCATGTCCAGGTGTCGTGGTAACGATGTCAAATCACTAGCCAGTTTGCGGGTCATGTTTTGATGATAGACCCAGACCCAAGAAACATAATATGGGGTAAGTGCGTTAACACACTGTGACAACCGCTATCACCGCATTTACGGAGAAGCCCTGATGTGTAAACGGAATCGTACTGGACAACTAGTTGTCTGTCATGTCACCCGTCACTCCCCGTAACATTAAATGTGCTAATAAAAGCACGGAGCTGATGTCAAACTGCTTCTTAATGTTTTGCACAGCCAATCTATCTACAGCTGCGCTACAGTATAATGTGATCGTCTACAAGCGTTCATAGACGCCACAATGCAACTCCAGATGTCTTGTACAACATACATATGCATGTGAGTGTTGCGTTTGGTTTTTAGTACAACATTGCTGATAGTATCACACCTAACGTTGTTGTTACAATGCAACCTCTTGTGTAAAAATAACATTGAAATCTGTCACTATGGTTACAGGCATGCTGTGCAAATAGTATAACGTTAGGAGTTTGACAGTTCATTCATGTTTAGACTAGAGCTGTAACTGTAAGCTGTTGTGTGAACAGAGCACCTTGAAGTAAATGTGAAGAGTTCATTTGCAAAAACATTTTCATTTACTATGTTTTTTTATTGTGCATTCCAAGTACGATCATTTAAACAGTTGGATTGTTTTGATTAAGTAATAATAACTAAAAAAATACAGATAAGTAACAGTAAAAACACGATAAACATGATTTATGAAAATGAACAAAAACTGAGTTATCTGGTTTTGCAAATAAACTCTTCATGTGGTTGTCTATTCTAGCCACTTTTAGCAGACCGTGGACTGTTCTGATTATGTGCACTGAATAATATGAAATACAAATTGTAATAATTATATAACTATATATAATCTATGACTATATATAACATATAGTGTTGGGGGGGTCTGGCATCATTGTCACCTTTTTTCACCCCAATGAGTTTGCATCCCTTTACAGTTTAAGTTTTTTAAATGAGGAATTATTAATAACCAGTGTTTGGTTCTAAACTGTTTTAGCATCAACTTATTTTAACATAACCCTGTTACCCATTCAGCTATTTTTGGTAACGGGGTTGAATTCATCGCAAACTTCCAGTTTTTAATATGTTATTGGTAATCTGTAATATTAATCATATTGGTGATAAATGTCGAAGGTATAAGCCGGTCAGAGAGGATGAAGAGGGTTGTAAAGACGCCGTTGGAGGGAAGAGGGGCCGCGCACAGACGGCGCCTACTAAAACCTCCCCTCGAAATGCCAAGAAACAGGATGAACTGTGGCACGGTAGGAAGAAAACACTTGTAAAGTCCATCTACTCTTAACATCCAGCATTCAACGTGAACTTGATCAGAATCGCTATTGATTCAGACAACCCTCTGTATGTGTGTGTTTTTTTGCTGTTTTTAGAGGGTGTGTGTCCCAGCGTGACAAACCCGTTAGAGTCGTACCTCATTTCTGATCCTCCGGAGGGCATCACTTTTGATGATCCCTCCATGGAGGTGATACTGCTGCTGAGGGTCCTGCACTCCATCAGTAGATACTGGTTTTACCTGTATGATGTGAGTGTGAGAAACACACCAACATACACCTGTATACATACTGAAAAATATCTGAAGTTGTCATGTCTCAAGTCAACGAAAATTGTATTTCTAAGTATTATTATTATTATAAAGTATTATTACGTCACAGTATTCCTTTTGTTTTTATTCAAATCAACAAATTGAAATCAATATTTAATGTGCTACACAAATAATGATAGTCATTGAACATGTGAAATGCAAAATAACCTGACGTGTTTCTTACCTTCCTAACTGTTCGCCTGTGTGTCAGAATGCTGCGTGTAAGGAGATCATTCCCATCAGCGAGTTTATTAACAGTAAACTGACAGCAAAGGCCAACAGACAGTTACAGGATCCGCTGGTCATCATGACTGGAAACATCCCCACCTGGCTCACCGAGCTTGGCAAAACCTGGTACCGCAAACTCTTCACTCTCTCCGTCCATTACATCCCTGTCCTGTGTTTCTGTACCTTACAGCTCTGCTCTTCTCTCTTCTCCAGCCCATTCTTCTTTCCCTTCGACACACGGCAGATGCTCTTCTACGTAACGGCGTTCGACCGGGACCGCGCCATGCAACGCTTGCTCGACACCAACCCTGAGATCAACCAGTCTGACTCGCAGGACAGCCGCGTCGCTCCGCGCCTCGACAGGAAGAAGGTTGCCATGCAGTTCCTGTTACGGCTTTCAAATGCTGGGACTGTGTGTGAAATCACAAGTGTAAACTTGTTGCTGTTTTTCTGTAGAGAACGATAAACCGTGATGAGCTCCTGAAGCAGGCAGAGTCTGTAATGCAGGACCTTGGGAGCTCCAGAGCCATGCTGGAGATACAGTATGAGAATGAGGTATTGATCATGAACAGACATCCATCCATGAGGCAACACTGTCTCAACAACCAATGGGAGGACAAAAAAAAACCTTGAAGTCTTTTATGACCTAACGTCTGCCCTGTCTCTGCGTGTGTCAGGTGGGAACAGGTCTCGGCCCAACGCAAGAGTTCTACGCTCTGGTGTCTCAGGAGTTGCAAAGGGCTGATTTGGGACTTTGGAGAGGAGAGGAAGTGGCTCTCACCAACCCTAAAGGTGACTGACCATCATAGATATGTGGTGCATTTGTGTAAATCGTCTAGCGCTGTCTTTAATGTCTTTCTCTGTCTCTCCACAGGGAGTCACGAGGGAACCAAGTATATGTTCAGCTCCAGGGGTTTGTTCGCTGTACCTTTCGGACGAACTACCAAACCAGCTCACATCGCCAAGATCAAAATGAAGTTCCGTTTTCTTGGCAAGCTCATGGCTAAAGCCATCATGGACTTCAGATTGGTACGTTCACCCATACAGATGTACAGTTAGATTATTGGTAAATGTCATACTAACACTATAGACGGATTCAAAGCAACAACATAAACAAACGTTACTGCACATGCGGGCGTTCATGGACTGCCCTTAACTTCCGGTACACATTCACAAACAATAGAGTGCCTGTAGATTATTTCTGATAACAAGCAAAAGAAACCAAGAAGAACTGTTACCTGGCTAAACTTGTCTCTCCAGTATTTTGAATTTAGACTGCGATACCAATCTCAACCGCTAGATGTCACTGTATCATACGGTTTCTTTAAATGCGACCGAACTACAGGACTCATTTAACAAATTGTTTATTCATTCAAATTTATATACAACAAAATTCAACAAATCGTTTATTTCATACAATTATTATACAATAAAATAATATAAATGAATGTTAACATAAATGAAATAATATATAAATAGTTATATTATTAGACACTAGCCAGACCGAAAGTTTACTGAAGTCCAGGCTTACGTCCGATGAAACGGTCTATAGAGTTCCTGCAGGTTATCTCTGATAGCAAGAAAAAGAAATTACATTAGCTAGCAAGTTAAAAGTATGTCTAGCTAGTATTAGTTTGGGTTGCCATTATAAGAACTGTTAAATGTGACAAAGTTAGACGACCCATTCAACAAATAGTTTTTTATACAATTATTATACAATAAGACATGAATAGAAATTGATTAAACTATAAAAAGTTATATTATTAGCCACTAGCCAGACCGATAAACAAACAGACCTGAAGTTAACTCTGCGTCTGATAAAACCATCTATAACACTAGAAATGTTGATAAATTTGTAATAAATCAATTATTTGTTTTCAATTTGCAATAAATAGATCAATTTCTAGAGATTTATACAAATGTATAATTTATTACAATCTAAGGGTCATTGACGGGCAAGAATATTTAAAATGCATGTGCCAGGTTATTAGAAATGTGTTCTTTTATTCATGTTTTTTCCCTACATTTTTTCTTTAATATTTTATTATTTATTATTGGCACAGTTGCTGTGTGATAGTTAGGTTAACATCGCCTTATATTTGCGTGTCTAGTTGGATTTGCCTCTAGGTTTGCCCTTCTATAAGTGGATGTTGAGGCACGAGTCGTCAATCAGCTCTCATGACTTGGTCAACATCGATCCCGGTGTGGCCAAATCCATCCAGCATCTGGAGGACATCATCCGCCAAAAGAAGAGAATCGAGCAGGATAGATCACATGTGAGCCCTGACTCTGACCTCTACAAACACATAGTATGCAACCAAATCTCTGCATCATTAAAGTTGTAGTTCACTTTCAAACTGAAAATTCTGTCATCATTTACACGCCCTCTTGACGCTTCAAACTTGTTTGACTTCTTCTGCAGAACACAAAAGAAGATATTTTGAAGAATGTTGTTAACAGCCCCTCATTCACTTGCATTGGTTACAGTAGAAGTGAATGGGGGGCTGTGCTGTTCTGTTACCAACATTTTTCAAAATATCTTTTGTGTTCTGCAGAAGAAAGTCACACAGGTTTGAAATGACAAGAGGGTGAGGAAATGATGACAGAATTTTCATTTTGAGAGTGAACTACTTTAAGCTCCGGTGTGCAACATATGACAAATAAGTGTCCTTGTGTCGTTCAGACGCGGGAGACCCTGCAGCAGGCCTTGGAGAGTCTCAACATGAACGGCTGCTCAGTGGAGGATCTGGGGCTGGACTTCACTCTGCCCGGATTCCCCAACATCGAACTGAAGAAGGGAGGCAAAGACGTGCCAGTCACCATTCACAACCTTGAGGAATACCTCAGAGTAGGGAACTAAATAACCGGTCACCCTAATCTGTTTTTGTGGTGTGAATTTCCCGTTGTAACTGTCCCTGCTTTATTTGACTAGTTGGTGGTGTACTGGACCCTCAATGAGGGCGTGTCACGGCAGTTCGAGTCTTTTAGGGAAGGATTCGAGTCTGTGTTCCCTCTTCATCACCTGCAGTACTTCTATCCTGAAGAGGTGAGTATTGTCTTATAAACTGTACAGAACACATAAGCAAATACTGGGAAAGTTAGCATTTTCGAGATTTGCTGCTGATATTTAGTTTATTCTTCCTTCGCTTTCTCTTGCACAGCTGGATCAGTTATTGTGCGGCAGTAAGTCAGAGTCGTGGGATGTAAAGACGCTGATGGAGTGCTGCAGACCGGACCACGGCTACACGCACGACAGGTACCCAGTCACACTAACGCGCGTTTAAAGGGGTCAAATGACACGGCTAAAACGAATATTATCGTTTGTTTTAGATGTAATGCAATGTGTATACACGATTTAAGGTTCAAAAACGCTGTATTTTCCACATACCGTGCATGTTTGTATCTCCTCTTTGCCCTGCCTCTCTGAAACGCGCAGATTTTTTACAAAGCTCATCGCTCTGAAAAGTGAGGTGTGCTATGATTGGCCAGTTAACCAGTGCGTAGTGATTGGTTGAATACTTGCAAGCGTGTGACGGAATTGTAACGCCTCTTACCATATTTGGAATATCAGGTTCCAAATAAGCATGGGGCGGAATGATATATTGACGGTATGATAACCTTTACCAAAAGTGACACGGTTTCACGGTATTGCAATTACAACACTAAAATGTATTTTCAAATGTCTGCGTATACAAACAACAACTTTTCAACTGGACACAAATACATTTTATTTTAAACCAACATTCGTAGAACATATATGTCAGGTAAAAATAAAGCCTTAAAATTCTAATACTCTTTCAAAAAATGTATTTTTGTCATAGCGTATATATAAGTTCCTAAACATCAAACATTGCATTACATGACTTAATTATGTATTTTTGTGTAAACGCAGCTCATACCTTAGAAACGGTATCACAGAAAAGTTTAGTGGTTTTGAAACCTTGACTCTTTCAAACCTCGGTATACCTTGGAACCGGTATTCGGCCCATGCCTAGTTCCAAAGCAATTGTACTGACAGGTACGCCCACCTTACTTGCGTATACATTGGGCGGTCTTAGTCAAATCATACCACAAACTGACATAGATTTGTGGGGGTGTGGTTACACGAGGCGTTTCAGGCAGGTCTGGGTGAGCATTCGCTTTTAGATAGAATGCATCTTTTGTTCGACACTTTTATTTTTGCAATTTTATGTGTGTAATACATGCATGGGCAACTTATAACACACCAAAGACACAGAAAAACACGTGTTCGTACCATATGACCCCTTTAAACACAGATGAGAATGATAAATGAGAGAGATTTTGTTGTTTGTGTGTGTAGCCGTGCGGTGCGGTTCCTGTTTGAGGTTCTGAGCAGTTTCGATGCAGAGCAGCAGAGACTGTTCCTGCAGTTCGTCACAGGGAGCCCCAGACTTCCCGTCGGAGGTGAGAAACCATCTCAACAATGTAACGTTTCTGCAGAGATGCGTTCTCCGCTCACCCGATCTCTATCTTTCAGGATTCCGGAGTTTAAACCCCCCTCTCACCATCGTTCGGAAGACGTTCGAGTCGACAGAGAACCCGGACGACTTCCTTCCTTCCGTCATGACGTGCGTGAACTACCTGAAGCTGCCGGATTACTCCAGCATCGAGATCATGCGCGAGAAACTGTTGATCGCCGCCCGCGAGGGCCAGCAGTCTTTCCACCTGTCCTGATCTCACTTCCTGCACCCTCTCACTCAGAAATGGCCTTCAATCGACTCACTGCAGAACCACAGAAATCCTGACTTCTTCCTTAGACTTCCTCTTCTTCCTCTTTCATTTCCCCCCACCCTCCCGTTTTTGTTTTGTTTCGACCACTCACATCGAGGCAAAATATGTACAGCCTACTTGTTTAAAGAAAAGCAGCTTGCAGAAACCTAAACCATAGAGCGTAAGAGACTTCCTTTTGACTCCCAAGCCGGAGGAAAGGGTGTTATGCGACTCATCGGATTTAAAAAGAAAATGAAAAAACACTTTTTTTGTAAGAAACATTAAGAAGAAAACACTCAAGAGCAGATTATTAAAATATATCAGTAGTTGAGAGATGTCCGGAAAGAGGGGGAAAAACCTGGGTGATGTTTTAAAACTCATTGACGTGTGGAGAAAAAAAGGGATGTTTTCTTTCTCTCCTGTTGGATGACATCTTCACTGTGTGTTCCTGTTGGGGAGGGGGCGTTCATCGAGCAGGCAAGGGTTCCTATAGCTCCAAAGATCATTTGTACAGACAAACATTTGCAGATTTTGCTTATTCGACACATTTGATAGAATAGATGTGTGCTCTCCTGCCCAGTTTTCCCCCATGTTCTGTATTATACCCCACCGAGTCTTGTTGCATTTTGGTTCCACTTCATTTAATTTCTCTTTCCTCTCGTGTGTCGTTTTTCTTTTATTTGAGAGAATTTTTTCAAAGAGAGTTCCAGTTGGCTGAATGCGGGTAGCGTTGGAAGCGTAGTATCTTTATTATAATATTATTATAATTATTATTATTGTTTTGTTTTTTAACCCAAGTTGAAATAGTTTTCTGGCCAATATTTCACATCGAGTGTCTGCTCTGTTGAAGAGATATCCATCGTGTATGGTTCTAGTAGTGTGCCTCTGCTGGACTTCTGGGGGACTTGAGGTCTTATTGACGGGCCTGCTGAAGTTGCTTGGCTGACGAAGCCGGGCTCTAATCCCATTATGTAGCCGAGCACAAGAAATTCATTTAAAAGAATTGGCTGGTCTTATTTTATGGTTTCACGGCCAGATTGCATTTCAAAAAAGAAGAAAAAAGTCATTAAATGATATAGAGTTTATATGCAGTTTTCACACCCGGTTTGAGGTGGCTGCCTTTTTTTTTTTAATTTTCTATTGTTTCTGTTTTTCCTCTTGCTGTAGTTTATTTTTGCACTGCTGGCTTGGAACAAACCGTGGTGTGCACTGCAGTCTGTGGCCAGGAGGAGGCTCCAGTGTTTGCTCTCCTGTCCTCATCGTTCATGTGCTGGTTTCTAAGATCTGCAATAATTTACTGCATCAGGTTCATGTTTTTACCTGAACATAAATAAAGTAATTGTTTGACTCAGTCTGGCCTCTTACTGACCCAGCAGCAGTGTGTGTGTGTGCGTGCGTGCGTGCGTGCGTGTGTGTGTGTGTGTGTGTTTTAATACTGGCCAAGTGTTTCATTTAAAGCTCCAGTGTGTAATTTTGTGGGGGATGCATTGACAAAAATGCAATATAATATACATAACTATGTCTTCAGAGTATGTATGAAGACCTTACACAATGAAGCATTATGTTTATGAACTTAGAATGAGCAAGTTCTATCAACATACAACGTGGGTCCCCTTGCATGGAAGTCGCCATATTGTTTCTACAGTAGCTCTAAACGGACAAACTGCTCTACAGAGCGCGTTTTGTAAATACAACATTTCCTTCGGCAAAGAAGCGATTTACGAAATTTCTTACACTGGACCTTTAAGTCAAATTCTTGAAAATCTTAAAAGAGATAACATTCACTGATAATGTCAGATTGTGGAGTTAGTTAGCCGTATACTATTGTACGTTTAGCTACAACTTCAGTTTTCAGAAGGAACCGGCGAGCTCGGAGCCCGCTCCCTGGACAGCACGCCATACGCATATCTTACCTACCCCTGCTATCAGCATTATCCCTGCCATCATTATTATTTGCATTGGCGAACTCGTGAATAACGTTTACATTTCTCAACCAATTTCAATGGGTTACAGTATTGTGGACCCACATTAAAATATGTAAAGGAAAAACTGCTGCTACTGGAGCTTTTTAACTTGTTCAATTAAATTCTATGTAGTGCTTTTTTTGCAATGTTCGAAGTGTTTCAATGCCGCTTTACAGGAAAAAAACAGGAGGAAAATAAGTGTAATTTAAGAAAGAGCACACTGATGCGCACGGGCTTCTGCAATCTTGAACATAATTACTATATAGGGAATGGCAGATTTTTTAATATTATTTTCGAAGATTTAAAATCATGAAACTATTCCAATATTTATTTATGTAAATGTAGTTTATGAGGACACAGAATTTGAATTATGGTTTTATCGCGCTCACTTTTGCTTGTCCTGGGCAGCAACGTAGCCGTGCATGCATTTCTGTATTAAGTGTAAATAACATAACGGACTTGGAACGTTATTAACATGACAAATTACAAAAACTGTTTTTGTTTTACTATGGGACCTCAAGCATGATTTCTAACCACCGTAGGCTACACCACATATAAATCCATTGATGTCGTTTTCTATGTTATTTCTATCTCCATGTCTGTTTGGTTTTGATCTGTAGCCTATTATATAAATAAAAACTAAAGCAGAAAAGTACGTTGTGTTGAACAAATCAATAGAAAACTCTTAGACTTTAACACCAGAACAAGAAGCAAAACCTGTAGCGCAGAAAATGTTATTTATTTATGATGCGCTCTGGAAGAAAGAACAGAAAATAATCATTATTCATGAAAATTGTATGGGCTACATATTGTTCGGATTTTATTGCTAAACTGTTTCTGATTTTTAAGATTAATCATTATATCCGTATTAATGATGATTAATACTAGGCCATTTAGGGGATGCATTATGTATTTCTCGTTATTTTAATTTGAAAAACGGGAAATTTGACACCCGTTGTTTTGGAGAGTTACACGATATTGCAACAGCGCGTGTTATTTATACGCATTTCATTCATGAGAATGGGCATGTTTTACAGTGGTTGATTAAACATTTCATTTACAAGTTAATTGAATATAACGGGCACACAAGGAATCTAAGAATGCGTTATCCCAGGTCCGCAAAAGCCAAACGCGGGACTGGTTATTATAACCCAGACATCCCTCCCTGCAAACTAATTTCAGGGATGTAGTAGCCCCTAACCCCACACGTGATGTCACGCACATGTGTACGGTCGTCTCTTTTTTTATTATAGATGCCATGAACATAAATGCACATCAGAAGTTATGTTTAAATTGCACGGCTTACTGAAATATAGTCCGTATGTCAATCAGTTAAAAATGTAGAGAGCAGCATTAGTTAAAAAATGTTTATTGTATTACATACAGTATATTTCAAACAATTTCATTCCAGAAACCACCTAAACAGGTTTATTTCGCCACCAAAATACTTTTAAATGGAATATGGGGGAAATACACATTCATTCTTTCTATAAAGGGTAGCCCTAAAACTTGATTTTTCATTATATGAATGAAACGTAAGATTAATTCAATTACCAAAATAGGCCTACACAAGACATCGAAACTTATTGCAAGTAATTGGATTTTTAGTCACCGCAATGGCGAAATGACACAGTTCCCACTAGCTAATCTCACTTGCATGGCGCGAAATCTACCGGTATTTCCCCAAAACATAAATACAGGTGAGGGCCCATATTTATAAAAAGTTATAGAAATGTTCTGATTTAAGTGCCAAAAAAAATCTTTGTAAAAGTATGACTTGTAGGAGACCTTTTCAAGAAGCGAAGCAGGAACCAAAATCAATGTAAAACATTCAAAGGTAAACAATTATTGGCCAAGTCAAATTTACGTCAAACATATAATGTTATTAATGTTATTCAAACATAAAAAATTATTAGACAAAAATCAATCGACAATGAATAAATTAGTTTTACAGTGTGAATGATCTGGGCCGCGTTTCCCGAAACCTTCTTAACGCTACGTCGTTCTTAAGTTATACCTTAAGTTGTACCTTACCGTTAATATGTGTTTCCTGAAACGTTCTTAGTTAAGTATACCTTCTGTAAGTTATACGTTGGGAAGGTTGGTCTGGAGCACTCTTAGCTACCTTATGTCATGGTTCTGTCCCACCTTGTCTTGCTTTTCTTGACCTAGTGGCAGAACCATGATAGAATGACCAAGTCCGAGTTCAAATACCAACGAGTCCAAGACAAGTCCGAGACGATAAAAAAAACGTCTCGAGAGTACTACAGCACTGGCATGATGTTGTGGAAAAGTTGCAGAAAAAAATTAAAATCCTGATCCCCCAGCAGCATGGCAAAGCCTCCTGCCTCTCTGGTGGTAACAGGGTCAAAGTCACCTGAGTCTCGAATAGTTTCAAAACAGCGAATGAGGCCCTCTCTGTGCTCAAACACTGTATTGATGGCACGGCTGTGGAAGTTCCATCTAACACTGCTTGATGTTGGTAGTCTATGGGCAACTACTTTATCAAGAACATCTGTGCGCTTGGTTGATCTTGAAAAAAAGTTGGCAAATCCTCCAATGTTAGAAAAAAAATCTAACTTTGGGTATGTGAGAAGTGGCCTTTTGCATTATTAGATTGAGCTGATGAGCATAGCAGTGGATGTAATGGGCATTTGGGTACACATCTTGAATCTTCCTTTGAACACCTGCAGTGGCACCTCTCATCACGCTGGCTCCATCATACACTTGGGAGATGAGTTTACTCTTCTGATCTTCTGGAAGGATGACAGTAAGATGCTCTTTTAGTGCTGTAGCGATGGAATCAGCTGTAGTTGAATGCAGATGAATAAAAGCAAAAAACCTCTCCTGTACGTTGCTTTTGCCATCAATGCACAAGCACAAGTTGGCACTGTGTGGCAATATCAGTGGTCTCGTCGGCCTGGATTGATAGAAAATCGCTGTTTTGTGCTTCTTGGATTATGTGTTCCCTCATAACAGACAACATACAGTCCAACAGCTCGTTCTGTTGAAGTCACCAGAAGTTCCGGAAAAGCACCGAGTGTAAGATCGACCGCGATCACTTGACTGCTGCTGAATTTGCAAGTTGGGTCGATCTGGTCCAAGCTCCTTGATCTGTTTTTTTTCTTCATCCGAACGCCTTTGGAACGGGTATTCTTGTAAAGATAAAACCGAATTTTCTTTCATCTCGAGATAATTTCGCTTGCTTCCACGTTAATCAGTACCTGTCAGTCAAATGACAATCTGCTGAGCGGTAATGAGAGGCGTTAAGAACGGTCCAATCACATGAGGCCAAAAATATAAAAACAATATTGATTCGCTTACAACAAAAGTGGGAGGGTTTGGGGCGCAGCAAGGACGATTTGAAACAAGCCAATTAGAGCTCAGCCTCAAATCACATGCTTTTCAAAAATGTTCGTGCCTACATACACACTCGTTTGTCCGGCGCCCCGCACACGTATGAACAAAATACAATTTTGATTTTTTGATAAATGATAATATTACTAACTGTGGAATAGTACGACTAAATTATTTTATTACGTTATTAATTTGCGATATATATTAAACTTATTGTTGGCATATTAAAGTAGCTTTCTTCTCTGGATAACTCTAAGAGGGCGGCGCCCCAGCGCCCCCTATTGACCGGCCACTGGTTACGTCTAGAGACATTTTTGATCAAACGGCCTTATTTAATTTTGAAATGAGTGTGCGAACCCGCAATCTCATGCCCAAATGTATTAACCCCGCTACACTAACTGGTAGTATGGTCATATCAAAGGTTCTCAAACTGTGGGTCGGAGGGTCACGCAAAGCTACTTGCTGTTGCGATGCATTAAAAAAGTTTATTCCAGTAACTTACAATTACTTGTATAGTTCACACGTTTATTGCTTGGACACTGGATGCGCAAGCGGCGCATTTACAGCGCGAAGCATGTAGTGTTACGGTTTGGTCGGGTCATCACCTGGCACGGGGATTGTTTTGTTTTTTGTCGAGCACATGGCTGTCACCGAGCTTCGGCCGGCCTCGTGCTTGTGTCTGCGTCATTTGCCCCACCCTCGTGTTTTCGTATGACTTCTCTTGCACTGGTGTTTTTCCACTCCGTGCTCACACGCCTGTTGGCTCTTCACTCGTTAGACTTCATCGTTCCCTTAATTACTCCACACCTGATTATGATCTCCTCGTTACGTTCTCTTTATAATTCCCTCTGTGTTTGTTGTCCAGTGTCTGTTCGTTGTAGATTTTGTCTGCCCAGACTGCCCCAGGGGTTGCTGCGGCTCTCCTGAAGAAGTTTCCTTGTTTTTGTGTTTTCTCACTGGAGAGATTCCACCTTAGTCAAAGTCAAGTCTTGCTTCTTGGTATTTATATTCACCTTCCTTGTTCTTTTCGCTTCTCCTTCTGATCTGTCTTCCCCAGCAGTTTGCATCAGCGCTCCGGTCAGTGGTCATCACAGTCAGCGGTCTTCTCGAGAGAACTAACCGACTACATCTCCAGGCGCAGCTTCTCACCTCTCAGGCTACGTGGACTCTGAGTCGAGTGAGGCCACCAGGCGCTTCCGCCCATCTCAGCACCGGCAGCCCATCCTCGACTCTCCGTTCGGTCTCTCTGCTTCTCTGGAGGGAGAAGCTCGCGACCTGTATTTATATTTTCCCTTGCCTTCACCTGTGACAAATAAAGACTCTGTTTTTTCCCCCGCACTTGGGTCTCCCGTGGTTCTGTCATGACATGTAGCTTATGGCCGCGTTTATTAAAACATTAAAATATAATCAACATTATTAATTATTATCACACTTACAATAGCAAGGGTAATAATGTAAACAAGTAAGCCACAATTGTGCAGCTCTACAATAAGGTATTTTGATATTACAATTAAACATTTTCATTCTAAAAGAGAGTGAATGTATGTTTTTCCCTATTTTCTATTTCAAAGATGTGCCAAGAGATACCTTTGATTATACCTGCGTTTGGGAACCCCTTATTTATATGATCATATATGTTGCTAGTGTATGTCAGTATTAAGTCAGTATTTACTCAACAAAAGCGCAGGACCCGGAACATATTGAACAGCTAGCTATAGCAGGAAAAGAGAGCTGAATTTAGGGGCTTTGTATTTGCCAAAGTTAGACCAACACGATCCAAAAGCTATGCCGTGGCAGGTTAACTTTTCTATCATTATAATTGCAGCATAAATTGTAGCCAGGTTTTCACGGTTTAAATGCACTGAAATGCTCCGCGGTTGGCGCCGTCTTTGATTTAGCCAAAAATTGCTGTGTCGCTGCAGTTTGACTAAACTTTATACCTAGCGGGGTGAACTCTTAACAGTGATAAGGTAGCTACCCAGCTAACAATTTTTGGTTTCCAGAACGTTCCCCTAACGTTAGTTTTTGGTTACCAGAACGTTCCCCTAACGTTAGTTTTTGGTTCCCAGAACGTTATTTTCTAAGGTTCGTTTTTGGTTCTCCAGGAAAGTTTTTTTTATTTTAATAGAACGTTAGTTTCTGGTTCCCATAACGTTCTGGGAACCAAAAACTAACGTTAGGGGAACGTTACCCTAACGTTATAGAAACCATGAAACTAACGTTTTATTTCCGTAAAGATAACCAAAAACAAACCTTAAAAAAACTTTCTGGGAACCAGAAACTAACGTTATGGGAACGTTCCCAGAACGTTAGCCTAAAATATTTTTCTCGGTCCATTTACACGTCAGTAATGAATACATCCATGCTGTGTTTTTATCCATCGCAATCTAATCTAATTAAAATAAGTAAACTGCATCATCCCACACAATATGGAGGATGAAATCAATGCATTAGATTATTCTTTTAGCCTAATAATTCCTTTTTCATCACTAAAGTAGCCTAATTTTCGATTTAAACAGCACAGTATATCATTTCTAATAAAACCACACTGTGTGTAGGCCTACCTCAACATCAGACATTATAGATATCGAAATAAAATAACCAATGACTTCAACACAATATTTAAAGCAGATTTTTATTGACAGAAGAATAAACATTGAATTATCTTCAGGCTAACAATATTATTGTCTCACCACAGAAGTATAGCGCGGCTCCGTCTTTAGATTTAACAATCAAAAGCCCTGAGTTTCAGTCCTTACATCATGGTCTGTTGATTTAGATGTGTCAAATCAATCGAAAATCACGAAAATATAAGTTTACTCTCAAATCTGTACGGTTTTAAATAAAAAATTAAAATAAATAAACCGCTAAACTAATGTGTTAGTGGGTGAGGTAAAACGAAATGACCGTTAATTTTTAAATGACGGAAGTGCGCGACGGAGCGGAGAATGCACGTGCTCGAGCGCGCACACATACAGTAACAGACAACCACACTAAAGAAATACACATATATGATTGCATTTTCATTTAGCTTAACTAGTTTATTATTTTCAGCCATTAAAAGGCACATTTATTAATTTCATTTGGTCAGTATAACATGTGTTAATGTGATCTTATAATTTATGTATTTCACGTCACTGACGTTTACCAGTTTTGACTATTTTTACCATAAAAAATAGCCAAAAAATAATCATCAGGGAACGTTACTTTCTGGTTATTTTCTGGTTGCAAAAAAATAAACAATAAATAACCATCAGAGAACGTTATTTTCTGGTTGCAAAAGAATAACCAGAAAATAACCATCAGGGAACGTTACTTTCTGGTTATTTTCTGGTTGCAAAAAATAACCAATAAATAACCATCAGAGAACGTTATTTTCTGGTTGCAAAAAAATAACCAGAAAATAACCATCAGAGAACGTTATTTTATGGTTATTTTCTGGTTGCAAAAAATAACCAATAAATAACCATCAGAGAACGTTATTTTCTGGTTATTTTCTGGTTGCAAAAAAATAACCAGAAAATAACCATCAGAGAAGTTATTTTCTGGTTATTTTCTGGTTGCAAAAAAATAACCAGAAAATAACCATCAGGGAACGTTATTTTCTGGTTATTTTCTGGTTATTTAAAACAAACCAGCCTGCAACGTTCTGGGAACGTTATTTTCTGGTTGCAAAAAAATAAAACCTGAAAAGAACGTTCTTAGAACATTATTTTTTGGTTGCCAAAAAATAACCAAAAGGGAACCAAAAACTAACGTTAGGGGAACGTTCTGTGTTTGCTGGGTAAGAGTGCTCCAGACCAACCTTCCGAACGTATAACTTACAGAAGGTATACTTAACAGAAGGTTTCGGGAAACACATATTAACGATAGGTACAACTTAAGGTATAACTTAAGAACGACGGAGCATTAAGAAGGTTTCAGGAAATGCGGCCCAAATCATTCACACTGTAAAACTAATCAGAACACCACACAACACAATTTGTTCATTGTCGATTTATTTTTTGTCAAATAATTTTTGTCCCCCCCCTCTCTCTCTCTCTCTATCTCTCTCTATCAAGTCTCTCTTAATTTTGTGCGTATTATGTTTTAATGTACTTGAATGCTGTATGTTTCAGGATAAGTTAAGAAGGTTAAGTTAACCACAGGTTAAATGGGTTATTAGTGAGTTCATTACTTGCAATAAGTTTCGATATCTTGTGTAGGCCTATTTTGGTAATGGAATTAATCTTACGTTTCATTCATATAATGAAAAATCAAGTTTTAGGGCTACCCTTTATAGAAAGAATGAATGTGTATTTTCCCCATATTCCATTTAAAAGTATTTTGGTGGCTCTAGAAATAAACCTGTTTAGGTGGTTTCTGGAATTAAATTGTTTAAAATATACTGTATGTAGCCTAATACAATAAAACATTTTTAGCTAATGCTGCTCTCTAGAGTTTTTTAACTGATTGACATACGGACTATATTTCAGCAAGCCGTGAAATTTAAACAACTTCTGATGTGCATTCATGTTCATGGCATTTATAATAAATAAAGAGACGACCGTGCGCTTGATCCGCCACTGGATGCAGCCATCACGGGTGGGGTTAGGGGCTACTACATCCCTGAAATTAGTTTGCAGGGAGGGATGTCTGGGTCATAACCAGTCCCGCGTTTGGCTTTTGCAGACCTGGGATAATGCATTCTTAGTTTCCTTGTGTGCCCATTATATTAAATTAACTTGTAAATTAAATGCTTAATCAACCACTCACTGTAAAAAAAGTCTGTGAAAACTACAGTAAAAAACTCTAAAACAGCAACAGTAAAATATTTTTTAAAGCTAAATAGTATATCACCGTATTGCATACATTAAATTACCATAATTTAAGAAACAGTACATACATTTTATTTTTACTCTCTTAATATGTAAAAAACACAGATTCTTACAGTAAAATTTTTAATTTTTGGTGAAATTAATGGGAAAATACTGGGCCTTTACAAACAAGGAATTACCTTAAAAACAATGGTATTATTCTGTGCAAATTACACATTTTCTTAATGTGTACTGTAGAATATACAATATAAAACTGTTTAAAATCCAACAAACACATACCTTAAATCCTACAGTAACAAGATGTTAAACATATGTTTATCTTTTTGTCAATTTTAGTTAAAACTTTAAATACTCTGTAATTTACTGTACTTTTGTGTATTGTTCTTTTATTTATCTAATCTGATAGTTAATGCTAATTGCAATGAAAACAAAACGAATGTCTTGAAGAAAGTCAAGAAATAATTTTATCATAGCTATTCTAAAAAGATATTTTCCACCTTATTTCATAATTACCACAACTAGACTATGAATAGGATGAACAAAGCAAAAATGTTCAAACAAGAAAAAAACTTGACCATTTTAAAACAATTATGAAACTGTGTTTTTATTAGTGGTGCTTGCGAAATGGCATTTGAAATAATAATAAAAAGCGTGAACAAACGAAGAAACACACAAGAGGAAGAAGATCGTCTCCCCGCTTCTAAGATTAGGCCTGTGAATTGCGCAGCGCGACCTGCATGCGGCAAGTGGTGAGTACTCCTTTGGCTACTTTTTCACGGGGTAATTTGCAAATTGCAAAGCTAAAGTAACAGATTATCGTGCACTGCTAACGCAAAGTGTAATTCTGATGCCTTGTCAACTTGCATTTAAGCTTGCGTTTTCAAATCACTTAAATTAAGGTTACGTGGTAACTCGCTAATGAAAAATGTGCTTAAAAACTCATACACTGCTAATGCGAAGTGTACTTTTGACGTCTTTTAATCTTCTTTTAATCCATTTCTTGGCTTACTTTTAAAAATGCTTAAGAGAGCACGACAATTCATTAATAACGTTAACGGTCGATGTCGTTTTATATTTCAATCAGCGCCATTTTAGCGCGCCAAGCAGCTGCTTTTGGAATACCATCCTCGTCCATCCTTTTGATTTCTGGGAGTTCAACATTTCTTTTCGAGGTAAGCCAAACAATACTGTTACAAACTAAAAAGTTAAAGTTATTTATTTTCCTTTCGTTGTTGTTATTTAACCAGTTTTGGCTATGTTTAGTTGCAATTTCTGTGGCAAGTCGGTCAAATCATTGAGGGGGTATGTACTTCATTTTAAACTTCATCGACTTCATGTGACATCAAAGAGTGGTGAGATTTTTAATTACTTTTAAAGACATATTTTTGCCATATATGCTTTGTTGAACTTTTTGTTGAATTTGGTCTTATTCAGGAACAAATGTATTTTCTTTTATCTCCTTTTCTTATGTTACAAGAGGCTGTATGCGACAGGGACCTCATCAATCTCTTTTTCTTGTGAGTCTATTATTTGGATTAGATACGTTAATTAATACATTAATTCCTTAACTTTTAACCAAAAATGTTATTGTATTGAAAATACTAATAAATTATCCCTTTCCTTAACTTGGCACAGCTGGAAAATTCACGGGATTGGCAAGTTTCTGAGCTTTAGTAAGTACAATTAATTTATATGCTTTTGAACTGAAACTGCCCTGCATCAATAATTATCAGATCATTCATGCTACCACTTGATTGTTCAACTATTCTAACTCTTTTTTTTCATTGATATAACAAAATTGCAGAACTACAATTTTCAGAGTAATTCATTACAACCACAATGTGTTTACAATCTTTCCTTGTATAACAGTGGATGTCCCAATTTTGTCCTTATGCTTATGCTTAATTTTTATGCTAACATAAAACCATATGATCAACATCTGAACTTTTAACATCATATTAGTAAAGTTGTCTTGGACTTTTACAGATTAATATTACTGGAATATATTACCAAAACCAATGCTTATTCACCACATTCTGTCATCTTAGTGAACTTTGTATGTAAAAACAGTTCACTGTAACTGCCCGCTGCTACAAGATCTGCAGATTCTGTAGCCATCTTTAAGAATCGTCTGAAAATGCATCTCTTCCGTCAACACCTTACCGATCAGTTCTGACTTCTATTTCTTTTCTACTCTTTAAAAAGAAAAAAAAACCTTCTAACTTAGCTCTGTATACTGTGGTAGGCTCTATGAGACCAGTCTTGTTTGATTGCACTTATGCTTTTTGTTGTCCTTATGCTGTCCCAATTGCTTCCATTGTTTACCCCATCTGTAAGTCACTTTGGATAAAAGCGTCTGCTAAATGACTCAATGTAAATGTAACAAAAAAGTTCTGAGGTAGAATTTGTAAAAACATTATGTACATTGTTTACATAATGATTAATTTATTAAGTTAGAAATAACACAATCTGCTCAATATTGCTAAGTGAAGTACTTACTGTAGCTAATGTGTAATGTGCTAAGTAGTCATATAATTTTAGTTACTATTACTGCTATCATTCTTTTCTGTTTCTTTGTTTCCTGCAAAGAGGATCATGTCAACACCTGATCATTGTAACCTGTCTGCAAGAGACTCTGTCCCACCTCTCTTCAGTCAAGTCTGGACCCAGTAATTCAGACACCTCAAGGATAATTAATGGTAAGTAGTAGTATAGTTCAGTCTATCAAACAGTACATAGATTAAAACACAACTCTCAATTCAAACTAGGGGTAAAAAATATAAAATATCTATTTTTTTACAGGTTTTACTTCATCTTTGCTATTAAAAATAAGAACATTAAAACAAGATACACAATACAAATACACAAATGAAATAAACAGGGCTTTATTTTTTTCAGCTACAGTAGGTGTATTTAATAGTGGCAATCAAGTAAGAAATTTAATTAACAAATGTAAAAATAAAACATTACATATACTATACTTATAGACGTACTGTATAAATTAAACATTTATTCTTATTAAAGCTACTGTATTATTTATTTACATTTAAGGGATAATTAATCAAAAAATTAAATTGTCAAATTGTCATTTACTCACCCTCACATTGTTTTTAACCTAACTTGAGGTCTTTCTTCTGTTGAACATGAAAGATATTTTGAAGAACAGTTGCTGGTCCACAGTGACTTCCATAATAGGAATACTATACCATGGAAATAAATGGGGACCAGCTGTTAGGTTACCCACATTCTTGAACATATCATCTTTTGTGTTCAACACAAGAAATTAAAATAGGTTTGTAACAACATGAGAGTGACTAAATGATGACAGAATTTTCATTTTGGGGTGAATTATTCCCAGCACATGAATGATAAAGTTTAACCGCCAAAGCTTCAGAACATGCACAAATAATTAACTTTACTGGTTTACAATGAATGCCAGTGTCACATGATTGTGACATGAACTCTAACATTGTATTAACATGTGATGTGAATGTATGTCGCTTTGTACAATGTGTTAAGACAGAAGCGCCAAAACTACAACTTGCAGAAAGCACTGCATGATGGTATTAAGCAGATTGTGGAGACATTTTAAACATCCACGTTCAGAAATCATGATATCGCACACCCTAATTCGAACCTCTTAATCCATCTTTCTCAGGTACACAGGCCACCTGTATAAGTCTTAAAGATGACTTGAGTGTCAGGGCAAAAGCTAGAAAATGATTAGTTGTCATTATTATTTGTTTTACCCCTGTGGACTTGCAGCATAAGTATGTTGAAGTAGATCTCTACACTAGTGTAAATGCTATTGTGTATGGTGGGACCGGCCTGTGGCATAGGTGACAAAGGCCCTGATCTATTAATTATCAAAGTGGCCTGTGAAATTCCAGAGTGTTGCTTGCTTATGTGTAGTAAAAAAATACTGTGAGCTTACTGTATACTGTAATGCTCATGGACTAACTTGTCTTTGTGTCTCTTTTCTGCAGAAAGATGAAGAAAATGGCAGTCCATGAAGTACTACATTTCCAGTTTCTCGAACTGATTTAGTGCCATGTCTTCAGTCAGGTGTGGACTTATTATTATTGTTCAAACAGAGCAAGTGGCCCTGGTTTACTTTTATATATGGACACATTTTATTTCCAAGCTCAACATTGTGAGTACACTGCAAGTTATTGAATCAGCTCAAACTGTTTTAACACAGTGTCAGTATGCAAAAACGGGTTTTTTTTTGCATACTGTTAATGATCTGTTAATGATAATTTGTGTGTTGATTGACTGCATTTATTACCTCATTTAGTAATTTACAATAACCTGACTGACTGTTGTAAAATCTATGGCAACCACTTGTAATGCCTTTTGTGTTATACCGTATTTTTTGCGATGAAATTCTGGCAACCACAGCTGCCAGTAATTTTCTGTAAAATTGAAGTTTACAATAAAATACTATAATATTTCATACGGTTGAATTGTGTTTATTACGGAGATAGACTATAATTACTATTAAAGAAATTTACACTTGCAACTGCTATTTTTAAAGTAAATCACTGTAAACAGGTTTACATTACATCTGTTTTATTTAACAGTAGTGTACCGTAAACAAGCAGCAATTCGCTACTGTAAAATTTACGGTTGCAAAAAAGCATTCTGTAAAGTGTTCCACATTGTAACCTTATATTTTACGGTGAACTTCTGGCAACCACAGCTGCCGGTATTTTACCGTATATTACACATGTTTTTTTTTACAGTGCTGTAAAACAAGCCCATTCTCATGAATGAAATGTGTATAAATAACACACGCTGTTGCAATATCGTGTAACTGTGCAAAACAACGGGTGTCAAATTTCCCGTTTCTCAAATTAAAATAACGAGAAATACATAATGCATCCCCTAAATGGCCTAAAATTAATCCTCAATTATAATGATATAATGATTAATCTTACAAATCAGAAACAGTTCAGCATTAAAATCCGAACAATAGGTAGCCTATTCAATATTCATGAATAATTATTATTTTCTGTTCTTTTTTCCAGAGCGCATCATAAATAAAGAACATTTTCTGCGCTACAGGTTTTGCTTCTTGTTCTGGTGGTGTTAAAGTCTAAAGAGTTTTCTATTGATTTGTTCAACACAACGCGCTTTTCTGCTTTAGTTTTTATTTATATAATAGGCTACAGATCAAAACCAAACAGACATGGAGATAGAAATAACATAGAAAACGACATCAATGGATTTATATGCTACGGTTGTTAGAAATCATGCTTGAGGTCTCATAGTAAAACAAAACCTTTTTTTGTAATTTTTCATTTTAATAACGTTCCAAGTCCATTATCTTATTTACACTAAATCCAGAAATGCATGCATGGCTACGTTGCTGCCCAGGACAAGCAAAAGTGAGCGCGATAAAACCATAATAATTCAAATTGTGTGTCCTCATAAACTACATTTACATAAACGACTATTGGAATAGTTTCATGAGTTTAAATCTTCGAAAATAATATGAAAAAATCTGCCAATCCCTATAGCCTAGTAATTATGTTCAAGATTGCAGAAGCCCGCGCATCAGTGTGCTCTTTCTTAAGTTACACTGATTTTTCTCCTGTGTTTTTTTCCTGTAAAGCGGCATTGAAACACTTGGAACATTACAAAAAAAAGCACTATATAGACTTTAATTGAACAAGTTAAAAACCTCCAATAGTAGCAGTTTTTCCTTTACATATTTTAATGTGGGTCTACAATACTGTAACCCATTGAAATTGGTTGAGAAATGTATTATGCTTCATACAAAATATAAAAAACGCAGCTTCCTCGTTTACTGGTTTTCTGAAATTTTTTGTGTTTTTAACATGATTTAAATCTGCATGTACTGTTCGTTGTGATTCGGATATGCATAATACTGCACAAAAATGTGTTATGTGTAATGTTAAAATGCAAATGAGAACTCTCTCGGGATCCCTAGTGTTCGGGACTCTCGGCTGCAGCCCATGTTGCCCATTGGGTTGACCGCATAATACATATAATTTTACAAATGCACATATTCTTGAAAAACGCGTTGGCAGTTGTTAAGAAAATTTTGCAAAGCCATGCTTTCGATGTTCTGTCTATACCGCTTGTATTTTTAAATTCCCCCTTCTCCCCTGTCGTAAAAGCACGTATACGCTGACGTATTCGGAACTAGGACCGTATGCAATGCCACGCATGAGGGAACATCACGTTTATATGTATAATTCATGAAAGACACGTGGTTACGCTAATGATGACGTCACGACTATATGTTTAATCAATTTTATGCAAATCTTTCCGTTTTGTGACTTTCCATTGGCTAAAACCAATACGTCTGTAGACGAAATTATGTATTTAGGCGCAAAAACGCGTCCACGCGTTATATCGTCTGTACACGTTACGTCTAAAGACATTTTTGATAAAACGGCCTTCCATAGTTTCATATGGCCTTCCATAGTTTCACACGTTTTGGCCCTCTCGGCCTTCCATATGCAATTCCAAAGAAGGGAAAAAGAACGCTTTCCCCTACGCCGACTCCGCCCCAGGCTGCGCCGCCAGCTATGACTGCGCCTCCAGCTTGCTCATGACGTCATTACACTGAAGCTACCGCGCCGCCATGTTGGTATGCCCAAACGTTCTATTAAATTAATAGGGAGTTATCACATAATATTAGTGATTAAACAGTAACTTACCAGTCTCCGTTTTTATATCCAAAGTCTCACAATACATTCTTACAACACAAGTGTCTTAAGCATGTAAATGGTTAATTATTTAAAGTCGGGAATGTTCACGCATTATTCAGTGGTGTAGTCTAGTTTTTTGTAGTGAGTATGCTCTGATCCCCCCCAGCCGCCTTCACCCGTCCAAGAGCGACAACCTATGAGCACCACCACACTTAAGAATGCATAGAGTATGCCTCTATATCAAGAGCATTCTGAAAGATTCATTGCGAGCAAGATTTCAATGGCCAATGACAGCTGGTGTGACTTGCTGTGTTTTCTGAAGTCCACAGTCAACGCAACCATCTACCAGGAAATTTTAGAGCACTTCATGCTTCCGTCTGCTGACAAGCTTTATGGAGATGCTGATTTCAGTCTTTCACACTGCCAACGGTACCAAAAGCTGGTTCAATGGCCAGCAAACCCGCCTGACCTGAGCCCCATAGTTGTCAAGAGGAAGATGAGAGACACCAGACCCAACAATGCAGATGACCTGAAGGCCGCTATCAAAGCAACCTGGGCTTCCATTACACCTGAGCAGTGCCACAGGCTGATTGCCTCCATGCCACGCCGCATTGATGCAGTAATTCATGCAAAAGGAGGCCCAACCAAATATTGAGTGCATAGAAACGAACATACTTTTCAGAAGCCTGACATTTCTGTTTAAAATTTCCATTTTTTAAATTGATCTTATGTAATAAGATCAAATTTCCTGAGACACTGAATTTTGCGTTTTCGTTATCTGTAAGCCATAATCAGCAAAATTTCAAGAAATAAAGGCTTGAAATATTTCACTCGATGTGTAATGAATCTATTTAATATATGGGTTTCACTTTCTGAAATGAGTGACAAAAATATTGACCTTTTTCACGACATTCTAATTTTTTTAGCTGTATTGTTTGCTGCGCTGCGTGTCCGCAGAACTTTTACATGCTCGACTGTTGTGTGTGATCTGTGCTATGGTCAGCAGGTGGCGCTGTCTGGCTACTTGTGAGGATCACTGCATCACTGTACTGCATTAGTATCAGCAAATCAACAAACAGCACATTAGGGAATGCATTCACTGACTTGAGATTACATTTCGTTGCTTTATAAAATACTCGCTCTATTCAGACGAATGAAACATAATGCATATTATACGCATTTGTATTAGAAATACAGGCATTCACCTGTTGCTGAATGTAATACCAGTACAGACCACACGATGGCGAAATCGCCTCCTCCAGCTTACAAGTGACCGTAAATAAATGATCGTCCTGTGAGAGAAGTTGGTAGAAAGAGCAAGCATCTCGCTTTGGACTATTCAAACCCCCCGTTCATCGTTTTCCTGGTGTCGGTCCAGCTCTAGACACAAGGATTTTGTGATCGGAAAACGGTGAGTGACCTTGAGGGTTTTGAGAGCATGCTTTTTTTGCTCACATGATGCTGAATGTGTTTGGGTCGTATCAGCTTGCCCCAGCAGAAGTTGGCCGGGGGTGCGCGAGAACAAGCCCGTATGTTCTTGCAGCAAAGCTTACATTTGGTTAAATGTCATTTGTTAGTGTTGAATGTAAATCAAGCATGCTCAACGAGGCAACCATGCATACTTAGAAATGCAAGTGCTGTTTATTTCTCTGCGACTGTTAACACGACATTCCTTCTCCAGTCTTTGGATAAGCGTTTGTGCCATGTGTTGTTTGTGGGTCTGCCTTCAGTTAAATGCTTTAGATTCACTGACTCATTATGCTCACTGTAAAGACTTTATTATGACTTTAAATGCGCGCTACACAAGTAATCTTATATGCAAAATCAATACTGTTAAATTCAAATTGTTTTGCAATATAAAGTCTAACTAATGAGGATAACATGGCGTTGAACGCTGAAATACACCGTGTTAATGTTTAGATTAGCTGTGATGTGTAACATCATTCATGAGGACATAAGAATGTAGTAGCCTAGTGCACGTTGCGAGGTTTCCGCGCGCATTCAACCGAGCGTAACCGAGGCAACAGAGACCTGACAGCGCGCTCGAGGAACTTGTATGATCGTGGTTTTATCGATAGAACTGTTGAAAACCTGTATGCCGCTGCTTTATTTATTTTTGTTTTCATTATTATTATAGTGTATGGCTGTTATATGGTAAGAAATCACGCATTGACATTGGTAGACCATACATGTACACACCACCGGTCTCTCTGATGTAGTGATCGGAGCTTATTTGAATATATAAAGCATAAAATGAATAATAAAACATTTCATATTTGTACCTACAGTAGATTAAATGTCTGGTTAGGGAAAATGTAATTGATTATAATGCTAAAAAATACTTTTCTAAAAAAAATTGAGTTTACGAACTATCACTTTCAGTTTAATCTGAAAGTGATAGTTCACCCAAAAATGAAAATTCTGTCATCATTTACTCACCTTCTTGTAATTTCAAACATTTATGACTTTCTTTCGCAGAGCACAGAAGAAGATGTTTTGAAGAATGTTGGTCACCGAACACCACTGGCCCCCATTTACTTGTATTGTATGGACAGTCACAAAACCAGTGCAAGTGAATGGGGGCCATTCTTCAAAATATCTTCTTTTGTGTTCTGCTGAAGAAAGAAAGCCATGCAGGTTTGGAATGACATGCGGGTGAGGAAAGATGACAGAATTTTCATTTTTGGGTGAAGTGTATTCTTAAAGGAATGGAATGAATGCTATACAGTACATTCCCGTTCGAAAGCTGAACATTTTCTATGTAGCGCATGGTGAGCGTCGCATGAATGTGTTCAGAGGAATGACAGATGCCACTGCAAAGACAAGTGCATGTATGTGTGTATCTGCATTACAGCTGCAGCGTGTGAGCGTGTATGAATCTGACCCAGCAGCTGCAGTACTATACACCATAAATAATGCAACATATAACTGCAAACAGCTGCCAGCGATTCATGCAAATTTTTGACTCTTTTTCACATATTTAGTAAATGGTTTACTTTCTTGCTGGTTCTCATTCAGCGCATGCCATTCTGCAGCATGCATAATGAGATAATAACACAATTCTCTTATGCCTGGATGGGTGACCCACTTTACAATAAAAATGAAGTTGTAGTGAAAGAGTGTCATAATTCAATCTAATTAAAAAAATAAGAAATGAATTAAATTATGATAAAAAAATAAATGAAGCCTAGTTTTAATACTTTTAACATGGAAACACTCATGAAACACTTCAAATCCTGATCAACCTGAACATAAAAAGTGCTTTGGCCGGTCAAGGTTAGAATTCTGCTCTAAATATTTGCAGCCTGTGGTATCTGACCTTGAGGGCTATCATTTCAAGGACATTTATCTGGCTGCTCTCATTGTTTTGATTGTGATGCTAAAGGAATGTGTGAATGGGCAATTTGGTCCCACCCTCTTCTCAGTCACACAAAGCCTCTCTTTGACCGTGAGTCTGGAGGGAAACCCACTCCCACCCTGTCTGGGACGGCATACACAATCCGTGTTTTGTGAACCGACCCTGTGTGTGCCAGCTGTGGAGAGAGAGAACAGGTATGCTGTCTATCTTTATATCTGTGCTCATGAAGATGTTCTTCAGTCTGGTTGTCTTCAGGAGGACGCTTTGATCAACAGGTGCCCATTATAGCAGTGAAGGAGGAACACAAAAGACTCAATGTTAAATTCTGTCAATGTCTCCTAAAGTAAAGATTTGCTACATTCAGATGCTTATTGCATATGGGGTGGTTGCCTAGGTGTTTCCGTGATTGCTAAGGCTTTTTGCATGTTTTTAGCACGTTGCCATGCCGTTGCTAGGCTGGTTTGGGTGGTTGCTAGGTTGGTTTGGGTGGTTGCTAGGTGTCTGTTTAGTAGTAATAGTCAACCCACAAGACTTACGCTGCGTGTAAAATTGCATACTGTGACAATACTGAATTTGAATAAAGACCTAACAGAGGTCGAGTTAACCGAAAATTCTCTGTCAGTGACAGATTTTTTTCACCAGTGACGGAAAAATCTGAAGGCCGTCTGTCATTTTGATGGATAACAATAAGGGCAATTTGTAATTTCCAGGTTTGTCGAGTTTGTAGCATCCAATCATTTACTTTCATCAGAACGTGATTGTGAGCGGCCGTACGTACTACCCCTGCCCTGAACGCGTTTTTGCGAAGGGATGCGTGTTTCCCATTCATTACTTATAAATGCCTTGTCTGTTTTGGAAAACGTGTCTGTCATTGTTACTGACATAAACATTTGTCTGTAATTACTATTTTATGTCTGACAACAGAAACATTAAAGAGTAAGTAGCATGAGATCATGAAAATGACATTTCATGCAGTCTGTTATGTTGCCGTGTTTGAAAGTAAGCTGTCTGCCAAGTTGTAAGTCCGAAGGTGAATAAATAACAAAGTTATTGGCTTGTAAAAATGGGAGTCGACTCTGAATCACGCAAACGAGACGTGAACTAGTCCGAGTCACTAACCACCGCCTATGTACGTCACTAGACATAGTCCCCGCCTACGTTTTGCTCTCCTCCCCGAAAACACTGTCGCTCGTTCGTGATGCATGTGCTGTCTAGAACCTGTTTTCTACGTTGTGAAACCAAGTCCGTCTTATTTAAACTACCAAAGGAAGAACTTCTGGGGAAACAATGGTTACAATTCATTTTTCAAATAACACCAAAGGAGTATAACCCCAGGGTTTTACTGTGCGCGCGTCATTTCACCGAAGATTGCTTCAATAATCTTGGCGCGTTCACTGCAGGATATGTTAAATGACTATCCTTGAAAGAGGGGGCAATACCAACCTTATTTGGACCTGTTAGCTCCACCAAATCACAACCTCTAAGTGTGACTATTGATTTTTGTCTGAACTTCAAGAAATATTTGTGTACCTTATGTCTGTGTTTAGCTAATGCATATAACGCTACCGTTATTTCTGGGGTATTACAGTTTGTTTATATATCTTTGAACTCGGCTAATTTAAGTGTTCAATCTATTATCGTCTATCTATTATCTACTATCGTCTTCGGATGTTTCTTCGTCAGACTCGGGCTCAAACTGGTAAGGTCAAATCCCCGCCATCTCTATCTATACACTGTATATAATATCCAACCACCTGTAAACCGTAATCCAGTAATGATGTCAGGCGTTCCATTTGCGACACATGATGAACGCTGTAACAAGTGCAAGGAATGGGAAGAAGGAGGCGGGAACTGGCGAACGTTAAACAACTTTTAATAAAAAATAAACAAAATGAAAGTAAATTGCCGGCAGCTCCCGCACGGTCGACTGCCGGCCACACAAACATAATAAAACTAGTGCTGTCAATCGATTAAAAAAATTAATCAGATTAATCACACATTTTCTGTGATTAATCACGATTAATCACACATAACAATAATATTTTAAAATATACTTTTACATTTTAATAATTTCACATTTAATCTTCAAATTGATGTAGAAACAACATATTTCTTTAACAGCGTCATTTTATGAATGAAAGAAAACATTTTGATATTAGTACTGTAATTGATGTCTCTATTAAATTGATTATTTTAACATTAATTATAGCCATTCAACAATATAATTGAGAGCTATCATGAAATATACAGACATTGAAGGAAGTTCTCAAACACTTTACAGTCTTTAATGCTAAATTATAAATTAAATGCAGAAGAATTCTCATTAAAGCTGCAAAATCACATTGATTTCTTCTTTTATTTTGTTCTTTGATTAACGTTAGTGACAGGAGTCACAGCAGCACGTTTAAGAACGTGGCCCCTTTAAGAGCTGTCTCAGTACGCAGATCTGACCGTCACCGCACTCCCATTTTGACAACTCTTTGCATTCATTTAAGATTTTATTTTACACTTTGAAGTCTGTGCTTTAGAAAATGCTAGACAAAACGGGCTCTCTGACATAATCTTGTATGGTTTTATCCATTCAAGCACGAAAGAGAACTTAACACGGATGCGCTGTCTGAAAGAGATTCACCGACGCAGCCTTCATCCCATGACTGTTTACCAGACTGGACCTCGCGTTGCATTTTGCCGCGTCCCACAGTTCTGTCTATCTTCATTGAACGTGTCAAAGCAACTGTTTAAAATCGCGCTTAAGTGGTTTAAAAGCCTGTATACGAATAAGAGCGTGATTACATAATGTAATGCTAGACAAAGAATGTCAAAACAAACGGATGCTGCGTTAATTGCGTTAAATATTTTTCACGCGTTAATTTGAAAAAATTAATTGCATGCGTTAACGCGTTAACGTTGACAGCCCTAAATAAAACATAACATAAAATCCAGGCCTGGTCTAGGGCTGTCACGATTATGAAATTTGACTGACGATTAATTGTCTAATAAATCATTGCGATTATGACGATTAATTGCCTGTTTTAGGGCTTTGGCGATTATGGCGATTAATTGTCTGTTTTGGGGGTTTGACGATTATGATGATTAAGTGTCTGTTTTTGAGCTTTGACATTTAATTCTCATACATTTTTTATTCAGCTTTGAAACGACCATATTGTTCTGAATACAAGACGATATTTTTTTCTTGGAAATACATCGGAAAAAATTGGGTCATCATATATTTATGGTTTAGGCTTTTACCTGTCAATAATACAACCGCCAAATACTTGTAAATTAAGTAAATTGTTCAGGTGTGAATTGAAGCCACCATTAAAATACTATCAGTCATAGAAAAGCTTCTAGTCTGTTTTTTTCTCACTTGCAAGACTACAATAAAAGTTTACTTGTGTGTTAATGAAATGTTGGTAGACTGGTTTTCACACTGATATTTGCTTAAATAATATTAAATTGTACTGCAGGTAATTTGTATATATATTTTTTGAGTGATTGTGTTGTGGTGGTACATTTTACAAGTATTACCATGCTTTAGTAACAATATATACACTAAAATATGCAATATGCAGATGCACTACAGCTCCCCCTAGTGTCTTCTATAGAGATGTGCAATAATTGCGATGATCTGAAACCATCGCGATGAGGTCAAACAATCGCGATGAGACGATTATTTAATAATCGTGACAGCCCTAGCCTGGTCTTCTCTCATCTTACACTCCTGTCGCTCGTCCTTTTATGCTTCTGATCTCCTCCGTGAGAGATGCCAGACCAATCACCGGTGCAACGCATAGCTGACACTCATTATCACTCGCGTCTTTCCCCGGCTCACGTCCCGCCTTGCGCGTTACAAACGAGTTTGACCAATCACAGCAGACTACACCATCTGACCTGACACTATGCTAGCGGATAGGAGGGGATTAGACGGATGAATCGCAGAACGAATCATTTGAGAGTCAGTCAAGAAGTATTACGACATAATAGTGTTTTTACACCTTCTATGTACATAAACTTGTTGTTGGACACTCCATAAACCAAAGTAGGACCTTAAAAATCACATGTTACTTACTCTTTAAATATGTAAATGGATTTATTAGGCATTCATTTGTATTAAAAAAACAGTAAGTTTACAATGCAAGTACGCACGATGATGTCACAATCATGGTAATTAGCACGTAACGTAACCTTGCACCATAGTGACGGGTAATAATAGATTATGACTAAGGCTGGGTATCGATTCTGATCTTCCGATTCGATTCTTGATTCGAGTCAATGATTATAGATTTAACACAAATCTGTCATGATCGTGGGTGGTGAGACAAGGATAGAGACCGGAGAGAGTGTATGGCAAGCCATAAGGGCCAAAAATGCCTCTCTCCACATTAAACATGAGGTTCTGTCATGATTATGCCTCCTCATGTCATGTCTTTCTTGGTCTGGTGGCAGAACTAGGGCTGAACGATTAATCGAAATCGAATTGCAATCGCGATGTGAGACGTTGCGATTTACTAATCGCAAGAGGCTGCGATGTGGAAATGATGTGAAATATAGGAAACGCGTCTGTTCCAAGCCCGCTTTGAGTGGCATTCTTGCTAACCAACAGAGTGAGCGCACCTCCGTTATGCCTAATAAAAATAAAAAAAACAGAAAGCGGGAGAGAGACAGAGTGTGTTATTATGGCATCTGCAGAGTCAGATCGATCATATTAGGCAAATAAATACTAAAGAACCATCCAATTCAGAAGACCGCACACACAGCCTGTGTTATACTCGCTCTCTTCCCCACGTTGCGCGTCTCGCGGACGAGCCGTTTAAACTTGACGCGCACACACAGCCTGTTTCGTAATGACGTTTATAGTACTTGAGTCCGGCTCCACACGGGCATCTGGCAATATGGACGAGGCTTGACGCACGCGCGCACCCTGTGTCAACTCACGCCTAGCTCCGCGTTTCAAACAAATGTAAATTCTATCTAACTGTTTTGCTAATTTCACTTGGATGAAATTAAACATTCAGCACATTTTCTACTTGTTTTAAAAAATCCCACATACTTAAAAAATAATAAATCAGCCTATGTAACCTATGAACTATTTTAATAATTCACTAACACAATAGAAAATGTTATGGATTTAAGGGTTACAATGGGAGTTGTATTTGTTTTAATGGAAACTATAATAGTGTACACTGGTATTTGGATTCTATTGGTGTGATTTAATCTTGAAGCTGGGAACCAATTGAACAACAGTAAGCCCTATTTGAATAATGCCCAAAACACACTACAAAAATGAATTTTGTAATGGTTTTAATGGAAACAATTAGAATTTCTGTAATTTTTTTTGTTGTTTTCTTTCAGCAGGGTAATTATACCCATACTGTGCTCCACACAACAATATTGATCTGAAGCTTGAATTAGAAAAGTTAAAATCGCAAATCAAATCGCAATCGCAATGTCTGTCAAAAAAATCGCAATTAGATATTTTCCCCAAATGGCACAGCCCTAGGCAGAACCATGACAAAATCCTATAGATATTTCTAATAAATATCAGATTACAATGGTGAATTAAAAAATGAAATGAAGAGCCACAAACCTGTATATTAAACTTTAAACACACTTGGGTATATTGAAACAGAACAGTCGCATACATTGATCAAAGAGGATCAGATTATTTTACATTTAAGATACAGTATAACAAACAAAATTTCACAAAATTAACTGTAAAGAGAGGCTGCAATCATATGAACCGCTGCCTTTTATGTGAAGGTGATATTAAATTTGATGACACACCCGCATCCGCCATGTTGATTAAGCAATAAATGAACGTTATGCTCCCTGTTAAAAAAAGGTTATGCTCCCTGTTAAAAAAAAAAGTTATTCTCCCTGTTGTAACATCTACCCATTGCAAAAAGAAAAGTGACATCTAGTGGATAGTAGTAGCAATAACATTCACGTTAATGATGTTTAGTGCTTGCAGAAATATGAAAGACACAAAAATCGATTTCATTTTTCGATAATGACTGATAATGAAAAAGTCCAGCGCAACCTCTGGTACCTACCTATCGACCATTAAAACAGCACATTCTATATAGTATGAGTGGGAGTAGTATGAATACATTTCGGACTGCATCTGCCATGTTTTATTGTCATGTGACCCATATGCTCTTTGACCTATGACGTATTAACAACAACCATATGTAAGCATTGGCAAAAACATAAATTTAGCCACAAGAAATTATATTATCAGTCTTTACATTTGAAACACTCACATCCGCCTTAAAGTTTTCTGCGATTTTTTTATTTGATTTACTTTTGAATTTGACCATTGCTCAGCTCCCATGGCATCATGGGATAGAGTTGTGTCGATCCAGTGTGTCAATCAGTAGACCGTCCGGGTTTCTCGCCTACTGTTTTTTTGCATACTGAAGTTTCGGACATACTATTCATGACTGATTTTGCCTTTTGGACGCAGGGACTGATATTCCGGTCTCAAGATATGACTCAGGGTCCCTTTTCTGCAATAAAGCTTTTGCTGCAACACTCTGACTTCATCATCTGTTAACCAATAAGAATTAAAGGAGGCGGGGCCACTAGTGCCTGATTCAGTTGATTTATTGCTGCTTGATTTAAGAGTACTCAGCTTTTTTAACCCACACTAATCATTTTATACATTTTCATCTGTTCAACATATTTAAGTATATATTGGAGTGTAACAATACACCCAGATCACGATTCAAAACGCAATATGGGATTCACAAGCAAAATGTAAGTTATTGAGTTTTGATATATGAGTTTTTCCCATGAACAGTTTTCGACAATATAACGATCAAATGTCAAATAAAATCGGATCATTCAGCCTGCTGATCTATTAGTCTATCAGCACCACAAATATAGTATTTGAGATAGAGGTTGACACATTAGACTGCTATGATGCAATTCTTTGGCCCTCTTCAGAGAGTCCAGTTACAAATGGCTTATAGTTAACTCTGCACAATAAACTACCAAACTAAAGTTTTTAACAATGAAAATATGATGAACTTTTAAATAATCATATGTCAAGCTGAAGAGCTGTGTGCTTAGATGTTATTTCTGTAGCGCTTGCATCTGTCGTATCTTTAAAGTATGAGTGCATTCATGCGTGTCTATGAGAGCGTGTTTTTAAAGACTGCATTCCTGAAATTGTTGAGCCGTAACCTGGAGATTCATTGTAACTGGTGATTGTTTAAGAGTCCAGTGAACTGCTTTCTGCATGCTAATGCTGTAAAAATAACAAAAAAGAGTTTATGCTTATTATTTTTAATGAAGAATTGTTTTATTAATTTAGGGGTGTCCTCGACTAAGGATTTACATAGTCGAATTTAGGGCTGCAACTAACGATTATTTTAATTGTTGACTAATCTAACGATTATTTTTTAGATTAGTCGACTAATCTAACGATTTTTTATCTAATAAAGATTTTTTGGATTAATCCTTTGGCAAACTTTGCAAATAAACAATAAGTTCTAGTATTTTCTTACATTATAAAGCAAATCATACTTTTTACTCCACTACATTTTATAAATAAATATTGTTGTTTTAACATTTTAATCTGTGTTTACATTAAAATCACCATCTTCTTTTAATTAAGTAGTTTTAATTTTAAAAGTAAAAAATACTGATTTTTTATGTACTTAAGTACTGTATTAAAGGTAAAAAAAGTTTTATTGCACTTATGCTTTTTGTTGTCCTTATGTTGTTCCAATTGCTTCCATTGTTTCCCTCATCTGTAGGTCGCTTTGGATAAAAGCGTCTGCTAAATGACTAAATGTAAATGTAAAAACATTAAAAAATGTGTATATGAAATACTAGAGCATGATATATGCTCTGTATTTTTTTCCTCCAAGTAATATCCGACTCTATTTTCAGTCTCATAATATAATTGAGTAAAAGTAAAATACTACTATCTGTCTCTGTTTATTGTACAAAACTATCACCGTATAAAAGACTCTAATGCAGAGTGGCGTTAAAGCGAGCTCGGGGCACCCGGAACTCAGAATGATGCGCTTAATGCATTCGCTTCGTTATTTACAGTTATGCGCATCCCGGACGCACAATGATGCGCTTAAAGCACCTACTCCTTCTGAAGTCCCGGGGATCATTTTGCTCCCCAAAGTAAATAATAGTTAGAACTAGGGCTGTCAAAAGATTAATCGCGATTAATCGCATCCAGAATAAAAGTTTGTGTTTACATAACATATGTCTATGTACTGTGCTTATTAATTTTGTATTTATAAATACAAACACATACACAAGTATACATATTTATGAAATATTTACATGTATTTATTTATATTTACCAATAATTGAAATTATATATAAATGTTTATTAATATTTAGATTTTTCTTAAATATATGCATGGATGTGTATGTGTTAATAAATATAAAATTATTATGCACAGTAAACAGATAAATATTATGTAAACACAAACTTTTATTCTGGATGCGATTAATCATGATTAATCTTTTGACAGCCCTAGTTAGAACACAACGAGAAGAGATGATATGTTACATGTTTAACACATAGTGCATTGCATCAATCCGACAGTATACAGTTAAATCAGAGGTTTAAAAAGAGTTATTTCGTATGAAGACGCAACATATTCAGACCGCTTCCAGTGCTTTTAATAAGCTAAGCTATACTCAGCGAGTAACGTTAACTCACAGTCTCTAGCAAAATACATTTTAAACAAAACCATAGACTATCATCTTGTCATTATGAAGAATAATGAAAACATTGGAACATGTTGGAAAGAGTAGCGTCCTGACCGTCACCGTACACACGCATGCTAACTGGAGATTGACAGACAGCACCAGCGGAGGTCAGAGTCTCTTCATTATGCTATATTGGTTTATTCCTCGCATAAAGCTATCGAACGACATAAAAAGTGCATTGGTGGTTTCATGATAGTCAGTCTTTTTTGAAGCTTAAGAGTAATTTAAGCAGGGTCACAATCTGCAAAGGTTCACATACACTAACTTACACTAGTACAATAGCGTTAATGTAAATCATTCATGTAAAGCGTAGTTTTACATTACAAAAAAGTAAATTACAAAAAAGTAATTTATTATGAAAGTCTACATCTACGTGCCCCTCTCCGTCCGTTTGTGATTGCGTGTCCATGCTGTGATGATCACATTCCGGGGGTAACGTTAGGGGGAATTCCTCCATCCATTCACTAACTTGCTGCGTCCGAGGCTCTCGATCACTTTTTGTCAGGTGAATTATACTTTCTCTTGTTCTGCTGATTAATTTACACACGCCCGGGAACAGAAACTGCTATTACAGCAGATAAACGTAAATAATACGAAGCGTCGACGCATTTCACGCACGTCGCACGCACGACGTCGACGCATCGTTGCAGCACTAGTCGAATTAGAATTGTCATGTCTTGCCTTTAGTCGACTGATAGTCGAATCGCATGGAACGTTCGTGCGTGTGTGGACGACACCAGGTGGTTAACAAGGGTACAGCGCAAAGTGCAGCGCAACATTGATGCAACAAAGATCTGTAACACTTTATTTTACGGTGCCCTTGTTACACGTTACATGTATTTACTCTAGTATTTACTATAAGTTATGCATAATTACATGTAAATAACCCCAAACCAAACCCTATAGTAAGTACATGTAGTTAATTTTTATTACGCAGTACTTAAATGTATTATTACACTTTGACACGGGCACTGTAAAATAAAGTGTAACCGATCAATCAAGCATTAATTTACAGAATTTGTTTAGAACAGAATATACCTTTATAATAAATAAAAAACGAAATAAGCCAGATTCAAGTCGCAATGTGCAAAATACATGTGTTTAGGTAAAATGTCTGAAATGCAGGGGAATATGATAATAATTAATTATTTTTTTACAAACAGGAATGCAGCACATTCATTAACAAATGAACTACCGATAAATGTACCGCATGTAAAGGAGCAATGCATTAAAGTATCTTAGCATTTAAACAATCAAATGGTCCCTTTCACCTTTTTTTCCTGCGGACTCTTTCTCCGTCCTCCGGACGCGCACGCTTGCTTTCAGTGCAGAGAATGACAAGTTCTGAAAGTCTGCGCCATGCTTGCTATATGTGATTTTGGTTATATTACTTTACAACATTTATTTGTATCATGCAGCGCAACGTTCAGTCTAAATAACGAACCACGTGAATTTACAGGCAAAGTGTTAATTCATATTTATATCCCCAAACATTTAGTAAGTGACAAATGTTTGGAAACGGTGTACACATTCATCTGCGGGTGCGTGCGGAACGTGCTGCTTCTCGTTACCGGTCTCACAGCACAGAAGATGCTGAGAGATGCGATCCTGCGCTGGGTCATAGCCAGACCTCGCGCTCATATGCGCCGGCGGTTTCATTACCCAACCCTAAAAATATCCCATTTCTTTACGTCATAAATAATATTTTTAGCGGCACAGTTCATGCCCGTCTGCTACGCCACTGCCCAAATAACCAAAATGGCATGATCCCCATTGCATAACACCTCTGCGAAGATTCGAATGTGAGATTGGTAGTCGAGCCAGGCTCCTCCCATCTTTGACTATTCGGGGTCACCCCTACTTTAATTAATGGTTTCTTGTGTTTATGCACTTATACACTCCCATTTGATTTTTTTTACTTCTGACTTCATAGACACAAACCAAATGATTTATTAAGATTATTCATAAAAACAGCAAAACACAAATCTCTTTTTGTGTTACACATTTAAACAACTTCTTTCTCATCTTGGCATGTTTATGGCACGTTCCACTTCCCTCACAGAAGTTTTTTCGTTGCCTAGGTCATTTAACTGATGACATCATTCAGTACTGTCAACAGACACTGAAGAAAGACTAATAGGTGTACTGTAAAAAAATTAGACGTAAAATAATGGTGAAATGCATGGCAGCACAGGGTGCCAAAGGTTTACCATTAACAGAAATAACGGTACACCCTGAACTGAGGTCACGTGTTTTAACTGTGAACATAAGAAAACGTTTGTCTACCATAAAATAAAATAACATGTTTTCACTGTAGTATGAATTGATTCGTCTGTTAAATAAAAAAATGACTTCAATTAAAATGGTTGAATTTATAAATTGGTAAAATGAAAAAGCAACAGTATTCAAACTTCAAAAGTACAGTGACAAAACTTTGTGTGTTTTACTACTTTTAAACAAGTACTTTGTTAATCGAGTTGTTTACACAACTTCTAATATTATTCTATTTTATTTAATAGTGTACAAAGCAAGCAAAGACTATGAGGTGCTAGACTGCACAACCACATGAAGACTCAAAAGTGGACAGACCATAAAGCTTTAGCTCTGTTTATATTGAGATGTGCTCTGTGTCTTATACACAGATACAAAACACCACCAGAGTAACACACATTACGTGATAATGATCGTATAAACATTAACTGAACAACTTATAATGTTAAAAAACACTCCAATGTACACAGCTGCTAAAACAAATATATAAAGAAACTAAGTGATTAATGAAATATGACATGTTGTGCAGAGTTAAACAGGGAATTGTGGGAAAGTCCTTTACAGTTTTTCACAGTATATGTGAAGGTTATTTACAGTTTAATTCTACAGAGATGTCAGTGTAAAGAAATCGTGAACTGCACGGCAGCACAGGGTGCCAAACATTGACCATCAACAGAAATAAGGTCTGTACACTGTGAACTGAAGTGACGTGATCTGAACAAACTGACTGTGAAATTAACAGAGAAATTCTGTAGTTATGATAGAAGTGTTCTGGCAACCAGTGTTTTCTGTGAGAAATCCTCATTAAACTCCACAAACACCATCACCACCTTCACTTATTACAACACCACCTTCACTTTATTTCTGTTGTGCTTTTACAAAAGAACTTATTGACAATAAACACATGTTTAGATGTTGACGGTTGTTGTTTAGTCACCATTATGGAGAACAGTGTTTGCTTTACTTGGGCTCTTGATATACCTTCAGGTTTTCATTAGCTTTTATGGCTGAAAAAAGCTGAGAGAAAGTGATTTCATGTTCTTTCTGATGGTGAGAGTCATCATCTGTCTCCATTCATGTATTCACTGGTTATAAGTGCTTGTGTGCTGCTCCCAGACATTACAGTGTTAAGTCATATTATGAAGGACTTTAAAACACATCATGCACATTAAAAATGATAAACCATGAGATACTCAGACATCAAGATTCAGCCTGTTCATCTCAACAATGGTGATAACTAACAAACTATTCAAATAAATGCAATGCATTCTGGGTTCCAATCATAGTACAAAACTCATCCATGATTCCCAGCATGCATTGCAACATGAAGCTTTTCATTTAAGGTCACCACTGTTGAGATTCATACATTGATTATTCATGTCTATGTGTGAAAAACCAGCTCCTGCATTTTAATGTACATTATGTTTTCAAAATCTGTTTATATGAATGTTATCGCAAGAAATCTGTGCTTTCAGGCAAAGCTCATTCACACAGATATAACCAAAACCCAACAAAAATATGAATCACATAAAACCAACACTCAATTACATGACGATTCACATTATCATCAACCAGACAAATAAATCTGATCACTTTTTCTTTTGAGTGTCCTTCATTTTCAGGCCAAAGTGAAAACACAGTATATTAAATCAAGGGCGAAGAGCCCAACTAAAGTAAACACTGATCACATTAATGGTGACTTTAAATAACAATAAAACATCAAGTCATTCATGTCCTGCAGCATGTTGATTTGTGAAAGTCCCTGTGAAGCAGAAGTGGTGATTGTCTTCAGTTTTTTGACATATTTCACAATGAAACTAAATATTGAATGAGGAAGAATAGTGGGTGTGGCTCATGTTTTCTACTGTGATTGATTGGATGAATAAAAACAACATGTTCTGCTCAAGCCGTCAAACTCACTTCATCAGAGAAAGATCACCACTAGAGGACAGAAGTGCATTTTCAGATTTCATGATCATTACTTTTGTTTAAAAGAAAACATTGTGTGTGTTTTTTAAATATTTTTTACAGTTATGATAAAAATGAGATGTTACTGTTAAATTCTACAGTTTTTTTCTCTGTAAAAATACATTTATTTTTTACAGTGTGGATGTGACCTGCACTGTAAAAAATAAATGTATTTTTACACAGAAAAAAACTGTAGAATTTAACAGTAACATCTCATTTTAATCAGAACTGTGAAATTCCATAAAAATGCATACATTGACACCTAATGTACATGTCGCCTGTTCTTTAACTGATTAAATGTGTTACTGGAAAAAACGTCTATTTCCTTTAAATTAAAGTGATTGTTGTGTATTGTTAACCTGACATGTCCTTTAAAAAACGTTCATGTTTATTTTTTTGTCAGAGTTGGATACAGTGTATTTTTACTGAAAAATCCATTAGAATTTCACAGCCATATCACATTTTTATCATAACTGTAAAAAATATTTAAAAAACACACATTGACACCAAATATAGTCTATATTTTCCCAGTTGAATTTAGCAGCGGCTATATGTACTAGTTGCCTTATATTCTATTTACACCATGTAGAATTCACAGTTCTTTGTGATAAATGTAAATATGAATTAGATGCTATCTATACACTGTAAAGAATAAATGTATTTTTACAGGGAAAATGCAGTATAACGTAACAGTATTTTCACATTTTTTTATTAAAATAGTAAAATTCCATAAAACGCCATACATTTACACCAAATTGACATTTTTACATGTTACTGAAAAAACGATGTTTTCTTTTAAACAAAAGTAATGATCATGAAATCTGAAAATGCACTTCTGTCCTCTAGTGGTGATCTTTCTCTGATGAAGTGAGTTTGACAGCTTGAGCAGAACATGTTGTTTTTATTCATCCAATCAAATCACAGTAGAAAACATGAACCACACCCACTATTCTTCCTCATCAACAGATTTTGAAAACATAATTTACATTAAAATACAGGATTTGGTTTTTCACACATAGACATGAATAATCAATGTATGAATCGCAACAGTGGTGACCTTAAATGAAAAGCTTCATGTTGCAATGCATGCTGGGAATCATTAATGAGTTTTGTACTATGATTGGAACCCAGAATGCATTGCATTTATCTGAATAGCTTGTTAGTTATCACCATTGTTGAGATGAACAGGCTGAATCTTGATGTCTGTGTATCTCATGGTTTATCATTTTTAATGTGCATGATGTGTTTTAAAGTTCTTCATAATATGACTTAACACTGTAATGTCTGGGAGCATCACACAAGCACTTATAACCAGTGAATACATGAATGGAGACAGGCCAGTAGATGATGACTCTCACCATCAGAAAGAACATGAAATCACTTTCTCTCAGCTTTTTTCAGCCATAAAGCTAATGAAAACCTGAAGGTATATCAAGAGCCCAAGTAAAGCAAACACTGTTCTCCATAATGGTGACTAAACAACAACCGTCAACATCTAAACTTGTGTTTATTGTCAATAAGTTCTTTTGTAAATGCACAACAGAAATAAAGTGAAGGTGGTGTTGTAATAAGTGAAGGTGGTGATGGTGTTTGTGGAGTTTAATGAGGATTTCTCACAGAAAACACTGGTTGCCAGAACACTTCTGTCATAACTACAGAATTTCTCTGTTAATTTCACAGTCAGTTTGTTCAGATCACGTCACTTCAGTTCACAGTGTACAGACCTTATTTCTGTTGATGGTCAATGTTTGGCACCCTGTGCTGCCGTGCAGTTCACTATTTCTTTACAGTGACATCTCTGTAGAATTAAACTGTAAATAACCTTCACATATATTGTGAAAAACTGTAAAGGACTTTCCCACATTCCCTGTTTAACTCTGCACAACATGTCATATTTCATTAATCACTTAGTTTCTTTAGTTAATGTTTATACTATCATTTTCACGTAACGTGTGTTACCCTGATGGTGTTTTGTATCTGTGTATATGACACAGAGCACATCTCCATGTTTGGAGAGTTAAAGCTCAATGGTTTGTCCACTGTTGGTGGATTTTAAGTCTTCATGTGGTTGTGCAGTCTAGCACCTCATAGTCTTTGCTTGCTTTGCACACAACTAAACAAATAGAATAATAATAGAAGTTGTGTAAACAACTCAATTAACAAAGTACTTGTTTAAAAGTAGTAAAACACACATAAAGTTTTGTCACTGTACTTTTGAAGTTTGAATACTGTTGCTTTTTCATTTTACCAATTTATAAATTCAACCATTTTAATTGAAGTCATTTTTTTATTTAACAGACAAATCAATTCATACTACAGTGAAAACATGTTATTTTATTGTATGGTAGACACGTTTTCTTATGTTCACAGTTAAAACACGTGACCTCAGTTCAGGGTGTACCGTTATTTCTGTTAATGGTAAACCTTTGGCACCCTGTGCTGCCATGCATTTCACCATTATTTTACGTCTAATTTTTTTACAGTGTGGGCTTTCATGTACCGTACAGTAATATGATTCAAACATCTTTTTCAGTTAACATTTTAGTCTGTCAGAAATGCTAATGCTACTCTAAAAGGCCACCCAATGTGGTGTGGGCACCCTCTCACTGTTTGCAAACAATACAGCATCATAGCAGATTTATTCCTGCAGAATTCAACAGGAAACAAACCAAATCTCCACCAGGCAATGAAGCACATACTGGTCAAATAAAAGCAGTTTTCATAGAAAGACACATGGGGTGATGTTGAGTTGTGCATCTGGTCTCATGGATTTCCCCTGAGGTTTATTTATAATGCTAGTAAAGGTTTTTGAACCAAAACAGTCATAATATGGCTTCTCAGGACTGGGGGTGATATAATGACATGAATCATTTTCTATAATGTAATATACTGTAATTATGTTCTATATATAATAATTATTTTATGTATTAATAATTTTCCCATATTTGGTGGCTCTTGCTCCTTTGGGCTCATGGGATAGAATATTGTCAATCTGATGCATCTGATCTGGGAGTACTAGTAGTGCCTAATGTGTACTAGTGCCTACTGTATTTTTTTGCATACTATGGTTTCACACATACCATTACACATTTTCACCTGTTATATAGCACAGAAGTTATTTCAGACGTAGGGCATATCTCTGCAGAGTTGTATAATCAAGATTGTATATTTTCTGTCCATGTTTGACTTTGGTTAGTAATATTGTGTCAGATTAAGATTCTGCAAAATGAAAAGAAGACATGACTGAACGCATTTGTTACAACAGTGTTTTCATTTAGAAGAGTTTGTGACTGAAAGCGTGACTTTTTACTCTTTAATAAATGATGAATTCCTGGGGGGACGGGTTTAACACATCACAGATTAACAGAGGTTTAGTGCACGAGGGGAACACTGGCGTGATTGTTTTTTTTTTTTGTTAATATTAACTAACAGGAAGTTTGTCAGCCTGGAATTCCATCCAGGTTCACTTTGGAGGCAGTAGATGTTTTTTTATTTATGCGCACAATATCTCAAAGCAGTGGTATTTTATCTTGGTCCTGGGTTCTCAAAGCACTGCACACTTGAAATGTCTCTTTTATCTGTCACACTGAATCTCTCTCTGTTAACTGATGATTTAAATCAAGTTTGCTGAATGAAAAATAGTTTTTTTGTTGTTGCAGTTTTACGGGGCCAGGATTAGGAATCCCGGTCTTAAACTGGATACACAATTTATGTTCTTGCCCATTTGTGCCCGGATTGTAAAATGTTTAGAAACATGCTATTGTTCATTGTTAATACATATTTATTTATAAAGCATCACCTGTTAATTCATTCAAATGTGTACATCAATATTGACGTCAAGTTTATTGTATTGTTTGAATTAAAGGGATAGTTCACTCATAAAAGAAAATTCTGTCATCATTTACTCTTTCTTTCTTCTGCAGAACACTAAAGAAGATATTTCGAAGAATGTTGATAACCGAACAGCGGTGGCAGCCATTGACTTCTATTGTATGGACACAAAACCAATGCAAGTGAATGGCTTCCATCGCTGTTCGGTCAACAAAATTTTTCAAAATATCTTTTGTGTTCTGCTGAAGAAAGGTTTGACATGACAAGAGGGTGAGTAAATGATGACAGAATTTTCATTTTGGGGTGAACTATCACTTTAAGGGGCGGTTTCCTAGACAAGGATTATCTTAAACCAGGACTAGGCCTTAGTTAAATTAGGATAATTAAGTTGTTTTAAAAAACATACTTTACAAAAAAAAATATTACTGTGCGCATCTTGAGACAAAACAACCACAGTGATATATTTTAAGATATGTCAGTGCAAGTTGTTTTCGATCAAGGCATCTCTCACATTTAAGTTAGTCTGAGACTAGGCTTAAACCCTGTCTGGGAAACTGCCCCTAAATGATGTTAACATACATTTTTGTATTCTTTTTTCTCTCTCTTTGTGTTGTGGTTTTAAGTTGTAAATGTTGTGACGCGTATGTGCACGGCACCCCGTCACCATCAGGATCATGTCAGGTCGTCGTGGTAACCCAGGGCAGCAGAGGCAGCTTGCTCAAGCTTGAGCCCATCCCAGAATGCATCCTCTCTTCCGTCTAGTGCTGGGACAGAGAGACCTGTCCCGCGCAGGTGACCTCTTCTCCCTGGATGACCGTGAGATTGAAGACTGTCTGTCTCAAGCCCTGGAGGAAATCAAAATCATATCCTGCTCACCGGTGAGTATACTGTATAATATGCTGACCGGAGACAAGCAAAGGCATCAGACAACCTCCTTAAATGAGTTTATAAAACGGTCAGTTCTGGTCCTTGATTCTGATTGGCTGAACCGAGTTCTAAGCTGTTATAAAATACCCCAGTAACCCACTGCTTCTTGGGGCTTATTGCTTTATTAAAGACATCAGATCGTACAATTTTTAGCATTTTATTTCATTTACATAGTAACATTTTAATTTACAGTCACAAAGAAAGTAACTTTGAAGCGAAGATTCAAAACATATAGTAAAGAAACTAATGTAAAACAATAAATGAAATGTAAGTCAATATGAAGATGCAGATATTAAGATGCCGACATTTGTAAAACAAAGATAAACCCGAAAAGTTTTTTTTTTTTACAATATAACACTACCCAAGTACCCAACTAAAAAGTCTCTCATCAGTTGTATAACTTTTCTTCAGCTAATTACAAACTGGGTCTCCTTGGCTTTGTAATGCAGTTGAATAGTGTTCAGTTTTTTGAGGCTCCAAAAAGCACATAAATCCGTTTTAAAAGTAATCCATAAGTAGTTGGTTAACAAACGCTTGTGAAGTGATGGATCCAGTATGTGTAAGACTACTATAGTTCAAACTTTTTAATATGGTATTATAGAATAGTGGCACATGTTTAGGTCCACTTTGTTCAGTCCACATGTTTAGTCAAGGCTTTTGCATCCAAATATATTTATAGACGTTTTCAACAGCAACAACATAAACAAACTTTACTGCGCATGCATGCTTTTGTGGCCCAAATGGAACTTCCGGTGACCTTAGTCGAGAAGGAATGTGTATATACAAGGGAGGCGTTCAAGGCATATCACAGCTTGGATGCCTGTAACTATTTTCCTTCTGGAAAAGTTAAAAGCATTCTGACCCACATGAATGGAAATACATGTGTTGTTTACGGAGAAATCGAGGCGGGTCGGACACTTTCTCCACATGAATTGTTTACGATGAAGAATGGTGAAGTCCAGTGTGGGCATTGCATCTGCATGGCAGGGTAAGTATGACTGTCTGTTACGTTTTAGATTACATTTTACATTTATGCATTTGGCAGACACTTTTATCCAAAGCGACTTACATTGCATTATACTATACATTGTATCTCAGTATATGCACTAACCACTTAGCCAGTGGTTAGCATTTAGATAAGCTATTTCAATGCTGGCATTTATTCTGTTGATAATATATCTCTGATCTATGCAGCAATAGAGAGGTGTGTATGTGGGTACGATTTGGTCACAGGTTACCAAGAAGGGGAGATATTTTAACTAGAGATGCACCGATTGCAATTTTCTTTGCCATTTCCGATTTTATTACAAGTGAAACCTGTCGATTCCGATTTTTGCCGATTCCGATTTTCTATCCACAAACTATAGTTGACTGTATACTGTATATAAAACCATATTAACTTTTCAATACACATTTTTTTATTTTCATTACATAAATGATTGAACATTACAATTTCCCTAAATTTCCCTAAATGCAGTTCTCCAAGCTGCATTAAATTACAGAATCTTCTCTTTCCCAAACAACTCTTAAATTGAAGAAATCTGTGACTGAAAAGAAGTACAAATAATAAAATTAGGGCTGTCAAACGATTAATCGCATCCAGAATAAAAGTTTGTGTTTACATTATATATATCTGTGTACAGTGCATATTAATTTCGTATTTATAAACACAAAACATACACATACTTGTCTATATATTTAGGAAATATTTAAATGTATTAATTTATATTTACCAATAATTTAAATTCTAAATAAACGTTTATTAATTGTTATATTTTATATTTTTCTAAAATAAATGCATTTATGTGTATGTGTTCATAAATACAAAATTAATTAGCACAGTATACCGACATAAATTACGTGAACACAAACTTTTATTCTGGATGCGATTAATCACGATTAATCGTTTGACAGCCCTAAATAAAATATAACTAAACGTGTCACTTAATTTACCTTTTTCATTTTTGTACTCATCTCACAAAAGTCTAAGATAACAATAAAATACTTTAACTTTATTCTTGTCTGTTTCTGTTTATGAAACTAACATTGCTTTATTTCATTTTTTCTTAAATGTAAAATAAATGGTCTTTATCTTGTGTCTGTAGGATTAAAAGAAGTGGGTTGATTTTGCTGCAACTTCAATAAAAAAGTTAAAAATCTTATGAGTGAATTCTACTCTAAAGATGCATTTGCAGTTTTTTGTGTTAGTAAAGAACTCAATCAGATATATATCACATATATTGGTTGATTTATTCATTTTTTTATATTTTGGATTTTTAAAAACAAGTAGACGTGACGTGTTGAATGTCATTTTACCTAGGTGAAATTACCAGTTTTAACGTAAGACAAGGAATCAGTTTGAATGGAATTTACGTTTGTTTAACACAGAGTGAACGACTTCAACATGAGTTTAGCATGTGTCAGAGTTTAGCATCACTGTTAGCATACATACCTCATGTAGACGGAGCAGCGAGAGATGAACTACAGTCTGTGCAGTACATGATGCGTGTGCACGCGCGTGCAGTCAGCGGACATGAGAGATGCGCGTCAGTCAGCACACACATGCGAGTATAAACGAGCCGTGAAAGACAGGCTGTGCGCGTGAACGTTTACATGTTTACTTGCGGCTTTGAGTGTACTGACGGCTGTGACGTTCTTGCCCGCATCACGGGAAACAGAAGATCGGCTTGAAATCGGCGAGACGTGAGACTGACCGGCCGATCATACGAAAAATCGGCCGATTCCGGTCTCTGGCCGGTCAATCGGTGCACCTCTAATTTTAACTATTATTATATTTAATAATAATATAAATGTGTCTTCCTTATTTTTATTATAATATTATACATTATAATATATGTATGTATATTTCAAATATCCTTTCAGACTGATCCACAACCAGTAGCTCAATGCAATTTCTTGAAACCTGGCAAAAACATCAAGCTACAAGCTCCACCTTCCCCCACTAAATCCATAAGGGTCACAAAAAAAGCTGTATGCAAAGGCTATGCTTTTAGCAATTAGCTTTTATTTAAACATGCTGCCAAAAGGTATGGATGCATTTGTAAAGGGAAAACTGCAGTTAAGTGACGAATACATGAAAATGGTCCCAAAAGCAGCTCAATAGTGCTGATCTGAAACCAGTCTAACATGAAAAAAAGGTTTGTGTTTATTCTTAAAAAAGCATGCTGTTTCTGTTTTTTTTGAAGCATCAAGCTATTTAACTTTTTACATTAAGAACAGTACAAGCAACAGAAAGTGTATACTACAGTATTTATATATAGGTCAATAAAACTGTTAATCAATAGTTGTTGGTGTTTATTACTGAATATGTCAATTTTTATTCCCTTTGTAGATGCTGGTACATGATGACGGACACATTTGGTGGCAAAACATTCAGTGAAATTCTTTTACATCTAACATGTTGGAAACCTAGTCTTCTGACATCTTTTCTGGATGCTCAACAGACATGGCATTGTAACTCTTTCGCCATCACATCGAGCCATTCATGAAAGATGTTTGAGACAATCTCACATTTCACTTTGAAGTCTGATCTTGTACTCATTTTCTTGCAATTCCAGTTTCATCTTCAGTAAAGCAACTTTTCTTTGCAATTCAAATTTTTCATTTTGTAGCTGCTCAATGTCTGCCATTGAAAGATCTGTACCCACAGCAGTGCATCTTTCTCCAGTGTCAGCATGGATGGACTTAACCACAGATGTTCTCTTCCGTTTCTTCTGTGAACCACTGATGCCGTTTATGTGTTCGAATATTGATGGAACATAATCTGGGTGTAATGGGTCCACTGATGGTGCACCTAAAAAAACAAAATGATAGGAACCTTTAGTGTTGCATTTTGCTGAACATCATACATACTTTGCCTAATCTTTTCTAGTTACATGCAGATTTATGTGTCAAAAATGCATTCTTTATATGATATTGCTTAAAAATTATATTAGTATCAGTATTAGTAGCATTCTAGTACAATGAAATTAGGTCAAAGACAAATTTATTTGTCACTTTTCACAATGAACACTGTTCCAAAGTAGCTTTACAAATAAAATATTTATCAGTGATAATGTAGTAAATATGCCAGTGAAAATGTAAACGTCTTTATTTAGTAGTTTAAGCTTCATTAGACAATCTATGCACTATTGTAAGTCCCCATGGAGCAAGGCCTGGCCTGAAGCTTACTTCCGGTCTGTGTTGGTTATCAGTCTGGCTAGTGGCTAGCAATATACCCATTAATTTTATATTTAATTTATACTAATATTCATTTCTATTAATGTTTAATTGTATACAATTAAATTATACTACAATTAAATCAAACTACTCAAGAGTTACTGATTCTTTGCAGAGGTCTACCGGAAGTTTGTTTATGTTGTTGCTTCTGAACCCGTCTGATAGAAAAACATTGTTGCTCTTATATTTGATAGATTTCAGATATCATAACGCTAACCTAGCTAGTTCAAATCATAGCTAAAGCGTATCAACTATTACATTGAGCTAACATTACTGTGTAACGTTAACGTTATGCAATGTTAGCTACGTGTGTAGCAATCAGTTTAGCTTATTCGTAACTACAGCTGCAGGCTTGTTACTGGTCAGCTAGCGGTTATCTGTTGCTTCGTGAGGTTGTTGTTACCTTTAATGAAGTGAGTGCTACAGATCCTTGTATTCTTGCCTGGCTGCCAAGCCTCTCTGCGCACAGCGGCGGTCCATGCTCGTCGTCTCTCCTCGTCTCTGGGAAACCGAAACATTTTTATTTTCGACAAGGCATTTGTTCCAGAGGTCATGTTGCATCCCACAACACAACAACTTGAGCCCAGCTTCAGTCTACTCATCACCTTAACTCTTAGTGCTTTTTTAGTCGGCGCCATTTTACAAGCCATGTAATAGTTGATAAACAAAGACAGACCGGAAGTTAACCTCGGTCGCGCGGGTTTTGACTAGAAGGGATACAGCTACGTCCACTGGGCATGCGCACTTCAATACCGCATCATTTTTGTCACGCTGAGAACAGTTGATTAGGTTTTTTTATTGTAAGGTTAGGTTTAGGGTTGGGTTAGGTGTAGGCGTTAGCTAATGTAATTGTAATTATATGGCGAGATTTTGCACCACTTCCGGCCGTAGCTGTATCCTTTTCTAGCAACAACCGTCGGCGCGCGACGCGCGTGCGTCAGATGCAACCGTATATTCATATGACAGTCCCTGCGTTCCATTACAAAGTGATCACCCTTATGCCCTGCTCCCTTCTAAGAGTAAAGCTCTTGATGTGTAAACTCTAGAAGGAAATACGCGATTGTGTATCTCTTAATGTGTCCGTTTAAAATTCACTTGGCAAAAGGAGCAATAAAAACAACGTCATTTTCTCTTTACTTCGAGTGACGTTTTGTATGGTGTCCCCCTTCCAGAAGGACCCTTTCGGACTGGAGGGCAATAAATCACTGTCTGTCTCATTAAGTTTGATTTCAATCATTAATTTCACTATGATTTCAATTTTTACATGACATGTAGAAAACGGAAACTCAAAAACAGTCAACAAAAAAACTTTAGCTGGGTTTTCACAGACTGGGTCACATATATATTATATACATAATGTATTTTCAAATGTCAATTTTCCGCTTTCTTTCTACTACTTGGTGTGCTGAAATGACGATGTTTGATGTGAAACGAGAAACCGGTCCAATATAGTTTGCACTGCCCCATTCTTCACTTCCTCTGCATTACATTGTGACAGGTTAAAAAAACAAGTTGTGCTGTAATGTATAAACTAAAACATGTGTATAAAAATGTGTATAGAGCTTATTTTATTACATATTTTGCCCTTCCCAATATACTTAAAATCATTTTCTGAGGACATTGACTTAATATAATTATCTTTTCATAATATTTTAAACACTTTTATTTCAAACAGTCATTGAAGATCATTGCTATATACATGAGGTTAAAATCTGTTAAAGTGAGTTGGAGAGCATATGGCATGTTGTGGTTGATCACTGACTTGTCACTGAATAATTTGAATAAGGTGACCCTTCATTTGCACACTCGCTGTATTATACATTTAAATGAGCGAACCCGGTTTTGCCACTTGCTCCTGTCTCGTCTGGTATCTTTTGCTTGTGCTGTCTTTTGTAAACAGATTTTAGCTCATCTAAGATCTCAAGGGTAGCCCTCCATCAACTCTCTCTCTCTCTCCACAGTCACTTGCATTCTATTATCATTCCAAACACGCCTCATAATCAGGCCCAGACGCATTCTCAAACATTTCTCACATTTTCTGTGCTAATGTGTGAAATTTTGCAGAATGGATTTGAACAGTTAAAATGTTAAAGATGAATAATCACAAGAATAAACGTATTCACCAGCAAAACTGATAACGTTATTTCTTTATCATGTTAGTATTAAGAATCAGTTAGCAGTTCTTGCATTTTATACCAAAATATAGTTCTAATATATTTTATTTTTTACTTGTACATATTTACATACATACATAGCTTTACTCTCTATATCTTTATCTTATGTTTATTGTATTGTATTTCTTAATTTTTTATACCCATAGGCCCTTATTTAAATCATTGTGTACTGTATTCTATTGTGTTATGGTCTCTGTGTACTGTTGTTGCTGTTTCTGTGTTCTGGATGCTCCTGTCACCAAAACAAATTCCTTGTATGTGCAAACATACTTGGCAATAAAGCTCTTTCTGATTCTGATAATATATAAATATGAAAACCATTTAAATTCCTTGAAAATTCTGCTCCTATTCAGGAATCACAATCATTTGCGGTTTATAGACAGTTCATGCTTCTTTCATCTGTATTCAGTTAAGACCTCACCAATTTCTCATCTGGCTACAGGACTACCTAACCAATGACAATGACCAGGCGGTTGTGGAGATCTGCATCACGCGCATCACCACAGCCATCCGAGAGACGGGTTCGATCGAGAGGCACGGAGCGGCGCTTGTGTCACTGTGGGAGTCATGTCTCGAGCACAACCTCCAGCCGCAGGGCAAAGATGAAGACACGCCGCATGCCAAGATCGCTTCTGACATCACCAGCTGCATCCTGCAGGTGCCACACGAATCACCCGCATTGAAATCTTACCTGCTTATTCCTTACAGCCTCCTCACAGCTTCATGTTCAGTGTACAAATGTGTGCAGGATACACTTAAGCCAAACCTGTACTCTATTAATATCATTACAGTAGATAATAACAAACCGAGTAACATTTATTTTTAAGATAGCGGAGAAACATCCTGTGTAAACTTGAGGAGAACGTGCATCCACTAAACATCATCATTTGTTTAAAAGTATTGTCACAAATGTCCAAACCTTCTGAAAAGCAAAAATGATGGTCCCTGACTTTTCCCTTATAAGTGTTTGAAGCTGATTGGTTGTCATAATTGTAGTCTTACAATTTCAGATTCTCAAGTGATGTGACTCAAAACACAACTGACACGCATGACAGCAATTAGCCATAATCTCTTCCCTTTCTTATTATTTTCCTTTAAGGAGCTTTTTGAAGTCATGTTATAATTAATTTCTCTAGACGGGTGCTTCACGCCCCACATCCATCTGCTCGTCCTCTCTCACCCGATTGGCTTTCCCTCTTGTAGTCTCTCTCTCACGCACATTCACTTATATAACGAGTCACATCCAGTATGAATCCCTCAGCAGGGCTTACAGAGAGGCTGAGTTAGAGTGATGCATTCTGGGTAACGGTGGAGATCAGGATTCTGTAGACAGCTGCTGCTTGACTGCGCTTCTGCAAGAGCTCTTTAAAACCAAGGAGCAACGTCATATTATAGAAATGGGTGTTCATAATTAGTTTTGCAAGTTATTTGCTTTACGTCACGTTTTTTTATGTTTTTGCTTAGATGTTCAAGGACATTTTCTCTTGAGGCAAGCGAGTAATAAAGAGGCTCTCTTTAAACAGGACAGGAGAAAAATTCAAATGATATCTAGTGCTGTGCCACCTTAAATGCTTTAGACGACGCTGCTTGAGCAATTTCTCAAGGATGAATAATATTTTTAAAATTACATAAAAGGTTATATGTACACATTTGTTTATATTGAACATATATATAATAAACAAAGCTTACAGTGAAATAATTAATAACTTATTTTGAAACCTCGAGAGAATTTGCGAGATTTCCTGTGTTCACAGTCAGGACTCTGTTTGAAAATGTGTTGGTGTACTTTCTTTGTCACATCACGGCGCACCACACATTATAGGAACAAAATGATTCAATCTAGGATTTTTACTCCTCATGTTTGTGGTCTCTCACCGTTTAAAACTCTTATAAGATTTTAAAAAATCCTTTGCTGTCGCCTCAGCATAATCAGAGAATAACACAATTTGCCAGACAAAATAGTAAAAAGTCACCTTATTTCAAGTGTGTATTTTGTAGTGTAATCTATACAGAGTATTGTCCACAAATAATCTTTGTATTTGTTACTCATACAATATTTTCTTCCATCTTGTTTGTTTTAATTGACCTGTTAAACAGTTTGACTTGTAAGTAAATTGTTATTATTAGCCAGTATTGACATTTTTAGAAGCAAGGTTATTTTAGTTTACTAAAATGAAAACTTTAAAAACGTTCCTGTTCATTGAAATCAAATAGAATATTGACCTACAAATATTGGAAAAACTTAACTCAAGGAAATATTTAAATGTTGCCACAAAATAAGATATAATAAATTTAAAGCATTAAAATAAACAAAAAATAAAATAAAAATGAAAATGAAATAAAAATTCTGATTCTTATTATATAGCAACATAAAAATAAACCAATAAGTTATATAAAATGTCAAAAGCATAAATCAAAATTGCTAAAACTTTAACTAAAATTAATACAAAAAACTAAAAATAAAAGCTAATTTAAAATATTAATACAATTAAATAAAACTAAAATCAAAACTTTAATAACTCTGTTCAGACATTAGAAGTCCATTAGGATTAAATAGGTTAGAAATATGCTGTAAATGTCTAATGTTATAATCTAATATCTACACTGTTTACTTAACTGTTTTAACCTAAAATTATTTGCATCATGTACCCTATAGGGGGCAGCAGAACATTTAAAATGAAGTTTCACCCACATCAGACTCTTGAAGTAGATCTATTGAAATGTTAACTGTTATCTTTTATGTCTTATTCAGTGTTTTCTTTATATTAATGAAGCAGACACCAAGCCAGCTTACCCTTACATGTTCACTGTCTGGATCTAATAACCCAGACTTTATTGATCATTCTGGGCATACGGTGCTGAAATAATTTTCCTCATTTAAATAAAGCATCTAATTGACATTTTCAGTTCAGCTTAAGGGGTGAAAGTCATAACCTGTAAACATTTAGCAGTTGATTGAAATAATCTGTGACCTAAAATGAGAGTCTGAAGTTATGGGTTAATATCAGTATTTGTCTCTTTTTGCAGAATTACAATAGGCCTCCAGTGATGGCACTGGCCGTGCCTGTGGCGGTTCGATTCTTGCGGCAGGGGAACCAAGAGCTGAGCAGAAACATGTCCAGTTACTTATCACTGGCTGCCATTGCCAAAGCTGAACTCTTGGCCCAACACACTAAGGACATCACCTGGAGCATACTGGGAGGTAAGGGTCTGAAATGGGGTTCAGGGGAAAACAAGGGGCCATGGAAGGTCACCAGCGTGTGCAGACTACACAACATCCTCAACTGCTGTACAGTACAGTAGTGACCAAAGTGATGTCCTGGGGGCATATTTACACATTATTTGTCAGGGATTTACAGGCAGAACCCAGGCGCAGACAGAGTGGAGTGAACAGAAAGTTTTATTATAAATAAAAACTGAAACAAAAACCCACGATGGGGAAAAATACAAACAAAACAAGACTAATACGAACAAAACAACACTAAAACAAACACTACCCTCAGGGAAGGTGCAAAACAAAGGAAGTCCAAATATAAACAATAACCCAAACTGTAGGCAAGACAAGGCTAGGGAAACTTGGACGAAAGCGTAAACTCACTGGACTAACACACAATAGCAGGACGAGGGCACAAAACGAACCGGCACTGGACAGAGGGAACTGGGGCTAGATAAAGGGAACGCTAACGAGGGTTGATAACAAGGGTTAGGTGAGGGGAATCAAACGCTAATGGGACAATGACGGGGAAACAAGGGGGCGGGGCCAAGAAGACAAGCGGCGCAATGTCATAACAAACAGCCACGTGTCTTCACACAAGACATAACACATACAAGATGTGGTACTGTCACGACCCTGTCCACAAGACTCGAAAACTCCAGACAAGAGGGACAGGATCATGACATTATTTGCTTTAAATGGCCACCCTTTATTCGATAAACCCTTAACGTCACTTGGACATAACTTTTGGCCACAACTCTATGTGTTTATGGACATCAAAGTGGAATATGTCTAACAGCCAATCAGATTTTAGGGTAAGGCTCTTCGAACTGTGCAAAGCATCAAGAAAAGTGTATTTCATTGATCCAAAATTCTCTTCCTCATAACTATACATCACACATTACATATCTTCTGTGTGGTCTATGATTGTCACTGCACGCAACACGTGTAAAAAAACAAAACAAATCTAGTCGTCAAAGACTCGGTCACCGCGCACCGTGTTTTATTAGGTCACAGATTAGAATGATGAGTCATGGAAGGTATAAAACCATTGTACGTGCCATGAGTCACTGCTTCGCAGACCCTACACATCATTGCCTTCTTGGTAATAAGAGAATCAGTTCCCTTGTGCCTTTACAGAAATATTCAAACGCACAGACCGGTGACTGTTTAGTTTCCACATGCACTAATCTGCCACCCACAGCATCCACACAACACAGCGGGCGTGTGGTCTTTCTAGCCCACAGTGTGTGTTTCTGGTTTCTCGTCCCAAAACCCCAGTTTAAATGAGTCATTTGAGACATACACAGTGAAGCATACTTTATAACATCTATTGCTCTGCTACATCGTCGCTTTTGAAATGAAACATTTATTTATAAAGATCGTCCATTATACAAAGAGCGGATGGAATGTTTGACCTGACGCCGTTGCCAAAATATACTTTTATCTCAGCTGTTCAAATACTCCACTCGTACAAATTGGTGTGGGTCAAGTTATTGTGTTGAAACAGTCTGCTCATAATAGAAGGGTCAGCGAAAGAGATTGCTGGCCCTGGTCATCAGAGGCTTCATTAGTGAAAAACGTTTTCTAATTTACATCGACCTCAGCTCCATTGTCATGCTGCATGGGTCAGCCAACGGATGACACCAGACCTTCTGAATGAGCCATAGAAAGGACTAAACATAAAGTGCGTGTTTTTTAAGAGATATAAATTGGATGCCGCTAGATTTGGCTGCTACACTGAAGGAAATGAGGCACCTGAGAAACCTAATTGGAGAGCCTCAGTTGTGCTCATGTGGGACTTCCTAAAGTGTACTAGTTGACCCACTGGCATGTTTATTCTACATGGGGTTAGCTGATGAATTGGTTTAAAGTCTGGTCAACTTTTCTGCTCATTCTGGCCAAGAACCACCACTTTGACATCAGTAGACTTTATGACAAGCAAAGCAACCTGCCACAATTCATTAAAGTGACACAGTATAAAGTTATTTTAGTGAATATCTGGTTTAGTGGTATAGTGGCCCTTTTGCTTCAGGACCCAGATTTTACATTGGGCATCAAGTAGCAACCCAACATTGTGGTGATTACAAACCATGTTTATTTGGGTCAAGTGAACTTGCATTCAGTGTAGTTTGGGTTGTATTTCCTTTTAGCTTGCATAGTCTTGGTACTAGTTTTCAAGGATGAAAGCATGACACATTGTCCATCTTGGCTTCAGTAAAACAGTGGTCGGCAACAGGTGGCCTGTGGGCCAAAACTGGCCCACCACCGATAATATCTGGCCCACGCCAGCAACATTATTTTGATTATTTTTCCCGCAGCTGGTTCAGAAATAGATCTGTCACAATCACATCTTTAGTGAATTTGCCTTCAAAATAAAAGTACGAGAACGTTTTTTGCAGCGATGTTTTATTTTGAAATAATTTCAAAAATAAACTTGAAATTTGAAAAGTTCTGAAAGATATTCTAAGGAGTTTGTCGCTCGCTAGACACACTTCTAAAATAGCCGTCATTAAAAATGGGGCATGAAAAAACTAACAGTGAAGCATTGAAACGTTTGCTTATAACGCAGGGCCTCAGCACCAACATGTGAACAATAACAAAGCAAATTCAGCTTCCCTTTTTTATTGAAGGTGCCATGCTTCGTCTTGTGGTGCCGTCTAATATTATATTCTTTGCAAACAGTGACAACTTCGTTGCAGTTAAGACACACCGGCTTTGCATTCACAAAACTAGGTAGGATGAATGCATTTCATTCCTCTTTGTATGCCCTGTTTTTGCTGTCAACTTTCCTCTTTAGACTCTTTGATAGTGCCATTTTCTCTCACCATCTAGCTAGCTTAAATGCTAACATCACTCTGCACACAACGTAATAGCGTACCCCCAGCAGGCAAAAAAAAATGCAGTTTAGTACGTGAGGAGTATAAAAAATAGGCTACGTTAAATAATAATACAACTATTATGTAAGTAGGCTATTGTAGTTGTATTTTTCATCAATGAATTTCTTAAATTATCCTTTGACTATGTTCAACCCCTGCTGTAAAGTTTGATGGGATTTACATCAGTTGATCTCCAAAATGCTGTTATTATTAAACTATATATTGAATGTGCTTTGCCCATGCTATGCATCCATTGGCAGATTCTTTTATTGGGCTTTTTTTACCTTAACTTGAAAATGGAACTCATGACCTTTTGCTAGCATGGCTAGCACAATACTCTATCAGTTGAGCCACAAGAAAGCTGAGCGAAACGTATTTCACAGATATTACTTTGCGTTCATTTGAACAGTCATGCGTGGTCACGTGCCGTCTGAGGGTAAGTGCTCACCCGACATTACATATAACAGCCACCAAAGACTTCTGTCAATGCAGCGGATATCCGTGCAGCCCATGCCTCAGTGGGTTTCAGAAAGAATCATTATTTTACTTATTGCTCACACATTTTTAAAGGACATTTCTTCCACTGAAGAAAGACCCTTGCAGGCTTTGGGTTGTATTATTCATCTATCGATGGGGGTTTGAGATCTAAATAACGTGTATTGTCTTAAAACTGGGCTCGCTGTTTGACCATCATGTTCGTCCAAGAACTGCTTACGTAACTCTCAGTTGTGAAACTGACAACTTCCACTCAACAGTTGCCCGGGTTTTTGAGCTGAGGTGCAGTCAACAATCGTCTGAGCTCTACAGAGAAACAGCTTGCTTACATTCTAAAAAAACACTGGGTTAAAAACAGCCCAAACTGGTTGTTTTAGCTCAACAGCTGCGTGAATATAGACAAAGCGAGAACATAAACAAATGTGACTGCGCATGTGCACTTTGTGACGCGAACTTAACTTCCGGTACACATTTGCAAACAATAGAGTTTTATTTCTGATAACAAGCAAAAGAAACCGAGAAGAACCGTTCCTTGGCTAAACCTGTCTCTCCAATATTTTTGACAATACCCCTGTGTACAAAGCAAGATTCAAAAAGAACTTATTGATTCAGTCTAATGTGAAAGAACTTGACTGATCTGTATAAAGCTCATACCTCAACCCAGCTGAACACATTAAAGTCAAACACTCGTCACCCTAAACCGTCAATGACTTTCAATGATCAATGGCCAACAGTCATTTCAGAACAGAAAAGGCCCTTCCAAAACTTTTGCAACAAAGATGGACATTGTTAATATGATATTGTATGGTATAACATTAATATTTGTTTGATTTGGAATTGCTGGAAAAGACGAACATTTAAAAGAAGGGGGCGTTCCAATATTTTTATCCATATAGTGTATTTTCCTTACATGGTTTCCATTGGTTACACATACTGTACATCCCACAAATCTAGAAGACAGAATTGGAAGAGAAAGGCACACAAGTAAGCAGAATCTCTGGCGTAAATCCCAGAAGCAGAAGAGATACACTATTGTTTTAGACCATATGAACACTTACCTACTGTAACTCATTGTTTCTCAGAATGTTGATGCCATGGCACAAGATGAAAATACAGTGTCGATTTCTCAGCATCTAGGTGCTTACTGTTGAAAATGATAGTATTTGAAATAAAAACATTTCACTCTAGGTTCACTTGCCAAAATTCAACATGACTGAAATTACTGTACTTCAGCTTACAGTAATAGTAAGCGGGTCTTCACTTCCAGTATAGGCAGATTAGATTAGGTTTTGCGGTTTCTGCATATGCTGTGCGGTATAGGCAGAGCAATGACAGAGGCCCAGATAATAAGATTATTATAGCTTCAATAGCTCAGTCTCGTTCTGACCCGTTCTTTAGATTCCCTTTTGGGGTCTGTCTTCTAATCAGTCTCCTTCCCTCCTGAACAACACCCTGGTCCAAGTTCCCAGAAGTCTACAATGAACCAATAATGTATGACTTTCTCACAGTCTATGGAACATGAAGTAAGGTGGGATAATTGAGTTCAGGTTAGGACTTGAAAGGGTAAAGGAAAATTGTTGCACTTGAATTTACATTATGGTTTGACATGTAGTTAGTGTGCAATTGTGGAATTACTAGGTACCAAGTCTGAACCTAATCTTAACCCATATTATGTAGTTACCAGCATGTTGTTGGGTAAGTACACTGTAAGTTCACATACTGTTAAAGTGTAAATGGGATAGAGTGTGCAATGATGACATGTTTTTTGTTGTAAGTTAGCATGTTAGCACTTCTGGTTCCATCGCCCCAAAGTCAATGGGTTTTTTGAATGGGTGTTTGGTAAAATTTTAGAAATAAGGTTTATAGTGAACAAAACCACTAAATCGCGTTTATTTTTACCACATAAAACGTAGCAGTATAACGCCGCACTTGGTTTCTTAAAGCTTTTGCATGTCTTTAAAATGGCGGTTGCTACCAAGTTGGTAAATGCGATAACAGACATGGTCTTGGATGTTAAATAAATAATGCAACATGGCCACAAATATCAAAATCTTGAAAATTTTGTTTAAATGAAGTTTGAAAGAGTTTTCTGAGGCTTTTCTGAGTCCGTTTATAGCCTCATGTTAGCTTTTTACTTCTGGCGATTGCATTTAGGCTTCAGAAATAATAAACGTTGTGTTCATTTGTAAAGATTATCTTGGTAGACAAAAAGTAAGTGTCATACACATTTGTTCATCACAGAGTTTTTTTTTGTTGTGATATTTCAATCTATGGGAAAAATTCATAAGCTTTTGGTTGAGGGAACCAGTGCAGCGCTAACTTCTGGGTTGGCTTACAAAATACGTCCCTACGGCACTCTATAATGCAGAAAAAAGGTTTGACATGCTATTACCGTTATTACCGTTTTTGTGTAGCATTCAGCTCAAACATCTAGAATCCTTTTGACAAACGGCTTTGTGTAAAGCAAACATTTACAAGGTAAGTAAGGTCATTGTTGGTAAGTACACATAAATAATGGTTTGTAGGTTCACTACTATAGTGACAAGTTTACAGCATAAAGAAAAGACCAGCATGATGGTTTGGTGCTGGTTTTTCAGCCATGTGTTTCAAGCAAAGTGCTGACGCTGACCAAAGCAATTCTCGCTGGTAAGCAGTCTATTAAACACATCCACATATTTTGTGTATACCGACATATTATGATCTTTACAGCAGGGCAAGCTTACGGTTCAAAGTGATCAAGTCTTTTTAAAACGTTTATAAAAGTTTAAGCGTCTAACAGTATCTCATGTTTCTTGAGTATACGCGTCCCTACGGCTGACTCGATACAGGGGTCTCATGTTAAAGTTATGTCGGAGGAACTACATGATTGTTTGTAGTGGTCTGGAGCGTATTAGAGACACAGCTGTCTGGTGTGTATGCTGCTTACAGGAGCAGGAGAGGTAGAGGTGGAAAAGAGCGTCTTTGAAACATTAAAGGCCCTGACTGGCTCCCAAAGTCCCTCTAGCTATGCTCATTATTAGTAATATCCCTTCAAGAATGCTGTCTCCTTACCACCATCTGGATTCACTAATTGCTCTGAGGCCTGAGCACGTTTGCTAAGCCTATGATTTGTCATTCCCTTACATTGACCCGTGACCACTGTCATTCAGTTCCTCAGATACGTTGTGTTATATATGTAAACAGTCTCAGATGGCAGACACGGCTTAATGTGGCTCGTGCTGTTTTGTCTAGTTCTCAGTTAAATTCTTCACTTCTGAAGTATCACATTCACCTGTGTTTTGATATTATTAGTTTAACAGTTAGAACACTGATGTTATCTTGATCTTGTGTTTAGGGGGCTTAACTTCACTGTAGGTTTCTTATATGCATAGAAGTGTCTTCATAGACTTTCTCTTAAATGTAATTTGTTTGGCTAAATGTACAAGGTTCCGCCTCCTTTTCTGCTGAAGCATCACTGAGTGATCATTCACTCATGTTCTTTTACAAAATGTAGGCGGGACTTGGTTTCGTTCATCAAGAACTGATGTTGCTGGAGGGGAGGGGCAGAAACATATTTTTTGTAGCCCCGCCCTCACGCCATAACTGTTTCATAAAAAATTAATAATAGTACATTTTGATTTCATGGTGACTTTAAATTCCTAATGACTAAACTCAAATCATTTTATTAAGTATTCTGTTTACCTCAAAATACATTTTAAACATTTTACATTTGATTTATAGCATTTGATTTATAATCTAATTTTATGAGATGGCTAATTCGGATGAATTCGTACAATGTAGTTCTATGTACAATGTAGTTTTAATATGATTTGCTTTTGTGTTTTACGTTTAAGGGTGAGTTTAGGGGGAGGGGCTTCAGAATAGCTTTTTTCTAATAATCATACGTTTTTGTACGATTTACATCATACGAATTCATATGAATTAGCCACCTCATAAAATAGTTTCAAGAGAAGGTTGTCCATTCTGACATATTTTTTTACAGTATGTATTATGTTCCATTCAAGTTGTTCAAAAATGTAAAGCTTTCAATACCAAGCGACAATCAGTTTTATTTTAGTTAAAATTTTTATTATGGTTTCCTGACCCTCATTGAAAAATACTTATTTTCATTATACATTCATCTTAGCCTCAATAAAAACAATTTACATTATACATCACATGATCACACATCAGGGGAAGCAAAAAGTCACATAGACCTTGTAAACATTTTCCACAGTTCCATAATCAAAATGTAGCAAGTAGCTGAAAACGTGTTCAGGTGCATAAAAACATATTCATTAGCAGTATTTATGTAGCAAAATAAAAATCACAAGATAGATCGACTATAAGTTTTAAAATATTGCAGAAGAACAACATCACAATGAATTGAAAGATTACATTACAAATAGATTACAAATTAAGTCAAACCGGAATGTAAACATTTTCAAACAAGATAAATACTTTGACAATACAAAATGTGTTTAAAACCAAATTTAGAAATGATTAATGAATGATATGACGTGCATCAAATGGCAGCAGTTTAACTGCTTTAATTTGCATGATGACTGCCAGTCCACCCCGAAATCCAACTTTTCCTGTGAGGAAACATTTTCCTGAAATGAAAGAAATTACTGTTGTATGCAGGAGTAGCAAAGCAGCTAATGTGTTGTAGGAGCTCATCTGATCGATATACAGGACTCCGGTGGTTAAGATTGTAGAGACATTAGTAGATTAACTTGACACCCCCTTTTGACTCAATGTCAGACACGCCCCAAGCCACCACATTACCACGGTTACCACAACCACTCCCGTCCAGCTGTGCCTGCTGGGATATCTCCTGTGAATCCAAAACACGATCCCACATGTTGACTCCGGTCATCTTCCCCGTGAAGGCCAGCTCCGCATTAAAGGTTTCTGGGATGATGAGATGCCTAAAGTAACGTCCGTACTCTTGTCCCAGAAGTAGGCTCCCTTTGCTGCGTAGCTCATGACCCTCAGCCACTCCGGGAGAGCTCGCTGCTTGTTGACCGTTCACCCACACAGAAGCCAGGCCCTGCCATGAGCTCCAGACCGCACAGAGGTGCACCCACTGACCCTCTTGCACCACCCCTGGCGCCTCCACCAAATGGGTTTCTCCATCCACCGTGAACTGGACACTTTGGCCATTGAGCACCAGCTCCAATTCATAAGGGTTGCCCGTCGTACTGTAAGAGAAGAGGACGGTCTTGTTGAGAACCTGGGTCGGTTTCGCCCACAGGCAGATGGTCACCGCTTTGGTCGGGAACGGTCTTTTGGGTGTTACTTCAACGTTGGATGTAGAAGAGCGCGTGGGGAAGAGGAGTCCAGTGTCACAGCCTGTGGAGGAAAGAAATGTTATCAATGAATCTTAATTTCCCTGGTTAGAAAGAACAGAATGAATCTTTCGTGAACCACTCCACCCATCAGTCTCAGATGTGTTTCTATGGATAACCCTTAGACTGTCGAAATTAGTCAAGGAGGGTTGTCCACTTTGGGATTAGTATTTTTGTTAAATAAATACAACGAAACAAAAAACAACTAAAAGTGCATAGTGTTTATTTGAAAAAATTGAAGGTGATGTAATCTACAATTAACTTTTTATATTGTAGTGGTGGTTCCACAGAGTAATGATTTTCACTGAAAACATTTCGTCATTGTGGATATCGTCCAATTTTTGTTCACTCCCAAATTGATCCCTACGCTATTTATTCATTTGTAAATATGACAAGGATACTGCTGTCTCAGTATTGACATAAATGTTGTTTAATGCGAGTTTGTGCTTGCCTGAGCATATTTTATACACCGCATGTCCAGTTTTGTACTTTTTCATGCGATTAAGAGATAAACCCGTCTGGAGCAGCAAGCCGGCAGAACCACGAGGATCTTCAATCAGTAGGAAGCAGAATTACAGTGAAAGGTTTGTCAAACAATCTGAGATGGTTTGGTTAATAGGATTGGTACATTCTCTTTACACTGGGTGATTAGCTATGGCAGATCACGACTCTCCTACCGTAGCTTACGATATTTTCATTACATTTGTCTTAGGTTTCCTGCTTTGGGAGGCTGAATGAAGACTAACTCATTCTCTAAACAGTCTCATCTGGTTCTGTTTTCCCCCTGGATGCTTTGGTGTGGTCGCCATGCTTAGCTGTTAATGATTATACCTCCCTCTGTCTTTCATTTGTTCTACCTCTACAAAGCCCTTTAATACAGAGAGCATGAGCTTTAAATTAAATTAAATTTTCGCTCATGTTGAATGGAAACTGACTAGGCTCTATAGATGCGGACAAAGCGGGGATCAGCTGAAGATTAGAGAAGGTCCAAGGAGGTTTTGATTTTGGAAGAAATTCACATCCTAATTTGGAGGGAAGGCTGTCTGTCCAGGGGTCATATAAGTTGATGTGTTTTTTGATTAGTGTTTGTGTTAGTCAGTTGGCTTGATCATAACATATGGTTTGAATAAGTCACAGATTTACAGCTCAGAATTAATAGCACAATTGCCGAATCATCACATCGCCGTACCATCCAGATTGCGTTCAAAGGATTGACTCTCATAAAACAATATATTTGCAGCGGGTGTTGGAATTGGAGCGTGTAGTTTTGTTTCTCAAAACCAGTGACATAATTGTACATGTACGTTTGTATCACTCTCATCCAATTCATGGTTTTCATTTGGCACATTTGATTTGACACGAGTCCAGATCTCTCTTACTTAACTGCTTCAATACTTTACTTTCTCTCAACATTATAGGCTGCTTTAGCTTGTCGAAACATAGATCAGATTCTCACCTGATGGAAGCCTGTTTGAAAGGTTTGACCTCATGTAACGGGTCATCTGTTCCCGCATGGCTTGTAGTTCACTTGAGATGGATGCCAGAGTCTTCTCCAACCTCACTCCGCTCTCCCCATCAGTCACCTCTTGCGTCAGATGCCGGGCCTGAAGACTCTTGGCTTGGGAAGATTTCAGGCAGCAGTTCTCTAGCCGTTCCAGGTGCGCATCCTGGGTCACACTAGATGCAAGTAGCTGCTGCAGGACCAATTCTTGCTGCTCGTACTGATCGGCTGAGACCTCTCGCAGTCGCGTCAGCGCATTCTCCAGTCGTGTCTCCATCTGAGCCCCAGACCTCCGAGCCGCCTTGTCAATTGCAGACGCGCATGAGTCCCCATACTGCGCCACGAACTGCAGCATCTCCCCTCGCAGAGACTGCAGCTCCACCTTGATGATGTCATCGGCATACTGCAGGAGCATGTTCTCCTTCATTTGGGAATTTTCCAGCATGGTGAAGAGCTTATCCCATTCGGTGAAGGCTGAAGCTTTGCAGGGTTCTGGGGTCAGCATGGGGGTCTCCTCTGGGGACTGCGTGGGGGTCTCCTCTGGGGACTGCGTGGGGGTCTCCTCTGGGAGCCAAACAGAGAACGAAAGGAAAGAGTGAAGTTACATGACATGGTTTGTGTAGGTGAGTAACGTGACACAGTGTGTTGGGTTTGGTGAGTGGAGAGTTCCGACATGAGCCTAACACAGATAATGTAGAGAAGAGTAGTATCTGGATGTTAATGGGATAGTTCACACAAAAATGAAAATTCTGTCATGAATTACTTCATCTCTAGTTGTTCTAGTTGTTCAAAACCTGTAAAAATGTCTTTGTTTGGTTGAACACAGAGAAAGGTATTTGGATGAATGCTAAGTTTTTGGACCCCATTTACTACCATAGTAGGAAAAATTACAGTGGTAGTCAAAAGTGCCCCAGAACTGTTTACTGTCCTACATTATTCAAAATATCTTCTTTTGTGTTCAGCAGAACAAAAAATAAATAAAGTAATTTTTCACCCATAAATAAAAATTCTATCATTGTTAATTTTATCCTCATGTCACCCTTCTTTTATCTGCAAACCCAAAAGAAGATAAACAACACTGACCAAACAACACTCAAAAGATCTTCTTTTGTGCTTCACAGTTTCACAGAAGAAAGAGCCGTGTAGTTTTTAAATACATGAGGGTGAAAAAATGATGACAACATTTTTGGGTGAAGTATCCTTCATATATTGCCCTTTTAATGTTTTGTTATGGTGTATTATGGTTGTTTTAACTTTTGACTACTAAAACAATGATTAAAAAAAATGGACAATGTAATCTTTTCATTTGTTTTGAGTAATTTGCTGACTTTCTGTGTCGTCTCTTTCCATCACTTACAGGAAGAGATTGTACCATTCTAAAGTTGTTTGTTTGTATATTCGAAAGCTTTATTTCAACGAAACCACAGCAATCCATCAACACACAATTCCTGTTTAACATCTGCTACTGGTAAAGCTTTCAACGCCATCCTGTCATTACAGAGCTGAATACACAACACACGCATTCTGTCCTCACAACTGCAAATATCCTCTCATTCATAAATTCCTCAACTCTCCAGCCACTCTCTTTCCTTATATATACAGAGGAAATTCTTTCTTAAAGACACTCAAACTCTGATGACAGAACTCTTTCAAACCAGGACATGTTTATTCATAACACACAGAATCTAATGGTACTGTTGGTCTTAGCATCACAGTTACTCACCTTCGGTCTGTTCCTCCCCAAATTCTCCAAAATAATTGTATGGGTAGCGCAAATCGGGAGTTATTTCTTCATCGGAAAGGCCAGGCCACTCCGCGGATAACAAACCCAGCAGACACGCAGTCTGGAGTAACGTCCACATGTGTCTGGCCATGTGTGAATAGGATCAACTCTCTGCGTTTGTGTGTGTCCTCTGGTTAGATGCTGAGCAATCTGCTGGCCACGCTCCTGCTTGTTTTGTGAACTGCAGCTGAGACGCAACTGAGCTGGATGGAGGGGCTCTGTGGTCTATATAAACATAATGAGAGAGAGCGAGAGAGCGAGAGAGCGAGAGAGCGCGAGAGTTAGCTCCAGCGAGCAGTTCTTCGTTGGAGGTAATATAAGTCGTGTAGTAAAATAGTTGTGCTTCTCCTGCAGCTTGAGGCCATGCGAGAGATCTTAGACAAGCAGATCGATAAAGAGGTACAAAGAAAAGTAAGGAAGTGCTTGAAGGTTTTTGACTCTTCTGTTGTGACGAGAACGGCTCTCGGTTTACAACAGAGGTTTATTGTTCTTTTCTCTTTTTGTCATTTCCCTCCCTTTAATGTGGGTAATAAGTACCACATGACATTACTCTTTATACCCCATTTTTATTTAGTAAGCCCTTTCACGTTTTTATTTTTCAATTCTTTTGCATACGTCTTTTATTTTATGCCAAAAGTCTTACACAGTACATGTGTATCGTAACTGCATTGAGCCAAGTAGGAAATGATTCTGGATCGACTTCGTATGTTGTTTCTAGAACGTTCAAATAAACATAGACACGATCTTATCCCTATGCTAATTATTACAAACAAATGTGCCCAAATTCCAGTGCGACTGGAGGGGTTAACCGGGGTGGTCTTAAAACCTCTAACCCTAAACCCAAGCCCCAAATTCTGATTCAGCCCTTGTTAGAATCAAGTCATGTTTTCAATCCTGCTTCTTGCCCTTCATTTTACCTTTATTCTAACCCCAACCCCTTTTCTCACAGTAAAATCACCAGTGTTAAAAAAGGTCAAATTAACTCTCACAGTGTTTATATAATCCACACTTTGAGAGTGTGGATTATATATACACCGTGAGTGTTAATTTGACCCTTTTTAGTATAAACACACAATCCAGATCACGATGCTGCCAGTGTTGGCTCCTCAACGTCATTGGTTGGTTGAAATGTTGTTCCAGGACCAGCAGGGATGTTCATCCAGGAATATGTCCCGTTTTGGTAAAACATGTTAAGCGTGCCCTAACTGATGCTGTGTTGTGTTGCGTGTGTTATGGAGAAAGATTGGACTCGGTCCTCGTTCTCTTCTGCTTTACGTTACAAATATTACAAATTATTCAATTTGTATTGGGCACGAAGCATCCACAAAACGCTCTTTGTTTGTGATGACTTCGTATTGAGGATTGTGAATCTACCCCCTGCTTGTCAGGATGATTTTGGATGCCGTTGTTGAGTTCTGGGGGATGCCGGACTGGGGGTCATGGAAACTTGCTGTCATTTCGTTGCCCGATAACAGACGCCACTGTCACGGTCACACACATTTCCCCAGAAACAGATTCCACACCCAACTGGAAATTATTTCGTGCCCTCTAAACGTTTTTTGTGAGACCCTCTGGGGCCGGAGGAGGAATGATATATTTCGTGGGCCTAACATGAACGTGAATGGAGGTTTATGGAAACGGATTCACAGCCATGTATCCGCTGGTAGGTCAACATTAATGTGTCTGCAAGATGAAGCGCATTTTAATGACAACGGATGGATGTTTTCGCTTATGTCAGCCAGGCCTGGCCCAAAAATGAGCGTGCCAGCAAATCTGTCAAAAATGTGGGCTTTGCATTAATCATCAGCCCGTTAACAGTCAGTATTTTGCTATCAACACAACACGAAAATATGTGATTGTCCCGCACGTGTGATTCCCTGCTGGTGGTTCCCTGAGTCTCGTTGCCTGATGCAAAAAGTACAGAGGCGTCTTAAATGTGAAATCAGGCAGAAGTACGAGACGGTACAAATGGGAATGACTGCTCTCGTTGTCTCCGGAGGAAACACAAGGGAAGGTCAGCTTTGACTAATGCCGTCAATCTGCCACCTTGGAATGAAAAGTGCTGGTGATGTTAAATTCCATCAGCACCTACACCATCATTGACCACAATGAGCTCCTCTAATCTTCAGTGCAGAAACACATACAACCCGACACGTTGGTGGAGCACTTTACAGAAGAAATATGAAAATGAACATCTGGATATTATTCTGTCATCTCCTCGGTATCAATCATTGTTATGTATCATGTGATATTGCAATCATGATTTAAAAGGATATTTCATCCTGAATGTCACTTGTTACATTGTGTTGTTTGTGCTCTGAAGCTCTCTGAATTGTCTTTTAAAGGCTGGACTTATTTCTAGGGATTTCCTGGTTATGCCTTTCTCGTGTATCTGTAGCTTGCGTCATGCAAACAACTCTTTTAGTTGCACTTATTACATGTCTCATCATTGGATCCTTGCATGGATAGCAAATGAAAACTAAAGGGTCATTTGTTTAGAAGAGTTAAAGGATATAAGTTTAGGTGTGAATTTATACAAACCGCAAGGGATTCTGTCACACTTGTCTCTTGAGGTGTGTGATTTACATCTGAAGGAGCAGTTTGCCGAACAGGCATTAGATTACTCCAGGACTAGGCCTTAGATAAATTCAGACATTTGAGTCGTTTTGCTTACATAAAACATTACTTGTGTGTATTTTGAGCCAAAACAATCACACTGATGTATTTTAAAGGGGATGTCGAATGGAATTTCACTTCTTTAAATTTAGTTGTAATTTTATTAAGCAAATTCAATTAACCAACATCTGCCAAGCTGCAACGCTCAAAGTTCACAGAAAAGAAAGATATTTTCTTTAGCGGAACAATGAACGACTTGATGGGACTACAACAAACTTTTACCTTGACTTATTTCTGAAATCTGATTGGTTGATTTAAATGTTGTCCCAGGGTCAACATGATGTTGCCCTAAGGACATCAACCACTTGGCAAAAACAGGAGAGCCAATTTACGTTGACCTTGCCCATGGAACACGGAGGGGTAATGGGCGGGACATCTCAACACACACTCTAAGCGTTAGACCAATCACAAAAGACTGGCTCAGCTTGACCAATCAAGGGATTGCATAGAACCAGGTACTCAACAGCCTGTTTTCTGAGAATTGAGATGACAGTGTAAAACACAGGTGAAATATGTAATATATAAAGCATTTTTTGAAAATCAAAAACATGAACACTGATTGTTTAGCACATCAAAAACACAATAAAGACTAAAAAGACAAAATAGGACCCCTTTAAATAATGTCATTGCAAGCTGTTTTCAGTTTAGACAGCTCAAACATTTATTTTAGTCTAGGACTAGTTTTAATTCCTGTCCGGGAAACCATCCCAATAAGTGTTACCATATTTAATACTTTATTTAATCATCAATAGCAAAAATGTAGTTCTCTACATGTCATTGCTTTAGAATTTCACTGAATTCGTATGAAGTACAACGCCACATCTCCTGTTGGAGTCAGGGTGCTTCTGAAGAAGATTTATGAGGCTGTAAGCAGGTGCTGGTGATCACAGGTAAACTTAAACAGCCCTTCAGGACAGAGAGGAGCCTGACAACTGATCGTCTCTGCATAAATCATCACAGACAACTGACATCTGACAGATCAATAGAAACACGAATAAAGACATTTCTGAGTTCATTCTGGACTCAAAAGATAATATTCAAAACTCTACTTTCTGAATAAAGACTATTCAGATTCACTGTAGGTTACAATTGGTGCTTATTCTTTTAATTAAAGGGATGGTTCACCCAAAAAAATTAAATTCTGTCCTCATTTGTCTCGCCCTCAGGTTGTTCCAAATCTGTATAATTTTCGATGTTCTGCTAAACACAAGGAAAGATATTTGGAAGATGTCAGTCACCAAACAGATCTCATCCCCCATTCACTGCCATAATAGGGAAAATAAATACTATGGGAGTCAATGGGGGATGAGATCTGTTACTGACATTCTTCCAAATATCTTTCTTTATTAAATTTATACAGATTTGGAGTAAATGAGGACAGAATTTTCTTTTTTGGGTGAACTATCCCTTAAAGGTAGCCTACTCTTGCATCATCTTCTATGCAAGATAATTTACATTCACCCGTCAATCAAAGGGTGCGTTTACACTTGGCATTAACATGCGATCTCGGTGATCCGAACAAGCAGGTCGGATCTTCAGACAATCAGGACACAGCGCGTTTACACTTGTCAACAAGTGGCTTCCACATCTGGATAACTGATCGGATCTCTATAGTTTCCCGCCCATTATTTTAATAAGCCTGCAATTTAAAAATAGCCCCGGTGAGGGGAGATTTCACACAACACGTATAACGGGGAGGATGAGCATGTTACAGATTTGATACGCAGCCATGTTGAACTCTAGTCAGCGGTGGGAAGTAATCCGCGGTTAAAACGATTAATGATCTTATATGTGAAAGTATAAGCAGAGGACGTTTGTAAAATGACAAACAACAGCTTTTGTACTTGAGCTGTGGCGGCTTTCACTCACGCGCGCACACACACACACAGACTCTAAAGGTGTTTTTAAACACATCATTTGTTTATTCATGTCACGGACACATAAAATAATCACATAAGTAGGCCGAAGTTCCTATGATCAAAAGCGACCACTTACATCGTTCTTGTCTATTTGGGTTGGTTCGGCAGAAAGTGACAGCGCGTCGTTTCTTTCGTCTGCACCCTAAATAGCGTGTTTACTGACATCAGCTATTAGCAACACTATACAATCTTGTTTCTGTGTGTAAATGATATACGGTGTATTCAGAGCTCCGTTTCAAACTGCCCGTCTGCCGCTTAATCTGTCTTCCGGGGATGGTACTTTCGAGTCAGATCCGTGGGCGTGGCTTGTTGGTTTTGACTAAATCTTTGGTGTTTCGAAACCTTTACCCTAACCCACACCCTAACCCCAACCTTACTCTAACCATCTAAACTACCTATGATTGTTAAAATTGATGAAAAAACACGTTTGGGTGATGACGTCAGACTCGAAACACCAACGATTTAGTGAGAGCCGTACGAGACACAAGCGGCAGCAGCCCTCGGGGAACCGGAGAGTTGATTACGGCGTATAGGCTACAGTAAACACACACACGTATGTTAGAAACAAGCTGATATATTGTTGCCATTCGTGTCTGTGACATGAAAATAAACAAATGATGCGTTTTAAGCAGGCGCTGTGTGTGCGAGTCAATGCCATTCATGGCAGTCACAAATACAGCGATGATACAGCTGAAGTGGTCAAGTAAAACATCTCGTGTGATTTGACTTAAATCCTCTGTAGGTTAATTATCCATGATAATTTCGTGGGAAAATGAATGACTGTGCAACGTTCGGGAGCAAGAGTAAATTTTCCGCTGCATTTGTCAGCTGCTCCGCAGTCTGACAGGTTTCGGACAGACGAGAGAATAGTGATAGCGGGCGGGGTTTTCTGTGAAATTGTACCGGTAAATGTAGATAAACTGTCTGAATTGCGTTTACATTACACTGAGATCTGATCCCAATGCGTCCTCGACTACCTCTGGATCAGGACACGCTGATCGGATGACATTCCGATCAGAAGCGCGTTTACACTTGTCTTTTCAATGTGTATGTGGACAACATCCAGATACAGGTCGCATGTTAATGCCAAGTGTAAACGCACCCAAAGACTGATCTAATACAAGGGTTTTAAGCCTGCCAGATACAGGGAAATGAAAACCTGATCCAAAAATGTGGAAACATCTGATATGAACCTCGACAAAGATGATGTGTACTATACACATCTGAAGTTTGCTCAATATAGACACTGTGATAAAAAGAATTCGGAATCAACTTTTTTGTATTTAGGCTACTTTTATTTTTAGCATACCATAAGTCATATGGGAACGTGTGACGGCTAACAGACACAATCAATCTGTTTTTAAATGAGTCATTAAATAGGGTGCTGATAGCCCTGTGGTTGGTGTACCGACATATAGTGCCAGTGCACTTGCGGGCCAACCTGAGTTCGAATCCCGTCTCGAGCGTCATTTGCCAGTCCCTCTCCCCTGTGTCTGTATCCAATGCTTTCCTGTCTGCGCTCCGCTGTCCTATGGTATTAAAGGCATAAAAAAAAAACATTTTAAGGAGCTAGATTGTGGAAATGAACTTCCAACACTATCCTCTCCTCCCATTAAAATAGAACACAAGTGTGTTTATCTCACTGGGGGACTGTACAAGTCCTGTACACAAGACTTCATTAATAACACGCAGATCAGCTGTGTTCTGGAGAAACAGACAGTATTTCTGTACAACCTCTGATGTTATCATCACAGGAACAAGAGTCACATATGTGGAAAAGGTCTCTCTGGAAATAAGCTGTCTTTCTTAATTCTGACTTACTTGCATTAAGCTTGTCTCATCAAAGAATGAAATTCCCCAAAAACGGAAAGAAAATGTCCTTTTTGCCAAAGCACCTGGCAAAGATTATATGACCTGTCGTATGTGGATATCAGTCATGTATTCCCCGCTGTGTCATTCGGAGAGGTTGTGTGTAGCACTAATCCTTCATTAACATAACCCGCTGTGTGTGCGGAAACAGGTGGGCAGGTCTTCTGCTCGACTCAATGTCTCTCCCGAGCCAGACGAAACATCTCACGTACAGAATTATGTTTGCCAACTGACCGCCCTGACTTACATAGCTTGCCAGAACAGAGATTGGGTGATTTTGTTAAGATCTGGGAGTTTTCTGCCATATTTAGTTTATGATCTACTGTCATTTTTACTGCAGATGTGGATGAGCAGTGAAAATTGTTCATGAGAAATAAATCAGCAAGTTAGTGACAGCCGGACCAAAAAAGCTAATCTATCAATGTCTGCGCATTGCTCTTTAATTTTTTCAGTAAATTATAAAGCCTTACTTAATAACATCAGCTGTATAACAGGTAAGGGGAGGTTGGGTGCCATGTTTTATAGTTATTGTCTAAAGGGGCCACACTTTTGTAACATTTTTCCTGTCATGTTTGCTTTTAATATTACCCTTTGTGGTCCATTCCACACAAATCCAACAGTGGTGTAGCCGAGGGTATACACTGGTGTACCCATTTCTGTATCAGTCGGGATTGTGTATACCCACTTGTGTAGTGTAGTGTCATGGTTCTGCCCCATCTTGTCTTGCTTTTCTTGATCTGGTGGCAGAGCCATGGCAGAACCTCTTGTTTAGTGTGGAGAGAAGCATTTTGGCCCACTTGGCCTTCCACATGCTCTCTTCAGGTCTCGTCTCTGTTCCCGCCCCCTCTCGTCTCCTCATTATTGCTCGTTATTGGTTTCATGCCCTACACCTGTCCCCTCTTGATTTGATCCCTTATTTAATGCCCCTTTGTTCTCTGTCCTGTGCTGGTTCATTGTGTGTGTCATTCGTGTTATCTGTTTGGTGAGTTCTTGTTAGTCTAGTCTAGTCTAGTCTAGTTTAGTTATTTGTAGTTATGTCAAATGTTTAACTTTAGTCTTGTTTAAGTGTAGTTAGTCTTAGTCCTGTCATGTTATTATAGTCTCCTCTTTTGTTGTGTTACCCCCACATGGGTTTTTGTTTCATGTTTTGTAGTTATAATTAAAGTCTTTTTGTTAACCCCTTACCCGCTGTCTGCACTTGGGTCCTCTGTTCGTGTCTCACCTCCACGTTCATGACAGTGCAGGGTATGCGCAGGAATATGGCGTATATGCTCCGTAATTTTTCCATGATGTGTAATAAATGTCGTGAATAACAGGGCAAACTGAATGAAGTGCTGCCAATAATGTAGAAAACGGCTATGTGTCATGGTGTGGAGACAGAAACCAAACGCAGGCAGCAGTTACACATAGACTTTATATTTACAATAAACAAAGAAAAACAAAACCCACGAGGGGGCAAAACAACACAGAACTAGGGAAGCAGAACAGAAAACGACTTGACTGGACAATAAACTTGACTGATTTGAATAAACTGGACTCAATCATACTAAACTTGATTGATAAGAATTGCAAAGTTGCACAATGCAAAGTGCAAAACAGCATAGTACAGCAAACATAAGGGCAATAAATAGGGAGCAAATAATGGGTGCAACAGTAGAGGGGCATGAAACAATAACAAGATAATTAATAAGAAAACGAGGGGGCGGGGTCAAGACACCAGACAGGAGAGCACATGGCACACCAAAACAAACAATGGCCACGTGCTCCCACACGAAACATGGGACTGTCAGGATCCTCACACAAGACTAGAAAAAGCATGAACAAGATAGTCATAGTGACTATCTCAGATCTGGTCTACCTCAGCGTTCTAAAAGCGCTCATCACTCTAATGGAGGTGGCCAATCAAATGAAGGCTTTTGACAGAAGCCCATTTCGAGGTCAGTTTACCTTTGAAAGAGCACGATGTAAGTATCTAGATGTTTAGTGTTTGATAACTGTTTTATCATAGAAATGTCATGGGTTGTCCGAGTCTAAAACACTGGCTCCGTCGCTTTCTTTCATTTCAACAGCTCTCGGGAGTTTGTGCCGTTTACTGTGGGCGTGCTTGACGCGCGTCAACATGGTAAACGACCGATTGTAATATCCAGTCAATGTAAACTACAAAACACCGAAAGCATATCATTTACATGTTTCAAGTAATGTCAGTGTGACGAGACAAAAACATGACCAGACCTTCACTGCTAAAATGCGTGGCTTTGACTCTTTTAGGTTGTGCTTAAAACGTAAAACAGCTTTGCAAATATTTCAAATGTATTTTGAACTTAATTCTCGTTGTTTAATTCCGTTTATTATTTTAATTTGACCTGTTTAAAAAAACAATTATCTGCAACTTTTGTAATTTGATGTCTATGTCTGTACTCAAAAAGTTAAAGGGATAGTTCACATTGTGCACAATGCACATTGTGAAAAGCGCTATATAAATAAAATTGAATTGAATAGTTCGCTCAAAACTGAAAAATGGTGTTCTGCCCGAGTATGTCATCATGATACAGCAAACTCGTGTGAGCTGAAACAAATCCTGTTTTCCATTTAAACACACAGAGACCAGAACTAACCATTTACCAAGTTTTCCAGAAATGTCTTAACATGACACTGACACATGATAACCATCACACATCAGAGGTCACTGATTGGTCATTTTCTTGGTCCTGCTGTCATTCATCTGACACGGGTAGCTGAAAGGTCTCTTTTCACTTCCTGTTCCCACACATGTTTATTATCTCACAGTGCTCCAGTGTAACCTTATTGTGTCCAAACTACGAGAATGTGCTCACCATCACCTTTAGAATGATCCGGATGGTTTCCAGATGAAGAGGATCCTGACTTTACTGCATGCGTGTACAGCGCTAACACTGTAGGCTTTCATTCATTCTTTTATTCGTTTGTTTGTTTATTCTTTATTCTTTCTGGGTTTTCGTCTCATTTTCTTTTTGTATTTTATTCTCTTACCTCATTTCGTGCTGGGATCCTGCAGAGAAAACTGCCCGACAGAAAGTAAATGAGAAAACTAAGGACAATAAAATGTGAACAACAACACAATGCTACATTGTTGTTGTTTTGAAGTCAACACACAATTAATCTGCTCCCACACTGCTTTTCTGGGGAAATGGCATGCACATTTTGAGTCATCATGACGATTGAGGTTTGAGTAGCATTCCTTGCGGGTTTGACTATAACCTAAAGTATGAAAAGACAAGTGATACCATAGCAAATGTTACTTTCACATGAATACCGTAGTATATTATTCATATATACCGGTGTTCATATAGAATTATCTACAAAACGGTTCAAATTGACATAAGAAAGAGTTTTGCTTTAAAAAGCATTGTTAGTTATTCTCTCTATTGTATTGATTGTTTATCGGTTTGATAGGCAATTCCATGCTGTTGAGGGTGCTGCCATCTGTGTATCCACGACAACCAGAGCCCATCCACCAGCGCATCCGTGAGCTGACGGCGTTGATGTCACAGCTGGATCAGACCGGCAGACAGCATCTGCTCCGACTGCTCCAGATGATCTCTGACCTTCATCCCCTGGTGAGTGAGGGAGGGAGGGACGGACGAGCACATGACAGAATGAACGAGGGATGTGGGGATACAAACGAGTCAAGGTCACTTATTCTGGGTAACAGAGAAAGAATTTGGATCGGACGGGTGGAGATGTAAAGAGTGAGTGATTGAGCGGTCGTTTTAACACGAGTCTGCATGGTCAGACAGTTTAGTGGTGATGGACACCTGTGGCAGCGTCAAACCTGTAAAACGGATTTCGTCGAGTGTTGAAATATCAGAAAGCACGTCGTAACATAACGTTTCCCCACGGCTCTGGGTAAAGAGAGATTTACTGGAAAAGAAAACGGGGAGGCAGGATTTTGGCAGCAAGTGTCACCCGGGCTTCCTGCATTTAGATATGTTTTTTAGGGGGTGATGGGATAGCAAATAGCAGATGAACAGAGCCAGATGTGAAGAATGCATTAGTCATGAGATATTAACAATCACAAACACAACACTGGATTATTACATTTATAGAGCGCTTTGTTGTAAAATTAAAGGGAAGGATATGAGACATTATCTTACAATGAGTCATTCTGTTATTTACACAGAAAGGGAGATTTGGAAAAAGGAAACAGAGTTTGTGAAAGCAATAAAGGCTGATAAAGTGTGCGGGAGAAACATACTGTAAATGACTAAATGTTCAACTTTTTATTAGAGAGTTACAGATTTTTTTAAATTACAAATATATGAATATCAAAAGTACTGACAGCAAATGACTACATAAAAATTTCTTTTTTCCTGTCAGTGAACAGAAAAAAAAATTGTGAATTACATTTTGTCGTATTTATGTATCATTTTAAGTTAAAGCATTACTGTAATAAAACATGCAATAGCCTTTCAAAGCTGTTATACATTTTTGGGGGGTGTTTGAATGTTAACAAAGTTTACATTTTGAGTTGAATGAAACAAGTGTAATTCAAGACATTATCAAATATTAACTGTTTGAAAAACATACTTTTTTATTTAACACACGCGTTGGTGGTACTGTATGCGGGTAAACAACATATAAAAGACTGTATAAGTATGTAACTAAGTCATAGTGTGTGTCTGCTGCTCTCCCGGCCCGTCCTACACCTCTGCCAATTCAAACGTGAAGGGTTTCACCAGAGGAAAAATAAAGGATTAAACAAATCCTGCTGAAAGGGTGTTGTTAGATTCATTTCATGCTGAAGAACAGAGGCCGACTGACTCACGCCTTTCTTCTCGGGCCATTTCATTGAAGTCTGCACTGGTTGTCAGGGCTGAATGTCAGTCTAGATTTCACCGATGATCTACTGTGTGTTTTCTGTAGTCTGTGACTCGCTGTGTCATAATATGAGGTCTGACTTAAGGTCATCTCTGATTTCTTTTAACACATCTATAAATTCAGATGAACTCTGAATTTATAGAGTTCACGACATTATCGCATTATAACTGCTGATTCACTATACGTTTGTGTTGTTTACATTATGCATGTACACGCCGATTGCCAACAAAACACAGACATATGACTTAGTTTCACTTACCGCTTGCAGTTCGTGTCTTGCATCTTTTAGCGCTGGGCCCGCACAATCTGTCAGTTTCAAATGATCTGCATCTGTTATATTCACCGTTTATATAACATCCATCACTGAAATGCCGTGAACAAACAAACACACTTCAACTTCTCTCACTATCGCAAGAGTAACGAGCTGCAGCTGAAGGCCCACAACACAGCCAATCTTGACGCGGCGCAGCCAATCTCGATGGTAGCGGGTCTTCCTATCGCTCGTTGGTTGACACGTGGGTGGGCTATTTCTTTCGCCTTGCCGTGGGAGTGCTTTTCCGGGAGAATTTCCCAATAAGGGACTAAGAAAAGTTGTCCGTAATGGTTTTTCATGTTCTAAAAAAACTTTCCGAAACCTATACGAACCTTTGGGGAGTGTATCAAGCACAGAAATACTACAGAATTCGTCCAACTCATTTTTGACCCCCCGTCTGTCTCCTCCTGCCTCCCCTCTTTGATTTCTTGTAATTTGCACAAGCCTCATACTCAATGAGTAGCGCAGCCAATCCCATAAAAAGAAATACTTTATTTAGGGCCCATTTGAACAAAGGATTTAATGTTGGTTTGTATCCTATCATACACCTTTTATACTGTTTAAATTGTGTGGCTTTTTAAGGAGTGGTGCACAATAACTTTTCGTAATATATTACATATTACATACTGTATGTGATATATTTTTTAAAACTGTAACTAAAATTAATAAAATCAAGTATGATGTGGAATTTTTAATAATCAAAAGCTCCTGTTGCTTTGTGACAGCAGCCATCACGACATCGTAGAGACATTTTTGACATTTTTCTTTTATAATTTGATATAAATTATGACTCTGCTGAAGCAACTTCGAAAAAGGCGATTTTTAACGCAATTTAAGCTTAGTTGATCAGAAATTTAATCATTGATCAGAAATATGCTATTTAATTGTGATCTTTGCCAGTGATTTTAGAAATATCTGCCTTCCACCATTCAAAGAGAAAAGACTGTTGACTTGCTATGATGTAAATAGCTGCCCAGAGGCGGTGCAAACATGGCCGACGAGTGGCACGACTTCCGTAAACGGACTTTGATCAAATTCGGTACTGTTTTTGTCAGCATGACTTTCCTTTGTTCATCCATGACATGACATTCTCCAAAATCAGCAAACTGGGCCAACCAGAGGGACGAACAATCAAGAATGAAACATACCCTCACAATCTCAGACAGAAAACGCTCACTTTGTTTCTCTTTGTTTCATGTCTGTTTGGTAAACGGATACCTGCAGAGTACTTGGCCGTTCCACAATGTTTCGTAATGTGTTTGCTTTGGAGAAGGTCCACACTCTTGACCAGCTGTGATCAGAGCCACGTGGAGATGAAATGCCACGAGCTGGATGCCGTTTGGTCCGGTTACACTTTGAGTGGACCTACTCGGAGCTACCACAAGCCCATAAAAGAAAACAATCCAGGGAACATGTCACTTCTGTAGAGCGATCACAGGCCCAATGAAAAATGTGCAGACATGTATATAAGCACTTGAAGGAGATGGCCAGCGTTGAATAGAAATGGCTTCATGTGGACACTTTCCCTGCGTTCCGAGCTTTGCGAGGCTGCGTTGGCTTGTTAAACAGTCACGGGAATGTGTGCCAAATTGCTGAATTCAGAGAAAAGGTTTCTTCCTTTCATATTTTTTCAATCACAATCAGAGGAGACAGGAGGAAAAAAGAGCAAAAGGAACAGTTTACACGGTTTTAGAAAAGCCTCACTGATCCATGAAGTGTTGAACATCGAAACACACAAAACTAGCACACGTGCTCGAACACCGCGGAGGATTGATCCGGATCGTTGTGCGGTAGATCTCAGAAGATTGCTTGAGACGGGCCAAATCGCTCCCTTTCCCCCATGTAGCGCCACATGCTGCGAAACTACATTTCTAAAGGTGTTCCTACACTGCTATACTATGAAAAAGCTATCATAGATAAAGGGATCTAAAAGATGGATTGAATTAAGTGGGTTTTAAATAACCAAGAGGTTTCTTTGAAATGACGTAAGCGAAAAGCCCTGTGTCTTCTGAAGCAAGGACTTGTGTAAGCGGCAGTTTTTTCCCAAAGGATGTTATCACAGCAGTCCATTGTAAACCACAGAGGCATCAGTTAATCACACTGACGTTTAGAGTCGTGTGATTTTCTTTATGAGTTAAGGGGGGAAAATGGTGTAAATGCAGTCAGCTACTTTTTGGTCCTGTTTTATGTTCTTTATAAAATGGTGAAGCAAGAACGGGGTTTTATTCATGTTGTCACTTAGGGATGTAACGATGCACTCAGCTGAAGACTCTGTATGATACACCATACTGGGTTCACAATACAATAGTATCATAGTATTTTGAAGAAAATGAAATAACAATTAAACAAATAATATTTAAAAAAACGTTAACTTGTTATAAAATTTACATTCAAAGTTGAATTCAACCTTCTGTATGTACATTAATGAAACAGAATAGGTCTGTGACTGACTAGTTTAAGCTTAAAAGCTTCTTAAAGCTGTAACATCACAAAATAAAAGCAAAACACTATTTGATGCAGGTCACCTGTTGTCAGCTCAACCAAAAGAATGCATCGTATTGTAAAACAATTGATAACTCTATGACTCTTGTTTTGTATTGTGATATACCATGTTGTCATGTTATGATCAGTCACACAGGAATAGGACACTTGATGGAGTGCATCTGAATGAAACAGAATGTGGGCATGTTGAGAAGCTCAATGATAAAGTCACTTTACAGTAACTTCACAGTGTTTTTAAAAAAACGATATGCAGTGGCCACAGATGTCGGTCTGACAGATGTATATGCAGTAAATAATAGCTTCCTGAAACAATGGGAGATAGCAAATGAATGGTTGGATGGATGAATGAATGAATGAATGAATGAATGAATGAATGAAAGAATGAATGAATGAATGAATGAATGAATGAATGAATGAATGAATGAACACGCCTTTCTTCTCGGGCCATTTCATTGAAGTCTGCACTGGTTGTCAGGGCTGAATGTCAGTCTAGATTTCACCGATGATCTACTGTGTGTTTTCTGTAGTCTGTGACTCGCTGTGTCATAATATGAGGTCTGACTTAAGGTCATCTCTGATTTCTTTTAACACATCTATAAATTCAGATGAACTCGGGATGATGACTATAAGTTTCCTTAAGTTTTTCTCTCTCTTTCTCTCTTTGTTACTATCTCCATCATTCTTGTCTTTGAAAGCCCATGTGCTGTAGGACCAAAGGACTTGTTTATGGGATGAATGGGTGGCTCTTGAATCAACCAATCAGAGAGCAGTAGTTCTTTACACAGCAGGATCAGAACCATAAGGGACCTGTGTTTGAAAGAGAGTGTGTCATAAGTTTTTTGTCATAAGCATTGTACAATTTTTTGGTTATTATTTTGTTATGAATAGCTTTCAACCCTCTTACACAAGTTGTTGTAAGGGAAATATCAAAATAAAAATAGAAGTGCATAAGTACTCTTAATGCTGAATAAACCCACACTTGGACACAAACTAGCTACACCTGCAATCCTGTTTTGCTCACAATTATTGGACAGTTGTTTTTATTTCATCTTCCTGTTTATTTAATACCTATTGTTAGAAAATGGTGAAAATTGTTGTTGTTTAAAGAACAAGACCTTATACCCCCGGTCTTATTTCCTCTTTCTCTTTAGGTGTTATCTTCTTTGGTGCCGTCTTTGATCGGCTATCTCAATGACAGTGATCTGAGTGATTCTGTCCTGAGCGTGCTGGTGAACGTGGCTCAGGCGAGCCCCGCCTCTCTCACATCCTTCCTGTCAATCTTGAGAAGTGTGGGTCAGAAAAACCCTGCGCTGCTTGGACACATCGCTAAGATCCACGGGGCAGTGGGTCTAACTAGTGAGGTGGGCATTTACCATCACGTTGCCATTCACTGAAGGTGGCTTCTTTCATAACAATAAAATTAATAACGCTTTAATGACTGGTCCAAAACGAAAACGGACACTGATCTGGTGCACTGTGTTTTCACTTTAACTACAGTATTTTGAGCTTGAAATTGTCCTAATGTGGCGTTCATAATGCAAGTTCATATAACCACCATTCCGTCCAAAAATGTGTTCTCTGTGAAACGACTTCTAAAACATGTGTCAGACATGTGCACAGACATATTACCTATAAGTCTTTGCCGTTTGATGATTTTGCTTTCTTGTTATAGTACTACCGATTTCTCATTTCTGCCTCTCGGTGGCAGGTCAGAATCTTTATTTCATGCAGTTCATCTGCGGCAGACCAACATTGTTGCTGATTCATACTTGTTAAAGGTCCAGTTGAACGCGCAGTTTCTGCCAATCTCATATTAATCTTGAGTATCTTGTATAGAGTAGTTTTGCATACTTTCTATCTTCGAAGAGTATTTAGTTTGATCACATTTATAAAAGATAGATACAGCTGTACGATTATTTCCGAAAACAGACGACCTCCTGGGGGTGGGTGGGGGGGGGTGGACTAAATCACTACCACATGATAGTGATCTGAGTGATTCAGTCTAGATTTCACCGATGATCAACTATGTGTTTTCTGTAGTCTGTGACTCGCTGTGTCATAATATGAGGTCTGACTTAAGGTCATCTCTGATTTCTTTTAACACATCTATAAATTCAGATGAACTCTGAATTTATAGAGTTCACGACATAATCGCATTATAACTGCTGATTCACTATACGTTTGTGTTGTTTACATTATGCATGTACACGCCGATTGCCAACAAAACACAGACATATGACTTAGTTTCACTTACCGCTTGCAGTTCGTGTCTTGCATCTTTTAGCGCTGGGCCCGCACAATCTGTCAGTTTCAAATGATCTGCATCTGTTATATTCACCGTTTATATAACATCCATCACTGAAATGCCGTGAACAAACAAACACACCTCAACTTCTCTCACTATCGCAAGAGTAACGAGCTGCAGCTGAAGGCCCACAACACAGCCAATCTTGACGCGGCGCAGCCAATCTCGATGGTAGCGGGTCTTCCTATCGCTCGTTGGTTGACACGTGGGCGGGCTATTTCTTTCGCCTTGCCGTGGGAGTGCTTTTCCGGGAGAATTACCCAATAAGGGACTAAGAAAAGTTGTCCGTAATGGTTTTTCATGTTCAAAAAAAACTTTCCGAAACCTATACGAACCTTTGGGGAGTGTATCAAGCACAGAAATACTACAGAATTCGTCCAACTCATTTTTGACCCCCCGTCTGTCTCCTCCTGCCTCCCCTCTTTGATTTCTTGTAATTTGCACAAGCCTCATACTCAATGAGTAGCGCAGCCAATCCCATAAAAAGAAATACTTTATTTAGGGCCCATTTGAACAAAGGATTTAATGTTGGTTTGTATCCTATCATACACCTTTTATACTGTTTAAATTGTGTGGCTTTTTAAGGAGTGGTGCACAATAACTTTTCGTAATATATTACATATTACATACTGTATGTGATATATTTTTTAAAACTGTAACTAAAATTAATAAAATCAAGTATGATGTGGAATTTTTAATAATCAAAAGCTCCTGTTGCTTTGTGACAGCAGCCATCACGACATCGTAGAGACATTTTTGACATTTTTCTTTTATAATTTGATATAAATTATGACTCTGCTGAAGCAACTTCGAAAAAGGCGATTTTTAACGCAATTTAAGCTTAGTTGATCAGAAATTTAATCATTGATCAGAAATATGCTATTTAATTGTGATCTTTGCCAGTGATTTTAGAAATATCTGCCTTCCACCATTCAAAGAGAAAAGACTGTTGACTTGCTATGATGTAAATAGCTGCCCAGAGGCGGTGCAAACATGGCCGACGAGTGGCACGACTTCCGTAAACGGACTTTGATCAAATTCGGTACTGTTTTTGTCAGCATGACTTTCCTTTGTTCATCCATGACATGACATTCTCCAAAATCAGCAAACTGGGCCAACCAGAGGGACGAACAATCAAGAATGAAACATACCCTCACAATCTCAGACAGAAAACGCTCACTTTGTTTCTCTTTGTTTCATGTCTGTTTGGTAAACGGATACCTGCAGAGTACTTGGCCGTTCCACAATGTTTCGTAATGTGTTTGCTTTGGAGAAGGTCCACACTCTTGACCAGCTGTGATCAGAGCCACGTGGAGATGAAATGCCACGAGCTGGATGCCGTTTGGTCCGGTTACACTTTGAGTGGACCTACTCGGAGCTACCACAAGCCCATAAAAGAAAACAATCCAGGGAACATGTCACTTCTGTAGAGCGATCACAGGCCCAATGAAAAATGTGCAGACATGTATATAAGCACTTGAAGGAGATGGCCAGCGTTGAATAGAAATGGCTTCATGTGGACACTTTCCCTGCGTTCCGAGCTTTGCGAGGCTGCGTTGGCTTGTTAAACAGTCACGGGAATGTGTGCCAAATTGCTGAATTCAGAGAAAAGGTTTCTTCCTTTCATATTTTTTCAATCACAATCAGAGGAGACAGGAGGAAAAAAGAGCAAAAGGAACAGTTTACACGGTTTTAGAAAAGCCTCACTGATCCATGAAGTGTTGAACATCGAAACACACAAAACTAGCACACGTGCTCGAACACCGCGGAGGATTGATCCGGATCGTTGTGCGGTAGATCTCAGAAGATTGCTTGAGACGGGCCAAATCGCTCCCTTTCCCCCATGTAGCGCCACATGCTGCGAAACTACATTTCTAAAGGTGTTCCTACACTGCTATACTATGAAAAAGCTATCATAGATAAAGGGATCTAAAAGATGGATTGAATTAAGTGGGTTTTAAATAACCAAGAGGTTTCTTTGAAATGACGTAAGCGAAAAGCCCTGTGTCTTCTGAAGCAAGGACTTGTGTAAGCGGCAGTTTTTTCCCAAAGGATGTTATCACAGCAGTCCATTGTAAACCACAGAGGCATCAGTTAATCACACTGACGTTTAGAGTCGTGTGATTTTCTTTATGAGTTAAGGGGGGAAAATGGTGTAAATGCAGTCAGCTACTTTTTGGTCCTGTTTTATGTTCTTTATAAAATGGTGAAGCAAGAACGGGGTTTTATTCATGTTGTCACTTAGGGATGTAACGATGCACTCAGCTGAAGACTCTGTATGATACACCATACTGGGTTCACAATACAATAGTATCATAGTATTTTGAAGAAAATGAAATAACAATTAAACAAATAATATTTAAAAAAACGTTAACTTGTTATAAAATTTACATTCAAAGTTGAATTCAACCTTCTGTATGTACATTAATGAAACAGAATAGGTCTGTGACTGACTAGTTTAAGCTTAAAAGCTTCTTAAAGCTGTAACATCACAAAATAAAAGCAAAACACTATTTGATGCAGGTCACCTGTTGTCAGCTCAACCAAAAGAATGCATCGTATTGTAAAACAATTGATAACTCTATGACTCTTGTTTTGTATTGTGATATACCATGTTGTCATGTTATGATCAGTCACACAGGAATAGGACACTTGATGGAGTGCATCTGAATGAAACAGAATGTGGGCATGTTGAGAAGCTCAATGATAAAGTCACTTTACAGTAACTTCACAGTGTTTTTAAAAAAACGATATGCAGTGGCCACAGATGTCGGTCTGACAGATGTATATGCAGTAAATAATAGCTTCCTGAAACAATGGGAGATAGCAAATGAATGGTTGGATGGATGAATGAATGAATGAATGAATGAATGAATGAATGAAAGAATGAATGAATGAATGAATGAATGAATGAATGAATGAATGAATGAATGAAAGAATGAATGAATGAATGAATGAGTTGTACAAACGAATAAGTGAATGAATCATATTAATGAACAAATGAATGAATCAATCATATGAATGAATGAATCAAATGAGTGAGTGAGTGAGTGAGTGAGTGAGTGAGCGAATTGTACGAATGAATGGATGGATGGATGAATAAATGAGTTGTAAAAATAAATGAGTGAATGAATCATATGAATTAATGAATGATTGAATCATATGAATGAATGAGTGAATCGAACTAATACGTGAGTGAGTGAGTGAGTGAGTGAGTGAGTGAATCGTAGGAATGAATGAATGAGTTGTATGAATGAATGAGCGAATGAATCATATGAATGAATGGAGGTATGAATGAATGAGCGAATGAATCATAAGAATGAATTCGTGAATGAATCATATGAATGAGTGAATGAATGAAGTTATGAATAAATGAATGAGTGAACGAATCATAAGAATGAATGAGTGAATGAATCATGTGAATGAGTGAATGAATGAAGGTATGAATAAATGAATGAGTGAACGAATCATAAGAATGAATGAGTGAATGAATGAATTGTATGAATGAATGAATGAATGAGTCAATCAAATGAATAAATGAGTGAGTGAATCGTACGAATGAATGAATGAATCATATGAATGAACATTTTTAATATAATAAACCATGGGTAATTTGCATTAGGGATAAACACAAATAATTACACTTGAATTCTCAATAATAATTGTCATATTAATATTGTGTATAATGTGACGGATTAATACAAAAACAAAATATACAAAAACAAGGTTTCGTGACAACTCTCCACCACAATGCTTGTTTGTATGTTTCATTATGGCCTGTTTTGGTTCCTTCACTAAAACTCGAGTAATAATCACGTCTCTTTTTCGAAGGGATTAATTTAATGTTCTCCTGGCCCTGACTCTCATTTCCTCTTGAAGATGTGTGACATTTGCCTGGATCCAGTCTCACGCAGAGCTGAAAACACTAACATCTATTAAACCCACATGAGCTACAGAACACAGCCATCATGTACGGCCCCTGCGGCCGCTAACCACACTACAAAATAAACCTTTTTCATTCCAACACATCATCATGAAAACCCAAACAAACATCAATGACAGGTCAAGCTACGCCGTCGTAACGTCCGAACGGGCAAACAGACCCCTGCGCTTGTTTATTTACACACGTCATATTAGCGTTGTTTGTGAGGGATTACGTTGATTTTAAAGCCTTGTTTGATGACGTCTTTGCTTTCAAAAGCACTTGATAGATTTCACTTTGTTTTTGATCCGTCTTAGTAAAGCGGCCTGCTGCCACTCATTTATTTTTGGATTGTGATCGGGTTGGTTTTGAAAGACTTAAGTTGTGAAGTAATTTGATGTAAACAGAAAAGTTTAGCATTTAAAAACACAAACGTTTACAATGATTACGTATACTTTTTTTAAAGTCAGACCGTAAGTTATAAAGATGTTTCTTCATAATTTGCAACAAAATTGCAACAATGTGTGTTCAAGTTTGCATAACTTCACCAATTGTAATGAAACATGCATGCACACATTATGCTTTGACTCTCTTTAGATGCCTTTCCAACCAGCTAGGAGGCTAAAATTGGGATATGTTCGTTTCAGGATGAAAGTTCATCATATGTTCACCAGGCCTGCAGTAGAGTTTCATTGACCTCTGTGAAAGTCATTCTCAGTTTATCAGAGCCTCATGCATCTGGAGTTTTAAAGTAGCCCAGCAGTAGACCTCTGAAGTGTTTATCTATTGGGCTGACGTTGAAATAGCGTTCTGATGATTGTGTGTGCTGGGGGTAATATGGTCTGTAAATTTACGAATGAGATCTTGTTCAAATAAACAGGGAAATTGTCAGGACGGCAAAGGGAATAATTGGGAAGCTTGCTAAAATGGTTATTTTGTGTGTGTGCGCAGTAAGACATGCAGGTTTGGCTCTGGTTCACGCTCTCTATTGGGATGTTTCTGAGAATTGTGGGATGTTTACCCCAATTTGAATGATGAAACTGGGTAGCTAGTACGTGTGCGATGAAACAGCAGTGGGGGGCAATGAATAGACATTTGTGAACAGGGCCGATTTAGTAACAGTGCAAAGCTTCCATTTGGTTGTGCAAGATTTGCCTTCTCGTCTATTTATTTCCTATGATTGCTTTCGAGTAGATGTTATGCATGTACGATTGTTTTGTATCGTGCCATGTCCACTTGCGAAAGCAGCTTGTCAGATAGTATTTTGCTAAGAATGTGATATGTTTACTTTTGTCAATGTTAAAAGACTTTTCCTCTCTCCTCTCTGAACAGAATTGGCTACAAGGAAGACATTTGTATTTTGATTTTTTTTAAGAAAAAGTATAGAATTGCTATAAAAACATTGCTTTGTTTTTATGAGCGTCTGGGCCGGTCGTCTCAAATAAAAGTTTAACTGAATATTTCATGTGAGTGTTTTAACTACAATCTTCTCTTTTAAACATGATTTTAAACGCAATTCCCGATTCTTTCAAAGCATAAACGGTGACACTAAATGTACTTCTTAAACTTTGTTTATATTTAACATGTACAGTGACAGCACATTGAATGCTTGTGACCAAACAGTTCTTGGCCACCATTGACTACTATAGTAGGAATAATGTTTTTGTAAATTTCTTTGTTCTGTTGAACACAAAATAATATATTTTTAAGAATGTTGGAAAGCAAACAGTTCTGGGGCACTTTTGACTACCATTGTCATTTTTACTTCCTACTATGGTAGTTAATGGTGGCCAAGAACTGTTTGGTTACAAGCATTCTTCCAAATAACTTTCTCCGTGTTCAACAGAACAAATAAATTCATGCAGATTTGGAACAACTCGAGGGTGAGTTAATGATTACTTTTTTGTTTTTGGGTGGACTGTCCCTTTAAGGATTGAGTCAGTTTCCTTTATTGGCCTCTACCTTCACTTCAATCATAGAGCTTACATCTTTAAAACATTATGAGCTAATTGAAGAAACTAGAATGGGGCGAGAGAAAGGGAGTTTGTTTGTTTGTTTGTTTGTGTGTTCAAAACATTGAACACATGGTTATTTTGTTGCGGACATAAAAAACGGATTTTCCAACAACACTAAATAAAAGGCTCGAAACAGATAAACATTTATAAAAGTCACTAAAAGCGTCCAGCTGTGCTAAGTGTTACGGTTAGCTGTATCTCAGCCAACTGAACAACCACTGAAATGGGTTGTAATCATTCTTAAATAAGTAACTGAAATATACAGCTTAATGGCAGCGCCAATTAAAACACGTCAAACGCAGTCATCTCTGAAGGATCCTTGAAGTCTGTCCAGAAATGTGCAAAAGTTCCCTGACGTATTTCATTTAAATGCTCAACATCCAACTAACACCTATTGGTAATGGTTGAGTTCAGGTGCTAATGAATAACACACAGAAGACGCGTCACCTTTACATAAAGCACCTCGTAAGACCAAAAAAGATGAATGCTAGCAATCTGATGCAGAAATGACCACATTGTATATGTTTTAAACATTTAAAGGCTTTATGTATATGCGAAGTGTGAGATGGTTTTCTTGAGAATAACACATGGGAGTAACTTAATCACAGAAACTTCATATACTGTAAGTCTTTTTTGCAGGGCATGAAAATAGGGGATCCCCCTTAGATGACTCATATATGAGGGGTATTCATTTTGGAGGGATGTCAAAAATGCTTCAACAGTCTTAACTAAATGAATACATACAGTATTTACTCAATTCAATGTACTTGAATAGTGTTTCACAATACACATTGTTTCAAACTAGTTTTTTAAAGAATACTGCCCTCGGTACAAACTGTTATGGCCACTATGCACCCAACAGTGCAACATTACCCCTGATGAGGGTCCTGTGTTTGTGATGTGGCCCATAGTTGTATTGAAAATGAAGAGTTAAAAATTGTAAAAAGGTTCTGAAGATGTCAAAATATGATGTCCTGATTAGGGATGGACGATATATTATTGGCCGATAAATGGTCATTTTAATGTTATCAGTATAGACCAAATAATAATATGGAGTGGGTCAGGGATGACGTATTTTTGTAGGCTAACCCGGAAGTAATCGCTGTGCTGGTTCCCTCGACCGAAAGCCTATGCACTTTTGCCATTGACTTTTGGAAGATCGCCAAAAATAAGATCTGTGATTAACAAATCGTCGCTGTCGGGCGGAAACCTCCTATGTCCAAATTTGGTCAATTTCATATTTTTTCACAAATCCATGCTATTGGTCAGTCCCCATGTGGGTCTGTTATTTTTACAAATTATTAACCAATCTAAAGTGTTGAAAATAGCTTGAGAGCAAATCTCTTAACTCCATTGGACACTTCAACTGTCTGATAAGTCTCGTAACTCCACCTCTTCTTCACTCCGCGGGAGCTTCTCGGCATTACGTCTCCTGATTTAAAGTTTTTTAGACAATAACGAGTGAAAATAGTTAGGTTAGATACATTTGAGTAGGTTTGTTTTGTTAAAAATCGATAGCTGTAATGCTTCGGTGCAGAAGGAAGCCCATGAGCCACGAAGGTAAATTTGCGAGCAGATTCGGCTAATTTCCGCCTATTAGACAGCCTAGTCAGCTCATCGTTTTTTCTATTACATCACTTATAGTTCTTAAACCTTTAAAATGGAGTTTAGGAAGATGTATGTAACCACAGTCGTTAGCTTTGCTTAACTATTGAAGCCTTTTCTCTTGTCAAGAGGCTCAACGCGACCGCCGACTTTATTTGCTTGCAGTTTAATTTCCTCCTATATTAGACAGCCTGTTTAATGTTTTATTTTTGTATTGCATCACTCATAGCTCTAACGTTTAAAATAGAGTTTAGGAAGATGTATGTAACCACAATCATTAGCTTTCATTAGCTTTTAAAGCCTCGTTTCTTGTCAAAAGGCTCAACGCGACCGCAGACTTTGATGAACACTGCTGGCAGCAGCGACATCTGTCCGTAACATTCTTATCAATGACAGCGTAATCTCGTATCTCCCTGCTCCCAAGTCATAAACCTTGTATCTCCGATTAAACATAGTTTTGGGGAAATGTGTTAATGTTGGTACACAACAGTATATGATAGCAATATAAGGTATAATACCAACTTTAACGATACAATGTTTAATAACTCAAAAAATATGCAGTTTTTTTAATTTCCTGAAAAATAATGGTTTTGGAGATACGAGGATTCCGCCCGACAGCGACGAAATGTTCATGATGCTCACACGTTTTGTCTGTCAAGATAATCTTTAAAGATTAACACAATATTTGCTATTTTTGAAGCCTAAATACAATCGGCAGAAGTAAAAAGCTAACACGATGCTATAAACAGACTACACTACGGTCGCTCGATATCAACGTCACCACCACCAATCCTCCGACAACTTTCTCAAACTTTATTAAAAACGTGTTCCCTGGTAAAGTAATTACTCCGTGAATGAATCTCCAACAATGATTTTAGACATTTGTGCCAGTGTTGCATTATTTGTGAGATTTCAATGCGCGATGATGTCTTTCGTCCCCGCCAAAGGAAGTAGTCGCTTTTAGCAACTTGTTAGCAACCGCTGTATAAAAGACACAATAAAGGTTTAAAAAAAATCACAAGTGGGTTATAATTGGTGTGTTTTGATGTCTTAGAATAAAACGTGAAAATGTTTAGAGGTTTTGTTAGCCACAGACCATATTTCAGGCGATTTACCAAAAACCCATTCAAAAACCCATAGACTTTGGGACAATGGAACCGGAAGTCTTAAAATGCTAACTCTCTTCCGGGGTTTGCATACAAAAATACGTCATCTCTGCGGTACTCAATTAGGTCGATATATTAAAGCCGGTAAATAATGAATAGTTTCCTCAGGTTTAACCATTTCAGTTGATGTTGGTACAGTGTGTAGATACTCGCTTCAGCTTTCATAAACGCAAGTGATAGTTTTGACATTTCATTTATTGTTCAGACATGGTGCACTGCCAAACGGTCTATTTACAGCTTTTACGACTTGCAACAGCTTCACGCAGTGGTCTACATTTAGAAATGTGTGAGAACTATAATTAGAAAATGATCAGGTGTGTGAGTCTGTCTTCAGCAAGCTTTTCACTTTTCGGCTGGAACTTGTTGGAGTGATATCCCAGAGTCCTCAGGATAAGTATATTGTAAGTTCTCTCCGTATGAGCCAAAGACAATTAGAGACATTTGCTAAAAACCTATTTCTAAGGTCTTATTTAATTTAGATATATGGGGATGGGTTTGATGTCAACGACAAGACATGTGATGTGACACAGCACATTTTAGTTAAACAAGTGCATAGGGAGAGTACATATTTAAAGGGATAGTTCACCCAAAAGTGAAAATTCTGTCATCATTTACTCACCCTCAGGTTGTTCCAAATCTGTATACATTTCTTTGTTCTGATGAACACAGATAAAGATATTTGGAAGAATGCTTATAACCAAACCGATTTTGCCCCCCATTGACTACCATATTAGGAAAAAATACAATGGTAGTCAAAAGTGCCCCAGAACTGTTTGTTGTTGTCAAGAATGGTGAGGGAACAAGGACACAAGTACAGAGGACCCAGACGCAGACAGCGGGTAAGGGGTTAACAAGACATTTAATAAAATATAAATACAAAACAAAGACCCACGTGGGGGTAACATAACAAAACAGGGGAGTACGAAAACTGACTACACCTACACAAGACTAAAATTAACACTTGACATAATATACAAATAACTAAACTGGACTAGACTAACAAAGCACAGGCACTCACCAAACACACAAGCAATGGACCAGCACAGGACAATGAAACATGAGGACTATATAAAGGGGACAAAATCAAGAAGGGGACAAGTGCGGGGCATGAACTAATAATTATCACTAATGAGGAGACGAAAGGGCGGGAACAGAGACGCGACACCCGAGAGTGGAAGGCCAACAGGGCCAAAACGCCTCTCTCCACATGAAGCAAGAGGTTCTGTCATGATTCTGCCACTAGGTCAAGAAAAGCAAGACAAGATGGGGCAGAACCCCATCTGTCCTGATGCTCGTCAAGGAACAAAACAAACATAACCATACAAAACACGACCAAAAACGTGATACATAGAAAAAAAAGTCCAAACAAAGACATGGCGCCGGCTCGAAGGCCAGCTGGACAGCACATGGCGCCGGCTGGGTGGCCGGCTGCACAACACATGACGCCGGCTGGAGGGCCGGGTGGACAGTACATGGCGCCGGCTGGATGGCCGGCTGGACAACACATGACACCGGCTGGAAGGCCGGCTGGACAGTACGTGGCGCCGGCTGGAAGGCCGGCTGGACATTACATGGCGCCGGCTGGATGGCTGGCTGGACAACACATGACGCCGGCTGGATGGCCTGCTGGACAGTACATGGCGTCGGCTGGAAGGTCGGCTGGACAGCACATGGCGCCGGCTGGCAGGCCGGCTGGACAGTTCATAGCGCTTACTGGAAGGCCGGCTGGACAATACATGGCGCCGGCTGGATGGCCGGCTGGACAATACATGGCTGGGAGGCCGGCTATCACTGGCTGGGCAGGCCTGGATGCCGACGAGACGGGATGGGAAGTCGGTGGCTGGGCAGCGCCTTCCGACGGCTGGGCAGTGCTCTCTGGCAGCTGGGCAGCAAACAGGGACACCGGCTGGATCACCGTGGAACAGGAACAACACAAAACAAGGTGTCGACTTCGACAGGCCTGGGTACCAGCTGGGATGCCGGCAGGGATCTGTGGCGGGAACAGGACACCGGCGGTCTCGACCCTGGAGGGAAACCCGACGACCTCAACCCTGGAAGGGAACCCGGCGGTCTCGATCCAGGACGCGGTTCCGGCAGTCTCAACCCCGGAAGGGAGTCCGGCGGTCCCGGCTCTGGACTGGAGCCCGGCGGCCTCAACCCTGGAGGGGAGACCAGCGGTATCGACCCCTCCCGCTGCGATCCCTCTGTCTGCTGGGTCCGACGTTGGCTGGTCCATTCTGTCAAGAATGGTGAGGGAACAAGGACACAAGTACAGAGGACCCAGACGCAGACAGCGGGTAAGGGGTTAACAAGACATATTAATAAAATATAAATACAAAACAAAGACCCACGTGGGAGAACATAACAAAACAGGGGAGTACGAAAACACGACAGGACTGGACTAAAACTGACTACACCTACACAAGACTAAAATTAACACTTGACATAATATACAAATAACTAAACTGGACTAGACTAAAAAAGCACAGGCACTCACCACACACACAAGCAATAGACCAGCACAGGACAATGAAACATGAGGACTATATAAAGGGGACGAAATCAAGAAGGGGACAGGTGCGGGGCATGAACTAATAATTATCACTAATGAGGAGACGAAAGTGTGGGAACAGTGACGCGACACCGGAGAGTGGAAGGCCAACAGGGCCAAAACGCCTCTCTCCACATGAAACAAGAGGTTCTGTCATGATTCTGCCACTAGGTCAAGAAAAGCAAGACAAGATGGGGCAGAACCATGACAGCTGTCCTACATTCTTAAAAATGTCTTATTTTGTGTTCAACAGAAGAAAAAAAATGATAAAGTAATTTTTCCATTCTTCCAAATATCTTTCTCTGTGTTCATCAGAACAAATACATTTATATAGATTTGGAACAACTCGAAGGTGAGTAAATGATGACAGGATTTTCATTTTTGGGTGAACTATCCCTTTAACATGGTTTGGTCTGTCTATCCGAAGATTTCAAACATCACACATGGATTGCATTTATGTTGCTTTTCTTATAGTCTTTTTTAACTGGGCAGCCCTAGTCACTATTTATTTTCATTGTATGACAAACAGACCACTGGAAATGGTGCAATAAATTGTATTTTTTGTTACACAGAACATTGGAAGTAATTTGAGGATGAGTAATGATTTCGTTTTTGGATCAACTGTTTCTTTGTGGTCACAAAATCAGAAATATAGAAGCATATTAAAACGGTTGTGTTTAGATCACCTGAGACTGTTGTGTATGAATCAGGTATGAACAGGGCAGAATTGTTGCTGGTTGGCCGTTTTGACAAGTTCTGATGAGCTCAGTTTCACTTTCAGCTGACATCTGAGGAAACAAATCAATGAGGGTAAATCGCAGTAAAGAATGTTTTTACTCTGGTAATTACTGTTCAGTGCTGAGACAGATTTACTCCCATCATCACCTCTATCTCCTTACACAGCACTGTTTCCTGTTCTATTGTCCTTTGTATAACAACACTGACTCTCTTCCAAAAACTATTGAGCTGCCATGATATCTACTGACTACATCGCAACAGCTCTATAGGACTTTACATACTACACTTAAACCAGCGTTGAAATTTCATTCATTTTCTTTTCTTTTTTATGTATGTATTTATTGGTTGGGATATATATATTTATAAAGTTTGTCCTTTTTTTAAATAGCCATTAACGAAAACCAGGATTTCAGGGATTATTATTATCAGAGTTTTTTATTTTTTCATATTATTTTAAATGAGCTTAAGTTTTAGAGTTTTATGTTTTATGTATTATTTACTTTATTAAATAATCAAATAATTATTTTACTTTACTTGTAATGTATTTTTTATGTTGCTATATAAGATTAGTTTATTTTAGTTTTGTTTATAATTTTAATTTCTGAGGCAACATATTTATCTTTAGTTAGTTAAATTTTTTCCAATAATTTTGAGGCCAATATTTGATTTGATTTCAATAAACAAAAACACTTTCAAAGTTTTCATTTTAGTAAACTAAAATAATCTTGGGAGGGACATACTTGCATCTGATTGGACAAAAAGTTTAGCAGTGCAGCATGAGTCATCAAGTTTTTAAAAACCTTATGCTGTCTGCATAGTTGGTTTGCTAGATTTTGAAACAGTGCCATTACGTCTCGTATGCATTGCACTCAAGTTTCAGTCCTGTTCAAACTCGAAAAGAGTGTGAAATACCGCTGCACAGAACTTGGCTGACAGCTTTAACCTAATAATTCTGATGAAAATTATCTTATTAGTTATAACTGATAGAACTGTTTAGATTTGTGGCGGTGGTAAACAGAGATTACATTAAGATGAAGTGCGCCACAGCTCAGCCCTGCGTCTGCGGGATGGAGTTGGCTGGCCGAGGCTTTTCTTGGCACCTTCTCTGTGCAGTCGTGCGGCCCAAAGCTTGTGTCTGACTTAAACACAAACAGATGTTACGTACGCGCTCAACCTGTAAAATTCACATGCGTAAGCCAGCATTCTGCCCTCTCATTGAGTTTGAAAAGAAACTGCACCTCGTTTTTTGCCTGTCAGAGCGTGACTGGATGTTGTTATCCTCACTTTTGTGTCTAAATATTTTTAGGTGAAATTCAATCTTCAATTTTATTTTATTTTATTTTTTTTAAATCTTCTGTTTCGAGGTAAAGAGAGAGAAGGAAGTCTTTGCCATCTGCAGTTTTTTTACACTTTTTAAAATGAGTAAAATCTTTAAAGTAATGAGCAGTTTGACCTTTAGCTAGATTTAACTTTAAATATATTAAATACTTTATTTTATGTTTCAGACAGAGATGGCGATAGAGAGGCAAAAGTTACGGATTGCAGCTTTAATAAATGAGATCATTTTTATTCATGCAGTATGTTTTCTTTTTCTTCAACCCATGAGCTTTGGCATTATAGGAAGGGAATAGGTCAGCCAAAATATATCAATCACAATCTGCGTTTGACCTTCCACAGATTCTGACACATCTGATCTAACACATAAGCATATACGAATGTCAGGTTTCAATGGGAAATAGAATTGCTCATACCAGTATGATAATTTACTATGTATCTCCTCTTTCGGCATGATTTAGTGTTTGCTTTGAGTCACCACTTTGATTTAGTCGAAACGTGTTTTGAATCAGAATCACATATTAGGTTAGAATTCAAATGAAATATCGCTTTTAGAAACTTGAAGGCTACAGCCAGACTCAATCCATTGTGCAATACATAATCTATTCCCGGTTGTGTACGTTCATTAAAAACGTCTTTTCACAGAATTGATCATGTTGTGATCTTATACTGGTTCTGGACCCGTTTAGAATGAAAATTTGAGTTTGTGCATGTCCTGTAATACAGCCAAACATTAGTTCCAGGTCTTTTTGGCACAAGCTAATTGAATCATATCGAATGTAAAAAAAGATCTCCGCTAACAAAAAGCGGGTGCTACAGTGTTTTAGGACATATACCATTATAAATGCTATGACGCTCTTTTGAAGTACTTTTAAGGAACATGTAAATGGCAAGCTTTATATGACAATGGTAATCATTCAGTATCACGCTATAAAGTATCTTGGTTTTACCATGGTCTATGCTGTTAAAAAATGTAGGGTCCACATTTTCAAATAACAGTAAACTTACCAAAACTGTGAAATAACACAGATAAGATGGTAACACTTTACAATAGGCTAGAACTTGTTTACAATATACTTGTATTAGTTTTGACACGTTGTTTGATGGCAGATGTAAACCGGAAAAGATCAGGTTTAATAAAGGCAATTCCGATCAGTTTAAAATGCTTTCTAATATATATATTTTTATATTAATCAAAAATGATTTACTATGTAAAGTTTATTTAATGTTTCATTTATTTGATTACTTCATTTCATATTTAACATAATATTTAACATTCATTTTAGATTTACTTGAACTTTTATGTTTTATAAACTCATATTTTTAAATATGTAATATATATGTTTATTGCTGAGTGGTTTCTATTCAGTTTCTATTTAGTTTACTTTTAAGTTTTTCAAATATAACCCTGGTTATGAGGTATCTTGTCCATCTCTTGTGTTCAGGGTCAAGCTCGTGTGGTGCTGCAGTATCTGGTGTCTCTGTTAGCGAGTATGGAGCACAGCGTGCATCACATACTGCTGCTGGAGATTCGCTCCCTGACCGATCGCTACACCTCCATCCTGGGCGGAGGAGGAAAAGACATCTACCGTATGAGCAACAGTTTCAGTGCCATCGCTCGACTTCTGGGACGTATGCTGGAGGCTGAAAGTCCAGCCGCCAGGTATACACACACACAATTTTCTGACTAGCCTTAATATGTTACACAGTTTGTTTGTGAAACAACATGGGTCATTTGTTTTACAGCAGTCATTGACATTTTATTATGATAGAGTAGCTTCTGTTTATAAGCTTCATGACCTGCAGACATCTGTGTGGATTTCAGCCCTGATCACTTCAGCCAATCAAAGTGCTGGCAGTCTAGTCAGAATAGTGATAGTGAAGGTTGTGAATGTTCAGTATGATGATAAAAAACACACTATTAAGACGTATTTATTAACAACAAAAGTCAAAAAGCTCAATGTAAGGGTTCGGATACTTTTACATATGTTTATTTTTTGTACTACTGTGATTTATATCAGAGTTTCTCAACTCTAGCCCTCGAGATCCACTTTCCTCCAGTGTATAACTTTAACCCTGAGCAAACCTGAACAAGCTAATCAAGGTGTTCAGGATCATAGGCATGCATAGACACTGAACTGAACACTGAATCATACATAAACATTACCACATCGCTGCCAAATGCAAATATCAACATGTTTTTTATTCAGAAGAAACGCAGCTCCCCATCTCTGTTTATTTGTATGATTCATAATGCATACTTGCCCTCTCCAGTATGGCGACAACGTTGACTTGCACTGACAGAAAAGTTCATTTTGGTCTATAGTTGTATACCCTTTTTATCGAGATATACTAATCTGTACTTATCTTGTAGTTGTGTTTCCTATTTTGATAAAGTATCCTATTAAATACACAGTTACAAGTATTAAACTAGTAAACTATCAGTATAGAGAGTATGCACGTTAGGGCTGTGTATTGGCAAGTGCCTCCCGATACGATACATATCACGATAGATGGGTCACGATACAATATATTGCTATTCGATACGATACACATTTGCGATATATTGCAATACTTTAAATAGAAAATGTAAAAAGTAGAGCTAGAAATACAACATGCTGTGCACCACCGGGGGTTTTCTGTAAGGATAAGTGTAAAAACATCCCTTACCTCTGCAGAGTGGCCATGATGTGCGATGCATGGACCTTTAGATCAGAGGTTTGGGTTCTCAAAATGTGGATTGCGCCCCTCAAGTGGGTAGCACAGGGGAATAAGGTGGCTCACGCAAGTCACTAGGCTGTTGTGGTGCATTACAGTTAAAACAATGAACATGGGCAGTATAAAACCCCTGCTTCATCCGTGCTGTAAATGCGCTGGTGTCACATCTGTGAAAGCACAATAATTGTTACTTTTCTTAATAAACTTTTTGTCTAATGCACTGCACTAGCCACATGACTTGTGTCATGACTTGCGAAGCCTACAAACAGCATTATTTTATATAACTCATTACTCCATTACTTATGTTGAAAACCAAAGCACACCCACACATCAGCTCTGAGAGCTCCAAGCGTTCTTATATTTTTCGCCATCCTCGCTTCCACTTACTTTTGGCCGTATGTACATGACATGATTTAGAAAAAAAAATTGATAGTAGAGGTATCACTATCGATACACTATCGAAAAAAATGACGTCACATTCCGACGTGTTACAAGTATTAAACTAGTAAACTATCAGTATAGAGCTGGGGTATTCAACTAAAATTTAAAGAGGTCCAGTTAGAGTAAATTTCTTAACCCAACGGTCCGTAAGATCATAATGTCTAACTAGTTAGTGTGATATATATTTAATCAATACCTGATTGTCAAATCAAATGAATTCAGTACAATTCAAAAACTTTTTGACAATATTTACTGTATTGTCATGTAACATAGAACTGAACATATATGTATGACTGCAGATATGTATAATGTTCTCTCATTAACTTAATAAAAGCAGGGCTGCATTTCAAAATGAATAAAATGTGAAAATCGTGTATATTCAAATAAAGTGCTTAGCATCAGAAAATAAAATAAAGGGAGGAAAAGCTTGAATTTGCCCTTTTCTGATAATTTTAAACTAATTTTACATATAATAAATCTCAATACATCTTAATAATTGAACAGTTTTAGAGTATCACTTTTCTTCCCCTCTTATATCCCATTCCCCTACTTTTATGCTCAGTGAGAAAATTGAGCTCTAGCCTGACCTGCCAGGATTTTATGGGCTTGAATGGAGTCAGTGCAATTCTCATACACATGTGGAGGTGCTCATTGGTGAGCCTGGAATGATATTTAGTTTTGATTATGTTCATTGTCGAGAAAGCTGCCTCGCAGTTGTATGTGGAGCCAAACATGGTCAAGATGTATAGGGCAACTTTCCTCAGACCTGGAAAAGCTGTCTCAGGGACCATTTGGAGCCAGAATGTGTATGGTTCAGTTTTTACCAACTGCTTTTTTAGGGCCACATCTGCTTGGAGATCAACCAGTTGCATCTGGAGAGGTCCAGCATTTGCCCATTTAAAGTGCTGTGTGACTTCCTTTGAGAACCCCCTGACATCTGTGATGAGAAATGGGTTCTGAATGAACATGATGAGCTGCTGTCCAAACCTGAAGCTGTCAAAACGGTTGCTGAAGTTTACAATCAGCTTATCAATAAAGTCAACAAAAGAAGACACATCTCTCTGTCCCTGAACCTGTTCCTGCACTGATGGGAAGTGTGCACAGTCTCCCTGCATGTCTTCCTTGAACAACTCAAGTTTCCTCTGAAAGGAGCGGACAGCTGTCATCAGTTCACAAATTGAATTGTCCTTGCACTGTAGCCTCAAATTCAGTTCATTCAGATGTGAAGTGATATCAACCAAAAAGGCCACATTATCCATCTGTTTCTCATTTTCTAAAAAGAGAGAAAACTGCGTTGCCTTCTGACTTTTTAGCTCTGCCAAAAAAGATGCTACTTCCCTCCTGATGGACCAAAAGCGTGCTAACACCCTGCCTTTGCTGAGCCATCTCACATTGTTGTGCAGTAAAAGATCATCAGCATTGGCATCAACTTCTCTGAGGAATTCCCTAAGCATGCGATGCTGGTAGGAAGAGGATGCCCTCAGAAAATTTATCATTTTCATAATTGTATTCATCACCTCAGCATGCTCATCTGACAGGGAGGCGCAGAGGACAGATTGATGAATAATGCAATGGTAAGCTATTAGCTCAGGATTAGCATTAGCTCTTTCAGTCTTGCTACAGCTCCTTTCTCTCTCCCTATCATAGCAGGGTCTCCATCTGTGGTTATTGAAACCACTTGTTTTGGCTCCATTCCTCTCTTATGTAACATCTCCTTAATGGCCAGGTAGATGTCTTCTCCTCTTGTACTGGTCTGAAGGGGAGTGACACCTAACAGATCTTCACAGAACGCTCTCTGGTCTTTGTTGAAAAACCTGACATACACTAATAGCTGAGCATTGTCACAAATGTCAGTGGACTCATCCACAGCTAAGCCTACACATGGTGCCTTACGCACGGCTTCATCTAGCTGGGTTAGCACATCCTGAGTTAATATCTCACTTTTCTTTGTGGCAGATGATGCTGACATGGGTATTTGCTTTATTTGATCACAAAGTTCTTGTTTTTGTTTTCCCTCAAGTAGTGTTTCAGCTACTGCACTCATGCATTCTTTGACAACCCCTCCATCAGTAAATGTTTTTTTGTGTTGTCCCAAAAGCCAAGCAACTATGAGGGAACACTCATTAGCACGTTGTTGGGCAGTGAATGTGTGGTTAAGGATCCTGTTGGACTGGTCATACTGGGCTCTGAGACTACTTATTTTCTGTGATCTGACTTCAGATTTGAGTGGGTATGTTTGTTCAAAACCTTTATGTTTTGTCTCATAATGGCGTTTGACATTGGTACTTTTAATAAGTGCAACGGTTTCTGAACATATGAGACACACTGGTTTAGTGCTCCCAGTAGGAAGTATGAACAGAAATGAATCTGTCCATTCAGGATTAAATGCTCTATTTTCGCTGTCCACTTTTCTTTTTTTGGAGAGCGCCATTTGTACCTTATTTTTTTCTCCCTTTCTCCGTCTCACTCGCCTGTGTCTCTCTTTTTTTCTCCGTCTCACTCGTCTGTTTCTATCTCTTTCACCGTCAGTATTTGCCTGTCTCTCTCCCTTCCTCCGTCCCACTCGCCTGTTTCTCTCTCTTTCTCAGTGTCACTCGTCGTTTTCGTCAACGTTCTTTAGCGCAGTCGTCTGTATCTCTCCCTTTGTTTTCTACATGTATCGCAAACTTTCTTTTTCTTTCTATCGTCTTTTTTATGTGTAACTTGCCTCTAACCCTCTCGTCTGTCTGCACTGTAGAGTCGCAATGTTCACAGCCTGGAATGCACAGACTTGATTGGTTGAGTGGTATTACTTGGGGTGACTTAACTCGCATGTAATTGGTCTGTGCATTTCCACTACCACTACCATAAAGACTTCAAAAGCTGCACCGGTTGAAACAGAAGCGCCCCGTCTGGTTTTAAAATTACAACTTTCTGTTTTGGCTGTAGGTCTGGGTCTGTATGAGACTGCTTCGGGGTCCAGACCCGGACCGCGGTCCGCCTGTTAGTGACCTGTGGTATAGAGGTATGCACGTGACGTCACATTCCCACGTGTTACAAGTATTAAACTAGTAAACTATCAGTATAGAGAGCATGCACGTGACGTCACATTCCCACGTGAACACGCCCCCTTGAGTGGCAAAACACTCTTTAAAAGGGCTGCTTACAATATCAGGAAGTGCACCTGGTTCCTTTGTAAGTCGAAAGGATCACTGTCAAGTCTGGTTTTAATTTCAGCCAGTTTCTTTGTTTCTCCTATTAAAAGCAGCCATTTTGCCGAACGTTTTGCCACTCAAGGGGGCGTGTCCCGGCATGTTCACGTGGGAAAGTGATGTCAATGCACCCCCTCTATACCTACTTGTACCTCTATACCTTATGTACTTATAAACTAGTTGTGCACTCAACGTTTACTATTGATACTGATTAAATTATACCTAAAAATATACTTTTATGAACTCAAATGTCGGCCAATTTAGTCCTAAGTAGTATTAAAATAGTAGACTTACAAATTTACTACTAGTACATCGATATTGATATTACTAAATAAAGTATATTTAAAAAATATACTTGAACTTCACTGTGCTTAATAAAATGAACCTGAAGTATACAGTACTTGGGATACTATATGTTATAGTACATACTCATATAGTATCCCTACAATTTATGATAGTTGATGTTATTTCACATATTGGGGTGCAAACGCCCTTGTGTCATTTGTAAAATAGCACCAATGAGCAATAGAAAATGATCAAATATTTGTATAAATAGCTACTTTTTTAACAATCCTAATAATACTAATAAAAGTAAAAAATGCTTTCATTTAAGAACATCGACATGAACAAGTCAATGGGAAGTCAGTGTGTGTTTTTTCTTTGTGTGTAGACTCATGTGTGTACATTTTCGTGAAACATAATGGTTTTCTTCAGCAGCTCTTTTTCGGGATAAGAGAGGATGATTCAGTTCACGCATTGTCTAGAATCATTAGTTGTGAGTAAAAGCAGTCAGATATAAACATGCAGTCACAACATAAACTGATAATCCCACTCAGCTCATATTTGCCACTGTCTGACTCTGAACAGACACAGACCTTCCTGAGTTATCATGACTCTATAAACTGCGTTTCTACTTCATAAATTGTGTGTTTGTGTACACTAGTGTTCGTACTGTTCATGGCTATGTTTGCAACAGCATATTACAACTTACACCGTGTCTACACCAGACAATATGTCACAATAGGAAAGATATATTTTCCATGTAATTTAGAGTTTGTGTCCACACCAGACGCGACGGCGATAAACGACTATTCACAAGCATTCTATACTGAATTCTATATAGAAACGGTGACTTCAAAGTTGGATTTCATTTACTTTTTAATTATCAAATGTCTATTTGAAAATCTAATTCAACATCTTGTGGGGCAACTCCTGAACAATTCAATTTCAATGTTATTTATATACAGAGATTTTTACAATGTTGCATTGTTTCAAAGCAGCTTTATAGGAAGAAAGACGAAAACAAACAAAACGTTGGTATTAGAGACAGTAAATTCAGAAATTACACAATGCACTGTATGCACATTTTCTGTCTAGCTTGGCATACCTGAGTGATCATCATTGCCAGAATAGTATACAGGAGAGCACATTACATGGTATTTCACAAAGCAATGCCCCCAACTTGACCCTCCATTTCAAGTTTGACAAATGTGTAATGAACAGCATCATCTCCTTATTGACTCATTTCCTCATGCACTGCCTGTCAAGAGTTTGCACGTCAAAACGGGACACAAGAGTTTAAACACAAATTGGATTAAGTTGCAAAATAATATTTCAGCTTCCAAGATGGCAATTGGACACTTCCTCAATTAAACACACAATAATGTGACGAAAAGGATCAAACTACTGTTAAAAAATTGCAGCGTAGTTTAAAAATAGTATACAGGTAGGTAACAGTATATACTGTCTAGTATGCAGCACATTTCAAATGCTAACACTATTTCTGACAGGAGAGAGGAGAAGGTGCAGGAAATGTCCAGGCCACGTGAAGCCGAGTCTAGTTCAGACGTGTTTGATGACAACCAACGGCTGCAGGTGAAGATCCAGGCCTTTGAGGAGAAGATTGGTGATGAGGGGGCGGAGTCTGAGGGAGAGGGTGGGTCTCCAGGACCTCAGAGACGCCACAGTCTGGGCCAGGCAGCACGAGATGAGCGCAGAGACATGAGGTTTAAAAGGCGAGTTGGATCTGTAACTTAAAGTAAATTTCATGCTTAAAAAATACATTTTAAGACATGACAAGACGTGAATGTTTAATACTAAATTACTATTCGTATATTGTTGGAAACATTTGGAATAATGTGTGTACAGTCACACAGGCTGCCTAAAAATGAACTGACCCTCAGTACCGTTATATTTTGACTCGTGCCATTCAGGTCGAAGAGTCTGGCTCTTCACACCGTCCACACACGATCCATTAACTCCGACAGCAGCCCGGAGGGCGAAGGCTCGGAGCTTAGTCCAGAGCCTGATTCCTGTTTCCCAGAGACCACCTCATCCCCCTCCACCCCGCAGGAGAACCACACCGACCCCACAGAAAGCAATCCAGACACATCTCCAAACAGTGAGGGGCAAAAGGTAGAGGTTAGAGACCCCCGGGAGGGAGATCGACTGTGGACCCACCTGCGAGACAACATGGAGGAAATTAAAACCTTCTGTGCAGAAATGATCAAACAAATCCCCATACCTGAGCAGTGTGTCATTGAAGGTAACGGCACAAACCAGACATAATAACAATCTCCCTGATTTATGTGTAATACTAAATGTCACCTAAAAACGTTTTTCTAGTCTCAAATGAATAGTTCAATAGTTCAAAATGCTGTGTAAAATCATTAGTTTAACCTCATGCTGTTCCAAAAGATTTCCTTTTTTGAGTAAAACACAAATGATGGATAACCAGGGCACATGTTTTCAAGCAGTGTAATGAAAGTAAATGGGGACAGGGGCTGGCAAGCTCTCAATTGACAAAAACACCATAAGCTATTATAAAGTTGTCCATATAAACGCTTACCATAGAGGACTTCAGGTGTCCTTAAGCTGTGTGATGGAACAGACTAATATTTAAGTCAGTTTTATTATGTAGAAATGTAGAAATCAGTATTTGAGGATAGTTTTTTTATTGCATCAGCCACAGAAGCACATCATTTTTAATATTTAATGCTTAAAAATACAGAAGTTGTCCATATTTCCTTACCGTGTGTACATTTGTACATATTTGTGATGTTTTGATGTCTGATTTCATTTGAATATGAAATTCAATATCACAGTTTTATTCTTAATACTGTTCTTTAAAGGGATAGTTCACCCAAAATTTTTAATTCTGTCACCATTCACACACCCTCATTTCAAACCGGTATGACTTTCCTCCGCAGAACACAAAAGAAGATATTTCGAAGAAAGTTGGTAACCGAACAGCACTGGCCCCCATTGACTTCTATCGTATGGACACAAAACCAATGCAAGTGAATGGGTGCCAGTTAACAACAACTGTTACACGGCTCGTTGAAATGCTTGATTCTGATTGGCCAGTAGCGACATTTGCAGGTTCGTTGACAAATGAAATATAAATATATCTTTTAATAACATATATGACATTGTATTTACAAATGATTAAACTAAATTGCCTGTTCGGGACATTTGAACGTTGTTTATTTCCTTAAAACCAAAAGCAAACAGCTTTTCCTCATGGAAGGTCTGCATTTCGGTAAAAGTGAGCTAAAAAATATTTCAAATTCACATTTGCTTCGCGTCGGGTCCTGATCACACTGTCGGGGCTTATTTTTGTGATAACAACCGGCTGCCTGTACATTATCCCTTACATATCTTCTTTTGTGTTCTGCTGAAGAAAGAAAGTCATACAGGTTTGAAATGACATGACGTAAGGAAACGATGACATTTTTTTCTTTTTGGGTGTACTGTCAGTTTAAGATAATGATCAGAGTGAAAGTGCTGTATGGTAGATTTGTGTTGTGGGCAGCTGCTGACAGAGTCGAGGGGGTGTGTTGTTCTGGTCTCCAGATGCACAGCTCTGCACTTGCCCGGGTCTCTGCCCCCCTCACATTATTTAACAGCTCTCCCGCTGAGACACAGTGAGGTAAAAAAAACGATCTGAGTCGAGACCTGCTGCGCTGGCGTGACACATGAGCACGTGTGAACATAAGCATGTAGCATGAAAGACTCGCTCCACTCACAGCCGCTGTATCAGGTGAAAGATGAAAGTAATATCAGATTTGAGGTACAGTGCTAATACATTTAATTATTATTGAGTCCTTATACTGTAAAAAATGTAGGGATGCTCCAATATCATTTTTTAAAGACAGAGTATGAGTACCGATATTTTTTTATGGTACCACCGATTTTTATGGTATCGCCGATACCCATGCCTGTACCTTTTGGTTTGGGGGGGGGTGAGGTGGCAATTTTCCAAGCACAACACACTGAAACTAATAAAAATAAAATAGTTTCTTTATTAGGAACAACTCAAACACATTGTGAACAAATACATCATTTTGTGTGCTTGTCACAAACTTTCAAAGCACAAATTTCAGTCAGGTATGTCACGTGAGCAGTGTTGGGTGTAACTAGTTACTAAGTAATTAGTTACTGTAATTTAATTACTTCCCCTTGAAAAAGTAAAGTAATGGATTACTCTTGTTTTTTCTGTAATTTAATTACAGTTACTTCTGATGTAATTAAACTAAATACTTTGTGTAATATGTGTGTGTGCAATAGTGTCACGGCTGGCGTGCAAGAACCCAAGCGCAGGTAGGCAGTGACGGGGTTAACAAAACAAGACTTTAATAATAAATCCAAAACACAAACCAAAAACCCACGATGGGGTGCAAAACAGAACAATAACTAGGACACGGAAACAGAACAAGAAATCAAAACAAAACACTTCCCATAAGAGGGCAAAAACTGAACTAAATCAAAAACGAGACACTACGTATAAACACTTACGGGGAACACAGGCAACATGGCAAACATAGTCAAAGGCACACGACTGGGAAAGCGAACAGAACACCAGCATACACACGTAATCCACGAACACAAGACAAAGAAACAAGAGGGTATTTAAAGGGAAGACAAACGAGGGATAATGACACAGGGCAGGTGTGGGTAATCAAACACTCAGGGAAAGATAACAAGGAAACGAGAGGAGCGGGGCCAATGACGAGACACTGGAGAGAACGTATATTATTGTCAAACGGACAATAATATGTTTCTCTCCACACATAACCAAAGGCTTTGTCATGGCTCTGCTACAGGACCAAGAAAGACATGACTAAATGAAGCAGGGCCATGACAGAAGCCCCCCCTTTAATGAGCACCTCCAGGTGCTCACCAAGGGGTAGACGGACGAGACAAGACCGACTGGGTGACAGACAGGACAAGAAAATATAGAAAATAAATCAGGGCAGACAAGACAAATAACAACAGGATAGGTGGGGACAATAAAAATAACAAACATGGGAGGGAGAGAGGGTGTTGGGGTCATACTGAGGGCCCATAGGGGGCAGTCCATGGGTGTGGGGAGAAGTCCCAGTCCCCGGCTGCGCTCGAGGGCGCGGCGTCCTGGGGGACTTAGGGGGAGTCCTGGGGGGGACAGTCTTTGGCCCTGGGAGTTTCCCAGGGGCCGGCTTGGCTGCCGGACTGGGGACCGGCTGGAAGACCGGCTGGACAGGGCTTGACGCCGGCTGGAAGGCCGACTGGACAGGACATGACGCCGGCTGGAAAACCGGCTGGACAGGGCATGACGCCGGCTGGATCACCGCCTGGACAGGGCATGACGCCGGCTGGATCACCGGCTGGGACGTCGGCTGGATCACCGGCTGCACCGGACTGGACACTGGACAGGACATCGGCAGCACCACCGGACTGGACGCCGGCTGCACCGGACTGGACGCCGGCTGGACCACCGGACTGGACGCCGGCTGCACCGGACTGGACGCCGGCTGCACCGGACTGGACGCCGGCTGCACCGGACTGGACGCCATCTGCACCATACTGGACGCCGGCTGCACCGGACTGGACACCGGCTGCACAGGACTGGACGCCGGCTGCACCGGACTAGATGCCAGCTTGATCACCGGCTGGGACGCCGGCTGCACCGGCTGGGTTGGAGTCCGCGCCCCCCTCCGCTGCCTCTTCTTCTTCAACCGAACCACAGGGCCTGTGGTCGGCTGTGAGGCAGCAGTGGAGGGCGTGGCTAGCTCCACACCGGAGGAGTCTGTAGACACCTCCCCGGACGCCCTCCTTCCTCGCTTGCCACGGAGGGTCGTGGACGGTGGAGATGGATCGGCGGAGCTGGAGGTGGGCGGAGCTGAGTCCCCCAAGGTCACGGTGGCCAGGACGAGGTCTTCCGGGACAGTAGCCAGCGGAGAGGATACCCAGGATGGCGTAGTGGGCCATGGTTCGTCCCGGTTGACCACGTACCTGAGCATGTCACCAAAGTACAGGGGACTCAGCATCCTCATCTCGCTGGGCTTGAGGGGTTCGGTGAGACAGCTGTTAAAAATTACGGTAAGATCCTTCTCACCGAACCCGTCTCTGCCGCCGCATCCAGGAAGGTACGGGCAAACTCCCATACCCCCCGAGGATATAGCAAGTAATTAGTAATAAGTAATTAAATACTTTTTGGAGAGAGTAATTTGTACAGTAATCTAATTACACTATTGAATATGTAATTAGTAACTAGTAATTAATTACTTTTTCAGAGTAACTTACCCAACACTGCACGTGAGGTATCGGTCTTTGGTTTCGGTGTATCTTTATGAGTACGAGTAAAACTACATGAGCATGGTTTGGATATCGGTGCCTCCCTAAAAAATGGTTTCACTGTTTAATCGTTTCAATGTCATTTTTTATGTTTCTGTATTTGTTCATCAAATTTAAAGGGATAGTTCACCCAAAAATGACAATTCTGTCATCATTTCCTCTCCCTCTTGTCAATTCAAACCTGCATGACTTTCTTTCTTCCGCAGAACACAAAAGTAGATATTTTGACGAATATTGGTAACTAAATCACAGCGGTTCCAATTGACTTGCATTGGTTTTGTGTGCATACAGTAGAAGTAAATGGGTACCGCTGTTGTTCGGTTACCAACAATTTTTGAAATATCTTTTGTGTTCTGCAGAAGAAAGTAAGTCATACAGGACTGAAATGACAAGAAGGTGATAGGGATAGTTCACCCAAAAATACAAATTCTGTCATCATTTACTCACCCTCAGGTTGTTTCAAACCTATATACATTTCTTTGTTCTGTTGAACACAAAGTGAGATATTTTGAAGAATTTAGGAACACAAACAGTTCCAGGGCACCTTTGACTACCATTTAATTTTTACTACTATGGCAGTCAATGATGTCACAGAACTGATAATTGCTAACATTCTTCCAAATATCTTTCTCTGTGTTCATCAGAACAAAGTAATTTATACAGGTATGAAATGACATGAGGGTGAGTAAATGATTTTTGACAAAAAAAATATTTTGGGGTGAACCATCACTTTAAATACTAAAGTATTACACCCTATGAGTGGCTTCTGTTATATCTCCTTCATGAAAGAATTTAATAAAAAATTGTGACTGAACTAAGCATTTTGTAAATGCCTTTATGGTGTTTAAACCGTGTGTCCGTGAATCTCATTGTAGTTTCAAGCACTCAAACATTTTATTGAAGTGCAGTCAGACTTGTTTCGGTCATGAACGAATCTGTCAAGTGAACCATTTACTTGACTTCTATTACACAAAAGACACCCCCTGCAATCAATAGATTTGAATCACTGTGATGAATCATAACCACAACTGCTCCTTTAAACTTACTGTAATATTCATAGTTTTTGTATTTAGTTATTAAAAATGCCTCTGCTGAAGTTTTCTTTACTTTCAAAGGAAAATATGAGCTAAAACGTTAGATATGTGGTGTTTAAGAGACATCTGGAGTGTCTTGGGTCCTTCGGGTCACATATACAAACCCAAACACATACTGTAAACGTCTAAAAGCAGCTTGACTCCTCCTGACGCTCATACACACATGGACAGTGAGGTCCAAAGAGAAGAGATGATGGATGATGTTTATAGAGCAGCTGATGTTGCTTGATTTGTATAATCAATAGACAGAACACACATACACTTATGAGAAATACATCACTGATATGATACGGGTGGGCATGAGTGTACCCGAGTATGTGGACCTGAAGCTGTTATCATTCTTATTAACACAATAATTTGTGCGCTGATTCTTCAGATATTAGTTAAAACATAGAGGTACTATCTCTAAAATGTAAAATGAGTCCAAATGTAGATATACAGTATAATTGGGTATATACTGTAGCAATAATTACAAAATAAACCAAAATGTTGTCTGATTAATGAGTGGATTAAGGGGCGGTTTGCCGGAAAGGGATTATTTTAAACCAGGACTAGGCCTTAGTTAAATTAGAATATTTAAGTCGTTTTAAAAAAAACATTACTGGTGTGCATCTCGAGGCAAAACAACCGCACTGATATATTTTAAGATATGTCCGTGTAAGTTGTTTTCGATCAAGACACCTCTAACATTTAAATTAGTCTGGGTCTAGTCTTAAACCCTGTCCAGGAAACTGCCCCATAACGTCACAAGAGCCTGGTAGCTTTCTAACTGTTTTGTCAGGAATTATTTCCTTTAAACACGTTTTAATATAATATTTTTTTGCTATATGACCAAACACTCCAGAGTATTTCTTTTAGGACGTTCTTGTTTGGCTAATAAATTGTTTATGACATTCTCAAGCAACTCAAGCTTCTGTGTTTGTGTATTTGATCCAGACACACAGCGTGGTTGTGTAGCTAAGCTGTCGTTCTCGTGTCCGCTGAAAGGACATTACTGCCTGTACGGAAAGTCCTGTTTCTCGCTGACCAGCCGCCAGCCGCACCTCTGGATCCAAATCATGCTGCTCGCTCTGCAGGTAACAGACTGAAAAGTCCAAGCGATGAGGATTTTAGCCACTGTACATTTTTTCTGAAGCGTGATAGTAGCTCACAGGACGTTCAGACAGTGATTTTATTGCTGGAGACTTGCATGTTTGTATTAGTGGTCATGGTATGTGTTGAAAGCATTGGTGGGCCATAGCCAGACTATGAACACCCAGAAATGAACATTTAGCAGAGGACAGTATGACGTCACATATCGGCAAACCCTTCTTTAATGAATTCCAATCCGTTGGTCTTGTTGTAAACTGCTGTCAGTGTGAACACCTTCAGATGTTTTCAAAATAGTGTAACTCATTCGGTAAAAAGTAATATTACAGTACTACACAGTAGTGTGACAATGTGCTGCTTTTATGTCTTATTATACTGTATAATGCAGGGGTTCCCAAACTTTCAGCCAGCGACCCCCAAAATAACAGTGCCAGGGACTCGAGACCCCCACTATTTTACTTGTTGTTATACATAAACAATGAACTATTTCTACAGATGGTCATGCAAACGCCGGCCTTTTTTCGAAGCCTACCGGAGGACGATAGCCCTTCTGACTGTAGCGCTTCCTCCGCTGGCCTCTCTGCGCTGTCTTTGATCAATATTAACCAAAGTTTCACTTCGACAAATAAAAATATCCTAAACTTAAAGCCTGAAAAATAATCTGCGTGCACATATGGGAATGTTTAACGCGGTGCTGTAAATTGACTTGCTGCACCTAACCTAATGCGGTTGCTAATGTAATCACCTCAGGGGTCACGATCGAGGGGGAGGAAATTCCAAAGGCTGATGGCTTTTTATTTGCATGATTTTATTTTTAACTTAACTAATATTTTTATGTTTTGTTACACTTATTGATTAAATATGCTATTTCTGAAAATCATCTTGCGACCCCACCCTCGTGGCCTTGCGACCCCCCCCCAGGGGTCCCGACCCCTACTTTGGGAACCCCTGACATAGTGCACCAGTGAGCTAAAGTTATAATAAACATTCTTCTGGAAAAACTACAGTTCACTTTTGTACTCTGGTTTGTTTGGATGAATGTTCAAAAAGTGCTGATTCATTTGAGACATGACTCAACAGGTTTCCAAGAACACCATGTGTAGTATTTTTGGAGCAAAATTAGTATTCGGGTAAATTATTGCTGTTGCAGTTTTACAAACTGATGGCCTCACATGTTAGCGTTTACACTGTCAGACAACACTGTTGAGGAATGTTGAGGATAAACGCAAGGGTTTGAGAATGTGACACTACACTAGTGGCCAAAAGTGATGTCCAACTTTGATATTCAACTTTTTATTGAAATGTATTGCAAACTTTGTATTCATGTTGCATAGTTGGGGTATAAAGTTATGGCTCACACTTGAGAAGAATTAAAAGAGGCTTGGCAGAAAATAACATACAACATATGTGCAGAGTTTATAAACACATTTGTAGTCAATATATGCATCAGTCTAAGCATTTTTGTGTATTCTAATAAAACCTCTTATTTCCTAGAATGCTGTAAGTTGTTCATTTTTAGCCTTTACTGTACATCATGCGCTCAATCAAATGTCCCATCAGAGCAAATTCTACATGCAGTGTGTACACGCACTGTGAAGTTTAATGGTTGTAGTTGTAGTAGTGTTGTAAATCTGTTCCAATGTGTATTTGTTGGAGGGTCTGTTTACAGAAATGCCATATAATGCAATATAAATTTGTTTAAACTATTACCTTTGAATGAGCTATTTCTATCTACTTACACCGCGGGTTCCCTTACATGGAATTCAACAGACAAACTGCTCTACAGAGCGCATTTTGTAAATACGTTATCTCCCTCAGCAAAGAAGCGAAAAGGTGATGACATCTTATGATGGGTTCACACCCAGTGTTGGGTGTAACTAGTTACTAAGTAATTAGTTACTGTAATTTAATTACTTTCCCCTTGAAAAAGTAACGTAAGGGATTACTCTCATTTTTTCTGTAATTTAATTACAGTTACTTCTGATGTAATTAAACTAAATACTTAGGGGCGGTTTCCCAGACAAGGATTATCTTAAACCAGGACTAGGCCTTAGTTAAATTAGGATATTTAAGTTGTTTTAAAAAACATAATTTACAAAAAAAACATTACTATGTGCCTCTTGAGACAAAACAATCGCAGTGATATATTTTAAGATATGTCAGTGCAAGTTGTTTTCGATCAAGGCATCTCTAATATTTAAGTTAGTATGAGACTAGGCTTAAGACCTGTCCGAGAAACCACCCCTTAGTGTAATATATGTGTGTGCAATAGTGGAATTGACATCAAAATTCAGAGTCTAACTTTAAAATACGTGCTTTAATGTATAATTCTCACATTTGTAACACTGGTGAGTTAATAAGAGTACTTTATGTAGTTTAATATTATTTATTTGAATGAATTAAATAAGCTGTTTCATGTCTATCCTTCAATCACTTAACTAATCAAGCTTGATGTAGGATATAGAAAGTAATTAGTAATAAGTAACTAAATACTTTTTGGAGAGAGTAATTTGTACAGTAATGTAATTACACTATTGAATATGTAATTAGTAACTAGTAATTAATTACTTTTTCAGAGTAACTTACCCAATACTGTTCACACCAAACGCGAACAATCGCATTTCACGCTCTTTATTACTCGCAGGAAAAGTTCTTTATTTTCGCGCGAGTGACGCGAAATTACAAATATTTTCAACCTTCGCGGATGACGAGTTTGACGCTCGTTCGCGTCATTCGCACCGTCTGCCGCAAGTTCGCGTCTGTATGCGTCTTTGCATTGACTTTGTATGTAATTTACACGCGCAAAACGCTTAATTCGCGTTTGGTGTGAACCCAGTGTTAGTCAGCCACCGTAGTGCTTCGAAAGGGAAGTGGGAGGTGTGGAGTGAGCCGTTGGTTGCAATTCGCAACCTCACCTCTAGATGCCACTAAATCTACACTGGACCTTTAAACTATTTCTAAGTTGTATTATGAATTAATAACGAAGAAAATGGCTGTATTTATAAAAATGTTTTCTCAAATATCTTTCTACGTGTGTGTGTGCAGAGTAACATGAGTGAAGTGCTGTGCTCTCAGGACGAGTGTGTACAGCAGCTCAAGAGATTGTGGGAGAAAACACAGCTGACAGGAGCACACAGTTTTGAGCTGGCCATCACCCAGACCGCCATTCCTCACAAGAAGGTACTCTCTCTCTCTCTCTAAACTGACTCAGCACCTTCCCACATGTGAGGAATAACACTGAATTTAGCACCTCTGACATTGTTTTTGTTTCTAGCCCACCTTCTTGTTAAATTACCTTCCAGTCATGATGTTCTAGTTCTAAATGCACGCTTCAGCGCAGTTCAGTATTTTTGGAACCAACAACATCGGCCCCCATTTCAAACCAGAAATATTCTGCTAAATTTAGAACTCATACTGGCTTAGAACACCATGAATTGAAGTTGCAATTTTTTTGTGAACTGTGCCTTTCATTTTGCATCTTCTATGCATGTGATCTTTGAAACTCCCCCACAGCACATGTGTAAAACAATTTTGAAACTCTGAGTGGTGAATAATGGCAGCTGTTCCAATACTGTCATATATGTTTAAGCCGGAGTCAGAGCGAATATGAAACAATCATTAACATATGAAGCATTTGTATGATATTAGTTACGGGTTTCCTGTGCACGGGCCCATCTTTCAAGAACGGTTTCCTATCAAAGCCAAATGCAAAGCAGATTGTAAATATGAACAACCACATACAGCCAACATGAAGATGCTGAACAAACATAAGTTTGAATAAAATTGGTTAGAAATGCCGTGAAAGACACAGACAATTGTTTCCCACAGACAGGAATAGTACAACTTCACCAATATCATAACTGGTGGTGTGTATCGTGAAACCAGGAGAGACCTGCAGGGTGACACGGTGCTGAACACGCTCTGACCGTAACGGCAAAGTCCAAACAGTACAGACCGTGAAAGGTCAGATGTCATGACTGGGATGTTTACCTGAGGTCATTTCCTCATAATGTCGGCACGTAAACCCAAAAGCTCGGCCGATCTTATCAAACATCGTATATGTCAAGTCAGGAGTAATGACAAAGTACAGCTTGTGTGTTTGATACCTTTATCCTGTATCACTCGCTTCCTCCATTTTTCTAAATCCGGGGTCATTTATCGTCCACGGAAGAACATTGTGTACACATAACACATATGGAATCTGTCTGTGTTGGGCACAAACGCACAAGTGAGGCAGTACGCTAGCAAACTCTTCTCGTAAACATCTCCCATTGGTGCCCTAACCCCAGACGTGGCCTTTGATTTATTTATCAGCCTGCTCTTAAAAAGCCAGAGGTTCACAGTTGGCAACACTGTAAGAAAATTCTCTTGCTCTTTTGAAATAAAAGTGTTTGACGTACTCTGTAGACAAACTAGCATACCTGAACTTTATAATATCTGCACTTTATAATACCTGAACTTTATAATACCGTAACATGTCCAAAGCTGGAAAGATTAAAGCTGGATGCCATCTCAGAGTTTTCACAAAGCAGTGGTATACTGTGTTCTGATGTTAGTATTTCTACAACTGTGTGTACATTTGTTAAAAGGTCTACAAAAGTTAAGAAGCTCTTAAGCATCACAAGCTTGTCTGATGTAACAGTTAAAAGTTCATCTTCAGTTGATTCACCCACGTGCCATCCCAGAGGCTTTTGACTTCATTTCTTAAACAATAATGATTCTAAAAATAAATATCTGCAAAATCTTTAAAGCTGGCAAAACACATTGATCCATCATTACTGGAATCCAAATGGCTCTAGTAGGTTAACTTCAATGTCTTCTGAAACAGTGAAAACAACGTTTTGGAGAGAACATAATTCATATTTGAGCATATTTAGAGATTGATTCGTCACATATCCATGGCAACATTATAACGTTGTGTTCTTGTGTATGTGATCAGTCGGCATTTGTGTGTTTTTTCACAAGACACACAACAACCAATGAGACTTGCCATGTTGACCTAAGAAGATAACATCATGGTATTTTAGTATCAAAGTATTTCTTTGTATTCAGCTGAAGTAATGAAGTCAAGAGGGTGAGTAAAGTATGAGAGAATTTATATATTTTAAAGAACTTTTCTTTCATCTTAAAGGTACAGTGTTCAATTATAAGGTGCAGGAAATGTTTCAAATGCTGTTGTAAAACTATACATTTGAATTTGTTTTGCACAAGAAATTCCAATACAATGAATAAAATGCAATAGAGAATGTTATGATTTACAGTAGGATTGAAGAGTTGCAAAAGCCTCTAAGTGCCGTGAAATATTCGTTTGAAATATTTTATTACCTCATTTTAATGGAATGCAGACCCGCTTACTTACGGATTTAAGGTTAGATTAATGCCAGGAACATTCAACAGGCAATTTGGTTTAATAATTTGTAAATATAATGTTTTTAAAGGACATATTGTGTTTACTTTAATGTTATTAAGGGACATATTAATATTTCAATGATTTGCAGCATCCAGGTTACCATGTGTTATTAGTTTTGAGCAGTTTTTACCTGGGAATATCATACCTTGGAATGTCACGATTGGCCAATCAGAATCAAGTACGTATTTGAGAACACTGTGTAATTTAAAATGAAGTTATTTCACTTTAATGGCAAAGAGGACATATTCAATTCCATTAAAGTGAAATCGCTGAACATAAACGTAGGAGTCTGGTTAAAACGCTTATATTAGCAAAAACATGTAAACGGCACATAGTCCATACAAGAAAACTGGACTCATAGAGTGCCCAGAAAAAGCTATAGATCAGTGAATCTCAACCTTCTTGACTTCAAGGCCAACAACTATATTTGAAGCCCCCCCCAACTCATGATTTCAAGCCCATAAGAAATGATAGAGATTGGTATTAGTAGAAGCATGTATATTATATCCAAACAATAAGACATATCTTGAATTGTAGTTATGCACATATTTTAATGACTGTTTTGTCATACTTTAAATCATTTTGTCATCTTGAGCCCCCCTTTTAGTTTGTTAGCGCCGGTCCCCTGGTTTAGAAACACAGCTCTAGATGATTATTAGTCTGAATGACAGGAGGATTTATGGACAGAGTGGACAGTTCCTAAAATTGAACAGACCACAAGTCAGGGATTCGAATGCATTCATTATGTGTTGTTTCTCTGTTCAGACAGAAAAATGAAGAGTCGCAGGAGGTCTTAGTGGAATTTGCACCCCACAACATCTTGAAGACATTATGAGCATTATGAGCTAATGATAGATCACAGTGAAATAACAGTAAATAATGGAAACTGTTTGGAGAATATAGAACCCCCCTTTGACTTCGTATCACCGTCTGTCTCCTGGACTTGTGGATGAGATCCTGTTACCAGCTCTGTGTGAATGTGTTTGCTAGGCTGAGGCTCTATAAAAGGATTCTGGGAACAGTGTTGCAATAGTATCAATTACAAACAGAAGGGCCACTATTACTTTTGTACTCTCTGTAGGGTAATGATGACATGCTAGCTTGTGCGTAGGCCCTGTGGATCAGCCCTTTTCCCCCCGTCACGCATCGCCACGTCTGGGGCTTAGCTTTTCTCCGCAGTACTGGGGCTCTTGAGAGACTCGGTTGGTGTTGATGTGTTTCTTTTGACATACAGGGATAGCACGGCCCTGTTGTTCAGCTCGGTTTCCTAACACTGGCCGGCTGCCGAAACGGATTGCCCAACGCTTTGAATCAGCAACATTAAGTGAAAATGGACTTCTCATGCATTTTAAATGCTGTTTACATGTTAAACGGAGACAGACGTGTCTGTCAATTGTCCAACACTGTCGATGAATCATTTACGTTTGTGATTCACTGGACTGACACATCGTTTCCTGTCTTCTTGAGTCATTGGTTTACAGATTGAGCCGAAAGAGTGGGCATGAATATGTTACACACACCCACAGAAGTGCTTTAAAATGACATCGAAAAAAGAAAAAAAAAAATTTTTTTTATGAAACCTTGCTACGCATATGGAATAACCATTTTATAAAAGCAATAAGCCCCAGGAAGCAGTGGGTTACAAGTGCATTTTATAACAGCTAAGGGGGTTTTAGATGTTATAAAATGCACTGTAACCCACTTTGCTTGGGTCTTATTGCTTTAATAGACATACACAAACACATACAGTTTAATCTGAAGTGTGAAGGACTGTCATTTAAAAGCATAGGTCACCCAAAACATGAAACATCATTCAACTTTTACTCACCCTCGTGTTGTTCAAAACCCGTATGACCTTCTTTCTTCTGGAGATGGCAAAAGAAGATATTTTGAAGAATGCCAGTAACCACACAACATTGGTCTCCATTGACTTCCATTGTATGGAAACAAAACCACTGAGACATTTCTCAAAATATCTACTTTTGTGTTTCACAAAAGAAACAGTCATTTTTAAAAGATGAGAGTGATTTATTTCTGGAAATACATCAACAGCACATGGTCAGTCTACAGTCTGAGAGATACATGTAAACTGATCCAAACGTGGGGACGCTGACAGTCCTGACGTGTACACATTTAGATGGTTTACTTCGGATTAAAGGGAACACACACAATACAAAAAATCACCCCCTGAGTGTGGGAACAAAAACATTTTAAACAAAAAGAAAATGGCTTTTTGTCACATACTTTGTCTAGATCAGATTCAACGGTGATTATTTGTATGAATGGAAGATAGCTAAATGTTCATTTTGTGTTCCACCAACGGCATATAATTTTGGACTGACATGAAACTGAGTAAACGATAACATATTTTTTTGTTAATGCACAACAAAGCTTAGAAAAATGGCTTCCACTTGTTCAGAATGCCATACAGCTAACCGCACACAAAAACATGATATGGTCCAAATCCTCTTCAGCTTTGATTTCTTTGAATCCAACGTTTATAAACTTAAACAACAGCATAAATATTTTCTCATACACTATGCATGAGAAAACATAAACCATATCAGATGTACATACATCTTTTTTTTTCACACATGGCCCTCATTTAGCTCAATGTACTTGATGTATAAAAAAACAGATACCATTTGAAAGATTCTCGTGGCACAAGTAATCAAATGCATGTTACGTTCCTACCCGGTTTTTACACTGATTTAGTTAGCGTGAAATAAGCTGTGACAGCACTAGTAAGAAGACTCAGCTGTCTGTAGCCAAAGAGTCGGTCCACGGGGCTTCCATAATGGCTCGCATCAATCTAAAGGCAGGCATGAAGAGCGATTTTAACAGAAGATGTCTGATGGATTGTCTTTCAACTCCCTTTACTCAAAACAGAGAATGAAAAACTACAGCACTTCCAGACTGTGAAAGTCACAATTCACCGGGAAGGTGGAAATCAAACTTTCATTTGCTTCTTATGTCAGTTTACAGTTGGATATGAACCATGAAGCTCCATTATATCTGTTAGTGTTCCTATTCATCTTAATAACATTTGCTCGAATATTGCATGCAGCACTTTTCACACAGCCACTTTTTATTTCATTTGGCCAAAAATACAATGTGACTACCCTTCCCTGTTGAAAAAAACAGCATATGTTGGTTTGGTATGTTTTGATGCTGGTTTGCTCATTTGTGCTGGTTTAAGCTGGTCATGTGCTGGTTTAAACTGGTCTTTAGCTGGTCATGTGCTGATTTAAACTGGTCATGTGCTGGTTTAAACTGGTCATGTGCTGGTTTAAACTGGTCCTTAGCTGATCATGTGCTGGTTTAAACTGGTCCTTAGCCGGTCATGTGCTGGTTTAAACTGGTCCTTAGCTGTTTATGTGCTGGTTTAAGCTGGCCCTTAGCTGGTCATGTGCTGGTTTAAGCTGGTCCTTAGCTGGTCATGTGCTGGTTTAAGCTGGTCCTTAGCTGGTCATGTGCTGGTTTAATGCTGTTAGCCCGTGGTACTGCGTCTAGCTACGGATCGTCTCCGATCTGTGGCCCTGGCTGAGCTACTATGCCCTTTCTTAATGGTCAGGGTCATTGTGCTGGTTTAAGCTGGCCCTTAGCTGGTCATGTGCTGGTTTAAACTGGTCCTTAGCTGGTCATGTGCTGGTTTAAGCTGGTCATGTGCTGGTTTAAACTGGTCTTTAGCTGGTCATGTGCTGATTTAAACTGGTCATGTGCTGGTTTAAACTGGTCATGTGCTGGTTTAAACTGGTCCTTAGCTGATCATGTGCTGGTTTAAACTGGTCCTTAGCCGGTCATGTGCTGGTTTAAACTGGTCCTTAGCTGTTTATGTGCTGGTTTAAGCTGGCCCTTAGCTGGTCATGTGCTGGTTTAAACTGGTCCTTAGCTGGTCATGTGCTGGTTTACGCTGGTCATGTGCTGGTTTAAGCTGGCCCTTAGCTGGTCATGTGCTGGTTTAAACTGGTCCTTAGCTGGTCATTCTGGTGCTGGTGATTTAAGGTGGCTTAAGTATTGTCTGACTGTTGCTTGTTTAGAACGTTGATCATGGATCTCATCAACTCTAACTCAAGCTTATATATATGGCGCTTTCTATCAATTTATCATTGTTATACAAAGCAGCTGTACATGAGACATATTGACTATAAGCAAAATATAAAGTTGTACCTGCAAAAACAAGAAAAGGTTGAAAACACAGAAGACAGACATACCCACATACAAAACACTCCACACACACAATATGCACACGTACTAACACACATAGACATAGAGACACACACACACACACACACACGGATGCGCACGCACACACACACAACACACACACACGTACGTACACAGACAAGTACGCACACACACACACACACACACACGCTCAGTGAGAGCACACATTTAGGATAAAGGAGAGAGAAGCACAGGTCAAATATAACAGACTATAAATTCCTATATGCAATATTAATTAAGTAAAACTTTAAAATTCTAAAGCAGCCCCCCGGTCAGGCAGATAGTGCAAAAACAGTATGCAAACGGTGGCGAGGAACCCAAAACTCTAATCGAGAAAAAAAACCTCAGGAGAACCCAGGCCCAACCAGGGGATTCCAGTTCCCCTCTGGCAAAAGCTGCTGCCTCTGCACAAGCTCCAGAGAGCTTGCACAACAAGGCTAAATAAAATAAATAAACTTAATAATAAAATAAATTATAGTTTAAGATTATCATTAATAATCTAATAGCATTCTGCCTCATCTTGTCATGTCTTTCTTGATCTTGTGGCAGAATCATGGCAGGATCCCCTGTTTAATGTGGAGAGAAGCAGTTTTGGTCTGCTTGGCCTTCCATATACTCCCTCTCTCCGCTGTCATGTCTCTGTTCCCGCCCTTTCGTCTCGTTATTGCTTGTTAATTAGTTCATGTTCCACACCTGTTCCCTCTTGATTTTCTCCCCTTTAAATAGTCCTCATGTTTCATTGTCTTGTGCTCATGCATTGCGTTCAGTGTACCTCTGTCCTTGTATGCCTCGTATGTTAGCTGTTATTGCTTGTTCCTGTTGTTGCTGTTTCGTCGGTCTTAGTAAGTGTTCCGTTTAGTTTACTCCATGTCTAGGGTTTGTCAGTCTAGTGTTTAGTTAGTCTTCATTCTGTGCTTGTATATTATTTTCTTGTTCCTGTTTTTACCCCATCGCGGGTCTTTGTTTTGTGTTTTAAAATAAAAGTCTTTTTGTTCCCCCTGTACTCCCGCTGCCTGCAATTGGGTTCTTCCCTGCCGTTCACGACAGAATGCTCGAGCCCCCACAGAACCCAGTAGGCAGCACTATGGGCGACGCAGCGTCGATCCAACGGGCTCGCCAAGCCCGCTTGCTGTTTGGCTTCCGTCAGGGGGTTCATGGGACTCGGGAGTTCGCCAGGGCCTTTTCTTCGGTGGCGAGGGAGTCTGACTTTGGGGAGGCAAAGTTAAAGGTAATCTTTGACGGCTGCCTCACCCGTCATCTCACGCCATCGGAGAAAATGATGCTGAGACCCCTGGGGTTCGATGACATGGTCAGGTTCATGATCAACCGGGACAGCCCCGAGTCTGGGGTACCAGTCGGGGAACCGCTCCGTTGGCTAGCATCCCGGGGGATTGCGTCCTGGCCGTCACTGAACTGGGGTACTTGGCACCCCCTGGCTCGAACTCCGGGGTTTCGGCTCCGCCTGGCGGCATCCATGGCGAGCGGGGGAGGAGAGCCTCGTGAACGACGTCTGCAGACCTCCCCGACGCAGAACCTCCTCCCTCTCCCACTGATTCTAAGCAGTCGACCACTAGTCCAGTGGTTCGGAGGAGGGGGAGGAGGCGTCACAAGGAGGTGCCCAAGCCGGTGCAGCCGGCGCCCAGTCCGGTGCAGCCGGTACCCTGTCCTGTCCAGCCGGTGATCCAGCTATAAATGAGCCAGTTATTATTATTTCTTAGAAAAGTCCTCAAAGGAATCCATGTTTTCTCTGTGATGACTGATCCTCACCAAAATCCCATCTACCGGTCACATTCATCAGCTTTGATGCATTATATGTCCATGAAGACACTCTTTCTAATAAACGGGTTTCAGCTAAACCATTTACCAACAGGTGCATTAAATCAAGCCTACAGTCTCCTCAGATAAACATTTACAGTAGACTGTGGCGTACCGAGAGCACGATGACTTTCAAAATGTCATGGGAACGATGGAATGGCACCAACTCCCTCTTAATATCCATAGTTTAAAACGAAATGTTCAACAAGCGCACATGGCGGTGGGGTCTGGGTGGCCACGTACTTCTGGCTGTAAAACAGATCATTTTCTAATTTCATTGCTTAACTTCCTCTTGACAAAGTCTTGCTGTAAGAGGCCACACGTCCATTAAACAATGTAGCAAATATGAACATGTTACTGTCAGTTCTCAATGTGGATTGGTGTTGTTGACTTTCTAATACATATGTAAATCAAGAAATTCAAGATTGACATTGGCAGCTGTCAAAAGGCTTGATATTCTTAAATTTAAGGATCTTGGTATCTCACCACAAACTTCTCGCCTGTGGTTAACTGCTGACCATTCTTTACATTCACATGAACCTTTTTGGCTCATACAGTACAGTATTGAGCAGCCATTGTTTTGTTTACTGTAGGTTATACCGTTGGTCGTTAGATTACCAAAACCATCGTCATTTGCTCAAACAACTTAAAACCTCTTGTCATTTCAAACTTGAATGACTTTCTTCCACAGAACACAAAAGAAGATATTTTGAAGACAGTTGATAAGCAACCAGCAATGGCCACCATTCACTTCTATTGTATGGACACAAAACCAATGCAAGTGAATGGGTGCCAGTTAACAACATTCTTTAAAATGTCTTCTTTTGTGTTCTGCTGAGGAAAGACAGGTTTGAAGTCATACAGGTTTGAAATGACTTGAGGGTGAGGAAATGATGACCGAATTTTCATATTTGGTTGAAAAGTACTTAAATAATCTTAATATGAACTCAAACATTTCTCATCAAATGTACCTAAATCCATTTTTTACATCTACAGTCTTCATTTTACACCTCAATACTCTTTTTTTATTTTAATAACGGTCTCCCTGTGTGTATTGTATCTCAGGATGTGGACAGTTTGCAGATCTATCTGGAGGAGGTGCGTTTCTTTGATCTGTTCAGCTACAGTGAGGAGGAGGCCGGCTGGCTCTGTTTCATGTGCAGTAACCCTGAGAAGGCCACAGGTAAATCCATTTGTGCAAAGCTTTGGGAGTGAACCATATTTAGATATAGAGCTGAATCCTCTAAGGTCTTCAGAATGAATGAATATGCTGTATTCTTTCATCAGCAAAGAGACATTGTTTCAGCGGAGTAGTTTCGTATAATACCTGTACTATTAAAACATTTCCAGCCGACTGTAAAGGCCAGTGCACATTGAGTCTGAAATTTGCGTTCGAAATTTCTGCACCTTAAAAAATAAATACGACCTCATGTTGTGTGAATCACGTTTACACACTGCAGCCGATATTTTCGTCCATCATAAAAAAATTTGGACGGGGTTCGATTTCCTGCGTTTTTCGCATCCGTAGCAAGCATTTTGAGAGGCGTTTTGACAAAATTCAGAGACACCGTACAAACGAGCGCCAAATATGAACAAAACGAATACGAAAATTTCGGACTGTATGTGCTAAGACCTTAAGAGTCGATCCTTCTCTAAAGTCAATGATCAGCAGTTACAATGACTGTGCAGAAACACATAAGGACTCCAGATGTTGTGGTGCAGTTCACTTCTCTGAAGCCATTACTGAGAAGCAGGACACCAAATGAATGAAATCAGCTTTCCATAAGTAGAAAATAGACTATAGGACCATAAGGAGGTTCTACTTTAGTCTTATGCTACTTCACTGGTTTCCTCTTCCATTACAGCTACTGATCTTGTTCAGGTACACCCGTAATAGCTCATGTTTGCATCTTTTCCAAGAGCGCAGATGTGATTTTGTTCGAATGTTGGTGATATTTCCACAAGAAGCAATTACGACTGAAAAGGTTCTTGCCTCTGGCCTGAATGTTTTACCGGTAACAATGAAACATATTGTAAATTGGTGCACATGGAACGTGTCTATTTCATCTGAGATCATTTATAGATATTTGAAACACTTTCACAGGTCTTTTTGACGGTTTCCTCAGCACTGATACGGCTGAAGCTTGCTATAATTTTCCATGTGCTTAACAGAGCTTCTGGACTGCCGTAAGTGTTGTTCGCGTAGCGGGATCTCAAACAATGTGTTCTTGTGAGTGGATAATGGTTTGAGTGAAATACCATGAGTGGATTGTGTTACTTGAGATCAAACGTTTTTAGAAATCAAGAGTGTGGATATTTGAACAGATTGGTCATTTAGAATTGACTTTCAGAATAGAATTGATCGGCCAAACTTGCACATAATGACTCGTTTTAAACGAAAAAGCTACGAAAAAATAAACACTTTGATTATTGACTACATGTCCATATAATGTGTGTTCGTGAGTTTCTCTTGATAGATCTTCACTCCATACTACTGTTGTTGTTGTTCACTATAAAAACAAACTGTTTAAGGGTAAATATTTTGAAATGGAGATTTATACAGCATCCAAAAGCTGAATAAATAAGCTTTCCATTGTTGTATGGTTTGTTAGGATGGTTTGTCAAAAAGCTTAATATCTATAAAAATAGCTTAATCTTAATTTAATAAACTAAGGATTTTGACAAAAAATAAAATCGATAATCTTGACCCATACTATGCATTGTTGGCTATTGCTACAAATATACCCACGCTACTTACTTATGGTTTTGTGATCCAGTGTCATATATTTTACAGTAAAATATAGAAATACAGTAAATAACCATAAAATTACAGACAAAGACTACAAATTTACAAGAAAAACATTAAAAACATGTCATTTGCATGACAAAACTGTTAATCACTGTATTTTTCTGGTGCGCCAGCTGGCAAAAAAATCTTTTTTACAGTGAAATACGGTAAAGAAACTGTGAAATTAGAGGAAAATACTTTGAATTTACGAGAAAAAATGGATGTCATTTTCGTGACAAAACTGTTGTTTTATGGTATTTTTCTGGCGCCCAGCTGCCAGAAAATTACAGTTTTTTACAGGATTTTTACAGTGTTAAAGAAATTTTGTACAGTCTTTGTTTCATTCTTTGTATTTTATCTGAACATCTGAGAAATTCTTTAATACTCTGAGCAAAGATGATCTTTTAGGGTAGCAATTCATGTAAGTCATTATATGAACGTATTTACATTTTAAAATGATGATGGAATGAATAGAGATATATAGGCGATAAAGTAATGGAATAAAAATATATACTACAGTATGTAGAAGATGTTGAAGTGTGTATATCATTTTGTGCTTTTTCTAGACAGAAATGGCTTCAAAATACAAGCGTGGTTATTAATCTATACGACTCTTCATGTTTAGGCAACGATATTTTTAATAAGACAGACATTTTTTTACATAGGACCAGCAACCAGGTTGTGGAGAAAAGACTCATTGAACAAGTGCTGCTCATTTAATAAGCATTCATAGCAAATATTCTGTTTCCTTATTTGGTGTGTGGGACAGTTTCCATTAGCAGAAAGCTTTCATGTTTTTTAATAGAGCGATGTCAATGTTTGCAGAAGTAAGGAGGCTGGGAAGGGTTAGCAGAGTTCGGATAGGCCTGACAGAAGTGTGAAGTCAGCTCTTCATGCATGTACCACAGTTTACGCTTTGTGTTTGGCTCAGACATTATGACATCATCAAATGGAAGACCAATGTGGCCAGTTTCCCACTGGTCACACAAAATAGAAAGTAATGACCCAACTGTTGTAAATGTTCTAGTGAATCTACAGAGCCACAGTGTTCACACTTTATAGGTAAATGACCCTATAAAAGTGTCATACAGGTGTCATTTAAATTCTAATATCTGTTTATTTGTTCGAGAGTGCAGTTTCACTAAAAAAATTGTTCACCCAAAAATGAATTTTAATCCATTGTTTGCTTACCCACATGCTATTAGGTGTATATGACTTTCTTTCTTCAGCCAGACACAATTTGAGCAATATCTTGAGTCTTCCCAGCTTTGTAATGTCAATGTGCACCTGTTTTAAAGCTCCAAGAAGCGCATACAGTATATCAGGGCTAGTCAACTGGCAGCCTGCGGGCCGCCAATCATCTTTACCTGGCCCACCTTAACATTTCAAATAACTGGAGAGACTTTAAGAACGGTGTGCTTTAAGAAATGCACGTCCTGAGACGTCACCCCTTTAAGTCCAAAACACTGCTACATTCAATACGAAAGTAATTCCCGCGGCTCGACTGACGTCTTATAAAGCGATTTGATCGGTCTGTCCAAGAAATTTGATGTTATTTGCAATGTTATAATCAGCAATCCACTAAAAAATGACTTAAGTATAAATAAATAAATACATGTCATGGTCCTGCCTTCTTGTTCATGATTTTCTAGTCTTGTGGCAGGATCGTGACAGATCCCTTATGTTTAGTGTGAGGAAGTCATGGTTTGTTTATCATTGACGTGCTATGTGCTTTCTCTTCTCGTCATTGGCCCCGCCCTTCTCGTTTCCCGTATTGCTTTCCTGCCGTGTCTCATGTTCCTCACCTGCCCCTCGTTATCTTCCTTTGTTTGTTCCCTATAAGATGCCCATATCATTGTCCTGTGCTCATTCGTTGTGCTTGTATGCGTGTCCGCTTGTGTTATATTCCCCCTCTGGATTACCTTGCCCCTTGGATGTTCTTTGTGTCCCTTGGATGTTCTTTGTTACCCTTCTGTGTTTTGGTGAGACGTTGTGTCGTGTTTAGTTTTAGTTATTTTTTTGTCCTGCTGTTTTTGCCCCCTCGTGGGAAGTCTTTGTTTTGTACCCTGTACCTGTGTATTCTGTAGACCTGTGTATTCTGTGTACCGCTGTTCCTCATATGTTCACCGTGAGTTCCTGTTGTTACGATTCCGTCAGTCTTAGTAAGTGTTTAGTTCAGTTTTTGTTCTTGCCTAATGTTATGTAAGTCTAGTATTAGTTAGTCTATGTCTTGTCCCTTGTATTATATCATGTTTATTCTGTTATACCCCATCGTGGGTCTTTGTTTTGTGTTTCTTTGTTTAAATAAATATCCTTGTTAACCCCTTCACTGCCGCTGCCTGCATTTGGGTTCTTCCCTCACTGAGTTGTGACATACATGCATAAATGCAGAAATAGATAAATGAATAGATAAATGCAAAAATAAATAATTAAATAAATAAATAAATGTATGCAAAAAATAAATAGATAAATACATTCAGAAATGTATAAATATTAAATCAATAAATTTGTTCTTTGTACCATTTTTGTACTACTACATTTATTTCTGTATTTCTACATTTATTTTTGTATTTCTACATTTATTTATTTATTTCTACATTTATTTATTTCTGTGTCCGTATGTAATAAGGTAGGCGGTTCTTCTCAATGCAGGATAGGTTGTTTGCACATGACGTCACGTTACTGCGTTTGAGTAGCGCGAAGTGCAGATGGCGGCCATGAGGTGTTTTCTATAGGAATTACACAAACTCAAAATGCCTCTTTTCCGTTGTTTATGGTTGCCTAAATCGATGAAACCATGAAATCACAATGCGTTTTTATTGTGTGGCAAACGTTGCTGTTCATAAGGGGGAAAATACAAGTATTCAGTGCTGTAATGTAACAAAGTAAAAATACTTAAGTACAGTACTTAAGTATTTTTTGGGAGTATCTGTACTTTATTTGAGTCTTTATATTTCTGCAGACTTTTACTCCACTACATTTCCTGAACAAAATGTATACATTTCCCCTAAGCATGTTCGTTACTACAAAATAAAAGCATAGAAGCTGAAATAGACAAGTCAGCGATCGGGTCACCTTGGCAATGCTGAACCAATCATTGGTTAAAGCTCAACGTGCAAGTGCAAAAAGGTGCTCTCCGCAGTTCATTTCAACACAAGGTTTTAATGTGCTGCTTCTATTAAAGATAAACAGCACATTTTTCAGTTTCAATGAATGATCAAATGACTGCGTTGTTACTGTAAGGGAAATGCAAGGAAAGAAAGAAGTAAGGGCCAGACAGATTTGTTCTGATTTTGTTCCAAGTTGTTCTCTTAGAGGCATAATGTTGGGGGTGAGAGGGAACTATCCTTTTATAAAGTTATAAGTTATAAAGTAAAGTTATAAAGATGTGGTTTCTGAACTTGTATTTTTATAGTTTAGCAATTTGGCAACATGTTGTTCCTGATACTGAGCTTGAGACAGAGCTTTTTCAAAGTTATACATTTCTATGTAAGCACCATTTTTTATCTTTATGCTAAAACAATAAAATTTTTATTAACAACGTTTGCTTCAACTTTACTTTAAATACTTAAGTAGATTTTATATAAAAAGTACTTTGGATACTTAAGTCCAATATTTATCTGATACTTTAAGACTTTTACTCAAGTCATATTCTAAAAGGTTACTTTCACTTCTACTTTGCCAAGTAATTTTCTGGCAAGGTATTTGCACTTTTACTCAAGTATTGCTTTGAGGTACTTTACACATCACTGCAAGTATTGAAAAAACGCAAGAAAAAGTGGCTTGTAAACCTGTGTCTGCATCGAGAGGAGCCGAGTCGGATAATAGGGACTTTCTGACATGCCTAAACAACGACCAGGGAAACGCAACATTCTGTCAAACCTTCCTTGTAATAAACTCTAGTTTCTGTCAAAAGAACGAACCCTTACGGACAAATCTCTTAGTCCATTCTAAGGAAACAGCTTAACGTAAATTACCGAAACAAGGACAAGGGGACCCACATTTTTCTGTCAAACCTTACGTAATAAACACTAGCTATTATTTAAAGAACAATTGTTTATTCCAAAGATGAGATGAATCATTTTAGCTTGTTTTCCTCCTCAGAATTATAAGGAAACTGCACGTTGCGCAAGGCAGCTGAGAACATAAAACGTTTCTGTTATCGTGTTGATATTTGATATCAGTGATAAACAAATGTATGTAATTTGGTTTTCCGTGGTCGTTGTTTAAGCCACGTGTTTATCCGTAAGGGTTCGGCCACTTTTCCCTGCGTTTTTTCAATACTTGTATTTTCTCCCTTATGAACAGAAACGCATTGTGGTTTCATGGTTTGTTCGATTTAGGCAAGCATAAACAATGCAAAAGAGGCATTTATTTAATTCCTATGTAGAGTAGAAAACACTTCATGGCCGCCATCTGCACTTCGCGCTACTCAAACGCAGTAACATGACGTCATGTGCAAACAACCTATCCTGCATTGAGAAGAACCGCCTACCTTATTACATACGGACACAGAAATAAATAAATGTAGAAATAAATAAATAAATGTAGAAATACAAAAAGAAATGTAGAAATACAGACAACAAAGGTACATAGTTGATATTTTTGACAGATTTATTTATTTACGCATTTATGTATTCATTTACTTATTGATTGAATTATTTATACATTTCTGCATGTATTTATCTATTTATTTCTGCGTGAATTTATTTATTTAATTATTTATTTCTGCATTTATGCATGTATTTATTTATTTATTTGTACTTATTTACGCATTTATGCATGTATTTATTTATTCATTCATTTATTTATACTTAAGTCATTTTTCGTCCTCCATAATCCACAGCCACAGGCAGTCGGTAAGCGACAAAATGCAATAAATTACGGAAATACAAAATAACAAGAAATTATGATATGGGGAAAAAACTGGACCGCATCGTATTTATACTTTTGGAATCTGGCCCTCAAAGAAAAGTAGTTGAAGGCCCCTGCAGTATATCCATCAAAAAGTAATCCTCATGACTCCAGGGTGTTAATAAATTTCTACTGAAGCGAAACAATATGTTTTTGAGGAAAAATGATTTATTATAGTTTGAACTTGAATCTCATTGGTTCTAAGACGCGTGAGAACCAATGAGATTCAACGGTAAGAACTGCGCAAATCTCAACCTTTATGATCTAGTTGAAATGGTTCTGTTTGATTTGTAGTTGTAATGTTTTCGTGTTCAAGCGCATGACATCATTCTTTTCTAGGCCGCTGATACACACCTAAACCTGTACTCTGTGTTCACCTATTTTGAAATATCTAAACCGTGTGCATTTCATTGAAAACTGAATCCATAAGAGGAAATTCCCAGCAGGGTTGTTGGAATCGAAATGGAGTATCTTACTGTAGGTATTCTAAATCAGGAGGAAAGCAGATCATTGGCCGATGACCAGAGAAATATCTATGACATACACTCTCCATCTGAAAAAGAAACACTGACCTTTCCTCCCGCTGACTAACAATATCCTTACTGCCTGGATTTATAATAGCAGCAATAATGGCAACAATAACTCGCTGCAGGATATATGGCTGTAGTGGTAGTGTAGACTGCTGTGGAAGAATATGTATTGAGATGGACAGGAATGCTGACAGATCTCTGCAGATATCACAGACTTCCTTGGAATATGCATGCAGGAATATGAAATGGAAAGTATATAATATCGTCCTATTTGGTGTGCTGCTTTAAAACATGCTATAGATTACATTTTTTGTTGTTTTTACAATTGCATAAAAAGAACATGGTCCAAATTCAGAAAAGCCCATTTCTCAATCTAATGGTCTTATTTACATTGGAGCATTGGTTACATTGGCGCTCTTAGCATTCCCTGCAGCTGTAGTGTATTTTTCACTCCTACAACCACAAACAATCAAACTACTTTTCAAATACAGTATCATATAGATTATAATATAATTACAGATCATTTATAGGAAAAAATGTAATGCAGCACCGATGCTTTTAATGTTCTATGATTCAGAGAACATACTGTACACATCACTGTTGTTTTCCCATCTTTCGGTTTATCTACAAAAGGGTTCATAAAACAAAGTTACATGACAAAGCAGAGATTTGGAATTTATAATAGAGAATTGTTATGTTGCCTATGGGATAAACACACACAAATTGAATTATGTACCATTGCCAACACTGTAACTCAGACATCTGCGTAAAGTTTTGGGTTCAACCAGAACAACCATCCAAAGCCACTCATTTTGTTCTTATTGTGTTTATTTATTTATTACGATAGACGAAATGTTTTGTTTTGATTGTTATTAAGAGATATTAAGGTGGGCAGGTGTTTCACATACTAGAAATAAACAAATGTTGCAGTCTAATTTAACAAAATAACAAACAGTTTTGGTCAGGCACTTTCTCTTTTCCAGGAAATGATGTATATAGTCTTGCCGCAGTCTTCATCAGTGGTCTGGTGTTCTGTAGTGGACCCGGAGGGCACCTCAGCTGCCAGCTGAACATCATAGGTTTGGTGATTATCAAACATCAGCTATAAGGGGAGTCAGAGGACTATAAAAGAGTTGCAGATTCCCATCTGCTTTTTCAGATGGGGAAAAAAAAGAAAATGCAGACAATGGGTTGCTTTGTACCATCCTGGAAGGTCTGTAACACCGCTTCCTGTTTAACTGAAACAGACCCAGGAGAGAGATCTGCAAAGGCTTTGTGGAGTTCTGACACAGGCGGGAGACACAATGTTCAGTGCAGACACGCTGCGTGGTGATAAACACCGTCCAAGACGTTTTGTACTTAATGAGAAAACTTTACCCATAATTCTCTCAGCAGGATGGCACAGGTCCAGATGAAAATGGCTCTTTGCTCATTCAGTATTATTGTGGTTTTATTATTTAGATGAAGTGTTAAAGTTATAAACAAATCACAATACTGTCTTTACTCACTTTCGTGTTTCAAACTCAAAATGATTTTCGTCAAAAAACACTTTTTTTAGGAATGAGGATTTCTTTTTCAAAATCCAGATTATACTGTGGTAGGCTATACGAGACCAGTTTTATTGCACTTATGCTTTTTGGTGTGCTTATGTTGTCCCAATTGCTTCCATTGTTTACCTCATTTGCAAGTCTGCTAAATGACTAAATGTAAATGTAAATTTGACCTCTCCTGATTTTCACACCTTCACACTCTTCATGTGTTTAACAGTTGTGGCGTTTGTTTCTATTTTTATTTCTTCTGCAAGCTATAAAAGAGCGACCTCTGATCCATATTTTCCTCTGGGTTTCGTCTCAGGTGTTAATCAGGATGGTCAGCCGCTCATCGAGGGAAAGCTGAAGGAGAAACAGGTGCGCTGGAAGTTCATCAAAAGGTGGAAGACACGTTACTTCACGCTGGCTGGAAACCAGCTTCTCTTCAAAAGAGGAAAATCAGTAAGTGCCCCATTCACAAGACATCTAAATGTGTCTTTATATACTCCTGAATGCATTCTTGAATGAACCGTTCACACAATTTGCTCATCATTTACTGGTGTTATCATAGTAGTAGTTGTTCTTGTTTGTGTGCAGTATATTTCAGGTCTTCTGAATCCATATGTATTGGGTGTCACATGATGATATAATAAACCTGACCACATAAAATGAGATTGACAGAGAAACTAAGGTTTGACTCGCACAGAACTCTTAAAGCACCTTTAAAGGATAATTCACTCAATTATTTGATCATTTACTCGCCATTTCAAATCTGTAGGACTTTCTGTCTTCTGCAGAACACAAGAGAAGATATTTTAAAGAACGTTAGTAACCAATCAACCTTGGCCCTCATTAACTTCCATTGTATGAACACAAAACCACTGAGACATTTCCACTGTCTGAGAGATGACATAAGGTGTTGATTCTTTCATACCCCTGATCAGAAGAGCTTTATTGCCAAGTGTGCTTGCACACACAAGGAATTTTCTTTGGTGTTGGAAGCTTCTAGTACAGACATTTAACACAATGACAATACAATATAATACGATTTACAGTCTAAAAGATTCTAAATTGTGCATATATAAAATAAAGACTATTTTACAGAAAATGGGGGATAATAACATATAAGAGACATTGTACCGGGTAGTATATAGTAGAATAAACATATTAACAGATTGTATGTACACTTGTGCAAATGGATAATTTAGTAAGTAGAGGTAGTGTTATATACATGTATACATAAGATGTAGCCGTGATGTAACCGTTAGGGCTACAACACAAGACCTCATGTTGAAAAACACCAGAGACTGTCCTGAAGGGAAGCACATGAGCTAAATAAAACTAAAACTGCTTTTGTGACTAACTTTGTTGTGTAAAGAGACACAGCAAAGAGTGAATTACCACAAGTCCATATAACTTTGTGATGTATTTACGGCTGTGAAAAAGAGAATTCATAATCAAATGCATGCAGCAGTTCACAGCGGTTTCTTACACTCAGTGTCTTAAACAAAACATACTGTACAGATCATTGTATACAGTAACTACTAACACTGTAACACTAAAACATTTTTTGCTGCATTAAGTTTTTAAGTAGCCTAAAATGATTTTCGGTTGTTCTAGAATTACTATTTGTTTAAGTAAAATAATATTTTTTGTTTAGTCAGGGCTGGGCTGGGAAGAAAAATCGGCCCTGGCATTTTTAGGCCCGCATCGGCCCTCCACCCAATCTGTCGACGTGGGGGGGGGTTGCATGCATACGTGTCTTTTACATTCACGTTGCGTGCATTCGCATTTATAATACGTCCGTCTAAGCGGCCAGCACCTCCGTTCCGGCCCCATACGTTAGCGGCCCACCGGCAAAATGCCCGGTACGCCTGATGGCCAGTCCGCCCCTGGAACTAGTGACAACATTTCTCCCAAATTCCGAATGAAAGTTTTGATTATTATTATTATTATTTCGATTAATTGTAAGTGAAACTAGAAAAACTAGTCAAAATAAGAAAAAAGATGCAATGTTTGCAGATTGTGAATACTGCAAAGAAAACAGGTTGATACTATATTCATTTTTTAAATACTGTATTTGTATTTTAGCATAATTTCCAAAAAATGATGAAATACTTTTTCGGTTGTTTCGTTTGAAATTCCACAGACACTGGACTTGGGTGGACACGATACGTGCAGACATGCTTATTAATAGCAAAACTGGAGTGCTCTCTTATTTTTTCACGGCTGTATGTTGTCTGTGTTGTTTGTAATTGGTACAGTATAAAGTAAACATCTGTAAAGTATGTGTATATACATTATTATGGTTGCATTGATTTGAAAGCCAAATAAAGCTGTGGGTCCACTAGACCAGTGAACACTGGACGCGTAGCAAAAACATGAATGACATACACGGGTTAATCATTTTCAAATGATAAACGAAATGATTAAGAAATTCAAATTTCATTTAGAACAATAATGGCATCCTCATTGGCATTGAAACATCACTGGCATCAACACCTATTAATTTATACATTTGGCAGAGGTTTTTATCCAAAGCTACTTAAAGTGCAATCTGTAGATACAATTATGTGTGTTCTCTCTGATCTGAACCTGTGATCTTTCAGTTGAGCTACAGGAACATCACAGGAGAAGGTTATGTAGTGTTATAATGAATGATTATGACACACTGATGAAATACGTAACACACTAGAGTACACATCTCTGGAAAGGGACATGTCATTTTGCAAAGTCCTGCCAGAGGCTTTGTTTCATCAGACAATACACAGACTCTTTCATTATGATTTTCAGCACATTTTGGCTTCTGTCACAGTTTCCTGTTTTTTATCATACTTGCAATGTACGTGCAAATTTGCCATTTTTCTTTTACTTTAGTAGTTCTCAGCAAACAAAGAGATAATGAGAAACTTTATTTAATGACAATCATAAAGCTCTTTATCTTTGAGGAACAGTCCTTGTAATTGGGTACAGACTGTGTGTATTTGTGTTACGAGTCCCTGAATCTTTTGGCAAAGCAGCTTATCCCTTGTATGGTCACACTAAAGTGAACAGGAAGAGAGAGAGAGAGAGAGAGAGAGAGAGAGAGAGAGAGAGAGAGAGAGAGAGAGAGAGAGAGAGAGAGAGAGAGAGAGAGAGAGAGAGAGNATGAAAAAAGAGAGAGAGAGAGAGAGAGAGAGAGAGAGAGAGAGAGAGAGAGAGAGAGAGAGAGAGAGACGGAGAATTAGAATCATCAAGAGAGGATGTCCACAATGTGTTCCCAAGAGCAAAACCCCATAACCTCAACCTCATTCACAGCTGTAACCTATGCTGTGAGCAGCAAATGCAGAGCAGATCTTCTGTTCACTTGAGTTTTCCAGGAGTTGAGTGGCAGGGTCAGGTTCAGGCAGACCGGCTTTGCGGATACGACTGAGAATTCACGTATAAAGCGTTTGTTCTGATGGATGGTACCTCTTCTGCGGGGTACGACAATATATTCGGGACTTAAAAGGCTTTTGGTTTTCATTTTCATCCTTTTTGAAATGGCGGATACATCAAGAAAAGCCTTCTGGTGAAACTGCAGTGGTCTGATTCAAGCCATGTTCGAAGCCATTGTAAAATAGCAAACGTACACACGTCTGCGATCGTACATCATTTGAACCCGATAATGTGCGAAGTAGCTGCTGTCAACCACACTAACAACCCCAAAACTATTCAAACACACAGAACACCTATGGCTAGCATCGCCATGGCAACATTGACAACATCCGAGAATGATAGGGGTCGACTTCAATATCAAGTTCTGAACAGAATAAAATGATTATTATACTAAACCCATGAAGTTGAGTGCTTTGAAGAGCTTATATACTCCTGTTTCTGTTTGTCTCATTAAGCATCTCTTTCGTCTTGTACTCGCAGAGGGACGAGCTGGACAACAGCACAATCGAACTGAGCAAAGTTCAAAGCGTTAAGGTGGTCGCGAAGAAGAGACGTGACCGCGGGCTGCCCAGAGCCTTCGAGATCTTCACCGACAGCAAGACCTACGTGCTGAAAGCTCAAGATGAGAAACATGCGGAGGAATGGCTCCAGTGCATCAACGTGGCTGTGGCCCAAGCCAAAGAACGTGAGAACCGGGAGGCCACCACATACCTGTGACGCCTGGACGAGAAGACAGTATTTTATCATTCAGTTCATGACAAAATCCCTTTTCCAAGTCCACAGCGACGTAATGCTGTGATGGCCATTCATTTACAATAGTTGTCAAAAAGGCATTGAGGTCACGTAGGGCACTTCTGAATCATACAATGACACATGAAACACATTTCACGGGTGCCACAGATAAGACTGACACATCAAGCGTCATCGACCAAAGAGAAAATTGGTGCTCTGAACATTTGGACACATACCTGTGGTGATGTGTACATTTTTGGCATCAAAATATGATGTCATATCTGTCTTCTACTGTGGAGGATGTGCTTGTAATCCGGTTTAAGTAGCGAAACTGGCATATATGCTTATATCATAAGCGTAAACGCAAAACTTTGTAGAAACCTGCATTTTACTGCCAGCACGGTCTCAAGGACAAACGTAATCTTGACAGCAATAATAATGTAATACATTTAGTTTTCAGTTGTCAAACCGTGTCGAGTGTTACCACGCACAGCAGTGGAAGAATGGAGCTGGATTGATTTGAAAGTTAGCGGACCACATGCATCAACAGGTGCCTTTAATACTCATGAGTCAAATTTCAGTTAAAACCTGTGGATGTTACGGGCTTACGGCACAAGAGATCTCGGTCCGCATTGTTCTCAGCCCCGTGAACTAGCATGTCAGTGACGTTGATGAATGTCTTCTGTAATACCATGGAGGACCTCTCCAAAGTTTGAGGGACCCTCAGAACAATGATGGTGAAAGGAATTAGTTCCAGCGCTCTTGAGTTTCATAGCTGTGTTTCGCTGTGGTGGGCTTCGTGTCTCCAGGCTTATTTACTGGCAGAGATTTTCTCTTGTTCTCTGTGGCTTTTTATCCAAGGACAAATACCACACTTGAGTTGTACTGTAACAAAGGCTGAAACGCAAGCCTGTTTTAGTTATTTATAGTAATATCTGTTGGTACGAATACACTGCTCGCACACATCTGGAATCTCCAATCGTGATGTTTCATTGGAACCCAGTACTGTTTCTGTTCTTCATTACCAAAAACAGTTCATCACTGCACATTTAATATTTCATATGTACTCTTATATACAGGGGTCCTATAAATAGTACTTTTCTAATTGACCATACAAATTTAATGCAAGAAATGCTTTTAGCCGTGACAAATTAATCCTATTTATAATACATATTGTAGTTTCTTTTTTCAAATTGGTCACAACTGAAATAGTTAATCATGGGTTGATGTAATCCTGAGTTAGCTTGTCCCAAGTTTTACACTGTTCATATTAAAGCCAGGGTTAAAGCTCATATTTGCATTTGCCATTGTGTTTCTGCATGAATACTGAAGGGATAGATCACTCAAAAATGAAAATTCTGTCATAATTTCCTCACCCTCTTGTCATTTCAAACATGTATTCCTAATTAGACAAACATTAAGGTTGTTTACAAGAGCCAGCGTCACAAACACATGCCGTAGAGTTAAAAGTGGCTTAAGACGACATTAACTTGTGTGGTTAAGCGAAGTGAGGAAAGTCTTATTGTGGTTGGAATTCTCAGCATCCACAGAACAAACAGAGATATAACTCCAGATGTTTCTTGTTTTGCTTCACAGCGTAGAGTTACTCTGTGTATTTACTTTAGTCGAGAGCTGAATGCTAAAGGACCGCACATCAGCATCTTGTAGCATTTATTTACATCTCGCACCCTTGTTGTTACACACATACTGATGGCAGCCTTAGCTGTGGCGTAAAACACGTGTTTATTTCTCCGTAGTCTGTTATGATCTTTTACATCATTTACCGAAATTGTCAACTGTCAACCGGTCATCATTTCACCCGATTCTGACCGCTTCATCTGTATCGAGATGATCTCTGAGCCGCAGTCGTGTTTGTTTGAGTTTTTCTGTCCTTCTTTTTGGTTCATCTCATTTCAAATGCATTTCCAGGCAGCTGTATAAATATCTGTGCAATTACACTCTAAATGAAGGTGTGCATGTGTGCACGTCACCTCCGTGACCTGAGCGCCACTGATGTTTGTGTTGTTTCTCCTGAGGGACGAATGTTTCTTTTCTCCGCATTGAACGCTGGAGGGTTTTTTCCTCTTTAGAATGTGTTTCTCAATGTTACGCTGATGTGTTCTACTGGAATTTACACTGACTGAGCTACTGACCGTCAGAGGCATGCTGCTGTTTCAAAGACATTCACATTTATACAACTGGAAAGAAATAATTCATTTGAATAGAAAAAAGTACACTGTGTGAAATCATATTTCCGGTGAATGTTTAGTATGTACAACAACATGGGCAATTCCATGCAAAAGTCAACCGTAAGATTAAAAAGTCTAGTATTTACCAAAGGTTTTCACCATACGGATAAGTCAGATGTGACAACTTGGTGGTTTAAATACCCATGTGAAGTTTTTCAAGCACTTTTTTGTTTTTTTCTATAGTCAGGTAAAAAATTGTCACATCCGTAACAGTCCATATTCCTCATAAATGGGCACATGAAAATTAAAATAAAATAACTATTTGATGTTCCATAAAGAGCCATCTCTTCTCCGTTTGTTGGGTGTTATTGCTTCTGGTTTGTACATTTTAATTCACAGAAATCCTATAAAGTATGTTGTACCTCAAAAACGTGCTTTCTTTTTAGTCACGTTCATAACACATTCATTTTTCCCTCTTTTACAATAGAAAACGTACGGATAGACTGATATGTTTATTTCTGGATCCTCAGGGGTTTAGTAAAATATTAACAGATGATTCAATATAAAAGTAATAAATACATTCTCTGAGAATTTCTATTTCAAGTTTTGTCTGAAAATGGCACATCCATAATGCTGGAATTGCCCAAATATTTGTATGTTGAACCTATTTGTAGTTTGTTGATTTTGCTTTCTTTTGCACTGTATTTATTTCAAGTGTATTTGACTAAATACTAAAGTATGTAGAATATTAAGATGTTTCGTGTTTATTAACATTTAATTCAATCTGAAATTGTTTCCTTTAATATAGAGGTGAGAAATACACTAAATCTACTTTTTTAGATGTACTGTATGTTTTTAATGTGTGTTGATGATGACATTCAAAATGATGATTTATTTGTCTACTACATAAATAAATGATTATCAAATTATACGGGCAGCATTTGGTTTTGTCACATAACATTGCGTATGAGACTCTTATACAGTAGTTTTGGCATTCAGTAGTTATGTTATTTATTTATTTATTATGTTGCTTGGCCTCTAATTGGTTGCTATGCCGTTTATCTTTGTGGAATCACAATCTACACTTTTATGCATCCAAACCTCTTAAAATCTTTTACCGTAGTACAGTTGTTTGTATTATTCACACGCAAAACAGAATATGCACATTGGATAGCTGCTGTGAGCCCAATCAGGTGTCACATCACTGAACACATACAGAACAGCTCTTAAACATGATACGGGGTCACAGCTTCTCTGCCAATAGATATCAACATTCAGTCCCAGCCAACAGACCGAAGAGACACTGGAGAGATCATGGGTCTAATCCAAAACTAATACAAAAACCATATGTACTCTATACACATTACACACACGTGTGTATGAGCGTGCAGGATAATTACATGTGTCCTGAAGCCAGTTTCAGTTGAGCTGTGTTGAACCTGAAAAACATAAGACCCTGTGGAGGTATAGTGTTCTGTCTGGAATCTTACGCTTGGCAGACGTATTTCTGTATAGCCTCTGTCAATCAGCATATAGAGACCAAACTGAGACTTGAAACATTTCTGCATTTAATCTCCAATGCTGCCTCGAAAACAAACTGATTAAAGGTAACGTATGCTACAATAACAAGCCAAACAACACAACATCCTGCATCTGTTGTATTTGAACAGCAAGTGACCTAACAGTAGAACTGCAATTTTACTGCAATTTTTTTTTTACAGTTTTTTTCACGTATAATGTAAAAAACTGTAATTTTAAGGTTATTTTTACAGATTTTTTTCACGTATTTTTAAACATTTTACGGGCGCCCCAGCTGCCAGATAATTACTGCTATACGGGATCTGTGAATTTTGAGTTCACAGATCCTGTATAATCCCGTAAAAAATAAAAATATTTTCTTAAACAGAAATCAGTCCATGTAGTCTTTGGGACTATAACAAACTTTTTTTTCTGAGTTAGTGACATCATGAATCCCAAAATATACATGGACCCTGCCCCCTAGAACACAGATAGGGTAATGGGCAGGACATCTCAACACACACTCTAAGCGGTAGACCAATCACAAAAGACTGATTCATTTTGACCAATCTGAGCGTTTCAGAAGGAGGGACTTCATAGACCCAGGAACTCAACAGCCTGTTTTCTAAGAAACAAGGTGACGGTGTAAAACACAAGTGAAATATGTAACATAAAACAAAGGGCCCCTTTAAACATTTTTGACTATTACAGTAAACAGGTACTGACAATATTACAAACCTGATTGCAATGTAATCTATTTGAGATTATCGAAAAGAGACACAATTTGTCACGTTTTGGTCTACAGTTAAACACAAACAGCATAGGTTTAGGAAACATAAAAACAAGCGAAATAACAAACTGATCAGAGGAAGAGCTAAACTAAACTGTGACACATTTACACCCAAAAGGTAATTTATTTACAACATCACACTGCTTATTACTGCCTTAAATTGTGTTTAAATGCGAGTCAAAGCGGTTCCGTGTATATTTATTGTGTTTGGCTGGTTTGGTCCATTTGCTCATTTTTTTGCTACATGGTTGTGTTTTTATTCTGGCTGGGAAAATGATCCAATCAGTGAAGAAGAGCTTTCATAAATCTTTCTCTTCATTATGCCAGGCTAACCCTGATGGCACAGTTACATCAAATATACAACTGCTGAGAAATGATGTGCCATTTGGAATAAGCATGCGGTATAAAAACAGTAAAATAATTCAATAAGGCAGATAATGTCGCGTATAAAAGATTTGAGATGAATACCCAAAACCTGAATAAACAGAAGTTGAAAGCTGTTAAATGATATATCACGTTAAAGTCTGATTGATCCTAAAATAGCATGTAAGATACATGTGTGTGGTTTCAGGCCAGGCATTTGGTTCTCATAGGCTCTCATCCAAACCATTTAAAAACATAATAGGCGTGCACCTGACAGCAAGTCAAAATATATGCAGCATTATTAGGGGCCGATCACATAGAAAGCATTTATTGCTGTTAGACGCGCCTCTTTTGAATTGTTTTTAGTTGGCAGGGAGCGTTTTGCGCGCTGCTTATGCGCGCCGGGCGCGTCGCATTTTTGCCACCACCTGCGCCTTGCATTTTTGGCGGTGCGCTCTGAGCGCCTGAAGTTGAAAAAAAACTCAACTCTGCGAAGAAAAGCGCTTGACGTCATGCGCCTTTTTTCCTATTGTCCAATCGAATGAAAGGAGAGGCGGGCCTTCCGATGTGGTGACGCAACTCTATAGTTGCTTGAATCGTCCGGAGACTGCAATGATGAAGGAGAAACTTGTGTTGGCTGACACGGGTTAACCGAGCAAGGTCCGAGCAAACGCTCTCTCCTTGTATCTTTTTAAGTTTCTGATAATAGGACAGTTAACAGCAACTAGAGCGCTCCTGCTATAATCCTTGACTGACAGGACAGCTGTTTCGGTGGTTACCTTGCAACATAAAAATTTTCAAAGTGTCAATCAAAAGAGCAGCGCGGTATAGAGATGCGGCATAGAACGGGTGCGATCACATAGAGCGCGCTTTTCAAACATGAAAAGTGCGTTCTATGTGATCGCACCCTCACGCTGTCATTTAAAGGGTAAGTTCACTTAACATTATAAGTTGACCCAGGCCATCCAAGATGTAGGTGACAGTGGGTCTCATTCACTAATAATTGCGTAGATTTTTCGTATTTATACGCACATTTGAACCTCCCACGACAACCCGTTCTCACTCCGGGCTCATCACATATTTACGCTCGGTCAGTGCCCCACAGCGTCACTTTTGAACGCGCAGGGTACCCCTTTGACGTCGAACAGGGAACTGCATTGCTGTTTTCTAAATGCTCCAGACCGAGATGCGTGCAATTCTTAGCATTTCATAATTATTTATGGTTTTAATATTTTGTAGCACCTAACCCCAACCTCACCCTCACCCTAAATGCTTAGCAAGGTTTCATAAAATAAAGTAAATAAAATTATATTTAGGCTATGTGGTGCGGTCAGCTGTTATATATTGAGGTATTTTATAACGGCTTAGAACTCCGCTCAGCCAATCAGAATCAAGGACCAGAACTGACCGTTTTATAATACGATAAATAAACTCTTTTCTCTTATATTTAGAATAAATTTTACTACGAAAGTTTTAATGAATCATGATTTGTTTGTGAAAGCGTTCGTACGCAGGTTTCACGCACAAATTTGTGCGTATGCATGCTTAGTGAATGAGACCCATTGTTTCTTGCAAAAGTCACTTTAAAACCTTCTAAAGCAAATATAGGCGAGCAATCCCAAATTGCATTGCAACAAGTTCAGCAAAGCAAAAATGAATCTAGGATGATGTATGAATGCCACCAAAAAGTACCACGTCATTAGCGTAGCAACATGCTAACACCAATGTAATGTGCTTCACGTGAGGAGCATCATATGTATGACACACAGAGTTGTCTGTGAAGTGACCTGTGAGAGTTCATGTCACACATGATGTTGCCTCAGAAAGAAGCTGCCTGACTTTGAGACAACAGGCGACTCAATGTGTTTTGGAATACATCCATAGATTACATTTGGCAAGCAGATTGTTTTCAAGTCTGAAACTGTGAGCTGAAGTTGAAGCGTGTATGTTTTTAAAGCTGTGCAGTTCACGTGTCTGGGACTGGGGCAGTTGTGTTATTATGACCACATATGAGCTATTAGATCATTTCGTACATTTATACAAGATTTATAATTGTGAAATTAAATCTGAAGGAAAGAGCAGAGTGTCATTATTCATGTTTATCATATTTTATATCATGTTTTTATCATAAATAGTTACTCCGGGTCAGCGTCGGCGCCACAAGGGGGCCCTAGGGGGCATGGCCCGGCCACTTCAGTCACTGTGCCCCCTCACTTTTTAAAATGATAAAAGACGAAATCATTTAAAAAAAACATTTGAAGAATGAATTTGGTTTATATTTATTAAAGAAACAACAAGAGCAGAGGGTAAAAATAATTTATTTATTCGTTAACCTATTTTAAAGACATTGTCTTGTGCTATACTTTCATGTGTTGTTAAAAACACAAGCTAAAGGGCTGCTTGCGTCCAGCGGCAACGTTTCTGTATGCATTGCTTAACAACAAACGGGCATTATTATGCAGATGGTGACAAGTGGGGATACAGGCTGTCTATCAGAAAGCAAGAGCTCGCTCTTTAGTGTTCTTATAATGATGTGATCGTTTTGTTAGACATAAAGCTCTACTGGGGAACAGTCCCCGTATACTTTTTCTGTCACTTTTTCTTTAAAGCCTGCTTTTGACATTTTTCTATATATTTTTTGCGTCTAAATGAATAATCTTCATTTATTAACTTCCGCTGAATTTATGTAGGCTATGATCGGTGCATTTCCACTTCTTTTTGTCAAAACGTCATACAACATTTGCTCTCCTTCAAGTTGATATAAAAAAATTAGCCTTTCAGTTTCAGTGTCTTTCATACAGTGTCTTTCATGTCTTTTAGTTCAGTTCAATTTATTAGCTTTGAAAAAGCTATGCGAAATATGCAATGCTGTCCTCGAAATGGACATTTAGAATTGTTAAACTTCAAAACGGCAGCGCGCACTGGATGAAAAGCTTTGTATCTACAACTCGCAGGTATTGCGCACCCATAGGCAGGATTTAACTAGATTTTTTATTGTGTTATAGTTTAAAATGTCTGGCTCTCAATGAAAAAGGCAGTGCATGGCTGACGTGAGCGGACATGGATTTCTTCGCGCACTCGTTATGTGCGAATGTGCCGCTTTTACAAGTATGATTTGGTTAGCCTACCACGTTGCATATAGATCAGGTTTTCCGCGATTATCTCTGATAAAAAAAGTAAATTTGTAAAACTTAAACTTGAGAAGAAAACTGGGGCATGGCGGAGTGCCGCTTCTTAACACCAGAAGAGCCGCACACTGAAACAGAACAGAGCGAGACCTCAGCCTATGTGCCGTGTCGCAACCTCGAATTGTCCAAAATTTAGGCTATAATCTAAACCATATCGACAAAATAAACAGGATGATTTTACAATGCAAAATACCCTGTCAGATAGTCCTACCAGTTTAAAATGAACACGTTAAATAAATTTACATTGTAAATACCCTATAATTGTACTACCAGTACTAAATAAATATGTAGGCCTAGAATGACTTAACAACGAAAATACACAATCCGATTCCCGTAGCAGTATAAAATAAACAAGTAGGATGATTTTATAGCACAAGAAAATGACGTAACATTGATGTGCGCATGCCTGGTAGGATAATCTGATGGCTAGGATGAAATTTCGGGACACCAGCACATTCTAAACCCCTAAACACTGGCCCCCCCACTATAGTATCCCCCTCACTTTGTGCACCCTGGCGCCGACTCTTCTCCGGGTGCTCTGGTTTCCTCCCACAGCCCAAAGACATGCAGGTTAGGTTAAATGAAGATTCTAAATTGTCCCTCCGCAGATTTAATAGTTCTTGCAATGAATATAGCCTTAGATTCTGGAATCATTAGCGTTAAGAATGAAACAATAAATAAATACATTTATCATAAATAAGAATATTACAGTCCAATCAATTCCATTAAATTTAAGTGATTTCTGAGTGAAATTGAAAATTACAATGCCTATTTTTTCATGAAATATTACAGCATTTATTGTAAATAGTTTATCAATGTGGGTCATTCTCTTTTTATAATTTTTGTGCCCTCATAATCTTTAGTTAAAATCTGAAAATGCACTTCCTTCCTGTAATGACTATCCATCTTAAATGACGCATGTTAGACGACTTGGGCGGGGCATCCGTTAACTCCTCCCCTTCAACTGCCAGTCTGCTGCCAGTTCCAGCTCAAAATGCATCGGCTGTTTTTATACATCCAATCAAATCGCAGAGGAAGACGAAAGCCGCGCCCACTATTTTTCTCAATCAAAATTCCATTTCACTCGGAAATGAGTCAAAATACGGAAGTAAAAACGATCGCAAGTTCCGGTTCACGTGCACTTTAAGGACTATAAGTGTTAAATTGATGTGTAAGGAAAAATACTCAACATATTTGTATACATTATCATAAAGTTCCACATAGTTATGCTGCAAAATAAACTCTTAACAATATAAAAAAATAAATAATTCATAATGTGTCACACATACTTTATTATTAGTATTGCGATGCACGTTACAGTAATAAAGACCTTAACTCCAGTAATGCGACTGTTTGAAAAGAGTATAGCATATTAGTTAAAGGTAATTGAACTGTTTGTATGCACTGTAGTTAGTTTACTGAAATAACACGTGGTTTATTTGTGCAGACATTAAAGGGTATCTACATCACCCCCTTGTGGTTTGTTACCGTCCCAGTGACGTAAATGCGTTAAACTTGATGTGAAATCAAAATTGACCCTGTTTATTTGGCCTTATTCTGAACAGAGGACATCATTTTAAAGAAAACAGTTCGAAAATTACAGTCAAGTGTTACAACTAAATAATAAAATACTCTTTCGCAATAAGAAATACATCAGACTGTAAAATAAAATTATTTGCAAAAGCCAGTGTTAACTATTACCATGTACAATGCATTCTTGATGCATTCCTAAGATACAGAAAAACATTTTTCCTGAAACTTTTACTCCAAATCAATGTTTTACAGGCTTCTACTGAGCCATCCAACTAGCAAAAATAACAACGTTCTATATTTGGCCTTGTTCTTTTTCGAAGTTTCATCACAGTGTTGTACAAAGCACCACAATGTATTAATAACCAAAATGTGAAATTGATTTCCAGATATTGTCTTTCCCGGGGAGACTCTGTGAAGGGGTTGTTTTTGGACATCTCTGGTGCCAGAGTGCGTTCTGAACTCACCAGGCTTTAAAACCACAGTGCTCTGGAACTGGTCGCTCGCAGAACTCCATCTTCTCTCTAGAGATGATACATCTTGGTTTGTTTAAGTCAGCTACGCGTAGTCGCCTCCTCAATAAATTCCAGAATCTACTGTGTTCGGGGGGGTTCCGGAACGTTGAAGTAGAATAATAAATGAAAGGCTCTCTAATAAAATGCCAAAGTTTTTGCAAATGCTTTAGAGACGTATCTAATGCACGTAAAAAACCCTTGAGTGGGATAAGAGCATAACAATGAAAAAAGAACAATGTGGGTCGAAGTACCCTTTAACACTAAGCGGCAACATGTGTTTTCAATCAGGTCCTCTGGCTGCGTTTTGTTATGAGGCCCTGTGGGGTCAAGCATGTGTCTTAATTACCTCAAATTTTGCTTTAATAGGTCTTTCTGTGGAGCTTTGACTCTACCTGATTGGACTTCTGCCTCAAGAGGGAAAGAATTGGAATGATGACGTTTGCATTATCAACAATGTACTGTATGATTTATATATATGCACACACATAGTTCCATAGAGTCTACTGGAAAACACCAAAAATACCAGATATATGCAACTTCAGGGTTGGTTATCTTTAGTATGGTCTATGCAACACATTCTCACGGTCATTCGTAACACAAAAATATAATCCAAAAGGTAAAGGTGCAAAAAACTAAGGAAATCCACAAAAGTAATACATCCACTGAATAATACACGAAACACTACAAAAACATCCACGGAACGAGAAAACACGAGTCAAAAAACATCCACGGGAAATAGGCATTATACTACGAAAATTACAACCAGACCAGACAACAAACGGTGAGGTGCAGGTGAAAGTCATTAGAATTCGGGTGAGCGGGAATACATTGTATGGGTATATTATATTAAAATATATATTCTTTTAGGCCAAAAATCATTAGGATATTAAATAAAGATCATGTTCCATGAAGATATTTTGTAAATTTACAACCTTAAATGTATAAAAACTTTATTTTTGTGAGTGGATGGCCTACTACAGTGCCCCTGATTAACAATTTCAAAGGCAATTTTCTCAATATTTTGATTTTTTGCACTCTCAGATTCCAGAGTTTTAAACGGTTGTATCTCAGTCAGATATTGTACTATTCTAACAACTCATACATCAATGGAAAGTTTATCTATTCAGCTTTCGGATTATGTAAAAATCTCAATTTCGAAAAATTGACCCATAAGACTGGTTTTGTTGTCCAGGGTCACATATGGTATCAATTAAATACACTTTTATTTAATTTGGTTTCACTAAAAGCGTGCGTTTCTGTTTGAAATCTAAATATGAAAAAACATACAGCTATATACTGTATAACAATGTGATATAGATAGACACTGAATTCACCCGAAACTCCAGCATAAGCTTGTAATTTGTAACAGACATCAACTTTGCCTTTACCTCACAGCTTTTGGCTGCCACCAGACGTTTCAAATCCCGTCATTTGCATAAAGTCCAGCATTTCCCAACGTTCTGACGCACAGTTCCCCAATCACCCACAACGAATAATCTAACACCTCATTCTCGAAAGTTTTTACTTCTTTGCCAAAATGTGTCTTCTAGTCTAATTCAATTATTATAATATTAGCAGTAGTCTACTTATTTATTTATATTTTGGGGGGGACGGATGATCTTGACGAACCTTCAAAACAAAAGGTTAAGGAGAGGGGTCTTAAATCTATATACAGTTCTAATATAAACAAGATTGTTTTTTTATTCTATTGCTTCTATAAAATAGTTTAGCTATCTGTGCCAGAGATTCCAAAAGAATCTTGCGTAAGATGAAGCCCTTCACAACCGGAACACCTAAAATATCCAATAAAAATTCCTTTGAAAGAGGAAACCGTTTAAGAATTCCCCATTGACCATTAGCATAATAAACAACATAATCACAGCATATTTTCTGTTGGATTTATTAAAGCTACACATTTCTGCTCCGTAAACACCCATATACATGTCCGTTCAGCAATCTTTCAATATGATGTTTGAATTATCGTTCAGTCATTGACTCGCTCCATCTGTTAGAACGCTTTACATGAAGTGCTGTGTCAGCCTAATGGTTAAATAACATCAAGTTGAAGTCAAATTTATTTTCAGATCTATGACACTGAGCTCTGGCAGACCTCGACTGCAGAATCCCATCATACCGGCAGTCGGGTGCTTTATGAAGCATTCTGACAGAGGTTACGCCTTTTTTTTAGAAAGTCTTGCTCAATGCTTTGGATGGTTTGTGTGCCCCCTGTGGATGTCATTACTGGCTGGGGAATGCAACGGTACATACAGCCCTATAGACCAACCTTTAAGATTCTCACAATGATGACGTAATGAAGAAGAACTTGTAAATGACAAAATGTTGCAGTCTTTAGAGGTCATAGAGCTGAAATGTTCTAATGATGATATACTGTATTTATCAGCTTGCAGTTAAGTATGTTTTTATCCTGAATCAACTCACTTGCTTTGGACAGTTTGATGACAGCACATTTAGGAAAGATTAATAGAGAACCTACATGGGTAAAATGTCAGTATTTACATTGTTGAAGGAACAGTTTACCTAGTTCATGTTTAAACTTGAAGCATCAAGACATTGCGACAGGTTTGATGTTAGTCAAAGTGCCATTTTTAAATAGTGCTATTGTACAACATTTTTAAAGCTTGAAAGCCCCGGTGTGTAATTTTGATGGAGGATCTAGTGACAGAAATGCAATATAATAAACCTAACTATGTCTTCAGATGTGTAAAGACCTTACATAATGAAGCGTTATGTTTTTATTACCTTACAGAATGAGCTATTTCTATCTACCGCAGGTCCCCTTGCATGGAATTCACCATGTTGTTTCTACAGTAGCCCTACATGGACAAACTGCTCTACAGAGAGCATTTCGTAAATACAAACCTTGACAAAAAAATACATGTTTGTCCTGTGTCAGTTGCCGTAGTGCTTCGAAAGGGAGGGTGGAGGTGTGGAGTGTGCCGTTGGTTGCAATTCGCAACATCGCCGCTAGATGCCACTAAAATCTCCACATTGCTCCTTTAAGTTTTTAAGAACAATAAAAAGGTAATTTCAACTTACCGTTTTAAATTTTGGCAAGTAGTAAGTAGAAGTAGAAGTTATAAAAATAAGTTCATCTAAGTTCATCTAAAAACTTATAAAATTTATATCTAAAAATGTATCCTATACACAGATGGGACTGCAAAACCCACCATAAACTGTATTGCATTTCATGCGTGACATATTTCTATTTGTTGGCCAATATGGATGTGTAGAGTTTGATAACATGATGAAAATGTATTATTTACAAAACAATGCTATTACAAATGATGCTGCTATTAAAGCGGCAACGAGTAACTTTTGCTTACTGTTGCCCCACGTGGTTGTTTAGCGGAATTGTCTGTATGCAGTGTCGTAAAAACTGTGGCAAAGATTTCCCGCTGGCTGCTCAATACACGTGAGTTTGTTTACTAAGCCGACGGACCCAGATACGTCGTTCAAACTATGTCCACCGATCAGGTAAAGTAGTCCGTGTTACCATATGTTCTTCTATACTACAACCTCAAAGTAGACTCGGGGGTAGCAGCTGATTGTTAGAAGTTAGCACAGAGCGTGCTAGCTACATGGAACATTTGTATTTACCCGAAACACAACGCATGGACTTGAATGTGTTTTGTAACCTATAGTACTTTTCTTTTGTTATTATATCGGAAGTCACTAAACACAATCGCGACCAGGCTTTGTGTAATATATGTAATAACTACATTCAACCCGGTATGAAAACAGCGCATAGCATGTACATATATATAACGACAACATTAGCCTAATCAACGACTGCACTGTTCAACATTCACGTGGTTTACTGGTCTGAACAAAATAATCTGCTACGTTTTACCACAACACGTTTAGTGTGGTTGTTTAGTCTTTATTTACAAGCACTACACACATTCATGACGAGACACGACAGCATGCTAGCTATCGACACTGGCAACCATATATTATCTCTCACCTACCTTACGCTTATAAAGTGCAAACCGGTGGTGCGCCAATGACACAGACTAATAACAAATACGTTCAAAAGTACAGGACAGTAACAAAAAATGTACAAATAACACTTACAAATCCAGGAGCCGGACCGCTAGGTCTGCATCCGTTTTGCAACCCATTGCCTCTTGCTGCTCGCGCCACTGAGTGTAAACCTGTTCGATATTGATTCGTGACCGGCCTCGTGTCCGATCACTCGCTCGCTTTCTTTTCTTTGCTTCCTCCGACAAAATCCTCTTTGGTTTTTTGGCTGGCTCTGCCATGGTGATGTTTTGGATAGTTTCGTATTACTGTTATCTCTGCTGTTGGCCAACTTCTCCCAGGCTACGACTAAAACGTGACGTATGCCGTAAAGCAGGGGATAGGCGGGGCTTGTACCGGCCCGAACACCAAAGTTACAAGTGCAATTTCAGCCGATAGGAGGCTGCTTAGGTAGTAACGGCAGTAAAATTCGTCCAGTTAAAAGTTGTCCTACAACTAAAATAATTTTAGAGACATTATTTTAAGGTCAAAAAGTTACTCGTTGCCGCTTTAAACGTATATAACTTACACACTCTGAAGTTTACACTCTGAAGGAGGCAGGGTAGGTCCTGGATTTAATACGTTTAGCTGCAAATATTACTTCTAAGCATAGGGATAGTGTAGATTTAATTTGCGTCAAGCATTGGTATTTTCATAGGCTACACTGTAAAAAATCATTTTACAGTTATTTTTTTACAGATTCTTTTTCACATATTTTTGAAATATGGTAAAAAAACGTCAAATTACAGAAAAAGACTGTAATCATGTCATTTTACATGACAAAACTTTTAATTTACTGCCGCCCCAGCTATTTTACTTTACTAAATGACTGTATTTTACAGGATTTTTTACAGTGTACCTGTGACAGTCTGTCGACGAGGGGTGGAATGCATACGTGTCTTTTGCATTCCCGTTGCTTGCATTCGTCCGTTCCGGCCCCAAACGATAGCGGCCCACCGGGAAAACACCCGGAATGCCAGATGGGCAGTCCGCCCCTGGCTGTGACAGGTTTGGAGTTATTTGAAGGCTCAAGCTGTACATGTGAGCACAAATAAAAAATTAAATGTCATTTTACAAAAGGTTCCGCTTACGTAATACATATATCTCAGACATTGGCTCATTGTCTTTATTTTGGTCGAGCACCTCACAATTGTGCAAGCGCATCTTGGCAAGATGATGCACAAGTGTGTTCTACCAAAGTTTTTTGGTCTCTACACCCACCCTAGACGGTTAACCCATGATAAAGTCATTAGAAGCGAATCCATTTACTTTCTGTCACACTATCAAGTGGCGATTTAATGCCGCTTAATGCCCTATTTGACTTCTGCAGACAACTTAACACATCTGCCCTGTCATAATAAAAGTCAGTCAGAAGAAAGGCTTGAACTTTGGATGAAATGTTATCTTTTCTGAACCACAAACGGCATGCAATGTACAAAACAATCAAGTCTCAAACATTCATTCAGGTTTTGGAAGCAGATACTGAACAAAACAGGTGTGGTTGGAACAGAGGACATAGACAACATTATGTCACAACATTGTCACACTAGACATTTAGAGGCCTCAGATCAGCGATGTCCTCTCCTACTATAACTGACTGATAAACTTCATGTAATTTGTGTTTAAAACATCGCCCTCTGGTGGTCAGCTGTATTAATCCAGTTTTGCTGGACTGACAGTGCCCTCTTGTGGGTCAACACATACACTTTGATGAAGGTTAATGGCACAAACCAGCTGTGAAGAAAAACAATGAGGCTGAAGTCTGTTGAACTGACACCACATGAGCCATATTTTTCCTCAAACAATCCCCATCACTGCCCAACAGCCACAGGCCATTAGCACAACATTCGCTTCAAAGCTCAACCCTCAGACAAACTGCAGGACATATGATGTCATCTTCATGTTCCGGATATCATCATTGTTGGTCAGTGAATGATTTACCTCAGAATTCATGTAAGAACATTAAACAAAAATGCCAAGGTTATGGGTTTGAGCCCAGAGACACATGGACACATTCACTGGGGGAATTGTGAAATTTGTTATATATTGAAACCACGGATGAAGAAAATGCCACTTTTATGACACGTGAATTGTATTTCATGGACAAAAGATGGAAATCTTCTACATTTTAAGAATCTCTGTTCCCGCTTGAAATTCATTCCCTTGACTGTGTCTCCATGTTTCCCCTATTTCCATCGCTGAATATAAATACATTTTATTTAAACATGACAAAATCTAAACAAGTCTTAGATAAGCTTTCTCGACACAAAAATATGAAAGAGGACACCATGCAAGGCAGCCAGACCCAAAGATTTCAATACACAGCCGTTATTGAATTATCTAGAATCTATTGTTGTTGACCACAGAAATATCATGGATAAAATGAAAATGAAAACACTGAGAAAGGCTAAGCTGCACTTTCACGCTTCATTAAAATGGTCATGTGTAAGGCGAGCATACTAACACTGTTGAGTTAGAAAGTTGAGCAAACGCCTTAAGTATTAAACTTTGGCTCATAACCCGTCATGCACGCTTTGTACTGTAGAAATGAGACAATTCATTTAATTTAATTAGAGGTGTGCCGTTACTTTTCTTAGCCATTGAACTTGGTAGAGGATAAAATGAGAGAAACAAATCCCATAAATTATAATAAAAAAAGAACGAGAACATCAAAGATCAATTGGTGGGCTCTTTTGGCTTAGGTCAATAACAGTTATGTATAACACTAGAAGCCCTTAGCAACTGCATAGCAACAAACTATAAAAGTGTCAGGACACTTTAGCCTCATAGTAATGGCCTGACAACCACCCAGAATACTTTAGACTTGGATTTTGCACTACTTTTTACAAGAAACTGTAAAAATCGAATTTACGTTCCAATGTAAATGTAACAATATGAAGCAGTTATGTATGGGTGTACCTACAAGACATCATTTGTACAACATTCAAGAGTCATTATGATTTATTTCCTTCATATCCCAAACGAAATTGCCAATAATGTTGAATTTTGAGAAGGTGTAAGTTAACGATTTCAAACACAAAATTGAAAAAAGTTTAATGAGTCGCGTGAGCAAAATAATAATAAAATCAGACACAGACTGTCACACAGCAACCAACAGGCATGCGCAGTGCCAGAACTCAAACATAGTCTATCTCTCTCTCTCTCTCTCTCTCTCTCTCCTGTGCCATCGTATAATAACACTGCTCCAAAAACCATGCTCACCATAGCAACCTCAGAAGAACATACAACACTTGGTGATCAGCATCAATGGGGCTGGAAAGACCAGATCTGCATGTTATTGGATACAATGAGAAGAGCCAGAGATCTGATTAACACCTCACACCGAAGAGACGCACGACTTCATGGAGTAACTGGCCCTCAAAGGTAACTTCTGTATCCTTTCCAAAGAACTCATTTGGATAACACAGGAAATGATGTAATGATCTAATGAACTGATAATTGTGCAATGTTTGATAGCCAAATATTCAGAACTTATTACATGTGAATTACGTCACTGAAGATGTAAAAAACACATCGTATTTGCTGATGTCCCTCGACAGCAGTGTATCTTTACAGCAGTATGTTTTTAAGAGATATTATTCAACTGAAAAATGGGAGGCAGGGGCGGGAGGCGGTATTCCGCCCACAGAATCCCAAACTCCCACGACATGACAGGCTGTTCACTCCTCCAGATATCCACTGGCTCACAGCTGGGCTTGGCACAGAGACACTTAAAGAAACTGTCTTCTTTTTAAACAGATCTTGTCATTTTAACATGCGAGGGAATGTAGAGAGCACAGTTAGTGCTACAATGATGGCATGAAATGAAAAAAAACCCCTGTTTATTTCTAGATAAAGGTCATTTAAAACAAACAAGCAGGAATATTGTTATAGATATTGATTATACCTGACGTTGGAATGAAGCCCTGACCTAACAGCCTAGCAGACATTTGTGTCAAAGGTATGGTTCACCCAAAAATGAAAATTCTGTCATCATTTACTCACCTGAAATGTTTAACCTGTATGACTTTCTTTCCTTTGCAGAACACAAAAGAAGATATTTTGAAGAATGTTGTTAACAGAAAACCTTTGGTCACCATTGATTTGCATTGGTTTTGTGTCCATGCGATAGAAGTGAATGGGGACCAACAGTTTTTGGTTACAAACATTTTTCAAAATATCTTCTTTTGTGTTTTGCAGATGGAAGAAAGTCATACAGGTTTAAATGACAAGGTGAGTAAATGATGGCAGAATTTTCATTTTAAGGTGAACTACTCATACTACGAACTACGAACATACGACAAATGTTATAGTTACAAATGACATTTTTTATCTCATTGCAATTATTTTTTTGTTTATTTTTATATTACGGGCACATGTGTTGAGCTTATGTAATGTTTATTTGAACATTTGAATTTGAAATATTTGTCATGTTTTGCTCTACATCATCAAAACTCTCTCATCTGTTTGCGTTGGTTGAATTACCAAAACTGCCAGAGTTCATCAACCTCTAAAATAGTAATTGCAACCACTGTTACCATGGCGACGAAGTCTCTAGATGGAATTACATCACAAAATACAGATCAGAAGTGTGTTGGATGACATTCGGTGTAAGATCAGTGTAGCATTTTGAAACCATTGCAACAATGACTCGATACATTACGCAAGCGCTCCAATGATTTACACAAGACTGAGGATTTATTGCACATTTAACTAGATGTAGGTCAGAAAAGAGTCCAATTGAGTGATGTAGCCAAACTGGCCAAGAGACTAATAACTGCTGTAAAGTTTTATCACCCTCTAGTGGAATGGGTGTAGGTAGCCAATAATGTATTTGTGCAACTGTCCAAATCTTCCATTGCTTTAGGTTTTATTCAATGAAAAGCCATACAATCTTCAGTTTTCTGATTAGATCGTGTAACTTTTCTCCACAGATCCTGTCATGTCCAGCGCAGGCCCAGAATTGCATTGGAGGTGGTTGGAGCTTCACGACTCTGTGTCGATGGGATCTGGAGAGAGGAGGGTTCAGACTGCTACGGGGACCAGACAGTGGAGGATCCATCGGCGACCCAAACCCATATACTCAGTGTTGGATGAGCGCAGGCTGCATTATGCTGCTTGGGAGGGCTGTCTGGAGCAGGTCAAGGCCACGCTGGAACATGGAGTTCCCGCGAACTGCCAGTTAGTGACCTTCAACTTTCAATTAAAGACTATATTCTACACTTTTGTACGTTACCTCATTTTGTAGATTGAGTCTTATAGAAAAGTGTGTAAACACTATTGCACTATGGTCCTATCAAAACACATTTGCTCACATTTTTGATCTAAAGAGATCAATTATTCTCTTATAGGTTCCACAAAGATATATAGGGTCAACAAAGCAGATTCTTTTATCCTAAGCAACTTACAAGAGGAAGAAAAATAATAAAGCGATTGGTCATAGGGAGTCATTAATACGAGAATTGCAATGACAAGTTTTTGTCAAGTATTAATTTAAAATTGAACAGTTTTTTGTGAGGGATGCGACTGACCGGACTGAATTTGGAAGATAAACATTTAGAGAAATTTTTTATTCTATCAGCATTTAGAGAAAGTGAAAAAGTATTTTACATACATACAATGTTACATACATAGTGCATCTTACCTAACCTTTCTGCTAAATAAATACATGTAAATAAAAGAGGGTCATCTTTTATAGTAAGTAACATATTTTATTTCTTTATATAATCTGACATTTTTATTTTATTTTTTACTTTATTTATTAACTGTATTTTACTTACTTTTTTACTTATATTTTTTCTTTATGTTTAATATAATATTTAATCTTTTTTTCAAACACAATGCTGAAGCATTCTGTTTGTTTCATGGCAAGATAGTCTGCCCTAAATGTTTGCTATTGTTTGAGCTGGTGTTGCTATGTTGGACTGATCAGAATGTTCAAACAAATAGAAATGTTTACATATATGTTTAAATATTATGTTTGTATATGCATAAACAAATATTGTACTAAAACTGTAATATTCCAGCAGCTGGGAAGCCGGAAAAAAAACATAAAATAATATTTTTTGTAAAGTAAAATTACACGTTTTTCATGTTGCTTTACACCCAACTTGTAAATTTGCAGTCTATTTCTGTAATTTGACATTTTTACAGCATTTCACAAATACGTGAAAATTCTGTAAAATCAAACAATAGAATTCCATCGAATTACAGTTTTTTACTGTGGACTTCACATATATTCAGACTTGTTTTGCTGTGCCATTTTGTTCTTCCAGGGACCCATATGGTTGGACAGCTGTCCACCATGCCTCATTCAAAGGTCATCTCCCATTGGTCAAGTTCATCTTGCAAACGGGCCAGGTGGAGGTAAACTGCCAGGACTTCTTTAACTGCACCCCCCTGCACCGCTCCTGCAGCGGAGGAAACCCAGACACCACCGAGTTTCTCCTCCAGAAAGGTGCATCACATGAAGCAAGGTCCCGCTCCGGCCAGACGCCCCTTCATCTGGCTACAGCCAACGGACACTTGGGCACAGCTCGCGTTCTGCTCCAGCACCTGGCTTCACCAAACCCCCAGGACTTTCATAAGTGGACACCCCTGCACTGGGCGGTTTTTGGGGGCTGGGGGGATGTTGTGGAGCTCCTGCTGGATAACGGAGCAGATGTGGAGGGTGGAAGAGGTGTGGGGATGAGTCCACTGCAGCTGGCGGTGCTCGTGCGGAATGAGGCAGGGGTGAGATTGCTGCTCCACAGAGGTGCAGATGCCAATACGAGAGGACCTAATGGGCGGACAGCATTGCACCTGTGCGCCTGTTCTGGAGACAAGAAGGTTAGAGTGTGACAAATACTGAAAATGTATTACTGAGATACATTTTCATGCATATGTTCATGCAGTTTCTCAATTTTCTCTTTAAAGTGGGGTTTTCAAAAAATGGGGGTCCAAAGGGGCCTTAAGGGAGTGACAGGGGTCTGAGGAAAAGTAAAAAAACTGCTAAAAAGGTAAATTAAAAAAGCCTAATAAATATCAAATAATAAGGTTAAAATAATTACGTAAATAAATTTGATTCCAATAAAATGTTGATTATAATAATAGAATAACAGAATCATTAATTATTTATTAATAGATATATTGAATAGATTAAATTCAATTAAATTAATGTGAAAAATGAGATAAAATGTAGAAAAATTAGATACATTTCAAAACTATGTATGCTGCAGTATACCTTGCATTCGCCAAGACTATGTGAATTCAAGGTCTCTTAGTCCTTTCTGCTATACAGTATGACGCCAGTCATGCCAACTGCATGCTGTGAAACAGATGGCATTTGGGCGGGCACGAAGCGCCGAATATACCATTCCATTTCATCTTTTTTCTACTTGTCTGTCTTTTCCAAACCGTGATTCCTCCTCATAGATCCTCCAGCATTTGTTAAAAGGAGGGGCCAAGCTTGACATCAGGGATGGAGACGTCGCTTCTCCGCTGCACCTGGCTGCCCGCAGCGGCTCTAGGACTGTGGTGCACCTGTTGATTCTGAATGGCGCAGGACTTGAAGACAGGGACAACCTCAAAATGACACCACTGCATTACACAACGCTCAGGGACAATGCGGAGGCTGCCAAGCTCTTACTGCACTACGGGGCGGATGTGAATGCTAGAGAGAGGCTGGGGCAGACGCCCTTGCACCTGGCCTCTGAGAGAGGTCACTTAAAGGTGTAATTCTTCTCACTACAGGAGAGTAAACGTTTGTTTGCACCTTCCTGCAAGTCTGTAATTACGAGTCTGTACTTGTGATTCAATCCACAGGTACTCAAGGTTTTGCTAGACAAAGGTGCCGATCCCTTTGTAAGGAGCAGCTGGAGAGAGACAGCAGAGGATGTTGCAAGGACACACAATCAGCCGTGTATTCTTCAGCTCCTTCAGCAACACCAGATGATGCGGAGGAGGGATCAAGACTCCAAAGAGAAAGAATGAAAAAGAATGTGTTACATTTATAACATTATTGGTATGCTTGACTCTTTGTATCTGTTATATCTGCTTCAAAACATTTGCCATGGCAACCTTTATTTCTGCACAAATACAGTCATGACTCATGCTGTACAACTTTAATATATGTAATTTATAGGGAAACTTACGATTTTTTAAACAGTGATGGCTAATACCAAGTTTTAGTTTAACAGCAGAAAACTGTAGTGCCTATGATATTTCAACAGAAAGTGTGGAGACATTGGTAAGGTTTTGTTAATGTCAATATGAGAATACATTTCAACATTTAGACTCTTGACTGGTACTTGTACAGTATATTGCTGTGACAACACCTAGTGTTTCTAACCGGGGGGTGGGGGGGGGGTCTTAGGGGGCATCAGGATAACCTGAAATGATTTTTAAAAAGCATTATAATTATCTAAAACATCAAACTATTTCTTAGTGTTTGGTTGTTTTCGTAACAAATATACATATTTCTAACTGTCCCAAGGTCTAGAATATTTTATTGAGTACAAACTGTGCAGAGGGTCTTCAAATATTGTTGTGGACAATAGCAGGCCTTGAAGTAAAAATGGTTGGGATCTACTGATCTATATTGTATCTCTTCTAGTTGTCACAAAGCTTCGAATTCTTTTTGAATCATTTGTTATGAACCACTGCTTCTGAGCAAACAGAAAACAAACAGGAAAACGCTAAACAATTGCTGATAAATATATTGCAAGTTACACGCCTTGGCCGGACAGATGTCACCAGCGTGCGGCGTCTTTTTAAAAAAGATTTAAAAAGGATTCGAATCATTACAAACGATTCACTTTACATGCCGACTGTACTAAAATGTCCCAGCGGATTGATATGTACGAGGCACTAGGCTCCTTTGAGATGGCCAAATTCTGCGCAGAACCGATCACCGGTGATCAGCGCGAGATGCATGCCGGTAAGAAATGTGTCCGAGTTACGTCCGCATTGCTCTGATGTCATGCTGACGTGTGTCAAAAAACTCTCGCGACGGCCAGGCGGCTGTATCGGATTCTTCAGTCGGGCGCAGTTGCTCTCCACCGACTGCGCTGATGAAAAGCATGATAGGAAACAATAACTTGCTTGACGACACAGCTTAAATGCTCATTGGGCGAGAATGTCAGCTGATATCTTTTTTCTTAAGCGCTCTATTAATAAGTCCATTAACTGAAGTAGGTTTTGAGATTTTATGTGGAAAAAACACACCAAGGTGAAATATATAGTCCTCATGCACCTTGATGTAAAAGCAGTGGCAATTCAATTGCATAGATTTCATCTGCGATAAAAAGCGCTTTTTTATTAAAGTATAACAAAAACATTACAAAACAAGATGGTTTACATTAAAAAACAGACGAGAAAAAAATAATAAAAGATAATACAAACAAAGATAAGACAAAAAAGAAAGAAAAAAAATCAAAATGTCCAATCCATCCATATTAATAAATTCAAAACAAGAAATATAATTTATATTATCGAATAAGTCTAACAATTTTTTTATTTTTTCAAAATAATTCTTAAATACTACAAACAATTAATAAATTACATTTGGGAATTAAATTCTTAGCTAACAAAAGTTATTAATATTAAAAAAAAAGTTGGACCTCCTTTTTCACAGTTTCCATATTACATTTTTTATAAACGACATGTAAATTCACAACGTTTTACTCATTTAACCACAATTATTGCACTTTGTCCAGGAATTATAGGGAAAAATAGGGTCTGTGTTTTCTGGAAATGAGTTACAGAATTTACGCAATACAATACACAATAGAATTTACACAGAATTTACACAATATAGGAACTCCCCAGAAGGATAAATATCACATACAATTTTGAAATGTATTTTTTTTGGGGGGGGATAAACTGTAAACTTGAAATAGGAGGTTCTAAGTTTAAGCATTCGTTTGTCAAAGAACATGTCTAAATTATTTCGTTCAGCCTTGACATGGTTGAGAGTTTGTCTAATATACGATTTAGAACATTTCTCACTTTTAAACTCAGTTGGCCCAAGAAAAATGCGATAAAAAACGTGAACGCGATCTATTCCATTGCTGCCGTTTCCAGTCGACTCGACAGCGCGATTTGGGAAGTGTCCGTCTTGCCTGCGTTGTTTTCACTCCTCCCCTTACTGCAGCCGCCTCTCGTCTTCTTTTCAGGCCAGGCAAGGTGCATCTCAAACAAACCTACTGTTTTCAATTCTGGTCATTGACGTCAGACTTCTCGTAAAATTACATGTCATTAGTACATCATGAAATAGACACAAACGTATGTAAAATCCAATTAGAATACCCGTAAACTCTTACGGAACGTATCTATTCTTAAAATAGGCTACATCTTAAATATGATAACAATGCATGAACTGACTCTTTCATAATTACATGAACTTGACTCAACGACCACATTATCTATTATCCTGAAAATGTGTTAGGAGTGATACCGTGGAGCTTATTATGTATTTATTTATATCATACAATAAGTTAAATATGTTAAACGCACAAAAATATATGCGGCTCTACATTAGGTTTAACTGCTGCGGATGAATACAAAACATGTTCGTCAAACAGACGGGTTTGCGTCACAGTAACGTTCCTTCGTATAAAAACAAACTTGAAACTGTCACTTTAATGAGGTGAGTAGACAAAATCCGTCGGTAGGAGGCACACCACGGTCTCCAAAAAATAAACGTTATAGTTATAACAGTGTTTCTTAGCCTCTTGGTTATTGTTCTTTTCGCTACTACCTCAGTGTAACTAGTAGGATGACTAAAGTGTACAATTAAATTATCATCGTTTTGCTTTGCTTTGTTGTATGGCTCTGGAACGTACACTAAATCTATATTGGTCACACTTCTCTACGATTGGTCATATTTTGTCATCGTTGAAAATAGTAACAGTTTTGGGTAAGCAATTGGCTCATTTCGTGTCACATGACCTATCTCTGCACCAATCAGCGATCAGACTCTCCTACTCGATAAACGTCTGTGTGCTGAGCTGTTGTCCGCTCTAGTTCTAGGCTTACTTCTAAGTACCGAGTCTAGAACATCCTTGACAGGCACCGATGACGGCGATTATGGAGGCATCTATGGCCACCGGTCCTGCCACAAACGCGCCCGCTAATAGCGAGGGCATATTAATAGGCGATAAAGTGTATTCCGAAGTCATCCTCACCATAGACAATTCTTTAATCCCAGAGGAAAAACTCTCGTCGACCCTGTCTATGCAGGATGGCCTAGACCTGGAAACCGAGACCTACCTGCGGATCCTGGGCTGCGAGCTAATCCAGTCCGCCGGTATCCTGCTACGACTGCCGCAGGTAAATGTAGCCACCGTTCAGATGAACGACGACCATGAAATTACTTTAATAAATTGCCGCCATAACGTTGACAGGTCGATTTAGTTAAATCAGCGGTGTGGTTGTTATGTAACGTCTGACAAATTAAGTTATAATAACCCAACAAAATCAATCCGAGTTAATCTTGGTTAAGGTCATTTACTGTACATAAATTAGATGTCAGTGTTGGTCATAAAGTATGCAATTACAGCCAAATAACAGTGGGTTTTACGTAGTTCGTTATCGGCGACAGACCGCCTAGACAAAAACAAAATGGCGGCCGTTGATTTTCAACTCAAAACAGGAACGTTTATGGCAAATTTCCTTTAATCGCTTTTCTTTATTACAGGTTGCCATGGCGACAGGTCAAGTTCTTTTTCATCGCTTCTTCTACTCAAAGTCCTTCGTGAAACACAGTTTTGAGGTAAGACACCAACTTAAACCACATGTAAGCAATGCGGATGGCAGCCATGTTGTTTGGGCAACTGGCAGTGCATTGAGACTAACCCAAACATGTCGTGTCGCTCTGTATGAATTATTTGTATGTGTACTAGTGAGCTACCTAACTGGACGGTATTTTTGCTACATTATATGCATGTTAAAGCGCCTAAAATTCTGTCTGGTTATGATGTTACGATAGCAAATAAGGTACACCCACAATTAAGCCGTAATGGTAACATATGATTAAATAATAGTAAAAATAATTAAAATATGTACTTGAGCAGGCTTTATTGTGATAGAAAAGGCCCAAACAGGCTGATTAAAAAAAAAGTTGTCTATAAACTAATGTATGAGACTTGCTTTCATGGGTGTTTTGACAGCTCTTCTTGCCTTTTGCCCCTCTCACTAGATTGTCGCCATGTCCTGTGTTAACCTGGCCTCAAAGATCGAAGAAGCCCCTCGGCGGATACGAGACGTCATCAACGTCTTTCATCATTTAAGGCAGCTCCGAGGCAAAAAGTAAGCATGGCTCATTCTCACAGTGCTTCTCTGTTTGTTACCTGTGCAAGCAACCTACCACCTTAACAGATCTGATTATTTTTTAACAACGTTTGACGTCATCATTTCAAATTGTAAATGATTCAGGTATCCTTAAAGATATTAACTGTGAGTTGTCTTGTGCACTTCTGCTTGTTGTGGATACAATGTCTTCATTTGAGTGCCCTTTTGTTTGCTTTATGTATTCTAAACCATTTTAAAGCTTTTCAGTTTCTTCATCAGTCATAAATTGGTAGTAACCGCAGGATATAGTCTTCTGAATACCTGCGCGAGTAATATGCCTTCAAACAGCTCGAAAACGTAACCTTGATCGGTTACAAAACAATCGGGTTATATTGTCAGAGTTATTGGCTAGTCTAAATTTGACTTAGTCTACAACCTAAATGAAAGAGGATAACAAGGAAAACTTGTTCATTTAAAACCAAGGCCACGGTATTAACTTGAATTCTTTTTTCCCTTGCAACCAACTAACAGCGACCAGCTACATTTACCAATGCCTGGGTGATGTGGAATGGTACGTAGAGATGAAGCAGTCGGCATGGCAACAGTGAGCGAGGTGTCGCTTCCCCCCCTCCCCCGGGAGAAGCCAGTGGTCTGAAAGCGGTCACTGGGAAATCGGGGATCGACAGGTTGGCCGCTGGTCCGAAGCGTCTGGGTGACTCCTGTATCTCAGTTTAAGCTTATTGTCTCTGCCGGCACAGGTGATGATGCAAGTTTTTATTTTATCAAGAAAGACACCTCACCCCACACGTCATGGCTGCCACAGAAATATCACACGTTGCACACCCAAGACCAATGTTAAGGGTTTGTTCACATGAAAGGGCCTGTTAGCGGTTACACACGGAGCATATGCTGTATTTAGGGTAGCCTTTTAAGATCTAAGTTACTTAAACTAGTCGTTTCACACTCTTTTATTCAATTCACAAATAAATGTTAAGACGGTGGTTTTAGATCTTATATGTTTTGAAGCATTATTGGTATCCACATGTTAGATCATGTTTGTCGCTGTTTATATTCAGCTTTAACCAGACAGTACTAACCATGTTGTTTAATATAGACATAATCGGTTGTTTTATTAAACTTTAGATGTTATTTTGATGTTTTTCTAAATATTTTTGTGGACATTGCAGTGTTAATGAAATTGTTTAGGTGATTGTTTGTTTCCTAAAATATAAACAGATTCCATTTGCTATTGTCTTAAAGGCGGGGTAACCGATTTCCAAATTACGCTTTAGACAACTGAGTCGGGCCGAGTACCAAAACAACCTTGTAGCCAATCAGCAGTAAGGTGCACAGGATGGACATTAGCTGAGCCGAGCGCTGACGAAAGAGACAGATGGGGGTAGGGGTGTGTTTGTTTTGGTGATTTGAGCATCAACAATGGCTAAGAGAATTCGGACACCCCACCTTTAAGTTATATTTTCATAGCAATAGTGTGTTGAAAAGTAGACAGTTTGGTCTTTTATGTCCCTTAACTTAAGCGTATGATTTTTGAACAATAAATGTTTGGAAAATTGTTTCATGGTGGTAATATTTGTAGCAGGAGTATAAGTTAGTCAGATTTGTTTCTGATTGAGCAATGTTTTCTAGGCATTCTTGTTTTCGGATATCAGTTTTTCTGTTGTTCTTGAGATGAAGGCGTTTAGAGACGTTAGCATTGTTACCTTTGAAGCACATCAATAAACATGTTTGTGTTTTGGGGTAATTATAGTTGGAACATGATTCAGCACAGTTAGTACGTCATGAGCTTATTCTGTAAACAGTGTCGACAAGATCTCATGTCGTCTCTTTGTTTACTAGGCCACAATAATAGAAACGAGTGTCCCGACACTAAAATAAAAGCTTTGAAAAGTACTTGCCGCAATGGTGTGACCAGTCAGATCTTCATCAGGCAGCATTTGTCAGAGAGGAATTCTCCACAGTTTTGTCATTTTGTGTTTTCCAGTGCCTTTTGTGTTTTCCAGTGCCTTTTGTCTTTAGAATTGATCTGGTTAGTTCATTTTGATGTTGGTTCTTCTGGTGTGTTTCTTGCAAAAACATCTTTCTTTTCTGTTGAAGCTATGATGTGGTGAGGTGCAGTTTTTTTCGTCACTTGTGGCAGAGCTAAAAGTCTTACACTGAAGTTACAGGAGTCTACAAAAACTGGACCTGTTGCCTTTAGTTGGTTGAAGGGAAAAATCAATGATTTGAATTGTAAATAAAGCAGACACAAGGCACTTTCATTGTCTTGAGAAGTTTTTGGGTCGGGGGAAACCATTTTCTTTTCGTTCCTTCACAAATCAGGACTCCGAGCCCATTGATACTTGATCAGAACTACATAAACACCAAAAACCAGGTGATCAAAGCTGAACGCCGCATACTGAAGGAACTTGGCTTCTGCGTACACGTCAAACATCCACACAAGGTACGTTCGCACTTCACATTTAAAGGTTGTGCTGTTTTTTGAAGAGATTGGTCAGCCTGACATGCAGTTTTCTGTCTACCAGATTATAGTCATGTACTTACAAGTCCTTGAATGTGAGAAGAACCAAACGCTGGTCCAGACAGCCTGGTGAGTAGACGGGCGTTTTGCATTTGGAGTCTAGACCAGTAAAGAACCCTCTGCCTCTTATGTAACGTTCCTGTCCCTTTATCTGATGGATGGATTTATTCTTGGCATATGCGTGTTTGTGTGTATCAGCTGTTTTAAATCTCTTGTTCATGGCTGTGATTTTCTTAAAGCAAATGGAGAGCTTGGTTTAACTCTGTCCTTTCTCTCTACTCTTTGATTAAAGGGTAGTCCAAGATGGTAAGTGTCATAAAGAACCTCTGAACTCTGCTCCTCCAACCACATGACCTCAGGAATCTCCCCCCATTGGCTGCCCTTCTCGAGACAGCCAATCCAGTGAGAGCTCTCTGCCCGAGAATCACTGAGGGGGGCCTTTCCCAGCTGCCAGCAGCATCTTGTTTTCTTGGGGGTTGTCCAAAAGGATTTGTATTTTTGGTTTTGCTTTGTCTCAAGTTTTATCTCCTCTTTTTTTTTCTTTTAAGTTTGGTTTCACCGTTCTAAGGTTGTTTTAAAGCCTGAGTATTTGCACTTCATTGATTTATCTCTAACACCTAGATTTAATTAGATAAACATAGATTCTTTCTATTTTTTTATTATAAGTGCTGAGGTATGGATTTAATGTAGGAGATGAATAATTCTTAAAAATATGATGGTTTGAGCAGTCCTACAGGGACTTTCTCCTGCTCAGTCTATGACTTTCACATGAATTGAATGTTACAAAGACCCCATGAAATTAAAAAGCGTTTGCCATGAATCTATGTGTATGAAAGTTATCCAAACAAACTTTTAGCCAGTCTTTTCTTCCTACAAGATAAATCAAATATTGATGTGTCATCTTTTTGGTAAGGGCGTATCCATTTTTTGTCCAGTTAAACGTTCTTTAGAATGAGAATGCCCCGCCCAAATATTCAGGTCATGACATAGCCAAACATAGCCCACATACTTTAAATAGTATGTACACTGTCAATGTATTTTGTATGCAATGGAGTGCACTCAAAATAACTTATAAATAATAATAAAAAATTGCAAGTGCATTAACATAGGAAAGGAAACCACTGGTCTTGATATTTCATGGGGTCTTAGAGCTGCAGTATACATCACTAGTAGTATCTAGGGTGTTTGTATTCTTGTGCAGTACATAATGTAGTCTTTGCTTCATTTGTGATGATGACGACAAGCAGAGGTTTGGGTCCACATCTGTCTGTCTGTTTGCTTTTCTCAGAGAGCATTTACATCCCATATCTGGCTGTCACAGCGAAGTCAAAGATTTTTGTCTGCCCGCAAGTCTAGCCGACTAGTCTAATACTGCAGGAAATCTGTGTTTGTTCATTCTCCGGACAGCTGCTCTTTAAATGGCTTCGGTCCCACTTTGACTGGTCACCATGCGCCTCGCATGCCATTCTGTGTCATGAGTTGCATGCAGTCATCTGTGCTACCTTCCCGCTGCCTTCAGAATTCAGATTCCAGTTTGTTTCCATTTTACACCCTCACGTGCTTCATGATGGAAAGTTTAACGTTATTTTTAGGCGCTACTGGTTTCCTAGCCTTAAGTAAAAATGAATTTCGTTGCAGTGAATTGTGGCATTTTTTGCATGCACTCAAGGACAGTCTGTTCAGTACTTGACAAACCTCCCCGTCCTTCACCTCACAAGCTTGTCTATGTGCACAGGTGTGCACTGTACGTGTGCCTGTCCACATCGCATGCACGCTTAACTCTGGTATAGAACGACAGAGGTACATGAGACACAGAGAGGAAAAGGGCAAAGTTAAACTCAAGCCTCCATGTATTTGGTCTTTCTGCATCATATGAGAAGCCTCGTACATTAAATGGAGGTTGCAGATAAAGATCAAGCCACTTGGGCAGATTGCAATGTTGTGGTTCAACTTTTGTGTTGCAGGGACTACATGAACGACAGCCTTCGCACCAATGTGTTTGTGAGATTTCAAGCCGAGACCATCGCCTGTGCCTGCATTTTCCTCGCTGCTCGAGTGCTGCAGGTACAAGTTCATTGTCTGCTCTTTATGGTCTCCACCTGTCTTTTCTTTTGAAAGTAAAAAAAAAAAAGTGAGTGATGTAATGTGAGGCCAAGTATGGTGTTCCATACTCGTAAATTGTGCTCTGCATTTAACCCATCCAAGTGCACACACACACCCAGAGCAGTGAGCTTTTGTGATGTTTTTACAAATTTTCTAACACGATTCCTCTCTTTCAGATACCGCTACCAACACGGCCACACTGGTATTTGCTGTTTGGTGCTACGGAGGAGGAGATCAAAGATATCTGTATAACCACTCTGAAACTCTACACCAGAAAGAAGGTTAGACCTGTTTCACGTCACCCCCCCAGAGCCGTTGAGAGGGAGAGAGTCACGACAACGGAAGTTCAAACATTTTGCGTGTCACGTGATTCATGGAGCCTTCAGATAGTTCCAGGAAGGTTTTCTCTTTAAATGCTTTAGTTCTTTCTTTTTTTTTATTTGTTAATTGAATTGCGTCTTTAAATGTTTTAAAGGTTTGTCACAACTGGTCTGTTTTGCTGCAGCTCCATGCATTACTAGTAACTTACGTGAACTATTGAGAGGCTCCATGAACCGCCTTTGCTGTAAAAAAAAAACTGTTCCATTGGAGTCAACGGGTTGACGCAACTCTCTCAATGGCTCTGGTCACTCCCTTCTTAGTTTTATTAGTGGTGTTTGTTCAAGTGAGCATCACTATTACTGCTGCTCATTTATTGTGGCCTTTGACATGTAACTGCACCTGTTTGAATAGCAGGTCATTTCTTCTGTTTTATTCAACTGTTGTGTTTTAGCCAAATTATGAATTGCTGGAGAAGGAGGTGGACAAGCGGAAGGTGGTACTGCAAGAAGCCAAGCTAAAGGCCAAAGGGCTGAATCCTGATGGTACTCCTGCTCTCACACTTGGTGGATTCTCTCCTGGATCCAAACCATGTATGTTGTCTTTTTATGACCCTTTTTATTATAGCTTTTTAAGATTTATTTCTACGTTTGCACAAGAATGATGAAGTAGAAAACGGAAACGTACACATGACGATGTTGTCAAAACGATCCATGTTTACACAATTTCACGAAAACATGTTAAAACCAGTGGATGGCGATGTCACTTTGTAAAGAAACACTACACACCTCCGCACATGCACGAATCCAGGTTTAGCCCAAAAGTGCTTTTGAATACCCTTTGTCGGCTTATATGTGTGTTTAAAGTCTGGTGAATATAAAATAATGTGTTTCCGTTGATCGTAGTGTTGCAGTAAATCTACTTTTTGCTGAAGAAACATTAAGAAGTATGTTGCATAGCACAAACACAGTCCTGTAGGCCACCATTATTGTATAGAGTAAATTTGCTTATGCCTATAGAATGAACACTTAAATACACTTGGACATGATGTCACTGATTTCACAGTTTTGCTGTTTCACATATTACCTGGATAAAACATTAGTTTGGACTGCCGAAATGCACAAAATTTCTGTTTCTAATTGAAAACGTTCTCTTATAAACGACCCCTAAATCACCATCTTCATTTAGCGTTGCATTTAAAACTCAACCTACATGTCAGAAGATAAAGATGGCTCTTAAGAAGCCCTTCGAGCTAAAAATAAACATTTGATTCTTCCTGTCAGGTTCACCTAATGTAACAAAAGCAGATGAGACATCTCCAAACCCTCAGACGCTTAAGGTTGTGAAGAAGGAAACAGAAGATCGACCTCGGGGCTCCAAGAGCCCACACAACGGGTGAGTTTTTCACACCTAAAAACAGTTTCAGTTTCGTTTAATTTAAGTACACTTAGTGATCATCCTTGTCCTTTACTCAGACTCAGGAAGGACAATAAATTAGGCCGGAACAGCCGGAGTGCGACTCGTTCCAGATCGAGATCCAGGTCCAGATCACGCTCTCCCAGACGGCAGTAAGTGTCCTGGATCACTCTGCTTTGCTCATCTCTGATTGGTCGAGTTTGTTAAGCGAGTTATCTGTATTAAATTGCTCTCTTTCTTCAGTTACAATAACAGACGCAGCCACTCGGGCACCTACAGCTCACGTTCCCGAAGTCGCTCTCACAGCCGCAGTGCATCTCCACGGCGACACGCCAACCACGGCCCTCCATCTCCACTCCTGCCACACTTGAAATCAAAGCAGCGCTCGGACGACTTGCATTCACACAGCAGGCACGGGCACAAGAGGAAACGCTCTCGCAGCCGCTCACGCTCCGTCAGCAAACCCCGCGATAGGGACAGAGAGCGGGAGAGAGATAGGGAGCGGGACAGAGGATCCTCCGATCTGGCGAAAAAGCACAAGCACGAACGCAGCGGGCATCACCGCGAACGGCGAGATCGCTCACGCTCGTACGAACGCTCTCACAAAAGCAAGCACCACAGCAGCAGCCATTCAAGCCACAGTCGACACAGGCGCTGAGAACACTTTCCTCCGTCAGGTTATTTCTGCGAGACTGCGGATGTATTTGTCCGATTCAAGCGGCCGGTTATGGCTGCTGCTTGTTTGTTTGACTTATTTTGCTGTTTTAGTTTTAAATGTTAAGAAGTTATGAAACTACATATTTACAGTGTAAAGAGGAGTTAAACGTTGAAGTAAAATGAGAAATGCTTTGATTTATAAAAGCAACCTTTTTCAGAAGGTGGGAGAATCACTAGTTACACAAAAAATGGAAAATGTTTTCAGGAAAGAGGACAACTTTTGCACATCTATAGGAATAATTAAGATGCTCTACTGGTGAATGAAAATCTTTTTTCCCAGGGAAACCAATTTTCATATTTTTTTTTACAGTTGGATGCAGACATTTTTTGGATCATGGTGACTGTTTCACTGTTTCTTAGTCTGCACGTCTTCATGTCTGATTTTTACTCAATAAAAGGTGACTTATTCCTACTCTCAATTGTTGTTCACATGGTTGAGAATCGTTGCTGTTGATATCAGCGAGGAAAAATCCTAATGCAGAAATGGCAGCAGCAGTCAATATGGGTAATGTAGTAGACCAAAGCTAACCATGTTTTTTGAATCATCATCAAAAACACTTATCACAGAAATGCAGGGATGCAAACTGACATTTTTGGTTATTAAACGTCAGTGTCGGTCGTCAATCAGATTTTGATGTTGAATCGTCGTTCACTATTTTGTCGGTACATCAAAAGGTTTACGTCGAGAAGTAAAATATTGATTCAACAAAGAAATGGGTTATCAACACGACGCATCTGGCCGGAATCATAACCTTATTTGGAAACTTGGTGGGAGGTGCCTAGGGATGTTCGGTTCCGGGTTTTTTGGAGTCGACTCCGATTCTCAACTCCCAAATTTGGAGTCGATGGAATCAAATGATGCGTTTAAAAACACCGTGTAGCTATGTGTGCCGTGCGAGCAGTGGCGGAGCCAGAGGGGGTCCAAGGTAGAACTGAACACCCCTGACATCCAATTGGCCACCCCAAAATTTGATTCGCTACTTATGTTGATTGACATCTGATTTCACCTCTCGTTGAACAACGCTTTTATTTTGACGTTCGGGGCCCATGCTTTCACGTGACGTCACCTCACACGAAATTCAAGCGAGTCTAGGTGAGGGAACGGAAAAAAGTTGTGCGATGGATTGTACAGGCGCGAAATCTGAGATTTATTTTTAAAGACTGACGAAAGAGAGAAAAGAAGCAAATGGACCGCTGCAATTTGCTAAACAAATGGAATATTCAAAAGGACCCGCTTGCTTGCTAGCCATTTCAAGTCCGACCCAGCCAGGGACGTTTTTTTTTGTTGAACCATACCATTATAGTGTGGTCTACCTACTTTCTAACGTTACAGGTTTAAATGTTGCGTAAATGTAAAGTTTTCCCATCGTTTTCTAACCTTAGATAAATACAAACAGTGTTGGGAGAGATCCTCCATTTCTTTTAACATTTTAAGCCGGTTTACTTCATACAAACTTTAGAAGGAAGAAATAAGTTTCCCTCTTTAGCCTTGGCTTTAGGATTCCTAAACAACTTTTCATTGTGTAAGTTTATGTTAGGCTCCATTAACAGATAGTAAATCTTTTCCCAACGTAACATACATTGTTTACATCAGGGTTGGAAATTAACAGAGGCTTTGGAAAAAAAATGACAACAAGGTGAACAAATCTGCTCTCCAAGTTCAAGACAAAAGAGGAAAAATAGTCCATGCCTAATAAAAACTAGCTATGACAGTCACAATCTAAATAAGATTTAGGTGAAAATGAACGAATGTGGATGACAGCTTCTTTGCTCTGCTACAGCTAGGAGCATTACAGCCAATCAAGTTCAAGGTATGAATACTCTGACCAATCAGAGGCGTTTAAATGATTCACCGGTGAAGAAGAGCTGTGCTGAAGCGCGTCACGCTCAAAAAGTTTATCATTAACAACCGCGTACAGATACGATGTAAGAAAGAGATTCATTAGTCAGACTCTTTACTGTATTACCTGAAGCCATTGAGTGTTTTAGTGATGTTGGATGTTCTTTGTTTGTTTTCTATATATTTCCCGTTTGAATAACTGCTTTTTATGTTCCTTAGAGAATCAAAAAAGCAATAAAACAGCAGTACAATAATTCATAAACGCTTCTTGGCTTGTTTTGTAGCGTGTAAAGCGTGTGACAAGTGTTCATGTATCCTAATATCTGAAATTAATAATCAAGATGACAACATCAAGGGCAATAATCAGCATCAATGATTTTGTTTTAATCTTGCAGTCCTATGGAATGAGTTTTATGTTTTATCAGATATATGCTGCTCTGATCCACATCAGTTTAAAGACACCTCTGGTGCTGCATTGTTTCTGTTTAAATTAAACAAGTTATCAGGGTTAAGCTATGTTTTCAACTTTTTCATTATTTATATTTTATTATTTATTTCATCTACATACATTTAGAAGTAAATTATCACTTGTACCTCTTATCAGCAATCCTAGGATTCATTTTTTTATAATTTGATGCCAGGTCAGGGTTACACACGCATTTTCTGTCATGGTCTGTGGACCCCCTGAAGTAGCCTTGGCCACCCCATATATAAAACTTTAGCTCCGCCACTGTGTGCGAGTGAAACCAGCAGCTAGCCTAGAACATGAAGCACGTAAGCTAAATGAGCACACAGGTTCTAGTGATGCTTTAGTTATTCATCATTGTTGCCAGGTTTTTTTGTTTGTACCTGAAACTTAAGACACCACTTCAGCTCAGTAATGTAAGTAAAAAGTTATCAAGCAATTATTAAAGAGCAGTAAACTGTCACGACTCTGCCTTATCTTGTCATGGTTTTCTTGAGAGTCGTGAGACTCGTGACAAAGCCTTTGGTTTAGTGTGAGAAAGCCATGGGGTGTTTATCTTTTGACACTCCATGTGATTTCTCGTGTCTTGTCATTGGTCCCACCCCTCTCGTTTCCTGTATTGCTTCCTTGCCGTGTCTTATGTTTCCCACCTGCCCTCGTTGATTACCCTTCCTTTGTTTTCCCTTTAAAATGCCCTCATGTTTCATTGTTTTGTTGCTCGGTCATTGTATGTACTGTGTACCTGTTCCTTGTGCTTGCGTTCAGTGTTCCCGTTCCTGTTCCTGTCCCTTGTCTTGTCCGTGGACTGTGAGTTTCTTGTGTGTTACCCTGCCGTGTTTTTGTTTAAGACGTTGTGTTGCTGTTAGTTTATTTTTGCCCCCCCCGTGGGAAGTCTTTGTTTTGTTGTATTTTGCATTTGTTTAGTTTTTCCCCATCGTTGGTGTTTGTTTTATTATTTAATAAATATCCTTGTTTAACCCCTTCACCACTGCCTGCCTGCTATTGGGTTCTCCCCGTGTAAACCGTGACAGAATGATTTAGAATTGAAGGTAATCTTCAACAGCTGCCTCGATGAACCCTTCGAGCCAGCGAAGATGCGCCGGTTGAGACCCCTGGGCTTCGTGGACCAGGTCCAATTCGCGATGAATCGTGAGGAGTCCAGGGGAATGTCCATGGTGGAGCCTCTCACGGGGCTGGCGACCATCCAGGAGGATAGCCCCTTACAGGTCGGGGTTTTGGGTGTCACGACGCCATCCTCCTCTCCCCCGGCAGCTCCTCCTCCGCCCATCAGCATCCGTGGCCGGCGTAGACGAAGGGAGTCGTGGGACTCCCTGTCACTCGCAGCATCCACGCGCGGGCTAGCAGCCGGATCCTCTTCGTGCTGTGTACGAAAATGACGCATAGACGAAAGACACCATATAAGGATCTCCGGGAAAGACGACCCAACAGGGCAAATTACAAACCATTATTACAAGCGTTCCGTGGTGAATCCAGCAAGGGTAATGACACAGTTTTAAACACAGTTCTTTCATGTACTTGCTTAATAATTGTTTTTAGCTAATTATTACTCAAAAGAACTTGCGGACTGCCGCTTTAAGCAAAGTCAAGACCTGAGGGCCCCCACACATTGCCTAACATTTTTGTTTGAATTGCACAGCAGTATTGAGTTCATGGAATTAATGAGGCATATATACATTCAAATATAAACGGGATTTATTTTACATTGAACCACATAACAGCACAAAATTCTCTACAGTTTGTTATAAGAATAAACCTTGGTTTTGGGATGAAAAGTGTCCTTTGTTTTATTCAAAACAATACAGAATGCTTTTAGCTACAGTGTAAGAAAGTAAAAGGTGCAAGATTCTTCTTTTCATGCTTCTTTTCATAGCATTGTTTTGCTATATTCGTAAAATTAGTATTAGATTTCTTTTAATTTGCTTTCTTTCGTTTTTGAGCACCGCTTTGATACGTGTGCTTCATTGCGTATATCTGAGTGAATAAAACAAGCGTCAAATGATTTTACCGCTTGTAGCCACTAGGGGGCCCCCAAGCTTGCGGTGCCCTACGCATTTTCCGTGGTTTGCGTGGTGGTTAACAACGCTACTGAACACAGGCAGTCACTTTTGTGATTAATATATTAACCTCTCGCAGAATGTTGTTCGACTCTTTCTCTTGTTCGTTCGATTTCTGACTGTGATTTGTCGTAAAAGCCTGTGATTGTTATTATTCAGGGTGTGCTTGGGGGAAACCTGGAGGCAGTGATGCAGTAGCCTACATGGCCAATGATGAGACACGGAGGGCCATCTCCACCACCAAAGCCATTCTGAACTGCTTTATCAGAGTGTACTGGCACAGAGAAGCTATCCCCATCACACAGGAGCAGGGACCCAGTCAGAGCTTGAACCCTGGCCAACAGCATCCCACAGAACATAAGGTGAGATGCCTTGCTGATGCTTAAAGTCCCTGTGATCCGGAAGTTGCGATCGTTTTTACTTCCGTATTTTGACGCATTTCCGAGTGAAATGGAATTTTGATTGAGAAAAATAGTGGACGTGGCTTTCGTCTTTCTCTGCAATTTGATTGGACGTATAAAAACAGCCGTTGCATTTTGAAATGGACAGTTGAAGGGGAGGCGTTAACGGATGCTCTGCCCAAGCCATCTAAGAGACGTCATTTAAGATGGATTTTCATTACAGGACGGAAGTGCATTTTCAGATTTTAACTAAAGATTATGAGGGCACACGATTTTAAAAAGAGAATATGACCCACATTGATAAACTATTTACAATTAAAGCTGCAGCATTTCATGAAAAAATAGGCATTGTAATTTTTAATTTCACTGGGACTTTAATATTGAGATACTGGAGAAAACTGAACGCAGCCCTGATGTGTTTTGAGTGACTGATTTGATTGGTTCAGTCAGTTAGTCTCGTGAGTTCAGTGTTTGATATATGGGTTGTTTCAACACAATGAATCGGTTCAAATGAGTCATTATGTCGTGAATTGGACATTAGCGGACATTAACGTGCTGTTTGTTTTTCACAGCTGTAGGACATCGCAAAAGATAGAAGTTAACAAGGAAAACACTTCACTGAATAGGATTTTTCCTTTGTCAGCTGCATGTGCGGAACACTTGTCAGGGAAGAAAAGGCAACATGTTTTTGAGCACATTCACACCCAGCTGCAATTCAGGAAAAAATATTCTCCGAATGCGCCACGTGAAACATGGATTCTGTCTTCCAACCTTGCTTTTGATTAAAGTGTGAGGGAGAGAGACAGTTCAGAAAGCGCATTACATGTTTTAACCATATGTGAGCTCTTTGAATCTCATTTACCATGCGTTAAAGCTACAGTTTGTTAAAAACAACAACAATGGCGTAGCTTGATGACGCTGTGAAGGAGCGTGGCATGATGGGATCTGTTGTCTTCATCTCCACCGCCGATGGCCGTCAATCAGACGGGAACGAGAAATCATGTTAGCGGATGAGGTAAAGTAATAAAGTTTTATAAATGTTGCGTATAATTTTGGTCCATAAATAAGTGACTGCTCGAAACAAGCTAGTGGTTTGTTAGATGCTAGACACTACTTCCGCATTTGTCCACGACACTGTTGTCATGCGGTTTCTACGTCAGTAATGCGGTAACAAAGGGTAACGCAGATATGACAGGCGACTGCACAACCCCGTATGTCACTGTTTAGAATGGCGATTTTCTCACGATTTACAAGTAGTTGGAAACATTTGAGATATTGTAAGTACTCAGCCGAGCAAAATGTACAGTATAACACTGGCCTAGTGGTTTTGGGATATTTTACTACAAAATTGTTACAAACTGTACCTTTAACACATGTATGTTATCAGTCATGTCTATGCAACCAACCAAAGTGAGCCAAAGAGCCTGTTCGTTGATTAACGTTCAAAAGCCACATGTTTTTCAACAAAAAACTGAATAAAAATAGTTAAAAATGGCCTATCCTGCATATTGGAGTGATAAACTCGAGAATAGATAAGGATGCCAGTGTAATTATAAGATACAGCATAAGAACAAACACATAAACACAAGTTATATGTATGCGTATAGCCAATCTACTGACTGAAACTATAAACAAAGCAGGGGGTAGCTAAACATCAACCTATAGTAAACCATGGGAAAACCATTCACTTGATTAAACACAACTGCACGCTGTTTTGTGCGCCAGTTTGTTTGTGTTTGTTTGTGCGCCATTTGGACAACAAGACCGCTTGTGACACTTGACCTTCACTAACGAATGCTTTGACGTCATGAGTCAGTTGTCATTGTAGGATACCCTTTACAGTGAAGTCATTCATGTTTTCAATGAATATTAGTGAAAAAAGAAATTAATAAAATGAATTGAAAAAGGTTGTGGGTTCGACTCCCAGGGAACACATATAACCGGACTGCACTGTAAATCGCTGTGTCTACCTGTGTCTGACTGCTGACAGGTAATTGGATATGATATTTGGATTATTGGATATGATACAACTGATATTTGGATTATCATACAAAATAGTGTATGTTAGATCTTCAGGTTGACTGTTGTTTTGAAAATACATGACACTGATTATGATCCATTCTGCTGACAAACGTGCACACTGTAGTCAACACTATATCATGTTTGGACTGCGATACCAAGCTCAACCACTACATGTCAATGTCCCATACGGTTTCTATTAATGCGACAATGTTACAGGACCCATATAACAAATTATTTAATAAAGTTAACATACAACAAAATTCAACAATTCGTTTATTTAATGCAATTATTATACAATAAAAGAATAATTTTAATATTTTATATATTATTATATATAAGGTACTAGCCAGATGGATTCTAGTAAATATCAACAGATAAAAAATCAAAACCTGACCGTCCCTGCAAGGAGTGAAAGTGAAGTGAAAGTGACCTATTAGTCAGATATGGTGACCCATACCCGAAATGTGACCTCTGCATTTAACCCATCCAGAGACTAGTGAACACACGCACAGCAAGTGGTGACCACACGTACACCCGGAGCAGTGAGCAGCTATCACTGCAGCGCTCGGGGAGCAAGTGGGGGTAAGGTGCCTTGCTCAAGGGCACCTCAGTTGTTACCCCCTGGCCCTGGGAATCAAACCGGCAACCTTCTGGTCACGAGTCCGACTCTCTAACCATTAGGCCCCGACGGCCCCAACTGGGCTAAGTTTGGATCTTCCAAAATTACAATGTTCTAAAAACAAACATCAAAATCAAATCAAAAATGGGTCACTGAGCAAAAGACTAAGCTTCTACCATGGCCATCACTTTTTCCACACCTGAACCCTATAGAAAATGAGTGGAGAGAACTGAAGAGGAGAAGCACCAAAATGGAGCTGGAAATCTGAAGGGTCTGGAGTGATTCTCTATAAAGTAATTGTCTCAATCTCTTGTCTGGTGTTCTCCAAATGTATTAGCTATTATAGGTAAAGACACAGAGCTGTTATCTTGGCAAAAAATAAGAAGTTGTAAAAGGGTATGAATAATTATGAGCAATGGTATTAGAGAAAATCACATTTATTTCATAATGACATCCCCCTATTTAAAATTCTTATTTTCCAATGAAAGGTTAGATGTTTGTAACATTTTTCAAGAAAAGATCCAAAGGCTTAGCAATGCAGATTTATTTTCACAGCCTTGATCATATTTACCTAGGGTATGCAAACTTTTGAGCACAACCGTATATATATATATATATATATATATATATATATATATATATATGTGCGTATACTATAGCAGTGGGGGGTCTCGTAGCATTGGGGGTCTCGCATCATTGTCACCCTTTTTCACCCTGATATCCCTGGAAATTAACAAGCAGAACAACTTATAAACCTTTCTTAAGACCCTTCCTAATTTTCACTATTATTAAATATTTTACGAATTATTTCGCTCTTCCTGGTCATACTGGTACAAAAATATTCGTCTGCAGCAAATGACTAGTCTAATTGTGTTTTTGCTCGTTTAGAATCATTACGTGTCATTTTTAAAGTTCAAGCATCTTATTTTAATTAGAAAGGGCTTTTATTTTGTAAGGCCGTTCGAAGGATTGCTTTTACTTTGAAACCCTGCTGTGTTGGAAAGTTCCGGGTGTGTTCGGTGCAGGCGTGTCCGGACTGTGCGGTATGGAGACGCGGTGTTTATCGTTTCTGCTGGTATGTGTATTGTCTGTTTATCATGCCGCAGCAGACGACGGCAGGGTTAAAAACATGAAAATGCAGTATACTGGAATGCCACTCTTAAAATTTCACATTTGGTAAGCAAACAAAAAGCAGTTTCTGTTTCCGTTTCGCGTGTGCATGATTTGTTGACAGCAGCAATTTTAACTGCTGTTGTACTATGTCTATGTGCATTTAAAGGATTCAGTGGGATTTTATATGTTTTGTCTAAAACCTCAGAAGACATCAAAATGTTTTGATGATGTGTCAGTTCTTAAGTACAGTACCTACTCTGCAGTGTATCCTGAGGATATAGGCGGGTGTTTGAAGAGTACACTCGGGTTCTCACCCAGAGGTACCCAGACATCCGCACAGAGGGAGAAAACTTCTTGCCACAGCCCATATACAGGTGGGTGATCATCATACCTAAAACATTTGCAGTGTATGTCTTAAATAAACGTATTTAGCTCTTTTTTTATACATTTAAACTATATTGGTTTCTTCTGCCTTATGTTTTTTCAGGGACACCACTTCTTTCCTCTGTCTTTAAACTTGTAGTCATTGGTTTAATTATCCTGGGTAAGAATCCTTTTGCATTCTTCCGTATGGAGGCTCCAGGGATCTGGCTTTGGGCACAAGAAAATAAGGTTAGAATGATTCTGCTTGTGTAGAAAAACACTGATGTTTTATTTACGTAAAATATATTTAAAACTTTATTTCTCCCCAATTGCAGTAGTATTCTTATAAAATGTCAGTTTTTTTGTGAATGTCATTGTGCAAGTTTGAGTTCTGCATGATTTATGTGCATTTCATAAGTTTGTCATGTGTTTTAAAGATATATGCCTGCATGATGGTGTTCTTTCTTAGCAACATGATTGAAAACCAGTGTATGTCAACTGGGGCCTTTGAAATCACACTGAATGGTAAGACATGACGTTAACCAATAAATGTTGTACAGTTTTCTTATAACTGAAGCTACATGCTGTTTATTTTTATAATATATATATTTTAAATTAAAGACCACAATGAGAAACTGATCTTGCGATGTTTGTTTGTGTGCTCACAGATGTGCCTGTATGGTCAAAGCTTCAGTCAGGCCACCTGCCCTCCATGCAGCAGCTGGTGCAGATTCTGGAGAATGAGATGAAGTTGAGCGTGCACATGGACTCTCTACCCCACAGACGTGCATAATACTGCAGGAATCGAAAAGACTGAATGGGCCCTGTGGGTAGCTTTATGGTCTTTACCCCACCATACATTCATATCAAGTTTTAGATGAAATGTGAAGTCTTCTAAATGTTTGTATTGCATGTTTTTGCCCCTTGTTCTCTAGGTGTGTGAGGTCTTGTGTGAGGTGGCGTTAATGAAGGTTTGTACTGAAGGCGTGTCTGCTGGTGCGGACTGGATGTTCAGCCCCTCTCACTGTTTCATGAGTCCACAGCAGCTCAGATGTCCTTGGTTTAAAAGTACAGAGGAAATGGGATTGTCATCCGTTATTATTTTGTAGTCATTGATCATTGAATAACATGAAATCAGTGTTAAATACAGTGTTTTACCTGTTTATTTTCCTGAAAACTAATTTTGTTTTCAGTATATAGACAAATCTGGATGTTCAAACATTCTCTCTCTCTCTCTCTATTGTCTTTTTTTTAACTGTAAAAGTTGCCAGACTTGTTTATTCCACCCAATGTTTATCATGAGTTTTTTTTGCTATGTCAATGTAAACTCTAGCTATTTCAAGGCAAAGGTAGTCTTTAAAATGTGTGTAGGCCTACATAATATTAAATAAATACATATGTACATATCATCAAGGATGTACTTTGTTATAATATTATCTTTGATCATTTTTAATATTCGTTTATACTTGGTTTTGAAATAAAATTAATGAATGGATGTGTAAACAATCTGTGTATATTCATTCCATGTTTTCAAATAAATAACTTTGTATTTTTCTCACTAGATTAAGTGAAGACGTTTTTTCTAGATTTTTTTATTTAGAAAAGGAAATCTCTAGTTAAATTATTTTCTAAATTTTATGTAAATTAGAAATAGGAAATCTCTATTTTCAACACGACTCTGCGCCAGCGGCGTCTGCCATCAAATGGCGCTATCGCAGTGTTTAAGCATGCGAGCCGCCAATGAAAAAAATGAAGAAGAGATGGCTGTAGTTTGCAGTCACGTGGGTATTTAAGGAAGTGAACCCACAGAAACGCATGTGCTGTGAGTGTTGTTAAATGTTAACGTAGTTATCTTCAGTCTTTTCTGATAAGATTTCAGTATTGTGAAATAACGCTTTCTAGCTAGTGTAACGTTACTTAGTCATATTCATTTGATGCAGATATGTTTAGGAAGAGGGTACATAGGAGAGGGAAGAGCGACAGTTCCTATTAGTATTGTTGTCTTCTTAGGGTGCTTATTCGTCTCATGATCAAATTGGTCACGCACCTATCTGTATTAAATCCAATATTCTCTCTTATTTAAAGAAAGTAATCTAAGTAACATCTGGCTATATTATAAGCAAAATTTTACTTGCAAAGACAAGGTTTGTTATGTCTTCAGTTGTAGCTGTGGAACACAATCCATTGATCCCTACCCTCTGCTGACGATGAAGTTTGAAGAAACATTTGCTTTACACATTTATTGCTAATCACATTATCATTACTGTCAAACAAACTGTCAAACAAGTGCATACAACTTTATTACAACTAATTAAAAAGGTTTATTTAATAAAACAAGCACACGCTTTGTAGTGCATGCATAACAAAACACCTCGCACAGATGAAAGCCGAAAAAAATATTGTGCTAATAGTGTTATAATTAAGCTCGCGTGTTTTTACACTTGATTTACACCAACATGCATAAAATATTTTGTTTGTGTAGAAATGTTAGCAGGTCGGATCTTTTTCACCTGGCCCGCTCTACTGTTCTGTGGATGATCTGATGTGGAATCACGGAGGACTGCTGTTCACCCGTTTCATCTGGGTAAGAGTTTGAAATACATTTTTCTTGGTCACAGTGTTGCATAAACTTTAAAGCAGCTGTATTTGATTTGTGTTATTGTGGTTGTTTTTTCTCAGAGGCACAATCTTTGAGTATTTTACATCTTTAGGGCCCAGTTTCACAGACAAGGCTTAAACCTAGTCCCAGACTAAAGTGAATGATTGAGCGGTCTGAAATTAAAATAACTTGCCCTGAAATATATCTTAAAATATATCAGTGCCATTGTTTTGTCTCAAGATGCACACCAATGATGTTTTTTCTAAGGCATTTTTATAAAAGCGACTTAAATATCCTAATTTAACTAAGGCATTGTCCTGGCTTAAGTTAAACCTTGTCTGTGAAACCGGCCCTTGGATTTCACTTGATGGTCTCACCCCTGTATTTCTCAGCCAAGTGGCCTCAAGATGACTTAATAATGTAAAAATAATATAATTTGCTTTAATTATTACAAATATACTTGTTATTATGAATAATATTATTGTAATGAACGATTAACAAAGAATGTGAATAATTGTCAGTGTGTGAAAGTGGAAATGAGTTCAAGCTTCTTATTTTATGACTATATGACTCTTTACTGACCCCTGCTGTAAAATAAAGATTATTGCTATTTTGCAAATGAAGGGTTTAAAACCTGTAAAACCTACTGTAAACTTTTTTTGTATTGTTAATGTGGATGCAGTATCTTTTTTTTTTTAGCAGTTTTGGCATCTTAACCGTGCAGGTACCCTGATCGGATATGGAAGTAAAGGAAGATGTGGATGCTGATGGTGAGGATCAGTCGACAGGAGACGATGTCATTGACATCAGTTTTTGCGGCTCCACACCTCTGCTGTGGAAGGTGTCAGATATAAAGAGGTGTCGAGGTGCGGGTGTGATCGGGGCTCTTGTGGGCTCTCTGGCCCGTCAGCCTCGGCAGAATGTGCGGCTGGGCAGACCTCTTGAGCTGATGCAGGAGGAGGCGCTGATGCTGGAGGAGACGACCAGTGCTGCAGCATCACTGCACACTCAGGTCTCATACTCTGTCTGTCTACATATCTATATATCTGCCTGTCTATCTGCATCTCATGCCTGTTTATAATATCTACCTGTTTTTCTGCCTGTTCTTTAAATATTGCTTTATGTAGCGGTATTGTGTGAGTGACATCACGTGTGTTTCATCATTATTGTCTCCAGCAGGACTGTGAAGATGAGGAGGCCGCGAGACAGTACGAGGCAGCGCTGGAGAGCAGTTATACAGAGCAGTGCACTCTGGCCCTGGAGGACAAGAAGACAGTGCTGAGGAGAATAATGCAAGAGAAAGAGAATGGTGTGTGATCCATTTACAACAAATACTTAAATTATTAAATTAAAATAATATACAGTATAGGAGAGACCAATAATGTATTTGGATACTTGAGCCACATGTAAAAACACGTAGGAAAACAAATATCAAACTAACGTATGAAGTCAATTGTAATTCTGTTCACCACAGGTTTAGTTCATCATGTGTGTACTAAAAACAAGATGGCTGGGCTTGTGACTGTGTCGGTCCTGTTTAATTATGTCTGTGGTCCGACAGATACTGATGACTCCGGAAATGCAGTCAGAGATCGTCTTAATGCCCTGGACCAAGCTTTCAGTTTTCCACGGTCTGCTATGGCGATCCAGCTTTGTACAGCCCGGGCCGGCTTCAGCCACTGCCCAGATGAGCGTAGTTTCCCTTCCACAGACTGGCCAATGCCTAGAGATGAACGTTCGGAAATCAGATTCCGTGTATACAGGGATTTGAGAAGTAAAGGCTATTATCTGACCTCCGCAGGGAAGTTCGGAGGAGATTTCTTGGTATATCCAGGTGTGTTCATTACAGTCACATTCTTGTGCATTCAAGATTATATTTTAAGTACGACTCCGGTAACAGTCAAAATGTTGTTCTTTTGCCACAGGTGATCCTCTGCGTTTTCACGCTCATTACATTGCATTGTGCATGTCCATGGATGAACAGTTGCCGCTCTGCGATATTCTGGCTATAGCTCGTCTGGGCTCTAACGTGAAAAAAACAGTGTTGCTTTGCTCTCCTCAGAAGCCCAGCGAGACTGGAAAGGATGAGAGCATAGAGGAGGGTGTGGTGTATTCATCGCTGCAGTGGAGTTCTATGGTTTAACTGGAATAAACTCGTTTGATCTGTTGAGGTTGTTGAAAGGTGGTGTGGTGCTATTGATGCAGGTCGAATAACTCTGTCGTGCCTCTATATTGTGGAATGAAATAAATCTGATGGAGTTCTCAAAATGTAGAGCATCATACAAGAAGATGCCTTGATATAAGTGATGTTTTGGGAATCTGCTTAATTTATGTTTGTGCTGTTTTCTGCCCAAAAACATTTCATATCTTATTTTGTGCAGACATTATTGTGGCAAAAGAAGCATACGTATATAAACACTGGTGTGAATAAAAAACTGAGTTTACTGTTTTATTCAAAATGTTAATATATAAATGATGGGAAATTGAGCTGAATAAGTAAGTATGGCACTTGCATCTGCAAAGTGAAAGAGAGTTTTTGTGGGGATTGCATAAATGTAACGCCCTTTTTTAGTGTTGTACAGTCATGCTGTGGTTTCAACGATGTAAACGTCTTGTTGGTAGCAGAGAGGCTGTGCCAGTGGCGCATGACATCTCGCGAGAACAACACGAGCACAGCGCGAGATCAAGTTGCAGACGGAGGAAAGGCAAGAAAAGGCAGATCTTGACATTGACAAACTAAAAAAACCTGTTAAAATGTCGGGGCGATCCGTGCGAGCGGAGACGCGCAGCAGAGCCAAAGATGATATTAAAAAAGTAATGGCGGCTATTGAAAGGGTTCGTCGGTGGTAAGTTGCATATTTTCAGAGAGAAGTTTCTGTTCAGCGTTACGAAAATAAACTTCAGGGTGGCGGGGAGGGTGACGTCATTGCATTACGTGACAGACAAGCGAGTAAGCCAATGAGGCTTAGTATATACAGCGTGTGGGCGGGTCTTAATGTGTTATTGGGATTATATAACAATTTGTAGAGATATATATAATAAAATATATATACATGTTCTCTTATATGCTTCTCTAAGGGAAAAGAAGTGGGTTACAGTGGGCGACACATCCTTACGGATATTCAAATGGGTCCCTGTTACAGAGACTAAAAAGGTTTGTGGGAAACATAACAGTTTATTTTACCCAAATGTCCATGTTGCAGATAAAGGAATGTGATCATAGTCAAAATAACTTTCTCTCTAGATTTACAAGCCTAAAGGGACAGGTACAGCAGGGAGAGGACTGAAGGGTTTTCCTACAGATGTGGTGTTGGAAAATGCCCGTTCAGTGCTATTGGATTTTCAAGGTAACAAAAGACATATCATGAGATGTTTATGGAAGACTTTCATGTCAGAGACAAGGAAGTGCGATATTTCCTCTGTAAACAGTTCCAAACATCCCCTATTTAATGTAATGCAACACGCAACTGTGTTGTGCTCTGGTTGGCTTTGCATTTGTATGTGGTTTGCATTTGTTGTAACATTACATTCTGACAAAAAAAACATTATAATTCTCACAATTACGTCTTAGACTACCCACAAGTTCTTTAATTCTTACAGACGACAACAGTAACCAGAGTTTCCTGTCAGATGCCTATCAGTCTAACACAAAAGTGGACAGCAGTGGCAACTCAAGTCCACAGCACGTCAGTGAAGCTGTGAGCCCGTCCCATGCACCTTACTTCCGCACTGAGGATTCCCAGCCTCCCACCCTGGGTCAAGAAACTATGGAAGCTGAGAGAGGTGAAACAAGCTTAAAGAAATCTTCGTCTTTACTGTATTTATCACAGCCTCACATAATCTATCACAAAACAAGGCTGGTGCGAAATTTCAATGAATTATCTCATTCTTCCAAATAGGATGTTTATCATTGATTTTGCAAATGCAAATTTCAACATAATTGTTGTTGCATAAAGTGTATTATTGATTGCATTTTTGACAAATAAGCATATTGTTCCTATTTAAATTACAATAACTTTAGATTTTGTTGTGTAAATATGATCCAGACATATTCTTGACGTGGATTTATGAAACTAGATTAGAAAACCTGTTAAGATTCTGTAAGGTTTTTATGCTTCTAATGATCAGTCCTCATATTTAGAGACATCAACGACTAGCAGTGAAGTGACAGATGAGCCCCCGACTCTCATTAAAGAAGATGTGTCGTCTCTGTCTGCTCAGGTACAGCTGTCTTTATATAAATGCATTCTGGAAATTAAAAATGAACCCTTGATTGAATACATTATTTGACATTGTTCCTGTTTCAGGAGGAGGAGGAGGAGGAGGAGGAGGAGGTTGTTGGAGCTCCATCACTTAAAAGAGTTTGCGCTGAACAAAACTCAAATGTGAGTTAATCTCACTGTTCTAAAAATTACTGGTCAAAACGGTCAATGACAGAGATTAAACATTTGAAGAGACATTTCTACAGCTTGCCAAAATGCCTGAAATGCTTTTATTTGATCAAACTAGCTTGAACGTTTTGTTGTTGTTTTTATTAGTTCTCCACAGTGTATTACTCAAATGTTGTCAGGTATTTTCTAATGAAGGTCAATGACTGTGTCCGAAATATACCCTAATATAGTGCACTATTTGAGGAGACATCCATTTTAGTGGTGTCCGAATTCATAGTGGACATTACTGAGTGCAGTCATTCAATCCCACGATGCATCCTAATAACGAGTGTACACCCGCTGTACACTGGCACTCTCACGGCTAGCTGCTAGCCATTTATCGTGAGGCTCGCGCTGAATGAATTCCCGCGTCTCGGCAGAAGATGGCGCCCGCAGCGCTTCCAGTGCACCGAGTGTCCAAATTTACTCACTCGTTTTCACCCGCTCCTTAAAGTGGACTATATAAGCTGTCCCGTTTCGTAAGGCTGTGTCCTCCATAGGTATCATCCTCTAAAGCAGTGGTCACCAACCCTGCTCCTGGAGATCGACCGTCCTGCAGACTGCAGCTCCAGTCCAACCCTGCTTCAGCACACCTGTCTGTAATTATCAAGCAAACCTGAACACCTTGATTAGATAGTTCAGGTGTGTTTGATTGGGGTTGGAGTTGAAATCTTCAGGACGGAATCTTCGTGGTACTGGCAGCAAAGGAAACAGGAAGTACCACGTTGCTATGACGACACGTCGCACACCTGTCAAAATAATTTAAATGATTTCTACATGATTTAAGAGGTAAAAAGTTGGTTACTTTCTACCCTAAACAATGCCAAAAGAGTTAAACAAATATACAATTTTTGCCTTACTGTTTCAAAACGTTTAAAATTCACTAAACACTTGTAAACCTATTTACTACATATGCCTGCTGAGATAAAAAAAAAAAAAAAACGTGACACAAATTGTAAACTGTTAACATTTAAACACCACATATTTGATTGAATGTGCAGCTGTTGCCGTTTATTCAAATAACAGAAGTTGGCCAACGCACAGAATTGTGGGTTATCTCCAGCAACGAAGGATACAGCTCATGTATCCTCCGAATTCCTGTCAAAGAAGGTCGCATTTGAAGGGTGCCTCCGGAGAGTCCTACCTGCTTTTATGAAACGAGACAGCCTAGATGACGTAGTAATAGTGAACTAATGTAGGGAATAGTGACTGACCGTTTGGGGGGGGGGGGTTGGCGGTTTAGGACACAGTCCGTTTTATAAATGTACCTTTTTTGCATAATACGCATGTGATGCATACAGAATGTCAAAATATTTGTCGATATATTCAAGATTTCTTTTCACTGTAATCTGTTTACAGTATAATCTACAGTATTTTAAAGTCTCTTTAGACTTTATTTTATTCAAATATTGTTATGCATCTTTTTATATGACAAGGTCACACTTTTGTATTTTAAATATGAAGGTTAACACTCTCCATAGGCTGAGGTATTTTTTAAAAAACGAAAAAGACAATAAACAAGATTGCATATGATCATCAAATCATGTTGCTAGTTACAATATTTGTCCAGGCTTTCTTGTATGAAAAAATAAAAGCACTTTGATTTATTGTATTTCTTGGTCAATTATTATATTTTAGTATATTTTCATGTGGTGTGTGTCATTGAATACTTGAATTTTAGTTTTATATAAGTGAATGAGATACAAGCACTATATTATCACATATGTAATCGGAACAGTTTAACCTAAACTGTCTCTTTATTTGGAACAGAAGTGTCGTGCGCACTCTATTGTCTCCATTTAAAATCAATGCGGCTGCCTCCTTCAATGAATGAATTCGACATAAAGTCGAGTCTACAAAATAAGCATTTCTGATATTGACAAAACAATAAATTAATGAAACGGTATACTGTCATTTAAAAATAATGTAAGAGTTTACCACACACTGACCTCTAACCACGCTTATAAACACATCTTATTTTTGATTGGAGGCGTGTTCCTTTGACAAAAGGTGGAGTAGAAAAAACTGACAGTTGAATCAACCAATCAAATATTTTAAACTGTGTCGTAGTTGTTTAATAACCAATAGCTGTAGGCTATGGGCAGGGCTTATCCATGAGACGCTGCTTGCTACCGGGGTAACGGATTTTGAGGTTGTACGGAATGTTGCCGGTGTAGCAGGAACTCCCGCCATTTTTCAATCGCCTACAAACCTTGTTGTTTGTTTATATAATCGACACGTCGTTCAAAACGATATTTACACGGTTTGCACTCGCGTGGGACGAGGAAGTTGTATGTCGTTCCGGCCTGGACAATCAATTGCACACGGAGTTGAGTGGTTGAAGAAAGCCCGCCATACCCGTGCTGACGGGCCGCCTCCGCTTCAGTCGCGTTTCGCGCGTTCACCCCGGCACTTCAGGAGCTTCCGTTGCTTTCACTCACAGCACTTTTACAGCCACATCACCATGACCCCATGGGCTCCTGCGAACCGAAGTTCACAGAAGACATGTAACTGATCCACAAAGCTACAGTTTGTTTGGGTTTTATTTTCACTCGCTTCACGTAAGAGTAAAGCGTCGCGCGCTAGCCTAGCCCCGATGCTACGCCGCTAAGACGCGGGGATTTTACAGGTTATTCAGTTCAAGCTGAGCTCGAAGTTACGTTTCTGACAGACAGATCCAGTGCCGTAGAAACCCGCGATGGCACCGTTGCTAGGACGAAGGCCGTTCCCGCTGGTTAAGCCACTGTCGGAGCCGCCGGGCCCGGGAGAGGAGGTGTACATCATCGAGCACACTAAAGAGGCCTTCAAGAACAAAGAGTATCCTTTATGACTGTCTCTACCGTCCGCTTACACGGTTCACACACAGGAACAGTTCCGTGCGTCGGACTCGATCCGTTATTTGCACGCGGATCTTGTTTTCGTGGGTAGTTGTGCATTAATGGCTTTATTATTGTTTTCCTCGCACGCTGGATCTTATAACGCTAAACGTCGACCATGACGTTCCAGTTATCAAACTCATTAGACGTGACCGAATGTTATTTTGGCCAGGGTTTTAAGTGATGAAACGTGCTCAATGACATGTTTAAGATTTCTTTTCTCGTGCGTTTTAAAGCCAGCTAATGTTAGCACGCTAGCTCAAGGATGCAGTTTGAGTGTGTCGTCTCGCTAAACAGTTTCCCATCAAACTGCCATGACTCAAGCTTGTTGTAAGACACTCGCGTTTACAGTTTCCGCGTGATGTGAGATGATAACGCGAGGATGTGTGCGATTCTTCTGAGCACTGCTATGCGAGTGTGTTTATTAGCGGAGTTTGTTTGGGGATATTATTAGTGGTAATAATCTATATGCCGGATGGTTGTATGTGTGGTTTAACAACGTTTTGGACTCGCTGGACTGAGGAGAATGCGAAAGTTCACGTGCAGCTGCTGCGCGAGGTCATTCTTTCCTCGCCACGCGAGTTTCGTCATGATTGGTAGTACAGTAACGTTAGAGCTGAACATTATAACACACGCTGTCATTTTCTGCTGTCAATGCACTATTAACACAATATCTGAACTATATTATGCTGCTTTTGTATGACGTTTTGATAATATTCAAACGGGACAAGAAGACATTTGCTCTGAAAAACAAATGTAAATGATGTGCGAATTATTACACTGTCTCTTTGCATAGATTATATTTTTGTACAACAGAAATAATCTGATCGTGTTGACAAAACGCTTTGGGTTTGTCAACCATATTGTACTTTCCGGGTTGTCGTCACCGGATTGGGCGCAGGTTCTTGAAGGGCGGGGCTTTAAAGTAAGGTGGTGAAGCTGAAAGGGATGGGTAGAATAAGTGACTGAACGTTATATTTGATAATTTAAGCAGATCCATTTCACCACAATTAGATTAAAGAAGGTCTGAAACTTGGAACGATAGTTTTTGTGTGTGTCTGTCCTGGGGTTTCCCCCATTTCAATTCAGCTTTCAATATCATGTCGAAAAAGTGAATTCTTGGTCTGTAATTATTGTAAACGTGAGTGAGTTTATCGCGTAATGAACGTAAATGTTTTTGACCCAGTTCTTACCAATGCTGCTCTTAAAGGGACAGTTCACACAAAAATAAAAATTTGGTTATTATTGTTATTGGAAACTATGACTCTTTCTTCTGTCGAACACAAAAAAGATATTTTGAGAAATGTCTTCTTATATCTTCTTTCTATGTTCTGCTGAAGAAAGTAAGTCATACAAGTTTGGAATGACATGAGGGTGAGTAAATATAAAATACTTATATTTTTGGGTGAACTACACTTATAAAAGCACATTTAAATGTAAAATGTGTTCATGTTGTAACCGCTGCTCCTGGCCCTTTAATTATTGAGCTTCTGTGCCACACACATGCATTATGAATGAGGCTCATTTGTCATGGACTGGTAGTGGTGTTTTCACTTGAGTTGATCATCTTTGGCTTTCTGTATGCAGCTTTAGAGCTTTGGTGCTTTTCTTAGTCATTTCAAACTTTGTCCATTCTTGGAACAGCTAAAAGCATTGCAGATTCTGTATTGGAGTGTGTTTTGTTCTTAACGGCTTTGTTCAGAGAGTATGATGCTCGGCTGCACAGATACGCTGAGCGGATATGGACGTGCAAGAGCACCGGCAGCAGCCAGCTCACACACAAGGAAGCCTGGGAAGAAGAGCAGGAAGTCACTGAGCTGTAAGTCACCAGAACCAATGAATGAACGTGTGTCTTCATGTATCAGTCCTCTGTTGTGCTGTTGTCATTTTCTCTCCCTGACAGTGACACTTTTTAAGGATCGTCTGTCAATTAAAAATTCGATTAAATGGATTGATTACATATTTTACTCTGTGATCTCTCTCTCTCTCTCTCTCTCTCTCTCTCTCTCTCTCTCTCTCACACACACACACTTGTGTTGAGTCACATTCACACAGTTTAATTATGATTTATGTTCTGCTCATATCTGAGAAATGTGGGTAGATGCATTTTATTTTTTGCTTGTTGGATGTGCTGATGACCAGATACATTTTATGTGTGGAGAGAAAGGGACAGTTTAGTCATAAGCTGCTTATGTAAGATGCACTGTGGGCAGTACATGGTATAATGGCAGCTTCTCACTGTTCCTTCTTTGAAGCTGTGCTTCTCGTCTCCCTCTGCTGGCCATGAGGAAAACTAGCAGAATATGACACAACTTAAAGAGATACTTCACCCAAAAATGAAAATTCTGTCATCATTTACTCACCTTTAGGTTGTTCCAAACCTGTATACATTTCTCTGTTTTGCTGAACACACAGGAAGAAATTGGGAAGAATGTCAGATCTTACCCACCAATAAATACTGAGTCAATGGGTGATAAGATTTGACAATCTTCCAGATAACTTGTTTGTTCAGCAAAAAAAAATGCAGGTTTTGAACAATCTGAGGGTGAGTAAATGATGACAGAATTTTCATTTTTGGGCGAAGTAACTTTAAAACAACACCATTACCCTTGAACAGAAACAGAAATGCACTTTATAGAAGAAACTTGCAAATGAATGCAGAACTCTTCACAGTTTTAACATGGAAATGTACGTGTTCCATTAGAACATTTTATAAGTAAAACTTGTGTTTTATAGTTATTTTGTTCTCCCACAATACCACCTGTTGTCATGTAATGCTATTTAAGTAAAAAAGACATAAGACCTGTGTTTACGTCCCCTTTGTCATTAATGTTTACTTGAAGAGTTTGATCTTGTTGGATGGTTTTGCTTACACAGGCTTCAGGAGGAGTATCCGGTGTGGTTCGAGAAGCGTGTTTTGGAGATTGTGCACCATAACACAGTACCTCTTGATAAGCTAGTTGATCTGGCCTGGGTGGAGATTCTCACAAAGTATGCAGTGGATGAGGAGTGTGACTTCCTGGTATGAGCTTGGATTTGATTTGACTTCTGATTTCAAAAAACTTTACTAGAAACTGAGAAATCATAAACCAGTAAATCACAAAAAGAAGCTATTATTAAATTGCCAGTCATTACTATTGCACACATTTGAGGTTGAAAATTGGAATTAGACCCCCCCACACCCCCCCCCCCCCCCCCCGTGTATTTTTTTTCCCCAAATTATTTTTTTTCCGTTTGAATTTTCTGGGTTCAGTTTTTTCCATTTTGTTTACGATACAATAGCAATATTTTTGCCCACGTGAAAAATATTTCCGCATACTATAGCATTTACTCATTAACTATAGTTAGACATCTAGATACCACAGTGTTTTTTAACCATATGGAAAAAATCCATTAAAATATGGCACAACTGTTAATAGAAACCAGCATCTCTCTGGTGCATTTTCTGTTTTTTTATTTTGTTTCTATTTGAATTTAACATTTTTTTATATTTTACTAGTACATTTACTTTATTAAAGGAAATAATATCATATAGTTTATTCATGTGTGTGTGTGTCATAGTTAAAGTTAGCTGGACTTGAAATGGTCATTAAATAAACTCTCAGAGCAGCTCTGGAGACGTGTTTGCATCCCCATATAGTGAGATGCTGTAAACAGATGTGTCATGCGTGTAGTACAGGAAACGTGCAGAACAGACAGATTACATATTAAACCGCATCTGAATCACTGCTGATGTTATTTAAGCACAAATTGAATTTTATTAGCTTTTCAATGCTGTTTTCTGATTTAGAAATTCTAAATTTGCAAGATTCCACACCATTCCGTGTTATACATCAAATTCCATTTTAATGCCTGGTAGGGATGTAACGATTCACCGTGAGCCGGTTGAAAATCGGTTATAATGAGTGACGATTCAAATCAGTTGAGTTGTGAACTGAATCGCAATACATTTTTTGAACAGCAGGGGCCGCTATTTTCACTGCAAATCTAAACGTGGACATGCTGATATTTCTTAAATGCAAAAAAATCCAAGAAAATCTCAGACAGTATTAGTTTGTTTATATTAAAGAGACTTTTTTATTATTAATTTGTTATAAAATTGCAGTTTAGTTTTGTTATTTGAAATATAACATTATTTTATTATACAAAGAAACGTGAAGCATTTAAGAAATAATGCAAGGGAAGTTGTTCGTTTCTGATTTGTTTCAACTCATTTTGTAAAAATAAATCGTGAGTAAATCGTGAATAAATCGCATCGTGAGATCAGAATTGTGACTCGCATCGCATCGTGAGCTGAGTGAATCGTTACATCCCTAATGCCTGGATTCCGCGATTCCTCCCGTGTGTTTCACACTGCTGAAATCGTATGGCCCTAAGAAGTTAAGAGTGACGATTTTGAGTTGGGGCAGTAAGCAACCACCCAGGACACTTTAAAAGTCACATGACAACCCTCCTAGTATGGTGGTGCCAAGATACTGAGTTGATTGATTTGTACAAATTAAGGTTAGGAACGTTCATTGGCAAGGGTAATGCAGTGAATTTAGATTTCTTAATTTGTCTTTTTCAAGGTTGGCAAGGATAAAACGTTGGCCGTGAAAGTGGTAAAGATTCATCCTCTGGAGACTCCACCAGAAGAGCATGCTGAGAAGAAGATTGAAGGAGCTTGTGATTCTCCATCCAGTGATAAAGAAAACACCAGTCAGGAGAACCTGAAGAAGGACCCACAGTCTACAGAAGAAGAGAACAGGAGAGAGAGTCTCTGTGAGCACCAGCTTTTTAAAAATATGACCATTTGTGCTTACTGGTTTGTGCAAAATAATAAAAAATGTCGTAAAATTGCATTATTAGTCATGTGCTTTCTTATTTATAAGGATTGTAATTTTTTTACGCTCAAGAACTTAGTTTTGAAATAATCTGAAAGCATCTTTGTTACTGAAATCTCTTTATAATTTTGTCTGCAGCTGATAGGGCCCGTCGCTCACCCAGAAAGCTCCCCACCAGTATGAAGGAAGAGAAGAAGAAGTGGGTGATGCCCAAATTTCTGCCCCACAAGTATGACGTCAAACTTTTGAATGAAGATAAAGTCATCAGCGATGTCCCCTCAGATAGCCTGTTTAGAACAGAGCGGCCACCCAATAAAGAAATCATGCGCTATTTCATTAGACACTATGCCCTGAGGTTAGGCTCGGGTGAGAGCGCCCCCTGGGTGGTGGAGGATGAACTGGTGAAAAAATACAACCTGCCAAGCAAATTCAGCGACTTTTTACTGGACCCACACAAGGTGCAGTACATGCGTGTGATTGGATAAAATGGATTTGTGTTAGTACAGTGGCAAAAATGACAAAATGTGGTTTTATGTGTGGTTTTCTTTTAGTTTTTGGCAGAAAATCCTTCAGCTAAGAGAAAAAGCGTGTGCTCACCGGAAGGTAAATCAAATAAGAAGCTGAAATCTGGGGAGTCGGGAACCAACGGCGAGGGAGTGAATTCTAAAGGGGAGAAGAAAAAGACAAAAGACTCCCAGAACATACCGCTCAGTCCGACCCTCTGGGATCATATGCAGGTGGGTTGAAGCATGAGGGATATTGTTAGATAAGAATATGTGTGTATATATATATATATATATATATATATATAAACAAGCATGTCAACCTGGAAATAAGGGAATTTAATACTCAACAAAAGTCGAATAGTTACATCATTTTCATCAAACTTTTCTTTTACATTGTTTTTCCCATCCTAAAAAATTTTGCTGGGTTTGGAACACAACTTTTATATAATAATACTGTGTGACGGTTCACAGTTGACTGGTGTTATGTTATTTAATGGGACCTGTCAAGTGTTCCTATTTTCTTTAAAGTCCCCTTGAACCGGAAGTTGGGATAGTTTTCACTTCTGTATTTTGATGCATTTCTGAGTGGAATGGAATTTCTAATGAGAAATATAGCGGGCGTGTCTTTCTCTTCGATTTGATTGGATGTATAAAAACAGGCATTGCATTTTGAAATGGAACTGGCAGCAGACTGACTGTTGAAGGGGGGAAGTTTATGGATGCTCTACCCAAGCCGTCTTAACATACAGTGAGGGAAATAATTATTTGATCCCCTGCTGATTTTGTAAGTTTGCCTGCTTACAAAGAAATGAAGGGTCTATCATTTTTATGGTAGGTTTATTTTAACTGATAGAAACCGAATATCAACCAAAAAATCAGGGGAAAAATGTATATAAAGGTTATAAATTGATTTGTCAGTGAAATAAGTATTTGATTCCCTACCAACCAGCGAGAATTCTGGCTCCACAGATTGGTTATGTGCCTATAGGGACCACAGATTAGTCCTGTCACTAAGAAAGTACTCCTAAGTCAGCTTATATGTATATAAAAGATGCCTGCCAACAGAATCTGTATCTTCCATTTCAACCTCTCCACCACCATGGTCCAGACCAAATAGGTTCCAAAGGATGTCAGGGACAAGATTGTAGACCTGCACAAACCTTGAATTGGCTACAGACAGAAGCTTGGTGAGGAGGAGACAACTGTTGGTGCGATTATTTAGAAATAGAAGAAATACTAAATAACTATCAATTGCGTCAGTTGGGATCACCGTTAGCAAGCAAACCATTGGTAACACGCTATGCTGCAATATATTGAAATCCTGAAGCACCCGCAAGTAGGGCTGTCACGATTATTAAATAATCGTCTCATCGCGATTGTTTGACCTCATCGCGATGGTTTCAGATCATCGCAATTATTGCACATCTCTATAGAAGACACTAGGGGGAGCTGTAGTGCATCTGCACATTGCATATTTTATTGTATATATTGTAACTAAAGCGTGGTAATACTTGTAAAATGTACCACCACAACACAATCACTTAAAAAAAAACTAGAGCATATACCATAGAAATAAGATGCAGTACAATTTAATATTATTTCAGTGTGAAAACCAGTCTACCAAAATCTCATTAAAATAAAAGTAAACTTTTATTGTAGTCTTGCAAATGAGAACAAAACAGACTAGAAGCTTTTCTATGACTGATAGCATTTTAATGGTGGCTTCAATTCACTCCTGATCAGTTTACTTAATTTACAAGTATTTGGCGGTTGTATTATTGACAGGTAAAAGCCTAAACCTTTGTATAACATTTTTTCCCCTCATTTTTTTAAATATTCTGTCTCTATCAGTTAAAATAAACCTACAATAACAATTTTAGACCCTTCATTTCTTTGTAAGCAGGCAAACTTACAAAATCAGCAGGGGATCAAATAATTATTTCCCTCACTGTACGTAATTTAAGATGGATAGTCATTACAGGAAGGAAGTGCATTTTCAGATTTTAACTAAAGATTATGAGGATTATGATATTTTAAAAAGAGAATGACCCACATTGATAAACTATTTACAAAAGACGCTGCAATATTTCACGAAAAAATAGGCATTGTAATTTTCAATTTCACTCGGACTTTAAGATCTTGCATTTACTTCATTCCTTTCCTCAGGTGAAAAAAGTTAATGGATCTCCTTTAAAAATGAAAAACTCAGGGACATCAAAGAAATCTGATGAAAACATTCTCAGCAATCCAAAATCCAGCAAGAAGCAGGGAGACAAAAAACAAACCGATGCCAAAAAAAGCCACAAGAGCGGAATCACAAAGACCCCCAGCGGCCAGAAATCCTCCAAAAAAGACGAGAAAACCTCGGGAAGCTCCAAGAAACCTAAAATGAAGCAGATGACCCTTTTAGAGCTTGCCAAAAGTCCAACTGCAGCAGCGAGCCCCAAAAAGAGAGCAAGAAGTTTAAGTACCGGAACCCCGAAGCTGGGCAAACCCTTGCCACCAATGGCCTTACATCTTCTTAGATTCTACAAAGAAAATAAAGGCAAAGAGGACAAAAAGACCACCCTGTCCTCACTGCTGTCAAAAGCGGCAAAAGCGCTGTCGGCCGAGGATCGCGGGCGGCTCCCAGAGGAGTTGAAGGAGCTGGTGCAGAAGCGCTGGGAGGTCCTTGAGCAGAAACGCAGATGGGCGCTCATGAGTGTAGAGGAGAAACAGGACGTGCTCCGACAGAAGCGGCAGGAAGTGAAGCAGAAACTGCGGGAACGACGAGAGAAGGAGATGCAGGTAAAGAGGGAGATGTCACGACGTTACGAAGATCAGGAGATCGAGGGCAAGAACCTTCCGACGTTCCGCTTGTTCGATATGCCTGAGGGCTTGCCCAACGCACTTTTTGGAGACATAGCGATGGTTGCTGAATTCCTTCACTGCTTTTCCGGTCTCCTGATGCCCGACGATCAATATCCCATCACGTCCATCGCTCTAATCGAGGCACTAGCCGGGGAGAAGGCGGGTTTTCTCTACCTGAACCGTGTGTTGGTGATCCTGCTTCAGACTTTACTTCAGGACGAGCTGGCCGAAGGCTACAGCGAACTGGACATGCCGCTCTCCGAGATTCCTCTCACCATGCATTCTGTATCCGAGCTGGTACGCCTTTGTTTGCGCCCCTCAGATTCGCACGGAGAAGAAAGCATCCCAAGTTCGGAGGACTGGCAGCCCGGCTGCGGCTACGATGACGTGGTGAGCAGCGAGTTCCTGGAGAAGTTCGAGACGTCAGAGGTATTTGAGCTGACGCCTCAGGAGAAGGTCAGCCTGCTGGTGGCGCTGTGCCATCGCATCCTCATGACCTACTCGGTGGAGGATCACGTGGAGGCCACGCATCAGCGATCGGCCGAGCTGTGGAAGGAGCGGCTCGCCACGCTCAAAGAGGTCAACGACCGCAAGAAGGCGGAGAAGCAGAAACGCAAAGAGCAGATGGAGGCAAAGATGGAAGGCGGCGAACAAGCCAAGGCGGAGAAGAAGAAAGAGGCGAGCGTGAAGAAAGAGCCGCCGAAGGTTGCTAAAGTGGAACCGGAGACAGAAGACATGATCAGCACGGTAAAGAGCAGACGTCTGATGGCCATTCAAGCCAAGAAAGAGAAAGAAGAGCAGGAACGGCAAAACAAAGGTGAGTAAAAATTCTCAAGAAATTATTCACCCACATAAATGGCAAAAATTTGATTTCTTTTCATTTCTGACGGGATTGGGGGGTGGGGGTTTGGGAATGTGCGCGTATTCATCATACAGCTGGCCAACAGGATCCTTTCTACGCTCTCTACGTCATGCACACGCTTTTTATAAATGCAGAGCGACCGCTTCATTCAGAACATGATTTTGCAAGTTACCTTTAGGTATCCAGAGAGTCCAAAACAACATAGCTGTTTTGGTACTCAAAAAGTGTGTGGTGTCATTTTTAATTAAGTGGAGAACTGAACAGCGTTTTGTACCATAAACAGAAAATCCCGATATGCTTAACATTGTTTATATACAGAGACTAAAATAGGCCATTCCGCGATTTAATGGCTTGAAACTATACAAATCGCCGATCTAGTCACTGTCAATATATAAATGTGTTGAAGTCTCTACTGAATGCATACATTTAAATGAACTAAAACCGCAACATGCAGCGTCATGCGGATTAAGGGCCTGGTCAGACAGAACGCGTTTTTTGCTGTGAGATGCGCCTCTTTTGAATTGTTTTGCGCGCTGCTTATGCGTGCCGGGTGCCTCACGTTTCTGCCGCATGCTGCGCCTCGCGTTTTAGGCGGAGCGCTCTGAGCACCCGAAGTTGAAAAAAACTCAACTCTGAGCAGAAAAGCGCTTGACGTCATTGTGTGTTTTTTCCATTGTCCAATCGAATGAGTGGAGAGGGGGGCCTTCCGATGCGGTGACGGAACTTTACAGTTGCTTTAAACGTCCGGAGACTGCAATGAAGGAGAAACTTGTTCTGGCACAGGTTAACCGAGAAAGGTCCGAGCAAACGCCCTCTGCTTGTACCTTTTTCAAGTTTCTGATAAGAAGACAGTTAACAGCAACTAGAGCGCTCGCGCTATAATCCTTGACTGACAGCACAGCTGTTTTGGTGGTTACCTAGCAACATAAAATGCTGTGCGCTTCTCTTTTCAAAGAGTCCTGTCAATCCATGTGGATTTTGTCTGTAAAGAATGCACTGTCGCTTTAATTGAGCGTTAGCAGCGCAGCAAAAATGCACTCTGCGCCGAAATGATCGCTGCACTGCTGCTTACGCGCCGCTTCTGCGCCGAAAAAAATATGTGCTGCTCACGCTCTGCTTACGTGTGCGGTATGAAACGGGTGTCAACCAAAAGAGCAGCGCGCCTCGTGTTTTCAAACATGAAAAGCGTGTTCTATGTGATAGCCCCCTAAAGCGGGATTTATACATTCGCCTAGGTCCGCTATGCGAGCCTCCGCTGACTGCACGCGTACCTCCGCAAACAGACGAGGTGTTTATAGTTGACGCGCATGCCGATGTGCTATTCTTTGAAACAACAGAGGGCGACTCGGAGTAATCGATTCAACTAACCAGCACGTATTGGCGTGGAGAAGAAGTAGTTTGCTTGAACGACGCAATTTACCATGGTTTTACTTTTGTTTTTATAGTGTAAATCATAGTGGACACAAATTGATTTCTTTTCATTCGTGATGGGATTGGGGGGTGGGGGTAGTGAGACTATTGTCTCACTACAGGCACATTAGTTATATGATGTTTCTTATAAAACTATGGTAATATAAACAGAACAGCCCCCCAAAAACATGTTTCTACACTTGTATTATAGTAAAACCATAGTTACCTTTCATAAGAAGTGCTTCACATATTAAACTTTACATATGTTATTTAAAATGTATTGGATAAAGAGTCTGCATTGTTCTGCGTGGATTAATCATTGAGATGCATGTATAGACGTGCCTGCTCGGCTAGACTCGTATCCCCCTCGTTCGTTTTCGGATGTGTTGCCGCGCGCGCAGTTACAAAAAAAGACGTGCACACCGCCACGCGAAATGAGGTCGCGCGCACTCAAAGCGAACTTCCGCCAACACCGCGATGACGTCATGTTTGCCGTGCGCACCCAAGCGAACCTGCGGACGCGTCGAGTATAAAGAAGCCTTAAGCGCGATTTTTACTTCTGCGTAGGAGGGTGTAGCCTACGTACGTAGACGACGCCGTCGTGAACATTTATAGTTCTTTTGTGTGCAATTACACCGCCGAAACACCACCGCCGTTGCAATTACACCGCCGAAACGCTAGTTGGCTCTTTATGTTTTCACGGGTTTGCTCTTCTTCACCGATGTTTTGTGTGTATGCTAGTGTATGCAAACGACAATGACAGCTGATCGAATCTTAATGGCGTTGGAGCTGATCGAAATAGAAAAATGTGTAAACCGTTATATTATTAACCTTACTTTCATGTTAGAAGTTAAACAGATGTTATATTAAACTTAGTCTTGTCCACATTTTGGATTTTTATGTGTGTTCATTTAGATATTGTTGAAAAAAGTATACTTTTCAAAGGGGTGTACTCATTTACGCAGAGCACATACATAGATGTCAAAACTGTGTATTGAAATGATACCCTGATAGAATATCATATTTTGTCATGGACAACTCAACCCTATTAATTGTTTAGTTAAAAATGAAACGAAATGCAACCAAGATCTGGAAGTGTCACAATTTTGTTCTTTATTTGCAAAAGAGTCAAAGAACAGAATATGTAAAAGTGCAAACTATGTATAGATGAGTATACAATGCAATATTAACACAAATATAAAACTTTCAAAAAACTAGTAACAATAAAAGGTAAAACAAAAAATAAAACTATAAAGCCAATAAAGAGTAAAAGATCGTGCACAGTGTTTATAAAGTGCGAAGTTCTTCATGTCTTTTGCTGACACTCTTCCAAACCGACTTTAGAGGAAATCTCTGTCAAAGAATTTGCCGCCATCTGACAGTCTTTATAGTCCGCCGAAGAGGAGTCATACAGATGCGTGTATTTCCGAACCTCTTCAATCAGACGCTCAGTACTTGGTCGATGTCGATGCTCGCCATGTTGTTCTTTTGTGGACTCTGAACTTGCCGGAAGAAGACGCCAGAAATGCGTAGAAGGAAGTACGATGCTGCCAAGCCGACCAATCACAGCGCTTGCGGTCCGCGTAGGGTCCACGTTGAGTTGACGCGTTGTTACATTTTTGGAGAGGTGTGCGTCAGGCTATGGCGTAGGGTACGCACAGGGTACGCGGCTCTGCGTAGGCTACGCCGTAACTACACAGAACCATAAATTGGCCATTAATGTGGACAAACGCTGTATGAATGACGTAGATGCGCCATCTAGTGGCTGTTTGTGGAAGTCTCTTCAGGCTACAGTATTCTTTTTGTGTTCAATTATTGTTTAATGAATTGTTGCTGATTACAATAAAATTATAATATAAACTACTCAAGGGGTGCCATTTGTTAATCCCATTTCATTTGACATTAGCATAAAATATTTGCACAAAGCATCAACCTGTTTTATTAAATATTGTTTAGGTGACTGTTAAACTAATAATCGTTTGAACTGATATTTCCAAAATTGCCAGTCAGAATTGGGTAATTATAATTGCTTGTTTTTGTGTTGCTAAGTGAAAAAAATATATTTTTGGCAAACAGTTGCCTGTTTTTAATAATGTAACATTTAATTAGTAACATTTAAGGAAATGTTCATCTCAAAATTGTTATTTTTTACTCACCCACATGACGTTCAACATGTTTTAAGACCTCCCGGCGTCTTTGGAACACAAGTAAAGATATTTTAGATGACATCCGAGAGATTTCCAGGCCTCCTCATAGACATCATGGTTATAGTTGTTGTCAAGTTCCAGAAAAGTACTAAAGACATCGTTAAATAGGTCCATACACTCATAGTAGATCAAGGAATTTTTTTGAAGCGACTTGAATGAGCCACAAAAAGCAGGGATGTCAACTTTTCACCTTTCAGCGAAATTCGTACAACGTTTTTAGTACAACATTGCTGATAGTATCACACCTAACGTTGTTGTTACAATGCAACCTCTTGTGTAAAAATAACATTGAAATCTGTCACTATGGTTACAGGCATGCTGTGCAAATAGTATAACGTTAGGAGTTTGACAGTTCATTCATGTTTAGACTAGAGCTGTAACTGTAAGCTGTTGTGTGAACAGAGCACCTTGAAGTAAATGTGAAGAGTTCATTTGCAAAAACATTTTCATTTACTATGTTTTTTTATTGTGCATTCCAAGTACGATCATTTAAACAGTTGGATTGTTTTGATTAAGTAATAATAACTAAAAAAATACAGATAAGTAACAGTAAAAACATGATAAACATGATTTATGAAAATGAACAAAAAAAGAGTTATCTGGTTTTGCAAATAAACTCTTCATGTGGTTGTCTATTCTAGCCACTTTTAGCAGACCGTGGACTGTTCTGATTATGTGCACTGAATAATATGAAATACAAATTGTAATAATTATTAGGGATGCACTGATATGTACATTTTGTTCGATAATTCAATTCAATTTTATTTATGTAGCGCTTCTCACAATATGCATTGTTCCAAAGCAGCTTTACAGGAGCAAATAAGAAAAACACAGAAAGGTAAAACACAGCACAGTGCATGGTGTTTATAGACCAAGCAAGATCATTATAATAAATAATATCTAATAAATAAATATTCTGTCAGGGGGTTCACGAGGATCAGGATTGAGAACCCCTGAGGTAAATCACTGACTTGATTTGACTTGAGACTTGACTTGCTCCCACCTCTGATATTTTCTATTTTTACTCACCCCTGCCAGTGACAGTGTATCCATCTTTCAGCGTCTTCACTTGGCTGTCCTGAAAGACAAACCTGCAGAAACAATCTGTGACCTCCATGAATTTAGGATCAAGGTCAGCGGGAGCCAAGCTTTCCAGACGAGACACATACTCTGGAGCAGTTGGAAATGGGAAAGTGAAGCAAGTCCTGGAAGGGAAGAATTTTTGGATGCACTCCCTGGGCAGGTTGTACTCCATCACTTTTTTTGAAGTGCCTAGAAAACAGGAACATGGTATATACCAGGGGTATTCAATTAAAGTTCCAAGAGGTCCGGTCTTTATATTTTCTTCCAAACGGAGGTCCGGACAATATGTTTTTTGAAAATAAATAAATATTTAATCAATTTAGCCCAGTTGGATATACTGTATAAAATATATGATCTTTTATCAGGCCATTTATTTTATATTTTGATATATGTATGTATAGGCTCTGTGGCTTTAGGGGAATGCACTCTTAAAAGAAGTCTGATAATTCATATTTGTAAATAAAAACTACTGACAACATGCAAACAGCAAATGTAATGTAACAATGAAAATGCTATATAACAATTAAAATCATAAACATAAAACAAAGTTACTTACTAAATTAGCCTTTCCATGGCATTTTCACCTTTTCACATTCATGCCAGAACTACTTCTATCTTTAAATAATTTCCGAATTAAAACGTTCATTACAAAATCTGAACCTGCTTGTGAAAACCCAGCAAATGTCCTTCATAAGACCATCCTACAGACTATTCTGTGAAAATATAACAAAATCTTCAATATTGACTGAATAATACCAAAATCTTGAAGTAAATATTTGATGCTTGTTGTCTAGTAATCCATTTGATTATGAGACTGTAGCCTGGGTTTTTTAACGGTCACAAATGTTTACATGCTGACCAATAATGCTAATGCTAAATGTAGATAAAGACGTTATGGTTAATAAAATATCTCAAATCTGGTTGAAAGGATGGAGACATCTAGCAAACAGTAAACAGACTGACGGATACAAATGCTTTAATATTTGCTGCATTTTGTTTACTGCTGTGTGTCCGTTTACCTGCTCTGCGTGTCTGCACTAGTGTTGTTCAAATAAGCACGTGTTTGCTGCTCTTCATGCGGCGCGTCTTTGGTGGGAGAAGCAGCGCGCGCGGAGCGGAAAGGGTTCAAATGTTTATGCCCCCTAACGGAGGCAGCCTCACGTTTGGGTCGGCTCCTGGGGCAAAGCTAGAAGAAAAGCCAGGAGGCAAGGAAGCCAAGGCCTGTGCCTCTAGCGGAGGCAGCCTCACGCTAGAGTCCGACGGAGGGGCAGTGGGCCATGGACAGGGCAGAGGATTGAAAGAGATAGAGCCAAAGATACGTCTGTGCCACCAGCGGAGGCGTGCTCGCATTGCTGAGGTGACTTGTGGGGGTGTGGGCCAGCATGGCGCTGTCGAAAGTTGCCGTCGGGGGCTTGGCAGAGTGGAAAAGTTCTGGGAACTTTGTACGCTTTTCTGGCCAGGGACCGCCCGAGAGCCCGTATGACTGACAGGTGTGCAATGATGATTTGCATGGCAAATGTTTATCAGCGTAGTAATGTCACTGCAATAAAAGACCTCTGTGCATTCACTAAGGTTTCAAAAGTTTACAACAACCATTAGACTCAATCAGCACAAAAATACTGGAAAATAGTGGAAGTGATCAAGAGCTCAAAGTATTTCTCCATCGTTTTAGATTGTACCCTTGGTCTGATTCATTAAGAACAGCTCTCTGTCATTGTCAGAATTGTTTCACTAGAAGAATCACCACAAATTAAAGAACATTTCATGGGCTTTTTTCAGGCAGAGGAGTCAACAGGGGAACGTTTGTCTTCTGTCATTCTCAAAAGACTGGAGGAGCTGAACATCCCCTTTGAGGGCTGTAGAGGACAATCCTTTGATAATGGTGCCAACATGAACAAAAATAAGGGTGTTCAGGCTAGGCTTCTTCAGCTGAACTTAAGAGCCTTTTTTGTCGCATGTGGTGACCACATGTTAAATTTGGTGGTAGATGATGCTGCTAAGAGATCACCAGATGCCATTGGCTACTTTGGATATTTAGCTAAATTACTCAAACTCTTCTCAGCCTCCTCCCATAGATGGGATACCCTCCTGAAACATGTCAAAACGACCCTGAAAATATGGTCAGATACCAGGTGGGAAAGCAGAATCGACAGCAACCAGGCAGTAAGGTACCAGGCAGGGCAAGTCAGAGAGGCTCTTCTGGAGGTGAGGGAAACTACTGCAGACCCTGTAGTGAAAGTTGAAGATCAGTCTTTGGCAGAGGAGATTGGATCCTACCGATTTTCTATTTGCACAATCATATGGTATGACATCCACAGCAAGATCGAGCATCTGAGTAAACTAATGCAATCACCCTCCGTGCAACTAGATGTGGCTGTTGACTTGCTGAAGAAAACCAGAGATTCTCTTTACAGCTACAGAAGTACTGGGTTTACAAGTGCACAGAGAACTACAAAGGAAATGTGTGACAAGATGAACGTGGAAGCTGTACTCAAACAAAAGCGGTTGAGAACCACAAAAAGGCAGTTTGGTTATGACGCTCCAGATGAGCCTATTGGTGATGCACTTCAAAAAATGGAAAAACAATTTTAATGTAGTTAATGTAGATACAGCCCTTTCTTCACTAGATGAGAGATTTCAGACCCTGGGGGAGGTAAATGGCAAATTTTGAGTGCTCCTCAACTTTCCCAACATGTCCGAAGAAGAGCTGCTGGAGCACTGCCAAACCCAGAGCACAGCTTTAAGCCATGATGGACAGCCAGATATGACAAACATAGAGCTCCTGACTTTCCTGCACAAGAAGAAGCTGACGGAAATTTACCCCAATATGTGGATCGCTCTGAGAATTTCTGCTACTCTACCTGTTACAGTCGCTACTGCTGAAATGAGCTTCTATAAGCTCAAAGTGATTAAAAACTATCTGAGATCAACAATGGCTCAAGAACGTCTGGACTTTCAGTCATCAGTATAAAATTTGCAATAATCTTATTTATATTGTATTTATAATTTGTTTTATGTGTATGTGTGTGTGTGTGGGGGGGGGGGGAGGGGTTGCGTGTTTCCAAAATAAATATAAAAATCAAGACAGCTATGCAGTTTCTGTGTGAATGTTTGAGCACAATGATTATTGGTGAAATGGACTGTGAGGCAAGCGGCACCAGGTAAGATCTTCCCTAGGGAAGCAAATTGCCCAGGGCTGGCCCTCCCAGTCAACACGTGAGGTGACGCGATGATCACAGTGATGTCACACCATTATCACACTGTGATAGTGTGAGTAATATGTGAGCTCAATGTGAATTTATTTGATTTAGTCACCATTGGTTGACTGGTGATTGGTGGTTTATGAATCACAATTGTTAAGGCAAAGGAATAAACTGAAGTCAAATCATTTGGAGAATACTGCTCGATAGTGATAATGATCCACTGACCTCATGTTGAATTTTTTGTGTGGTTTTAATCTCATTTTACAGCTTGAGGTTGGGCAGTGTTGGGGTAGATGAGATGTATNGATTACTTTAACAATTATATGCGGTTGGAGAAATAAGATGTCTGTGTGAGAAACACACAGACATCAAGAATCACATATTAAACTCAACGACGGTGACAATCATCAGAATGAAAACGTCATGCTGCAATGCATGCTGGGTAAAACTCATTCATGACTCCCAGGATGCATTGCAGGATGAAGCTTCTCAGTTTATTCTTACCATTGTTGAGGTTCATACACTGAGTCTTGATGTATGTGTTTCTTATTTATAAGTTGATGCAACGTTTATGTGCGTAAACAGATATTATAAAGGCTTTATAAATGATTTGTCTCAAAACAGCTGGATCTCACTCTCTACTATCCCCCAAATTAACAGTTTTCTTGTCAACATTTCTCCATGTTTATAATCCCATCCAAGCCTCCTTTGGCATTACTCAATATAACAAATGTGTTCTATACAGTAAACAGTAAAGTTCATGTAAATGCACGTGCTTCGTTACTTAGACTGAATTTTGCGCTACATGATTCAAAAGAATAATAATAAAGTAATATAAATCACCGCGTATAGCAAGCACGGTGCAGACTTTCGGAACTTGTCATTCTCAGTAATAAAAAGGAAGCGTGTGCGTCAGATTCTGAAAGCTTGTAGAGATGATGCAGGTAAAACGGCTTGTCTGTTTATAGGAACGTTGCTTTGAGCTGGTAGGTTACATGCAATGATTGCTGATTGCAGATCAGCCGGGCTGATTATCTGCTCCGGCTCCTCCTGAACTTTGTTAAATTAAACATCATGTAGTTTTAAAAATAGTTTCGAGGGGATATCTGGTCTAGTATTGCATGGCACAGCATTGTTACGTGATGTTTAACGAACTATTTGTGGCTTGTGTTTTGAAAGGCCCACCAAAATCCTGTTTCCTGCATCCTGCTTCCTGTTTCCTGCATCGCTGCCGGCAGCTTGTCTGTATCAGTGCTCTTACCACTTCGCTCTAATATTAGTGTATTTTATTTTCGTTAATTATTATTGTCGTTGCTAACTTATCCTTATATCTCAATAACCCTGTTCCTGTTATTTACTTGGAAGAGTCTAAACCAAAAGTGATAGTTAACTTAACGCCGTTAGCATAGCAATAGCGTGTTAGCTTGCTTTCTGTTCACACTGTGGAATATCATCTTGCCTCTNACACATTCTTCAGTTCCAGAGGGAAGGACATCTTCAACTTCTCCATTCCACTCTTGTACAGCTCAAGCCCCTCCTTCACTGCAGCCTCATTCTCAATCGTTGCCATGGCAATCACAGCGTTCTCCAGACACGGCACAGCTCCACTAGAGATGGTGTCCACATATGTTTTTGCCAGATTACCAAAAACTTTAAGAAGAAAAATATGTAAAACATAATGATAAAGAAAAGAGAATCTCGAATTAACAAAAAACAGTTAAAGGCGGGGTAACTTATTTCTGATACGGTTGTTGTTATTTGAAATCGACAACAAAACTTGCATTGCTCGGCCCTCAAACATCATAACTCTTCTACCGTCTTTCTAATGCCCACTTGCTCTCTTCCCGCCCCTTACTGCTGATTGGCTACAAGTTTGTTTTGGTACTAGGCCCGACTCAGTTTTCTTTAGTGTTTTCAGAAATCGGTTACCATGCCTTTTAGAAAACAAACGGTTTTATGTATATCTATTGACAGAAATGCAATATAATATACGAAAACATTTCTTCAGAGGTGTATAAAGACCTTACGAATGAACGTTATGTTTGTAATACCTTAGAAAAGCTAGTTATAATCTACATACAGAGCGGCCCTACATACATGTAATTCGCCCCATTTTGTTACAGCAGCCCTAAACGGACAAACAAAATCACAATGTCGTTCATCTTCACTCCCCTGGAAATAATCTATGTTATGATAGGCAATACAACAGATAGTGTTTATAGAAATGATATACTGCTGTTTAAATTCGAAAATTAGGCTACTTCATAAGTGTGAAAAAGGAATTATTAGGCTAAAAAATAATCTAATGCTTGATTTCATCCCATATTGTGTGGATGAAGCTTTTACTTATTTTAATTAGATTAGACAAGCATGGATAAAACACAGCATGGATGTTTCATTACTGAGTGTGTGTTTGGGGTGAAAACCCCCAGCGCATCACAGGGACTCCACTTTCAGCCATTGAGGACATCCAGAGGAAACGCTGTCTGGTCGAGCTCGCGCATTTTTAAGGACTCCTCTCACCCCGCCCACAGACTGTTTTCTCTCCTGCCTTCTGGCAGGCGCCTCAGATGCCTCCGGACAAGGACTAGCAGACTGAGAAACAGCTTTTTTCCCAGAGCTGTCTTGCTATTGAACTCTACCCCCCGCTGATTCCACAACCCCCTCATATACCTCTACTTAATGCTGCTATATTGTTTTGTTTATTGCACTACAGGCCTTCAAGTGCACGACTGGACTGTCTACACATGTACTACATGTTTACTTGCTCTTCCGGACTATTTATACATATACTGCATCATTTGCACTCCAGTACTATGTACTAATGTTATTTGCACTACTGGATTATTACACATATACCCATCATTTGCACTCCATACTATGTACTGAATACTGAATAACTCATCTACTGCACTGTTTACTTTAACTTAATACTGCTGTCCATAATTTATGCACTTTATATTCATTGCACTACTGTTCTGCATAGTCTAATTTATATTGTACATATCCATCAGTAAATTTCTGTTTTCAGTAAATAGCCATCTGTATATAATGGTCATAGTACATTCCACTTGTAAATTCTTCATAATTTTGCTTTATCCTGTATTTATGTATTTATGCACAACTGTATATCCTGCACTTGCTTATTGCACTTCTGGTTAGACCTAAACTACATTTCGTTGCCTTGTACTTGTACATGTGTAAACGACATATAAGATGTAATCTAATCTAATCTAATATAATCTATATCCATTTTTCAAGGTTTATCCACCGTTTGCTAATAATGGAGGCTGTTTTGATATTAATTTGGTTGCGGATTCATTTCCACACATTGTCAAAACTGTTGTTTTGACCGGGAGTCTTCCGTTTATTTATTTATCTTGGAAACGCTTGTAAAAGCACTTTTCACATAGAGATCCCAGAAAATACACGGAAAATGTGTCCGGAATTTGTCCCGGGATCGTTAGATTTTGTCATTCACACTGCCAGTGATTTTCTGGAATCTGTGCGTGCGTTCACACACATTCCGTGAAGATCCCTAAAGACACATGGCGTAATATACTGCAAAGTTATGTAATGTGCATTTTTTTGTCGTGAAATGAGGGTTGATAACTGTGTGAACTGTGGACCTGACAAGAGCTGAGATGATAGAGCTGAGAAAGAAAAGGACGCGGTCTCTTGACATGTCTTCACCACAAAAACTTCAAATGCTATTAGATTATTAATGATAATCTTAAACTATAATTTATTTTATTATTAAGTATTTTATTTTATTTAGCCTTGTTTTGCAAGTTCTCTGGAGCTTTGTGCAGAGGCAGCACTTTTGCCAGAGGGGAACTGGAATCCCCTGGTTGGGCCTGGGTTCTCCTGAGGTTTTTTTTCTCGATTAGAGTTTTGGGTTCCTCGCCACCGTTTGCATACTGTTTTTGCACTATCTGCCTGACCGGGGGGGCTGCTTTAGAATCTTAAAGTTTTACTTAATTAATATTGCATATAGGAATTTATTATCTGTTATATTTGACCTGTGCTTCTCTCTCCTTTATCCTAAATGTGTGCTCTCACTGAGCGTGTGTGTGTGTGCGTACTTGTCTGTGTGTGACATACGGTGTGTGTGTGTGTGTGTGTGTGTTGTGTGTGTGTGCGTGCGACGTCTCGTGTGTGTGTGTGTCTCTGTGTCTGTGTGTGTTGGTGCGTGTGCGTGTTGTGTGTGTGGAGTGTTTTGTGTGTGGGTATGTCTGTCTTCTGTGTTTTCAACCTTTTCTTGTTTTTGCAGGTACAACTTTGATTGTTTTGCTTGTAGTCAATGTGTCTCATGTCAGCTGCTTTGTAACAATGAAAATTGTAAAAGCGCTATATAAATAAATAAGTAGTTGAGTTGAGTTGATTGAACGATACTTGTGTTTTTAGGTGGCTAAATAGCGCAGTTTGTTATTTATTACTGCCTTCCTTTATTAATTAGGCCTATTTTATTTAGGCTTAATTAACAATCTCTTTTTTTGGTTATTATTCTGTAGCATGTATTGTTGCCTTTTGCAAATGACAAAGACGTCAATTTAAAAAAAAAACTTTTGTATTTATATTTTTATTGGTAAATGCAGAACAACGAAGAGGCACAAGAACGCAAGGTAGGCTATAGCCCAAGAGATTAAGCTAAATATAAGCTAAATATAAAATGTCATATGAAAACATATAAATGCAAATTGTTCAGTATTGTTCAGTGCAAATTTACACAACCTTAATAAAAAAATATAACGGAATCCTGCGAAGTTAAAATGAGCCAGTATTTTTGCAACTAGCCTAATGCAATACAAAAGGCACGGTATAATATTTTTCAGTAATATGATGTACAACAATGTGAGTTTAAAAATAAGTTTATCGTTTTTTAAAACAAAGTTTGAGAAAAGTTTTTGAGCATTTAGATTTTGTAACCATTTCGGAATAAGATCACGCAGATCGAATGAAAAACCCGCTAATGAGACCTAAAGATATTGCACATAATTCTATAAAAACCACAAATAAACACTAAGGTCGGTATATGATCACGGTAGGTGATAGTTTGGATTAGTCTGTTAACAAGCGGGTTTCCATCACTCTGGTTTTATTCGCATTTTGAAGTTTCGCATCAGAAACGAGTGATGGAAACACCAAATTTCGAATTAAAAACCTTTAATTCGCAAAAAAAAAGCTTTTACGCTCGCTTGAGGTGGTTTTTCATTTTTTGAAAAAGAGTTAATGGAATAATGGGAGATAAAAGCATTTGCCGAATAAATTCCTCCAAAAAGTCTCGTAACTGCACTATGAGACGGCGAAACCTGACTAACCAGAGTACTGATCTTGCATTTATTGTGTTTCGTAATCGTCTGCTTGCGCAAGTATTATTATATATGAAAATTATAATATTCAGTGGCTTCTCTTACTATTCTTACGGATATTTAGTGGCAGTTTATTAGGACAGTGACGGCTGACTAGTTGGATGGAAACGGTTCTTATTCGCAAATGTTTTATGCGATATTTCCAATTTTGCACAGAAACACACGGCTTCTCCGCAGCACGAGCACGGAAGGTGCACACAGCCGTTTTTAAGGTTGGTAAGCGATCAAGTTTATTGAAGCGTGTGTATTTCGTGTTAATATTTTTGATAGAAGTAATTTCAAGTTTAAAAGCGTTTAGAAGCAGACAACTCTATTCTCGCATCTGACCTTATGTTTGGTGATTAGGACTCTTGCATTCATCCATGCTTAAGCTAAAGACAAATAGTAGTTTTTGATTTACAAACGAAAAAAAATAATGCTTAACTATATTTGTTTTCATAGCCAAATTATTTACGATTTATTATAGATGTGTGCCATCACTACATGGCTTTTACGGCATTGTTTCTGCCTTTTGTTCACACAGGGCGCTTTCCGGGACTGTTCCCGTTAATGTTATAGGTCCCCTTTCCAGAATCATTTTTCGGATCTATCCGGGATGCGTTTGCGTTCACACAGAAGGCACTCTGGCAATTTTTGGCAATTTTCCGGGATCAGCGGGCTGTGTGAATGGGGATTTAACATTGTCAGCATTTGAGACCCGTGATCGCGCCCGACAGAAGATCACCCGATCGCGGGTCTCAAATGCTGACAGGTCATATATCATTAAACACCATACAACAATAGGCTATTCAAACTATATGCAAAGCCTTGCCATCACATCCGGGAAATAAGTCAGTAAATTTGAGTAAAATCACAGGCTTCACTTATCCCGTGCGAATGCGCTACATGATCACAGACAATCTCTGCAATTATTACAAATGACCAGAGGTCCCCAGGTAATACTAATCCCGTGCGAATAGGGTTTTAGTCAGATATTTTTATAAAACAGAGGTGGATACTATAAAACACATTGGAAAGATGTTTAGGACTTTATTACTGCCTTATCACTGTAAGTAAACCAATCTGCAGCCCGTTTACGTTCATGCCACTGCTAGAGCGGTCTCGTTCTCGAGTCAAGAGCCGGTTCGCAACAGCTTTCGATTCAGCAGTACACGAACCGAAGAGCCGCTTCTTTCGGACACGTCGAGTCGGTCGATCGTGAGTGAGAACCGATGAGCTAATGATAGTGAGCATGCGTGATTCACCGTGAGGCTACAGAACAGTGTGGACAACTGATGCTGTGCTAATGTTACGAGCGCACGTGAACCGAGGACTTAAAATATATGGAGCAATCTGGCAAAGCGTAAGTTTTTTTAATAACACATAAATCGTATTGAATTATGCATGGATCAAATATTTTCTGTAAAATGATGATGAAGATTAATTATTCACTTTTTATCTTTAAGACTTAAAATGTCATAGTTTGCTGCACTTCACTGTGCCTGTTTGGGTGCTTTAGTTGCAAAACATATATGTAAGAAACAGATCATGACATGATGCGTTAACTGACAGAAGTTATGATTACTGGTTTTGGTTTATATTTGAATGTGTCGAGTGTATTTTCATCCCAGCCGGTCGGGACTTGACGCGTTTTGTCAGGGCGAGTAACGTCATTATGTCAGAATATAAGAGAATCGGTGAACCAGTCTTTTGAATGATTATATTAGATTAGATTCAACTTTATTGTCATTGCACATGTACAAGGCAACGAAATGTGACCTCTGCATTTAACCCATCCAGAGAGTAGTGAACACACGCACATCAAGTGGTGAACACACCTCCGGAGCAGTGGGCAGCTATCACTGCAGCGCCCGGGGAGCAAGTAGGGGTAAGGTGCCTTGCTCAAGGGCACCTCAATTGTTACCCGCCGGCCCTGAGAATCAAACCGGCAACATTCTGGTCACGAGTCCGACTCTCTAACCATTAGGCCACAACTGCCCCAATCTCATCATATGATTACAGTGAAGAATTGCTCACTGCACAGCACATGCATTGATAGAGAGAGAAATCTAACACACGGGTCAAGGGTCAAGAGCCCAGAGCCCAACTAAAGCAAACACTGATCTCCATGATGGTGGCATCATTTAACCAATAAAACATCAACATCTGATCCTCTGTGATTCTCAATAACAGAAGGTGTTCATCACTAATGCTCAATCATCATTAAATTACTCACTTAATTATCTCATTAACTTTCACTCTTTGAGGACTTGGATGTGACTTGAGACTTGAAAGGAATGACTTGGTTCCTCCTCTGGTGAAATCAGCTCATGGGTTCATGGGTGAAACAAAAATATGGCAGGACTTTTACTCTTTGGCCCCTGGGACTACCCACCTCTGTCTGCTAGTTACCTTAGATAGCAAGAGAGCTGGTGAAAACCACTGAATCAATGTTGAATATGGTTGATTGGTCAATGTAAATGGAGTGAAATAAATATCACTTTTGTACCTCAATAGAATGTTAAAAAATGTTGAAATTTCAACAAACTACCATTATTGTTATCAGTGTTTGCTTTAGTTGGGACCTTTATACCTGACTTTGGTAAAGTGAAAACTCTTACCTCTTGCATTGCTTGTAACAGTGGTTCACTAAGAACACTTATTGCGTTCATAAAGGAGGAGATGTTTTAAAAATGCAGTAAGTTACTTTTTTGATGGGTGTTGAGCTGTAATAAGAATGAGCAATACTTTTATAACTGAAATAAATGTTGTGGTTTACAAATGTAGAAGTACTCTGTCTCAATAATAGGATTTTTTTTTACAAACTTAGACATCAACAATGGTTACAATCATCAAACTAATCCAGATAAACAGATCAACTACAACGTATGCTGGGAGTCATGAATGAGTGTTCTAATATGGTGTTACCCAGCATGCATTGCAGCATGAAGCTTTTCTTTGTTGATTGTCACCATTGTTAAGATTTATACACAGATTCTTCATGTCTAATTGATTCAGTGAGCAAGGGTCTTCTAGAGTAATTTCTGTTAATTCATAATATGGTGCCAGCTTTGTTGCTCTTATTGTCACACATTAAGATAACAACTACAACCAATATCATCTCATTCTTATGGATCTCAGTTTTCATTGTTTTAACAAATGTATATTAACACACAATTAACACTAAAGTTCAAGAGTCATGGTCCTAACTAAAGCAAAGACTGGTCACAATAATGGTAGTTTGATGAAATCTCAAAAAAATTCTACAATCGCTATCTGGGTAACTAGCAGATGAGTTGAATCAGGTGTTTTATATAGAGAGACATCTAAAACATTCTGTCAGGGGGTTCCTGAGGATCAGGATTGAGAACCCCTGAGGTAAATCACTGACTTGACTTGATTTGACTTGAGACTTGACTTGCTCCCACCTCTGATATTTTCTATTTTTACTCACCCCTGCCAGTGACAGTGTATCCATCTTTCAGCGTCTTCACTTGGCTGTCCTGAAAGACCAACCTGCAGAAACAATCTGTGACCTCCATGAATTTAGGATCAAGGTCAGCGGGAGCCAAGCTTTCCAGACGAGACACATACTCTGGAGCAGTTGGAAATGGGAAAGTGAAGCAAGTCCTGGAAGGGAAGAATTTTTGGATGCACTCCCTGGGCAGGTTGTACTCCATCACTTTTTTTGAAGTGCCTAGAAAACAGGAACATGGTATATACCAGGGGTATTCAATTAAAGTTCCAAGAGGTCCGGTCTTTATATTTTCTTCCAAACGGAGGTCCGGACAATATGTTTTTTGAAAATAAATAAATATTTAATCAATTTAGCCCAGTTGGATATACTGTATAAAATATATGATCTTTTATCAGGCCATTTATTTTATATTTTGATATATGTATGTATAGGCTCTGTGGCTTTAGGGGAATGCACTCTTAAAAGAAGTCTGATAATTCATATTTGTAAATAAAAACTACTGACAACATGCAAACAGCAAATGTAATGTAACAATGAAAATGCTATATAACAATTAAAATCATAAACATAAAACAAAGTTACTTACTAAATTAGCCTTTCCATGGCATTTTCACCTTTTCACATTCATGCCAGAACTACTTCTATCTTTAAATAATTTCCGAATTAAAACGTTCATTACAAAATCTGAACCTGCTTGTGAAAACCCAGCAAATGTCCTTCATAAGACCATCCTACAGACTATTCTGTGAAAATATAACAAAATCTTCAATATTGACTGAATAATACCAAAATCTTGAAGTAAATATTTGATGCTTGTTGTCTAGTAATCCATTTGATTATGAGACTGTAGCCTGGGTTTTTTAACGGTCACAAATGTTTACATGCTGACCAATAATGCTAATGCTAAATGTAGATAAAGACGTTATGGTTAATAAAATATCTCAAATCTGGTTGAAAGGATGGAGACATCTAGCAAACAGTAAACAGACTGACGGATACAAATGCTTTAATATTTGCTGCATTTTGTTTACTGCTGTGTGTCCGTTTACCTGCTCTGCGTGTCTGCACTAGTGTTGTTCAAATAAGCACGTGTTTGCTGCTCTTCATGCGGCGCGTCTTTGGTGGGAGAAGCAGCGCGCGCGGAGCGGAAAGGGTTCAAATGTTTATGCCCCCTAACGGAGGCAGCCTCACGTTTGGGTCGGCTCCTGGGGCAAAGCTAGAAGAAAAGCCAGGAGGCAAGGAAGCCAAGGCCTGTGCCTCTAGCGGAGGCAGCCTCACGCTAGAGTCCGACGGAGGGGCAGTGGGCCATGGACAGGGCAGAGGATTGAAAGAGATAGAGCCAAAGATACGTCTGTGCCACCAGCGGAGGCGTGCTCGCATTGCTGAGGTGACTTGTGGGGGTGTGGGCCAGCATGGCGCTGTCGAAAGTTGCCGTCGGGGGCTTGGCAGAGTGGAAAAGTTCTGGGAACTTTGTACGCTTTTCTGGCCAGGGACCGCCCGAGAGCCCGTATGACTGACAGGTGTGCAATGATGATTTGCATGGCAAATGTTTATCAGCGTAGTAATGTCACTGCAATAAAAGACCTCTGTGCATTCACTAAGGTTTCAAAAGTTTACAACAACCATTAGACTCAATCAGCACAAAAATACTGGAAAATAGTGGAAGTGATCAAGAGCTCAAAGTATTTCTCCATCGTTTTAGATTGTACCCTTGGTCTGATTCATTAAGAACAGCTCTCTGTCATTGTCAGAATTGTTTCACTAGAAGAATCACCACAAATTAAAGAACATTTCATGGGCTTTTTTCAGGCAGAGGAGTCAACAGGGGAACGTTTGTCTTCTGTCATTCTCAAAAGACTGGAGGAGCTGAACATCCCCTTTGAGGGCTGTAGAGGACAATCCTTTGATAATGGTGCCAACATGAACAAAAATAAGGGTGTTCAGGCTAGGCTTCTTCAGCTGAACTTAAGAGCCTTTTTTGTCGCATGTGGTGACCACATGTTAAATTTGGTGGTAGATGATGCTGCTAAGAGATCACCAGATGCCATTGGCTACTTTGGATATTTAGCTAAATTACTCAAACTCTTCTCAGCCTCCTCCCATAGATGGGATACCCTCCTGAAACATGTCAAAACGACCCTGAAAATATGGTCAGATACCAGGTGGGAAAGCAGAATCGACAGCAACCAGGCAGTAAGGTACCAGGCAGGGCAAGTCAGAGAGGCTCTTCTGGAGGTGAGGGAAACTACTGCAGACCCTGTAGTGAAAGTTGAAGATCAGTCTTTGGCAGAGGAGATTGGATCCTACCGATTTTCTATTTGCACAATCATATGGTATGACATCCACAGCAAGATCGAGCATCTGAGTAAACTAATGCAATCACCCTCCGTGCAACTAGATGTGGCTGTTGACTTGCTGAAGAAAACCAGAGATTCTCTTTACAGCTACAGAAGTACTGGGTTTACAAGTGCACAGAGAACTACAAAGGAAATGTGTGACAAGATGAACGTGGAAGCTGTACTCAAACAAAAGCGGTTGAGAACCACAAAAAGGCAGTTTGGTTATGACGCTCCAGATGAGCCTATTGGTGATGCACTTCAAAAAATGGAAAAACAATTTTAATGTAGTTAATGTAGATACAGCCCTTTCTTCACTAGATGAGAGATTTCAGACCCTGGGGGAGGTAAATGGCAAATTTTGAGTGCTCCTCAACTTTCCCAACATGTCCGAAGAAGAGCTGCTGGAGCACTGCCAAACCCAGAGCACAGCTTTAAGCCATGATGGACAGCCAGATATGACAAACATAGAGCTCCTGACTTTCCTGCACAAGAAGAAGCTGACGGAAATTTACCCCAATATGTGGATCGCTCTGAGAATTTCTGCTACTCTACCTGTTACAGTCGCTACTGCTGAAATGAGCTTCTATAAGCTCAAAGTGATTAAAAACTATCTGAGATCAACAATGGCTCAAGAACGTCTGGACTTTCAGTCATCAGTATAAAATTTGCAATAATCTTATTTATATTGTATTTATAATTTGTTTTATGTGTATGTGTGTGTGTGTGGGGGGGGGGGGAGGGGTTGCGTGTTTCCAAAATAAATATAAAAATCAAGACAGCTATGCAGTTTCTGTGTGAATGTTTGAGCACAATGATTATTGGTGAAATGGACTGTGAGGCAAGCGGCACCAGGTAAGATCTTCCCTAGGGAAGCAAATTGCCCAGGGCTGGCCCTCCCAGTCAACACGTGAGGTCGACGCGATGATCACAGTGATGTCACACCATTTCATACTGTGATGTGTTGAGTAATACGTGAGCTCAAGTGAATTTATTGATTTAGTCACCTGATGTATGATGTTGTTTACTGACTTCACCCACTGTGTAATGATACTCCTTGTGTGTGTTTATGAGATCACAATTGTATGGAAAAGGAATAAACTGTAGAGTGCCACATCTTGGAGAATACTGCCAAGTGAAAATGATCCACTGACCTCATTTAAGTTTACTTTTGTGTGGTACTTTACATCATCATATTTACAGCTTGAGGTTGAGCAGTGTTGGGAGTAATGAGATGTTGGAAGAATTTACTTAACTATTATATGCGTAATGAGAAATAAATGTGTGAGAAACACACAGACATAAGAATCCATATTAAACTCAACACGGTGACAATCATCAGAAGAAAACGTCATGCTGCAATGCATGCTGGGTAGTAAAACTCATTCATGACTCCCAGCATGCATTGCAGTGATGTTAAGCTGATCTCAGTTTGAATTCTTACCATTGTTGAGGTTCATACACTGAGTCTTGATGTATGGCTATGATCTGGTTTTATGTAATAATTATTTAGAAGGTATATTGATGTATCAAAACGCTGGTCTACTCGTTATTCAATAGCTGTCAAACAAGAGGTCCACCTTATGTGAAGCTAAGTAGCTGTCTACTGAGACAATGGCACGAGTTAGAGGACCGCAGGGGGCTATTGCTACGGATGCGCCGAGAAGAAGGCGGAAACTCAGCTGAGGAGCTGCGCGGGTGCTAGGGGGGACAAGAGTTCAAGCGTCGTGCGTCGTAACGGCTAGGTGAGCCATATGCATTGCGCTGCCCGCCGGTAAACAAGAGATCTAAAAGCTCGGGATTGCTTGCTTGCGGGAGGAGCTGATTGTGCAGAGACTGATTTTCCGATTCCTTATGGGATTCATTGCGGGAGTATAAGTAGCTGTCGGCATTCCATGCTCATGAGACCTCCGATTTGGAACACTCGTCAATATCAATGTGTAAGCGAGAACATGTAGTTCATTATACACCTACGCTGAACGTGGACTTCTGTTGAGGGCTCATAGCTCGCGACTCACTTCGTTGCCATGGGAGAACTGAATGTATTCAAAGACGCAAATGGGAAAGTAATATATCTCTCGCGGTGAGTAGCATAGTCCCGTGTGGCGCGGTTGAGGTCGGAGAGGGTCGTATAGGTCATTTCTACACCGGCTTGGAGCATAGCGTGAAAATCCTGCGGAGGCGTGTTTTAACAGGCGTCAGATTCTGAAAGCTTGTAGAGATATGCAGGTAAAACGGCTTGTCTTTTATAGAACGTGCTTTGAGCTGGTAGGTTAATGCAATGATTGCTGATTCAGATCAGCCGGGCTGATTATCTGCTCCGGCTCCTCTGAACTTTGTTAAATTAAACATCATGTAGTTTTAAAAATAGTTTGAGGGGAATCTGGTCTAGTATTGATGGCACAGCATTGTTACGTGATGTTTAAGGAAACTATTTGTGGCTTGTGTTTTGAAAATATGTTCCCTGCATTTCAGACATTTTGCCTAAACACATTTATTTTGCACATTGTGACTTGATTCTGGCTATTAGTTTCATTTTTATTTTTATTTATTTAAAGGTATTTTGTTCTAAACAAATTCTGTAAATTAATGTTGATTGTTTTTTGGTGCATCAATGTTGCGCTGCACTTTGCGCTTGTAACCCGTTAACCACCTGGTGTCCAAATGAAAAATGACAATGCTGCTCCCAACACAGCGGGTAACTTAGGAGTATGCTACCAGACCCTGAAAGTGCAATTTTAATTGAAAAAGTAGTTCAATGTTGTACATCAGCTAACCGTGTGTTATAATGACACCAAAATAACAAAGCTGTGAACACTTTTATTTGTTGCTAACTTAAAATCATACCAGTGTTAATTTCGTTAACGAAAACTATGACGAAAAGTATTCGTTAACGACATGTTTTCACTGACGAAAACGAGACGATAACTAAATAAAAATGAATGCATGATAACGAAAACTGTAATAAAAATATACTGACATTTTCGTCAACTAATAAAAACGAGACGAAAATATTCTTGTCCCACCTGGCGGACATCAGTTTGCGCGCATGTGCTGCTTATCTCATATAAACGGCAGAGAGAAGTCTCTGGGAGAAGGGGAAGCACACACATGTATTCTGTGTCTCCACGCGGTTTACAAAGCGTCTTATTTTCCTTCACGATCGCCGGTAAAACGCCGCAAACTTGAAGCGCGACTGCAGGCGAGTCACCCCGAAACACATTACGAAGGCAAGCTCAAAGGTTTTTATATGCCTATGTTAACTTTAACACGAGCTGCTGCATAACGTGAAATGCAACATAGAGTCAGCCAAAAGAAACCAGCGCTGTCCTCTACTGATTATAGAAGTGATGAAGTGAGTCAAACTGTACATTCCAACCAAATATGTAACATGTTTGCATGACTAAAGAAATGTAATACAATTTATATAATATGTCTTTTTGAAAGCTATTCTCATTCATTGCTGTTCAAGCAAAGACAGTGCAGCTCTTTCTTCAAAGAGGCATGCCATGAGCCAATAGCCTTTGAGTGTGAGCCCTGTCAGAGCGTTTCATTGGTTGAATGAACTGAATGAACACGCCCTACTTAACGAGTCAATTGAGTCAAATGGGATTGAATGAACTGGAACATGTCGTTCATGGTCTAATATTCTGTGTTCCAACAATGCAATCTAGTTACTGAACTTTTCTGAAAAATAAAGGTAATGACCTGGTTTAATTTCATTCTAAGGTGAAGTAAATTATGTCAAAACAGTTGAATCTTTGTATGGAACATTTAATTACACCAAGTAAATGATTTAAACCATTTAGATTTTAGTAGACTAAATATAATGTATATTTATTCGACTAAAATGTTTTTCATATTTCGTCGACTAAAACTAGACTAAAACTAAAATGATGGGGTTGACTAAAATGTGACTAAAACTAAATTGCATTTTCGTCAAAAGACTATGACTAAAACTAAATCAAAATTTGCTGTCAAAATGAACACTGGTTCCTAGTCAACAATTTGATGTCATAGTGATGTCACCACGAGCTTTCAGAAAACTCACTGAGGTCAAAATGTCAGCAGCAAACTCAATGTGTGCTCAAGCTGTGAAACGATGTTAAAATGATAACCAGACTAAAAAGACAACATTGGATCAGTGGATCATTATCACTAGTCAGACAGTATTCAGCATTTTACTTTGCCACAACAACAACTGATGTTCATCAACCAACACTGCTAGCATGCAACATTAAACTAGCATCTAGAAGTTAAGGGTGAAGAGTCCAGCTAAAGCAAACACACATCACCTTAATGGTGACTAAATAAAATAAATTCACATCGAGCTCACATATTACTCACACTGTCACAGTATGAGAAGGGTGTGACATCACTGTGATCATCGCGTGACCTCACGTGTTGACTGGGATGATATGTTAAATATTGAATGTCTCTCACATTGACCCACAGCAACATTAACATAATGAAGATTAGTGTACAATGTTTTATACAAATAATGTATTCTATTTAGTTTCCATTTCATTCATTTAACATATTTAATATTGGGGGCATCCAAGTTATTTGACATATTTGAACATTTTTTAAAAGGTAACACAATATTTATATTCCCTGGTAATGAGTTACTTTTATAATGATGTAACTCAGTAACTTACTAAATTACTATTTGTGAGAAGTAACTAGTAACCATAACTAATTACTTTTTAAAAGTAGCGTGCCCAACACTGCTCACAATTCACATATATTCTAATACTATGAAATCATAAGTATAAACTATGAATTTAAGTCATACAAATCATTTGCTGACAAACCTAATAACAAAAAACTGGCCACACAGTCACTGTGATCATTTTAAGGACTATTTTTAATTACCATGTTTCAGCTTCAGAGCAAACTCCAGGTACTCATTTTCTGTTACATCTTTGCCATCGATCTTAAGCTCAAGAGTAAAGTCTCTCACAGCCCAGATGAAGCTAGGGAAGAACTTTACGAACTGGCTGGAATCATCGACATCCTCATCTGATGATTGGACTTTTATATGCTCTGTTATTTCAGCAACATATCTGACAGTTTGTTCAGGCAACACAAAATAAATGTTGAGCACCGAATCAAGATGTCTAACAAAAATGTTATGCCATGAAGTAATAAAACAACTTTCAACATCCGTGCAAAACTGTTGATCTGTCGATGTTAATTGCATTCAACCAATGTCACTTTTACACCCATAATGAAAAATGTGTTGAAATTTCAACAAGCCACCATTACTGTGATCAATGTTTGATTTAATTGAGCTCTTGAATCTAGATTTTCCTGAAAGAGGTGAGTTTTTTCTAGTTTTACATAAATGTAATATAACTCATAGGGGTCCACATAATGTTTTGCGAAGTTTCAGCTCATAAAACAGCACAGAAATGTGCCCTTTTGGTGTGTGTCTCTTGTGAGTGCAAGTGAGCTGCTAGTCTCTGCCCCCTTTTGAGCAGAAAACGCAGCCAGGGCTGTGAGTCTGTGCTTCCAGCGACAAAACAATAAAGTATGGTCACATAAAGCGAACGAGAAACAAGGTCTGGTCTTTTTGAACACCAAACACATTCCCAGCTAACAGAAGTTTGTTATTAGAACGTTCCTTGGAGGTTTTTCATGTTTTCGAAAACGTTTTAAATAATGTTAATGTTTTAAGAACGTTCCCAGCTAATAAAAGTCACCATCATGGTGATCAGTGTTTCCTTGACTTGGGCTTTTGTACCTTGACTAAAAGTGTTAGAATTATTGGTTTGTTGTAACTGTGTGTGTGTGTGTGTGTGTGCGTGTGCGTGTGCTGTGTGGTGTGTGTTGTGTTGTGTTGTGTGTGGGCGCCAGCTGGTGTTGTTATTTACTGTTGTTATGGCAATGCCAGGAGTTCTAACCTATGGAGTTTTGGTGGTCATTAAAATCACATCATTGGATCTCATTTGGTTTGAGTGCTGTGCTATTGAGCATAAGTATAAAGTTGTTTGGTCAGGAGTTTTCTTGACATTTCGATGTTGAAAAAAATAAGTGATAAGGTTTTCATCTTGGAATAGCTTTGAATGGTTTAAATCTTATTTATCCGACCGTTTTCAATTTGTAGCAATAAACAATGAGGTTCACGCAAATCGCAAGTCAGTACGTTGTACCACAGGGCTCAGTCTTGGGCCTCTGCTCTTCGCATTATACATGCTACCTCTAGGAGATATAATAAAGCGACACGGAGTTAGCTTTCACTGTTATGCTGATGATACTCAACTTTATATTTCCTCGAAGCCTCATGAAACACAGCAGTTCCATCGAATAATGGAATGCATAGTCGATATAAAAAACTTTTTATTACTGAACTCNAGTGAACATGGACAAGCCGGTTTGCCTCATTGACACGACGTCAGATGGGAAGCTGTGTGTGCAGCAGTCGGCGCTGGAGATCCTGCAGAAGATTGAGCAGCCGGTGGTGGTGGTCGCTGTGGTGGGTCTCTACCGCACCGGGAAGTCTTACCTGATGAACCGTCTCGCTGGGAAACAAGCAGGTTAAACCCTCACATGCAGCAAGAAAGCATCTGAAAGTGTAAGGCTGTGTGACCACAAATCATTATTTTTTACTGAAGAAGACATGATCTCACTTTTTATGTGTAATACCGATTAACTGCAACCCTGTGTTAGGTGCATGGTGCATTCACTTTTCATGATGTGTTTTCAAGTATTTCTTTTCACAGTGCTGTAAATTATATGCTACTTATTATGCTTTGAAGTGAATTTTCATTTTTTGTAGTCAATGTTTTTTTGAACATAAACAATGCGCTGTCACTTTTAACTAAAGCCTCACCTAAATCATGCTCGTGACATCTCATCATCATCTCCAAGCTAGGTTTTCTGCTGCTAAATATTTGCGATGGACACACATCCTAAAGTCCTTTCGGACGGATTCGCTGTTAAGGGGTAATGAGTAATATAATATACCAGAGGACGTCTCTAATATTAATAGCCAATTCGCACGGGATTAGAAATCGAGGTGGGAGCAAGTCAAGTCTCAAGTCAAATCAAGTCAGTGGTTTACCTCAGGGGTTCTCAATCCTGATCCTCAGGAACCCCCTGACAGAATGTTTTAGATGTGTCTCTATATAAAACACCTGATTCAACTCATCTGCTAGTTACCTTAGATAGCAAGAGAGCTGGTGAAAACCACTGAATCAATGTTGAATATGGTTGATTGGTCAATGTAAATGGAGTGAAATAAATATCACTTTTGTACCTCAATAGAATGTAGAAAAATGTTGAAATTTCAACAAACTACCATTATTGTTATCAGTGTTTGCTTTAGTTGGGACCTTTATACCTGACTTTGGTAAAGTGAAAACTCTTACCTCTTGCATTGCTTGTAACAGTGGTTCACTAAGAACACTTATTGCGTTCATAAAGGAGGAGATGTTTTAAAAATGCAGTAAGTTACTTTTTTGATGGGTGTTGAGCTGTAATAAGAATGAGCAATACTTTAATAACTGAAATAAATGTTGTGGTTTACAAATGTAGAAGTACTCTGTCTCAATAATAGGATTTTTTTTTACAAACTTAGACATCAACAATGGTACAATCATCAAACTAATCAGATAAACAGATCAACTGCAACTCATGCTGGGAGTCATGAATGAGTGTTTAACTATGGTGTTACCCAGCATGCATTGCAGCATGAAGCTTTTCTTTGTTGATTGTCACCATTGTTAAGATTTATACACAGATTCTTCATGTCTAATTGATTCAGTGAGCAAGGGTCTTCTAGAGTAATTTCTGTTAATTCATAATATGGTGCCAGCTTTGTTGCTCTTATTGTCACACATTAAGATAACAACTACAACCAATATCATCTCATTCTTATGGATCTAGTTTTCATTGTTTTAACAAATGTATATTAACACACAATTAACACTAAAGTTCAAGAGTCATGGTCCTAACTAAAGCAAAACTGGTCACAATAATGGTAGTTTGATGAAATCTCAAAAAATCACATTAATTTCAGGTGCAAAGTGATATTGATTTAACTCCATTAACATTGACCAATCAACCATTATGAACATTGATTCATGGTTTTCATCTGCTCTCTTGCTATCTGGGTAACTAGCAGATGAGTTGAATCAGGTGTTTTATATAGAGAACATCTAAAACATTCTGTCAGGGGTATCATCCCAGTCAACACTGAGGTCACGCATGATCACAGGATGTCACACCTTCTCAACTGTGACAGTTATAAATTAAAATAATCAAATTCATGCAATTTACTCGGGTGATCCCAGTGAGGTCAAAAACTACGGAAATCCGTATTTATATGGAAAATCACATCCCTGTTATCTATTTGCAAGATGATAGCTTCTTTGTTTGACAAATATGCATTCTAATGAAAACAGACAACATGCATGCTTTAATGTTTTTTTATTTGTGCATGTTTATGGGGTGTGAAAGACCGCACTGGGTCACAGCTCGAGGTTGCCTGGCTTTGTGTGGCAGGCTCCAGGCTGGTTTGTGGGGGCTGAAGAATGCTTGTTCTGGCCTCCGACAGATCTGAAAGAGAAGAAATAAATGAAGCAAACATAAAACTGCGTGTGCTTGATTTAGGCAGCCTGAAATGCAAGATTAGCAGCATTAGATTTTAAACCTTTATCCTCTTTAGAAACAAGCATCTGTCTCCTCCGCCACAGACCATTTTTTCTACACCTAAATAAAGAAAATTGTAAAAACATTTATATATATAAACATACTATAATCGTGCCGCAAAAATGATCAGTCATTTATATCTACATTCGTTTTTACATTAACACATTAATGTAGGCTAACTCAAAGTCAGATTATAAATTTGTTTAAATGCACTATACAACCAAAGTAATTTAAAACAACAATACTTTCAGTGTAAACATAATAGTGAAACAATAATCATTTGCGGTGATATTTACAAAACATAAATATGCAATAAAAAATACGAACCTGAGCTGGAGTTCGGTTCACTACGCCAACGCTGTTGACTGCAGCAGTGATGTTTTTCCAAACTGTTTTTACTTCCTTTGATTCCGTTTTTCAAGGTTAAAGTTTCAATTTTAAATGGGGAAAAGTTCCTCTTTTTGGCCGGATTACGTTTCTCTCTGTCGCAAAATCTAGGGGCGAGGCATCTGCACCCTGAATTTTTAGGGGCGTGATATGTAAATTACGATCGATTTCAGCCGCTGTATTTATCAAGGTGCGACTATTCATACGGCGGAATTGGCCGCGTAGAAAGTTTAATGAATCACACGTGAGCGTTGTCGTACTCGGATGCACGCTTGTTTCTACGTTCGTTTGATAAATGAGGGCCAGTGAGTTTGCTGTGCGGTTACATTTTGACCTCATCATGAGTATTCTTAAAGCTTACGGTGACATCAACGTGACATCAGCGTGTTGACTGGGATGTGCAAACATAAACAAACACTTAGGTCCGGTCATACGATGAATTCAAACATTGGATTTGTGATAATAGGCACTTACCTTAGCACTTTCATCGATACATCGTATTCGGAAAGCACTTGAAGTTTGCCACTGACTTGTCCGCAGCCTAGAAACAACAATGCTTCTTCAAGCTTGTCCTATTTGAAAAAAAAAATGCGGAACTACAGAAAATGGCGGCGTATTTACGTATGATTATCCTTGTCCATCGCACGGGATTAGTATTACCTGAGGTCCTTTTCCCGGAGGTTAAGAAGGTGCCGCAATCTTTACTGACATTGTCTGCAATGATTACTGTCATGGCATTCGGAGGACTAAAACACTGAGAAGCTCTGGTAATGAATTGACTTGCTCCATCTACCCGCTGTAAAACTTACACTGTCCAAATAGGGCTTAAGACAGGGGTCCTCAACTTCTAGAATCCTGAAGATCTTTGAGGTTTTTCAGGTGTGTTTGAATTAGGGTTGGAGCTAAACTCTGCAGGAAAAGTGATCAAGAGGTCAGGAATTGAGGACCAAGAGAAATAAAATTATGTTTCATGTATACCTTTTTAATTGTGTGGCCTTATCAGGTTTGCACTGGGGCAGCACCATTGAGTCCAAGACAAAAGGCATCTGGATGTGGTGTGTGCCCCACCCCACTAAAAAAAGAAACCACTTTGTGTGCTGCTGACACTGAGACTTGGAGACGTGGACAAGTGAGTAACGCCAAACTACTAAAACGTCAAAAATGTGAAACCAGTTCCGAGCATTCTTTTGACGGGCTGGACAGGGGGATCCCTTGAGAAGTCTCAAGCGGAGGATGGACAGTATTTCAATATGTGCAGTGTTTCCGCTAGGATTTCTGGAACTGTGCCCTGATTACGTCATACGTTAATTAACATATTTGTGACGTCATCGCAGGTTTTCAGTTGAAATTTCACACACATTTTGTATTTTAATACAGTTTGTTGCGCAATAAAGCCGTATCCATTCGCAGATTTTGTTTCTGTTCTCAGTTCTGATGTACAACCGTGACATCGTCTGACAAATACCCCGCACACCTTAAAGAGCGGCGATTTGGCTAGAGTCTTTGGCACAGTGCACAGCCTCTGTCCCCGTCTGCTGCGTGACTAAATCTGGGTAACCATGTGCTTATTAAAGGGGTGGTGCAACGGTGTGTCATGCATTCTGACTTCTTTACAATGTTAAATGTGCCGTCTTCTCATGCTTAACATGGTCAACTTGTCAAAAAACGAGTTGGGCGTATTACGTAGTATTTCTGTGCTCGATACACTCCCTCAGCGATCATACAGGTTTCGTAAAGTTTTTTTCTAACATATAAAACTGTTTCGTAAGAATTTTTCTTAGTCTCTTATTGGACAATTCTCCCGGAAAAGCATGCGGCACGCGGCAGCAAGGAGAGGAGGAGAAGGAGCATGAGCAGACGTCACTTTCACTTGTGTGCAGGAGAGCGAGAGAGAGAGCATACGTTCGCAAAGTTCAGGTGTTCGCTTTAACAGGTGAACTGTGTTCCAAACAGTCGATAACAGTGACAGGTTTTGTAAATGCTGTTTGGTACTCATTCATTCACGAAAAAAAGCACTTTCTCCCTGCCCCTCACTGCAAGAGTTGATGCCGAGAGAGGAGATCCCAGCTGCGGGAAAGTGAGACTTCGCAGAACAGTACTGGTGGCATTTTCCCACTGAATGATTCGCTTAATAGGACTACACTGTAAAAAATGATTTGTTGTTTTTTGTTGTTTCAATTTAAAAAAATAAGTTACCTTGTTGCCTTAAAATTTTAAGTTAGTTCAACTTAAAAATATTAGTTCACTTAATGAATTTGTTGCAAACTCGTTGTGTTGACTAATATTTTTTAAGTTGAACTAACTTAAAATTTTAAGGCATCAAGGTAACTTATTTTTTTAAGTTGAAACAGCAAAAAACAACAAATCATTTTTTACAGTGTAGGTGTTATAATCCCACTATTTCAGCTCAAATGAATTTCCCAATATGACACTTCCCACGCCTTATGCATGACAGGGGAGAGCAGTCAAGAACAGGAATTCTGATGTTTCAATGGGTCCTCTGTGTTTGGGGAATAATACTTATCTTTCCTTGCTATCATCAGCACTGAAAAAAGTGAGACTTTGGATCAACTTAAAAAATGTACTTTTACTTTGGACAACATAAAAAGATTACATCAACTTGTTACAAGCCCAACTAAAGCAAACACTCATCACAATAACGGTGGTTTGTTGAAATGTATACATTTTTTATTTTGAACCAAGCCATAAATATAATCTGAGAAAAACTAATAAAATTGCTTGTAACACGTTGACGTAATTTTTTAACTTGTCGAAAGTAAAAGTATTTTTTTAAGTTGATCCAAACTCTCACTTTTTTCAGTGAGGGACATCTCATGTGTCGTGTCATCACATCCATTATCCTGGGTGAAAGATGCCTTTTGGTGAGGTGCTGCTGATAGTGCCCATTGTATGGTTCCCATCAGTGCGACACATCGTCAGTTGTGCACCTTCGCCTCATTGGGTGTTTCGGCCCTTTATCACAAGACACTCCCACCGCAGGTTGATAAGAAGGGTGTCACATTGTCCATGCTGTGTCCATCTGCTTCAACCACAGCCATTGGCTTCTTCTTTCTGCACCACTGCCCAGTTCTTGATTATCCTCAACTGTCCCTGTCCTCTGAAAGTGACTTTTTGTCAGCTATGGCGACCTCTGCATTTAACCCGCCCAGTGAGTCGTTACCTGCCGGCCCTGATAATCAAACAGGCAACTTTCTGGTCACGAGTCCGATTCTCTAACCATACTCAGTGCACTTGGTCCCGAATGACATAACATTACAACACATTACCACTAAATATTACTATTAAAGGTTTATCCGAAAACAAGCTAGGTTTGTCGTTATGTGCTTCTTCTGAACAAAAGTCGCTAAATGCAGTGAAAGGGCTGGTAACTTAGCAACACTAACAGGACAAACTAGGAATTAGTGGGAAACGCTACATTACAGAGAAGCTGCAGGTGTGGTCAAATGATGTCGGTCGTTGAAATAGCCATCATCTTGTCTCTTGATTCATTGATCTCATCTGGGTGTGTGTTGGTCCCGAAAAAACAATTATAGTGTCAGGAAGTTTAAGTTGCATCCTGTTTTCACAAATCTTTATACACATCACAATTTAATTAAAGCTTAAACTACAACAGAGTTTAGAATCACACAGACATCAAGAATCAGTGAATCTCAACAATGGTGACAATCTGGGGCAACTGGGGCTGTGTCTGGAATAGCATCCAATACATTTACATTTATTCATTTGGCCAACGCTTTTATCCAAAGGCTTAAAGTAGAGAGCATATAAATTTGTCTAATATGAAATATCAAACGACGATTGCACAAACGTCACATGCACCAGGAGGCGCTTTTTGGAATTAAGTGCTTTAAGGAATTTAGACAGGTGGACCCCATAGACTCCATTATATGAGCAAAGAGGCTGCGATTTACCACAAATTCTTTATGTCTACTCAAGAAAAATGTACCTACATCTCAGGATGGCCTAGGGTGAGTGAATAAACACGCAAATTGGAGTTTATGGGCTGAACTATCACTGTTAAGGGTCAAGGAGTGATTATCTTCCAGTTGACTCCCATTCCTTGTTCTTATGGGCTATTGCTTTATAACTTCCTAAACTATAATGGATCTTAGGATAGCAACCAGCCGGAGAGATATGAATGAACTTGAGCAGTGGTCGAAAGTTCGATCGTGTAACGCTTTGCTCTTTTTTCAATTTTCACCATCAAAATTAATCAAATGAAAATTGGTTTCAAACTTTCATTTTAATTTTCATGGGTACTTCACAAATGGATAATTGTCTCTCAGTTTCATTTGTAATTATACGTGTTTGGGTAATTGCTTCAGAATTTCTGATTTTCAACAAACACAAAAATTACTTGTTTTTCTAATATTTACATTATGTGTTGCGCTTGCAGCTGGATCGTACCATTATCGCCGGTGGTAGGGGTTTACAGTGCGTACTACTGTTTATATCAGATCACCGTTACCTTTGCACGTTAACCACATTGTCTGGACAATGAGAGAGTGGAGTGCGCTTGATTCATATGAAAGTGTGATCCGTCGGTTGGTAGAATGTCCATCTAGAAAACATGTCGCTTTCACGGTTAATGTGTAATTATTATGAGACGTCATATTATCCCTTTATAACAAGAAAATATATCTTTAAATGCCATATTATCCCAGGGACGTCATTTCCACTGGGGACAGGGGGGACAATGTCCCCTCACTTTTCAAAATCCTGTTCGTGTCACAGAGAGTCTGCCTGCGTCGATGCGAGTGTCGCGTGCACACTCTAAAAAAAGATCACTGAAAGATTGTTTTCAATCACGTGGTTTTGATTTGAATTGAATAGAAACCTGTTTTTACGTGGTTGTTGTTTCGGTAGGCTATGTTAAAGCTGTTTCCTTATAACTGACTTCTGTGGGGAAGAAACGCGTGATTTATTACTTTTTTTGTTTAATAAGGACTCGTTCTTTTAACAGCAGTGCGTTTATGACAAGGCTTGACAGAAACGTGGGCTTCCCTGGTCGTTGTTTAGGTACGTTAAACCTCGTTAAGCATTTTAGAAAGTCATCCTCATCTCCTTTCGACCGCAGATTCAGGTTTACAAGCCAAGTTTTCCTCCGTTTCTCAGTCAATACTCGCATTTCCCCCTTCATGAACATCCACTTTTGCTACACAATAAAAACACATTTTGGTTTAATCAATTTAAACAATCAAAAACAACGCAAAACAGGTATTTTGAATTTGTGATACGATTCAAATAAAAAACATTTCCCCCCATTTTGTCCCCCCTCCACTTCTCAAACCAAAGTTACACCTTTGTATTATCCCGTCAAAATGAGAAAATATATTGTTTTAACGACATATGATCTCGTTATTATGACATAATTGAGTGGAAAAATAAAACGTTTGTGGCAGCAATACGCCACCCTACGTAATAACTCGGGCTGCGACTGATACAAGTTATCCATCACTTCTACTTTTTGTGCGTGCACTCACTGCACTTGCTGCCCGGCCGTTCCCAATGACATACAGATCCGCAGCATTGCCATCTACTGACTAAAACCAAAACGGCAACCGATGTCGAATAGATTAATGATTACAGACCAGACAGTAGTGTTAGTAAAATTATATTTAATACATGTGTAATACATAAGGGAGATAAATATGATTAGATAAACCGTAGGCCTTTCATAACATGACAGCGCTGTGGGTCCGTGGGCGGTTGTAGACTACACCCCTACCACCGGCGATAATGGTACGATCCAGCTGCAAGCGCAACCACATAAATGTAAATTTAGAAAAACAAGTAATTTTTGTGTTTGTTTGAAAATCAGAAATTCTGAAGCAATTACCCAAACACGTATAATTACAAATGAAACTGAGAGACAATTATCCATTTGTGAAGTACCCATGAAAATTAAAAATGAAAGTTTGAAACCAATTTTCATTTGATTAATTTTGATGGTGAAAATTGAAAAAAGAGCAAAGCGTTACACGGACCCTGTTCCAACAGCAAACACCGTTTGATTAGATTCTCATTTGCATTGCCATTAAAACACACACAGATACAGCCCATCAGAAAATCTATTATATAACAGTCAAGAGCCCAACTCAAGGAAACACTGATCACAATGATGGTAGCATCCAACTGAATTACATCAAAATAAATATTGTTAACCCGCCCACGGGCCCTCTGCGTGTTAAGGGTTAAAATTGTATTTTGTAAAAAACGAAATAGTAGTTTGTATTTGAAATACTCCCCATCCCTGGTCCCAAGTAGCAGTTTTCTGGCTGATTTGTGCACCACAAGAGTCCCCAGCCCAGATCTTCCCCACACGCTGTTGCTCTGAGTTAAGTTACAGACCAGTGTTCCTTTACTCTGTAACTTGACAGAGCATCAAGATGACTCTTTTCAGATGATTTGATGAGTGAAGTTTAGTGAACAAATCTTTTTCACAGTTCAGTTTGTCCTTTAATTTACACAAAGTGGGTCACATCTGGGTCACAGTCCTTCAACATTCATTTTTCTTCTCACAGTGAAATAGCGGTTTGTGGACTAGATCTGGGCTGAGAACTCAGACGTGTGGGGCCACAAATGCACTTTGTTACTTGGGGTCAGGTTACCAAGTCATGTACAATTCAACCATGTTGTTGGCTTTTGAAAATGAATCCATGGTTTTAATTAAAAGCTCTTTTTAAACATTCTGAGCTAACATGCACTTTTTATTACTAACTTTAAAAAAGATTGATGTTACACATATAGTAATACAGCTTTTACATACTTTTTTCATTACATGCAAGCTGCACTCATTTAGCCTTGTTAAAGTGGAGCCCAAAAGTTGTCTTTTAGTTGTGTAAAAAGGTTTCATTGAGCATTTATTTGTTTCTAACTTCATGATGATGTTTCTCAGGGGGACTCAAAGCATGACACCCATATCTTCTGTCTGGCTGTGTTACTGTGCAGCACTCTGGTTTACAACAGTCGAGGAACCATCGTCAACAAAGCTATTGAGGAGCTGCAGTATCCTTCTGACAATCTACATACTTTTCACAGCAAATTGGCCAGTGTTAAATGAATACTGCTGGGTGTCTATAAAGTGTTAAAGAACGTTTTAACTCAACTCAACTTTATTTATATAGCGCTTTTTACAATTTCCATTGTTACAAAGCAGCTGTACATAAGATATATTGACTATGAGCACATCAAAGTTATATACCTGTAAAAACAAGAAAAAAAGGTGAAAACACAGTAGACAGACATACCCACATACAAACGCTTTACACACAGAATATGCACACGTACTAACACACATAGACACACACATGGACGGACACATAGACAAGCATGTGTGCGCGCACACACACACACACACACACACACACACACACACACGCATGCACGCACAGTGAAAGCACACATTAAAGATAAAGGAGAGAGAAACACAGGTCAAATATTAAACAATTAATATTGCATATAGGAATTTATAGTCTATGTAAAACTTTAAAATTTGAATTCTAAAGCAGCCCCCCTGGCCAGGCAAATAGTGCAAAACAGTATGCAAACGGTGGCGAGGAACCCAAAACTCTATTTGAGAAAAAAAACCTCAGGAGAACCCAGGCCCAACCAGGGGATTCCAGTTCCCCTCTGGCAAAAGCTGCTGCCTCTGCACAAGCTCGACAGTGCTTACACAACAAGGCTAAAATAAAAAACATACAAATAAGTTAAATTTTAGATTTAAGATTATCATTAATAATCTAATAGCATTTGAAATTTTGCAGTGAAGTCGTGTCAAGTTGCCGCTTCCTTTATCCAGCTCTATCATCTCAGCTCTTGTCAGGTCCCCACTTCCCATTCTCCGCTCTACCATCAGGTCAGGCCATGAACTGCATCCTGCTCGCTGTGGTAACCTTGGAACAATGAGACAAGACTGGCTGAGAGTAGAGTACTGTTCTGTACTCTTTGATGCAACAAGTACATCAGTTGTGTTTTTGGTTCCGGTTGATCTAACTAATGCAGCCTAAACCCTCTGAAGATTTATATTATGGAAGAGTAGTGTATGCAAGATTAAAAAGATGCGTCTTTAGTCTAGATTTAAACTGACAGAGTGTGTCTGCCTCCCGGACAGTGCAGGGAAGACTATTCCAAAGTTTAGGCGCTAGATAGGGAAAGGATCTACCACCTGCACTTGATTTTGAAATTCTAGGTATTACCAACTGACAGGACGCCTGAGAGCGTAATGCACGTGAAGGACTGTAAACACATAGAAGTTCTCTTAAATACTGCAGAGCTAAACCATGTAGGGCTTTATAGTTAATAAGCAAGATTTTAAAGTTAACGCGATGCTTTATCGGTAACCAGTGCAAGGTTGACAGAACCGGGCTAATATGTTCATATTTTCTAGTAAGTGTAAGAACTCGAGCTGCCGTGTTTTGGATCAGTTGGAGTTTTTATAATAAGTCTGCAGGGCAACCACCTAACAGTGCATTACAGTAATCTAGTCTTGATGTCATGAATGCATGAATTAACTTCTCTGCATCTGACATTAACAGCATATGACGCAGTTTAGATATATTCTTAAGATGGAAAAACGCAATTTTACAGTTGTTGGCGACGTGGCTCTCAAATGACAGATTACTATCGAAGAGAACGCCTAGATTCTTAGCTGATGACGAGGGTTTTAAGGAACATCTGTAAATAGTTAAGTAGTATTCTTGGTTGTTACGTACGGTGGTTTTCGGTTTATGTAACACTTCTGTTTTGTCCGAGTTCAGTAATAAAAAGTTGTTACTCCCCTGCCATCAACAATAAGAAGTCACCATAATGGTGTTGAGTATTTCCTTTTTTTATTTTTACTAAAAATTTTTAGTAAAAGACAAAAATACATTGTGTGGGTCAAAATTATCGATTTTGCTTTTATACCAAAAATCATTAGGATATTAAGTAAAGATCATGTTCCATGAAGATATTTTGTAAATGTCCTACCTTAAATATATAAAAACTTTATTTTTGTGAGTGGATGGTCTGCCACAGTGCCCCTGATTAACAACTTCAAAGACAATTTTCTCAATATTTGGATTTTTTTGCGCTCTCAGATTCCAGAGTTTTAAACGGTTGTATCTCAGCCAGATATTGTCCTATTCTAACAACTCATATATCTATAGAAAGTTCATTTATTCAGCTTTCAGATTATGTAAAAATCTCAATTTCTAAAAATTGACCCATAAGACTGGTTTTGTTGTCCAGGGTCACATATATAATAATATAAAATAGGTTTGCCTGGATGCCCAACAAGCAGTTTTCACAAGACCACATTCTGACAGAGATAATGTTATTCATACAAGTTTTGTGGTGAGCGAGCTAATAGCTAAGAGACTGAAACCTCATTCAGAAGGAGAGTTCGTGAAAGAGTGCCTTGTTGCCGCCGCGGAGCTGCTAGCACCAGACAAAGTAAAACTCTTCCAAAGTGTCAGTTTATCCGCAGAACGAATTACTGATATGGTGCAAGACATTGAAATGACACTGAATGACAACGCAAAAAAATTCCAGTTTTTCTCTCTGGCGTGCGATGAAACAACAGACATAACGGGACATTCTAAAACACTTAACGTGAAAAACGCTTAACATACCTAAACAGCGATCAAGGAAAACCATATTTCTGTCAAACCTTGTACTAAACACTTGCTGCTGTCAAAAGAACGAGCTCTTGGTCCGCGGATAAAGTGAATAATATCACGTTAAGCGTTTTCTCCATCATAGAAGTCCACTATAAGGAAACAGCTTAACGTGGCATAACGTACCTAAACAGCGATCAAGGAAAACCAAATTTATGTCAAACCTTCCTTGTACTAAACTTTGACACCTTGTCCAAGTGATTTAGTTGTATGCCACTGTATACCATCGCATTAGAGAGGTTAGTGATATATGTGTTCAATAATTTAGTATGGCCCTTAAAGGATGTTGCAAAAATGTAAATGGCCCTTGATAGAAAAAAGGTTCCCCACCCCTGCTTTAATAGGACTCTCACCCTTGATTGCTCCCTTTTTGACATCAGCTGTAATAGTGTGTTTTTGAAGCACATTGTAACAGCCTGACATAAGACAAAATTATTAGCTACTCTTACTAGTAATACATTTTTTTGTTAGGGGTAGGCGTGTTTTGTCGTAGTGTGACTCAATGTAGTGCCTTACTCTGTAACATCTCAGTGGGGTGATCACTTTCATGATGGGAGATATTTTGTTCCGTGCACAAACATCACCTGAATAATTCAGACATCAAGAATCAGCTCGTGAAACCAACACCATTGCAAAAGTAGCAAAGCTTTTGAACTGTTGTGTTGTTGGCTGCACAGACCAACACAGAACAGTGTTCCCACGCAGAGGTGTAAAGTCCAGGTGCCAAAAAGTAAAAGTCCTGCCATATTTTTGTTTCACCCACGAACCCATGAGCTGATTTCACCAGAGGAGGAACCAAGTCATTCCTTTCAAGTCACAAGCAAGTCTCAAGTCACATCCAAGTCCTCAAAGAGTTAAAGTTAATGAGATAATTAAGTGAGTAATTAAATGATGATTGAGCATTAGTGATGAACACCTGCTGTTATTGAGAATCACAGAGGATCAGATGTTGATGTTTCATTGGTTCAAATGACGTCACCATCATGGAGATCAGTGTTTGCTTTAGTTGGGCTCTTGACCCTTGACCCCTGTGTTAGATTTCTCTCTGTATCAATGCATGTGCTGTTGTAAAGCAGAGATCAGAGCTGTGCGGTGAGCAACTGTTCTCTGTTTTCATATGGTGAGATACTCATCAGGTGCTGACCTGACTTATTAAATGATGATTGAGCATTAGTGATGAACACCCGCTGTTAACAATCAACATCACTGAAGAAAAGAGAAACACAAGACTTATTAAATGATGATTGAGCATTAGTGATGAACACCCGCTGTTAACAATCAACATCACTGAAGAAAAGAGAAACACAAGAACTACAACTGACTTCAGCCAGAGCCTTGCTAGACATCAGCTGGAAGAAAGAAAACAACAACATTGTCACCATAATTGTGCTCAGTGTTTGCTTTAGTTGGGCTCTTGAGCCTTTCAGTAATTCAAAGAGATTTGCCTTTAAGTAATAGTAACAGGTGTGCTTATCGAAACAAGTATCTAATCAAACACACCTGCATGTAGCTTCCCTGATAGCAAGAGAGCAGATGAAAACAATTGAATCAATGTTAAAAACTGTTGATTCCTCAATGTTTTGTTGTCAGCCACCATTATTGTGATCAGTGTTTGCTTTAGTTGGGTTCTTGACTCTCGTGGTTTAATGTCAAGTTTTCATTGTCTGCTGTAACAGAGCTGAAATATGTTTGTTGAGTCAATGAGAAACCAGAGCCATTAGAATCAGCTGAAGGTGGTTGTTGTTGTGAGGTTATATATATATATATATAGCTCATGAGAGTGATGATTTATTAGTGTTTTAAGTTTCTGTGATACTTCTATGTGATTGAAGCAGTGGTGAGGTGTCAGACTTTTATTAATCTACATGAAAATATTCCTTACATTTTTTTGTTGCTGACTCATTTAGACATGAGGAATCAGTGTATGAAGCTCAACAATGGTGACAATCAACAAAATAAAACTTCATGCTGCAATGCATGCTGGGTAACATTTTAGTACAACACTCATTCATGACTCCCAGCATGCATTGCAGTTGATCTGTTTATCTGAATTAATTGGGGATTGTCACACTCAACTAAAGCAAACACTGATCACAGTAATGGTGGTTTGATGAAATGTCAACATGTTTTCAACATTAATTGCAGGTGCAAAAGTGATATTGATTAAATGCCATTAATATTTACATATCAACACATTTTAGCATAGGTTCAATGGTTGCTTGCTGTCAGTGTTTCTCTTGATCTTGAAGATGTTGACCGGAGGGGCTTCGTAAATTGCCCTGGGGGAAACAGGTGTGCTTATCGAAACAACCCAGCTAACAGAAGATGTTATAAGAACGTTCCTTAGAGGTTTTTCATGTTTTTGAAAATGTATTAAAAACATACAAAATGTCCAGTTTTGTTTAATGTTTTAAGAAAGTTCCCAGCTTACAAAAGTCACCACCAAGGTGTTCAGTGTTTCCGTGAAGATTTGTGAAAACAGAACGCAAAAAACCTATAACAGAATTTAGACAAACGCAGACATCAAGAATCAGTGTATGAATCTCAGCAATGGTGACAATCATCAAACTAATTCAGATAAAAAGATCAACTGCAATGCATGCTGGGAATCATGAATGAGTTTGTACTATGATGTTACCCAGCATGCATTGCAGCATGAAGTTTTCTTTTGTTGATTGTCACCATTGTTGAGATCCATACACTGATTCTTCATGTCTGTGTGTCTAAATTCTGCTGTAGTTTTTTTCTTTTGCGGCCAGAATTCACAAATCTTTTTCAACATCAAAATGCATAGAAAACTCCGTCACCTAACAACTTTATATTTATGCTCAAAAGCACAGCACTTGTCATGGCGAAAAGTTGATCAGCCAATGTTGAAAGAATTCACGAAGACCAGAGAGCCAGGTTTCAAGAGGTTTCGATCTGTATTTGCTCGAGCAAGCAAAGTGAGACATACAGAGTTCATCTGTAGATGCCCAACAATTACACTTCTGACTCCATCTTTTATACACTGTTCTCAAGTCGTTATCACAGTTTAAACCAATCATATTTACCTGACATCATCTTCTCCCAATCAGGTTCTACATGACCTCACTTATTTTTGTTTGCCCATCCTCTTTTGACTTGCCACAGTTATATATCAAACTTCTTACGTTAACTTTTAACTGTGGCGCAACCTTTTAAAGGATTAAAATATATATATACATACATCCATCTTTAAAATGTAGATGTATGTCATTTTGTCAGTTGCTACTGTATGACAGACAAACACATCCATCTCTGAAATGCGAATGTATGTCATATTGACATTTACTACCCTTAGATCTCGTGTGAAGAGTACATATTGTGTGTGTGCTCCAAGCATTTGCGTGCAAAGGATGTCTTATGCTGTATATTGTGTGTCTTATGGTGCTGTTTAATGTTCAACTTGGCCTGTTTGCTATGAGACTCATAGCCTTTTCTGTGTTAGAGAAGTGTGTGAGACCTATAACTAGTTTAAATGCATTGTTTCATATAAAAACTCAATCAATAATTGAAAAACTTAATACAATAATATAAAACTTAATACAAAAACTCAATCAATAATAGAAAAACTTAATACAATAATATAAAACTTAATACTGTGGTAGAAAAACCACCATACTAGTTAGAGATAGAGCGAGATTAAAGACGATAGTTTGTCCCATAGAATGCTTGTAACCCACAGGTCGATTCGTCACGCATTGTTTCATGTGATCTACTGATGACAGGCAGGGAACAGTTGTTATTCCTAAACAAAGCTTTGCTGTCTTGAGCCGATCAGCTATCACGTAAAGATACTCAAATAACCTGGTCAATTTTCACGCTATGGACGTAAAACAAATCGTAGAAGATTAAAATGTCTGACGCTGTCACCTACAGGACGAAAACAAGTTGAAATACACCCGGTTACAATCCTTCTCTTTCAAAACAAATTTACGAGCCATGGTGCGGACACCTCTCTCGGGAATGTTATAGACTGTGTGAAAACTCTGAAAAACATCAGGTAATCTGCCTTTCCTCGCTGCCTTTCCTCTCTCATATATTGAATACATTATTATTTTATTTCTTTACTTATTTAATAGAATGCTTTATTTGTTTATTTAAACCTGTTTGTTTATTCAAACAGTGTTTGTGTAGTTGTAGCATCATTCATAATTATTTTTAAACGTTTTTTAAATAAACAGTGATTGCTTAATCATTATTAATAATGATATAATCATCTCCTTTAAAACTCATATCGTATTTATTTATTCTTGCAAAAAAATGTTTCTTGTGGATTTCTGCATGTGTTTTTAATTTATCTTAATAACTAACTATTTTGCATAAGAACTGTGCTGGCAAAATATAAACATAAGCAACACTAGTAAAGTCAGTGTTTATGTCTAATGCATATATTACACAAGTGATCTCTTATTAAATAATTGCACATTTAAATGATTTCAATAGCCTATTATTATATACTTTGCAAACTGCATGAGACTTTTTAGTAAAAAACAACAACCTGTAAACCTTATTGCATACCTGAGTGACCCAAAATTGTTAATGAATTATAAATGCATAACTTTACAGAAATGCTGTCAGGAAATAATTAAATAACTGTTTCTCATAACTTGTCCCTAACTACAATATGTTATTTCTTATTATATATCTGATCAAAACTAGCATAAATAAATGTTATGGGGTAATTTGGCTATTAACATGCAACATTAATTTAACTCTGCTCAGATAAACAAAATGAACGATATGACTCGAAAAAAGATTCACTCATTTTGCTGAACGAGATTCAAACATCCGAATCGCAAAAATGACTCAAAATTCCCATCACTAAAACTTTTAGTCAAGGTACAAAAGTCCAAGTCAAGGAAACACTGATCACCATGATGGTGACTTTTGTTAGCTGGGAAAGTTCTTAAAACATTAACAAAACTGGACATTTTGTATGTTTTTAAAACGTTTTCAAAAACATGAAAAACCTCCAAGGAACGTTCTTATAACAAACTTCGGTTAGCTGGGAATGTGTTTGGTGTTCAAAAAGACGAGACCTTGTTTCTCGTTCGCTTTTTGTGACCATACTTTATTGTTTTGTCGCTGGAAGCACAGACTCACAGCCCTGGCTGCGTTTTCTGCTGAAAAGGGGGCGGAGACTAGCAGCTCACTTGCACTTAAAGAGACACACACCAAAACAGCACGTTTCTCCTCACATGCAAAAGTGGACATGTAACGCATGGTATATTAAAAGATCTGTGGTGTTTTATGAGCTGAAACTTCGCAGAAACGTTATGTGAACCCCTATGATTTATATTACTTTTGTGTAAAACTAGAAAAATACACCCTTTAAGAAAAATCAAGATTCAAGAGCTCAATTAAATCAAACATTGATCACAGTAATGGTGGCTTGTTGAAATTTCAACACATTTTTCATTATGGGTGTAAAAGTGACATTGGTTGAATGCAATTAACATCGACAGATCAACAGTTTTTTGTAACAATGATTTAATGGTTTTCATCAGTATTTTGCATGGATGTTGAACGTTTTTTTATTACTTCATGGCATAACATTTTTGTTAGACATCTTGATTTGGTGCTCAACATTTATTTTGTGTTGCCTGAACAAACTGTCAGATGTGTTGCTGAAATAACAGAGCATATACAAGTCAGATCATCAGATGAAGATGCCAGTGCCGATGATTCCAACCAGTTTGCAAAGTTCTTCCCTAGCTTCATCTGGGCTGTGAGAGACTTTACTCTTGAGCTTAAGATCGAGGGCAAAGATGCAAAAGAAAATGAGTACCTGGAGTTTGCTCTGAAGCTGAAACATGGTAATTAAAAAATAGTCCTTAAAATGATCACAGTGACTGTGTGTCCAGTTTTTTGTTATTAGGTTTGTCAGCAAATGATTTGTATTACTTAAATTCATAGTTTATACTTATGATTTCATAGTATTAGAATATATGNTGAATACACTCTAAATAAAGCTGAGAGTGTGCACTTTAAGACAATATCTATTATAAAACTGTAACTCAAAAACATATTGATACACAGCTAAAATAACAAAAAATGTGCCTCTGTCCAAATATTTATGGCCCTAACTGTAAGCTTTGTTTTTTATTTACGTATATACTAACATCATGTGTTTCAAGTTTATTCCTGTACTCCACCGCATACAGCGTTCTCACCCAAGACGCAAGGCACAATGCGCTCACTCTCACGTGCATCCCATTCACGCCTCCCCTTCTACACCTCTGTCTCTCTCTGTGGGGCTCTGGAACTGCCAGTCAGTTGTGAACAAGACTGACTTCATCCATGCGTTTGCCAGCCAGTCTGACCTTCACATTCTAGGTCATACTGAGACATGGATTCGTCCTGAAGACTCAGCCAAACCCGCTGCTCTCTCCACAAACTACTCCTTCTCTCACTCTCCCCGCCAAACTGTAAGAGGAGGAGGCACAGGTTTGCTTATTAACAATAATTGGTAATATTCCACACTATATTCCCTATGCAACAACTATTCATTTGAATACCATGCTGTTAATATCACTTTTCCCACTCAGCCCAGTGTTTTTGTAGTTTACCGCCCCCCAGGTCCTCTTCACAACTTCATTGAAGAGTTAGATGTGTTGCTCTCATCATTCCCGGAGGATGGCAGCCCTCTTGTAGTCTTCGGGGACTTCAACATCCACCTAGAGAAACCCTATGCCTCTGACTTCCACACCCTCACCCCCTCGTTCGACCAGCTTGATCTCATCTACACCCGTAACTTCACCACAGATAACATTCAAGTCACACCTCTTCACATTTCTGATCACTTCTTCATCACTTTCAACATGCTCCTTCCTATATGCACTACACCGACACCACCACCCGTTTATTTTAGACGGAACCTTCGAGCTGTCTCCCCCAGCACCCTCTCTGCTAAAGTGACATCCTCTCTTCCCTCCAACTTTGCATCTCTAGATGCTGACACTGCCACCGTCACCTTATGCTCAACACTTACATCCTGTCTAGATAAACTTTGTCCTCTGTCCTCCAGACCAGCTCGCGCCACCCCCTCCTGCCCCTGGCTGTCTGACATCCTCCGTGAACAACGGAGTACACTCAGGGCTGCTGAAAGGAAATGGCACAAGACCAAGAATCCTGCTGACCTAGGGGACTACCAGTCACTACTCTCCTATTTCTCTGCTAGTGTTACCACAGCTAAAACGTTTTTCTATACCACCAAGGTGAGCAATGCACCTAACACTCGGCAGCTTTTCAAGACATTTAACTCTCTTCTTTGCCCCCCTCCTCCCCCACCCACTTTATCTTTGCCCGCGGAGGATGTATTTTTCGCTGAGAATCATCCATCAGCAAACAATTCTCAGCACCTCAGACCTCGGTACACACCTCCCTCACTTCAAACATTGAACTCTCCTCTTTCACCCCACTGACTGACACTGAAGTCACCAGACTTCTCTTCAGCCACCCCACCACCTGTCCCCTTGACCCAATCCCCTCCCATCTCCTTCAGGTCACATCCAGCACACTCACACATGCACTCACACACATCATCAACACCTCCCTGCTCACCAGCACTTTTCCATCCACATTCAACCATGCCCAGGTCACGCCTCTACTGAAGAAACCCACATTGGACCCCTCCCTCTACTACCGACAGTTACAGACCTGTCTCTCTCCTCCCATTTATGGCAAAAACACTTGAAAGAGCTGCTTTCAACCAGGTGTCGTCCTACCCATCCCAGAACAAACTGCTGGATGACAAGCAGTCTGGCTTCAAAACAAACCACTCCACTGAGACTGCACTGCTATCGGTCACAGAAGCACTGCGGCTAGCCAAGGCGGAATCTAAATCCTCGGTCCTGATTCTCGTTTCACCCAGACGATACCACTGTAGCAGCTCGCATTACAGCCTGCCTAGAGGACATCTCGGCTTGGATGAAAGAGCATCACCTCCAGCTGATCCCGGCCAAGACAGAACTACTCGTGTTTCCGGCACACCCCATGGTGCAACACGATCTCACCATCCAACTTGGCAATATCACAATCACTCCTTCCAAAACAGCCAGGAAACTCAGAGTCATATTTGATGAACAGCTGTCCTTCAATGTTCACATTGCAAAGACAACGCGGTCATGCCGATATGCCTTATTCAACATTAGAAATGTTAGACCCTATCTCACTGAGCATGCGGCACAACTCCTTATCCAGGCCCTGGTAATCTCAAGGTTGGACTACTGCAATGCTCTCCTTGCTGGTCTTCCTGCAAAGGCTATCAAACCGCTCCAGCTGGTTCAGAATGCAGCAGCACGCCTCATCTTCCAACAGCCCAAAAGTGCTCATGTGACGCCCCTTTTCATCTCTCTCCAATGGCTACCGGTTGAAGCTCGTATCAGATTCAAGTCACTAATGCTTGCCTACAGGACTATCACTGGATCTGCACCAACATAATTTCACACCCTCCTACACTCCTACACCCCATCAAGATCCCTGCGTTCAGCAAACCAGCGGCGTCTTGTACTGCCTTCCCATAAGGGCAGTAAATCGCTTTCCCGCTCATTCTCATTCACAACTCCTTCCTGGTGGAACATTCTTCCTAACTCGGTCCGGTCAACCACATCTCTAACAACATTTAAAAAACTACTTAAAACCCATCTCTTTTGTGAATACTTGACAGACAAATGAGAAGAAAAAACCCACTAACCCTCTCTCTTTCTCTCAACAGGTAGTGGTCTAGCTTTTGTTGAAACCAGTAACTTTGTATTGGCACCTATTGCATTATTGCTCCTGTATCACATATCGCTTATTGCTCCTTAAACTCTTTGTAAGTCGCTTTGGATAAAAGTGTCCGCTAAATGACTAAATGTCAATGTAAATGTAATAATTGTAACTACAGTTTATACATTATAACACTTACATTATAACCCATTTTTATTTTGGTTATAATTCTTTACAACAACATTCAATGTATGACAACACACATTATGAAAAATGTTAATACATCATACCATTTAATAACCCTTAATGCATTATACCTAAAGGCTTTAAGTAAAAGTCTTACCACTACTTCAAGTCACTTTCTGTAAGTCTACACTCCATACACTATAACGATGAAGCAAAACATTTTTTAAATGAAAAAAAACCTGAATAAGTACATTGCATACGTATTCAAACCCTTAACTCAATACTTAGGTAAAGGACCATTACAGCCTCAAATATTTTTTGAGTATAAAGTGACAAGCTTTACACATCTTCATTTGGTAATTTTCTGCCACTCTTCTCATCATCCTTGCAAACTCTACCAGGTACAGATGTTCAATTGGGTTCAAGCCTAAACACGGGCTGGGCCACTAAAGGACATCAACAGACTTGTCCATAAGCCACTCTTGCATTCTTTTAGCTGTGTGCTTAGGATCATTGTCCTGTTGGAGGATAAACCTTCTGCTCTGTCCGAGGTACTGAATGCGCTAGGACTATGTTTTCATTAAGGGCATATCTGTATTTTGAGGCATTGAGCTTTCCTTTTACCTGTGTAAACTGGCTGTTTGACAACATTTTGGATTTTGTGAAGACAAAGAGAAAGGTATCGTTGATAAGCATCTGTGGAGCCAAATTCAAATATTTCGGCAACACGACTAACATGAAGAAACATATTACTTTAATTGTTGAGGCTTATGAGGAAAGCTTTACAGGGTTCTTCTACATATAATGAAATTCAACGGAGAGCTGTTGGTTAAGGCTCAAATTTCAGCTTCATCGCAGCTTCAAAAGGTTCTACACGACCTTGTTAAAGATGATTTTTATTGGTGTTCAGAAATCGCTGCCATGCCCCCCCCCCCCTCTCTCTCTCTCTCTCTCTCTCTCTCTCTCTCTCTCTCTTCTCTCTTTCTCTCTCCGGCTTCCTAGCGCATTTGTGTTTCATGTATTTGTTTGTTTTATGCGATCGTCTATTGTTTTGTTTACCATGTAGAGTAGAGTTTAATAAACAACATATATATTCATTTGTGATGGGTTTTCTGTATTCACGCTCACAAGCTTGGTCCCTTCTACTGTGTTTCGATTCTGCTACCTTTGCTCTAAATCCTGTTTGGTAAAGTCACTTACTTATGGCCATGAGATAATGTAAAGTATATAATATCATTGAGGCATTCGCTGGACGAATGCATACAAGTATTGTTATGCTTTATATTACTAATCAGAGACGTAAAATATGTATATTTGATCACGATTATTATACGTATTTTCCTTTGAGCTAAACTAATTCCTTGACTGAAATTGATGTTTTAAATAACTCATTTCATGGATATGTGATCTTGAAAGATCTGGTGGAGAACCATATTTGGTGAGCTTTGCTCATCAATATAATAACGTTAGCTAAAACCGCTACAACGGTGCCGGTCGATTTGGTTATTAACTCAACTCAACTCAACTTTATTTATATAGCGCTTTTACAATTTTCATTGTTACAAAGCAGCTGTACAGAGACACATTGACTACAAGCAAAACAATCAAAGTTGTACCTGCAAAAACAAGAAAAGGTTGAAAACACAGAAGACAGACACACCCACACACAAAACACTCCACACACACAACACGCACCAACACACACAGACACAGAGACACACACACACACACACACACACACACACACACACACACACACACACACACACACACACGTACGTACACGACAAGTACGACCACACACACGCTCAGTGAGAGCACACATTTAGGATAAAGGAGAGAGAAGCACAGGTCAAATATAACAGATTATAAATTCCTATATGCAATATTAATTAAGTAAAACTTTAAGATTCTAAAGCAGCCCCCCCGGTCAGGCAGATAGTGCAAAAACAGTATGCAAACGGTGGCGAGGAACCCAAAACTCTAATCGAGAAAAAAAACCTCAGGAGAACCCAGGCCCAACCAGGGGATTCCAGTTCCCCTCTGGCAAAAGCTGCTGCCTCTGCACAAGCTCCAGAGAACTTGCACAACAAGGCTAAATAAAATAAATAAACTTAATAATAAAATAAATTATAGTTTAAGATTATCATTAATAATCTAATAGCATTTGAAGTTTTGTGGTGAAGACATGTCAAGAGACCGCGTCCTTCTTTATCCAGCTCTATCATCTCAGCTCTTGTCAGGTCCCCACTTCCCATTCTCCGCTCTACCATCAGGTCAGGCCATGAACTGCATCCTGCTCGCTGTGGTAACCTTGGAACAATGAGACAAGACTGGCTGAGAGTAGAGTACTGTTCTGTACTCTTTGATGCAACAAGTACATCAGTTGTGTTTTTGGTTCCGGTTGATCTAACTAATGCAGCCTAAACCCTCTAAAGATTTATATTATGGAAGAGTAGTGTATGCAAGGGGGACATGGCGAGAAGAGTAGGATCTAGGACATCTCTGTGGACCCATGAGTGTTCCTCCAGGCCGTATCCCTCCCAGTCAGCCAGGAACTCCAAATGGCCACCACGGCGACGGTAGTCGAGGATGTGATGGACAGAGTAGATTGTACTGTCTTCCAGGTCGAGAGGAGGAGGAGGGGGCTCTTCCCATGGACCAGACTTTGTGGAGAGATCAGAGGGAGGTGAATGATAAGGCTTAAGCAAGGAGACATGTAATGCTGGATGAATACGGTAACAGGATGGAAGTTTCAGCAGGTATGGGACTTAACTTTCTAGAAAGAAGTTTCATCCAGACAACCATACTTTTTGCCCAGGGTGGTATTGCAGGGTCTCCTTCCGCCGGGCATCTGTGTGGATCTTCTGACGCTATATGGCTCTCTGGAGCTGATGGTGCACTGCGTCCCAGACCCTCTCGCTCTCCTGGAACCAGTGATTGATGGATGGTATCTCAGACAGGTGGTTAATAACCGAATACGCACTGAAAAGATGTTAACCCGGTGGCAGGCTGGTGTAGGGAGTTTTGGGCATACTCTGCCCAACAGAAGTACTGGATCATTGGCTGCGGTGATGGCTTTGTTTTGAGAGCACCACTCCTAACCCGGAGAATGAGGCATCCACCGCCAGGGAGACCTGGACAGGGATTTAGGCTTGCCCTTCAGCAGATTAGTGAGAGGGGTGACTGTGGCGCTGAAGTCTCTAATGAACCGACGGTAGAAATTCGCAAAGCTCAGGAAGCGTTGGAGCTCCTTCATGTTCTTGGGTGTGGGCCAATTCCGAACGGCTGCCACCTTCCCCTCGGCTAAGGTTATTCAATCTCGGGAGATATTATAGCCGAGAAACTGGATTGAGGACTGATGGATGCTGCTCTTTTCGTCTTTAAGATAGAGCTGATGGTCTCTCCGCCGCTGAAAGGCCTCCGCAACATGTAGGGGATGTTCATGAAGGTTCTGGGAATAGATGAGGATGTCATCGATATACTCTAGCATGAATTTATGAAGAAAGTTTCCAAGAACATGAAATCCTGGAAGACAGAGGTAGAGTTCACATGTCCATATGGCATAACTGAATATTAATAATGGCCGGTGGGAGTAGGCTGTCTTCCACTCATCACCTCTTTGGATTCGCGCTAGATTGTATTTGTGCGGAGGTCCAACTTTGTAAAGAGGCAGGCTACTCTCAGCTGTTCCAATACGGCCGGGACGAGGGGAATTGGATAGCGGAACTTGACCGTGATACAGTTCAATGCCCTATAGTCAATGCGTGGCCTTAAACCCCCATCCTTCTTGACTACGAAGAAGAAGGGGGCAGGGGATCGAGAAGGGTTCAGAGATGTACTCCTCCATGGCCTTCTGCTCGGGATGGAAAGTGGATACATTTTTTCATGGGGCACCCTCCTTGAGTTCGATGGCACAGTCCCATGGTTGATGAGGTGGCAGCTGGGTCTCCCAAGCAGGGCAGAAAACGTCGCTGATCTGATCGTAGCATTCAGCGATTTTGACAGAGTTTTTCGGGAGGGCTCTCAATGGTCGTGGCGCTGTCTCCACTGCAGAGCATGGAACGGGTCGAAAAGAGGCCAGGGTAGGGAAATAGGTCAGGGAATATTTTTCGCCCCATCTGAGGGTCTCACTAATCTTCCAGTGGATTTCAGGTTGGTGTTTAATGAGCCACGGTGACAGAGAATGATCTCAGGGGTGGCCTGCTCCAAGACCAAAAGGTGAATATCCTCCTCGTGGCATGTGCCGACTTGCAGCTGCACCAGCCCCACTTGAAAACTAACCCTCCGTTTACTGAATGGTTTTCCTATTATTGACTGGACTTGGTAATGGACAGGGAGGATCTCCTCGACCCAGAGTCGATGAGGTCTGTCAAAGTGAGAACAGAATCAGTCGTGGATAAACAGACATCAATATGCAAAGGATCTTGAGAAACAGATGCATTCTGGATGCAACTCACAACGGGCGTGGTAGATGAATGGGACATGACGACTAGGGTTGGGAATCGAAATTCGATTCCAATTCTGGAATCAGATCCTTAAGAAAAGAATCGGATCCTTTAAAAAAAATTGATTCCACTTAACGAATCCAGACCACACGGTCACATAATTTTCACATTACCTGACACCTGCCATCTGTGAGGACCTTCTGCTCGAATACTAAAAGTCAGGTCACACGATGGACCGTGGAAGGCCCTCCAAAGTGTGGCTGCATTTTGCAAAAAGAAGTGTGGCTGCATTTTGCTAAGTGTAATTATTGTGACAAACTATTATGTTGCAAGACGGGTGTCACCAGCAATATGGCAAAGCGGTTGGATTTTCCGATGTAGCTGGCGTAATCTCTAGTTGTGGATGGGCATATGACGTTCATCTGGGCCTGGCGGAATCTCTCCCTACCTCGGGATGGGCATCCCGAGGCGAGGGCAGAAACAGAAAGAGAATAATTAGCGTAGCTGCTGTTCATTAGCTATGTATTAGTGAATGCTTGGCTGAAAAGATGTGTCTTTAATCTAGATTTAAATTGGGAGAGTGTGTCTGACCCTCGAATAGTATCGGGGAGGCTATTCCAGAGTTTAGGTGCTACGTATGAGAAAGCTCTACCCCCTTTGGTGGATTTAGTTATTCTAGGTGTTATCAAAAGTCTGGAGTTTTGAGATCTTAGAGAGCGTGATGGGTTGTAGTGTGGTAGAAGCTCTGTTATGTAGGTAGGGGCTAAACCGTTTAAGGCTTTATAAGTAATTAAAAGAACTTTAAAGTCAATACGATACTTAATGGGTAACCAGTGAAGGGTTGATAACATTGGGGTTATGTGATCGTATTTTCTGGACCTGGTTAGAACTCTGGCAGCTGCATTCTGAACTAACTGTAGTTTGTTTATTGATGCTGCAGGACAACCACTAAGCAGTGCATTACAGTAGTCAAGTCTTGAGGTCACAAATGCATGAATAAGCTTCTCTGCATCAGCCACACATAAAATATTTCGCAATTTGGCAACATTTCTAAGGTGGAAGAAGGCTGTTTTTGTGACATTTGAGATGTGATTTTTAAATGACAGGTTGCTGTCTAATATAACGCCGAGGTCTTTAACTGTATTTGTTGGAGTAACAGTGCAGCCTTCAATTTACAGGTCATAATCTGAAATATTCTGCTCACGTGTCTTTGGTCCGATAAGTAATATTTCTGTTTTATTAGAATTTAAAAGAAGGTATTACAAGTCATCCAATGCTTTATATCGTCGATGCACTCTGCCAGTTTGGATAGTTGGAAGGAATCATCTGGTCTTGATGATATATATAGCTGAGTATCATCTGCATAACAGTGGAAGCTAATTCCATGTTTTCTAATAATGTTTCCAAGGGGCAGCATGTATATGGAGAATAGCAAGGGTCCTAAAACTGATCCCTGAGGTAATCCATAATTTACTTGCGTTAGAATTGATGATTCCCCATTTAAATGGACAAATTGATGTCTGTCTGATAAGTAAGATCTGAACCATTGTAGTGCCTGTCCCTGAATACCGGTATAATTGTGTAAGCGATCTAGAAGTATTTTATGGTCTACAGTATTGAACACAGCACTAAGGTCGAGCAGGACTAGGAGTGAGATGTTACCTTTATCTGATGCTATAAGCAGGTCGTTTGTAATTTTAACGAGCGCAGTTTCAGTACTATGATGCGGTCTAAAGCCTGTCTGGAATTTTTCGTGTATGTCATTATTTTGTAAGAAAGAGCACAACTGAGTGGACACTACTTTTTCTAGTATTTTAGACAGGTAAGGGAGATTTGAAATCGGTCTATAGTTTCCTAGTTCATTGGGGTCTAAGTTTGGTTTCTTGATAAGAGGCTTAATGACGGCCAGTTTAAAGGCTCCTGGGACATGGCCTAGATTAATTGACGAGTTGATAATGTTATAAATGGGCTCAATTGCAACGGGTAATAACTCTTTTAATAATTTAGTTGGCATGTGATCTAATAAGCAAGTTGTAGGTTTAGATGTTGCAATAAGTTTAATTAAATCTTCCTGTTTTATAGGTGAAAAACACTGTAGCCTTTCTTTTGGGGCGATGGTTGGTACTAATTTATAGGACAGACTTGGAGGTTGAGTTTTTACTATTTTGTCTCTTATGTTTTCGATTTTCTCTGTAAAAAAATTCATGAAATCATTGCTACCAAGGTGCGGCGGAATACCCAGGTCAGGTGAAGTCTGTTTATTTGTTAGTTTAGCAACTCTACTAAATAAAAACCTTGGATTGTTTTTGTTAGTTTCTATGAGGTGACGGAGCCTTTGCTGCTTTTAGTGCCTTTTTATAACAGTTTGCACTCTCTTTCCACGCAATTTTAAAGACCTCTAATTGGGTTTGTTTCCATTTGCGCTCCAGTTTACGTGTTTCTCTTTTAAGGGCGCGAGTGGTGCTATTGTACCATGGTGCTGCGTTTTTCTCATTAATCTTTTTTGACTTCATAGGTGCGACAGCTTCTAATGTATTAGAGAAAATAGTGCCCAATTTGCTGGTCATGTCATCGAGCGATTCTGTATTTATTGGTATGGTTATTAAAGGAGTCAGATCTGGCAAGCTCTTTGCGAAACTATCTTTAGTAGTCGAGGTAATTGTTTTACCCTGTCGATAACGAGTTAAATGGCTGATTTCTGCAGTGCGCAGTGTACATGTTATAAGATAGTGATCAGTGACATCGTCGCTTTGAGGTATAATATCTATATTGGTTAGATCGGCTCCGTGAGATATAATCAAGTCTAGTGTATGATTAAATCGATGAGTGGGTCCATTGATGTGTTGTGTTACTCCAAAAGAGTGTAATAGCTCTGTAAACGCCACTGCTAATGCATCGTTAGCACTATCTACGTGGATATTAAAGTCTCCGACAATTAGTACTTTATCAACGTTAACCAATAGGTCCGATAGGAAGTCCGCAAACTCTTTCAGGAAATCAGTGTAGGGACCAGGGGGTCTATACACTGTAGCCAACGTACAAGAAAGCAATGTTTTTTTACTGTCAATTGGAACAATTATGTTCAACGCAAGCACTTCAAATGATTTAAATTTACAGACGATTCACACATACTCCGTGTGCAGTGCATATGCGGTGCGTAGAACAATACTCGTATACAGTACAGTGTCATGGTTCTGCCCCACCTTGTCTTGCTTCTCTTGACCTAGTGGCAGAACCATGATAGAACCTCTTGTTTTATGTGGAGAGTTAAGGAGGGGCTTCTGTCATGGTTCTGCCCCACCTTGTCTTGCTTCTCTTGACCTAGTGGCAGAACCATGATAGAACCTCTTGATTTATGTGGAGAGTGACGTTTTGTCCCTGTTGGTCTTCCACTCTCTGGTGTGGCGTCTCTGTTCCCGCCCTTTCGTCTCCTCGTTATTGTTTGTTAATTAGTTCATGCCCCGCACCTGCTTCCTCTTGATTTGTCCCCTTTATAAGGTCCCTGTGTTTTCTGTCCTGTGCTGGATCATTGTTCTTGTTGTGTAGTTAGTTTAGTTTAGTTTAAAGTGGTCATGTCAAATGTTATTATTTCTAGTCTAGTTAGTCCCTGTCCGTGTTGCAATGTTTCGTTATGTTCCCCCACGTGGGTCTTTGTTTTGTATTTTTTAATTATTATTAAAGTCTGTCTTGTTAACCCCTTACCCGCTGTCTGCACTTGGGTCCTCTGTCCTTGTCTCCGTGTCTCACCCCGAGACTCATGACAACAGATCCATCATGCGCCAATGTGCTTCCACACATACTACGTCTGTAGCGCGCTAGCGGTCCGCGTCTTGTGTGTGATTCAATCAACAATGGGTAACAATGGATTTTTCCGATATATGATTAATCGAAACGTAAGTTTTTAAAAAGGGTTTATGAAATGCTATTTTCATTATTGTGATTCTCTGTTTAATGTTAAGTGCGAGTGATGATATATACAGTATATATATCAGTGCTGTCAATCGATTAAAAAAATTAATCGGATTAATCACACATTTTTTCTGTGATTACTCACGATTAATCGCACACAACAATTATATTTTAAAATATACTTTTACATTTTAATAATTTCACATTTAATCTTCAAATTGATGTAGAAACAACACATTTCTTTAACAGCATCATTTTATGAAAGCTAACATTTTGATATTAGTATTGTAACTGATGTCTCTATTAAATTGATTATTTTAACATTAATTATAGCCATTCAACAGTATAATTGAGAGCTCATGTAGGAAATTGAAGGACACTTTACAGTCTTTAATGCTAAATTATAAATTAAATGCAGAAGAATTCTCATTAAAGCTATAAAATCACATTGATTTCTTCTTTTATTTTGTTCTTTGATTAACATTAGTGACAGGAGTCACAGCAGCACGTTTAAGAACGTGGCCCCTTTAAGAGCTGTCTTAGTACGCAGATCTGACCGTCACCCCACGCCCATTTTCACAACTCTTTGCATTCATTTAAGATTTTAATTTACACTTTGAAGTCTGTGCTTAAGAAAATGCTAGACAAAACGGGCTTTCTGACATAATCGTGTGTGGTTTTATCCATTCAAGCACGAAAGAGAACTTAACACGGATGCGCTGTCTGACAGAGATTCACCGACGCAGCCGTTACTGTACACACCAGACTGGACCTCTCGTTGCGTTTTGCCGCGTCCCACAGTTTAGAAGCTGTCTATCTTCATTGAACGCCTCAAAGCAACTGTTTCAAATCGCGCTTAAGTGGTTTAAAAGCCTGTACACGAATAAGAGCGTGATTACATAATGTAACGCTAGACAAAGGATGTCAAAACAAA